>NW_022900937.1:26274217-26282912 GCF_012274545.1 Fukomys damarensis | reverse complement strand
GGGTCCCGACGGCAGCCACGCCCCCTCGCGCGACCTTGGCGCGACCTTGCCGGGGCCTGTCTCTTCTGGGAAGGCGTGGTCGGGCCGCTGTCCCCCCAGGCTGTCCTCACCTAGCCCTGACCTCGCGGGCCTTCTCTCGCGTCCCTTAGGGAGGAGAACAGGGTCAGCTCGGTTCCAGTGAGATGGAAAGGACTCATGGTGTCCAAGGAAGTGTGGCAAAAGCCATGACGTTTTCTTGGGGTTTTAAGCGTATGCCATGTTAAGGAGAGAAAACTTTACCCTGGTAGGATGTTGGGCTGGGACTGAGAAATAACTAAATTACCACAGGTTCGAAGTAGACAATCATACAGAGGTATTGAATGTTAGATTTACAGGACATGAAGGCCTCATAAGGAAGCCAAATCCCGGAGAATGGCAAAACAGAGGCGGCTGTGGGAAAGTCAGGATTAAATGGGGAAACTAAAAGAAAATATTACTTTAATAAGATCTGTGCAGAATTATCTTAGTCTCAACCTGCCCTTGATAATATTTCTTTTCTCCTGGTTTAGGGAGGGCAGCTCCCACTTGATAATTTCATCACTTAAGTTTTCAAGAAAAAGGAGTCAGCATGGTGCATGCCTGAAATCAGAGCACTGTGGGAGGCTGAAACAAGAGGATGAATTCAATCTCAGATTGGCCACTTTGGTGACTTAGCAAGACCCTGTCTCTTTCCTCCTTTGTCTATAGTTTTGTCATCCTGAAACCCTGAAGTAGCTGCTGTTTGTGTCCTGTGAACAGTTACTGTGTTTGCCTCAGTTACTCCCCAACACCTGCTGCCCCTTGCTTAACCTGGCCTATACCCTAGCACTGAACAGCTGTGTAATTTTTCTGCATCTTAGCATTATACACACAGTAGGTTCTTTTTTTTTTTTTGGTACTGGGAATTGAACTCAGGTCCTTGCGCTTGCAAGGCAGGCCACCGAACCGCTGAGCTAAATCCCTGGCCCAGTAGGTTCTTAATGTATGCAGTATCTGGTGGTTAAATCAATACATAGCCTGGGACTGTCTCTTTTGGTGGGGTATTATTTCCTCTTAATCACCAAAATATAGAATGGCTGGGACTTTTTCTTGGCTCTCTATCCCCAGGGTCTAGGGCAGGGTCTTACTAAATTGAAATCAGGGTTATTTAAAAGAATAATGGCTGTAATCCCAACACTCTGGGAAGCTGATACATTTGAAAATTCAACTCTAGCCTGGGCAACTTAAGACTCTGTCTCAAAAAATAGAAAGGGCTGGGGATGGAACTCAGTGTAAAGGTCTTGGATCCAACCCCCATCCCCGCCCCAATATATGTTCTTGGACCCATTCACACATGGAATCAACTAGATCTACAAACACTCTGGCCTGGAAAAGATTTTCCTGCTAGGGGATCAACTGACCAGCCCTTTGGTCCAGAAACAAAGTGAAACCCCTTTCTTCCTTTGTGATGACAACTGCTGGCCTGTTCTGGAGCCTCTCCAGAAGACTTTCTGGATATAAGTTCCTAGACCTTATGGTAACTACCTATTGTTGAGGGAATAGGGGGTCAGTCTCTTCCCAAAGCCTTCTGTGTGGTCAGTGTTCTGTCACTATGACAAAGTATCTGGGAATAACAACTTAAAGGAGGAAAGATTTACGTTGGCTTGTGGTTTCAGAGGTTTCAGTCCATAGTCAACTGGCACCATGTGGGTCTGGGGTAGGTTCAGAACATCATGGCAGAGGGCATGGTGGAAAAAAGATGCACACCTCATGGAAGCCATGAAGGAGAGAAAGATACAGGTAGAGATAGAGATAGCCTGTCTAGTGGGCTGCCTCCTGCTCTTGTTCCATTTAGGCACCCACCTGATTGGATGGTGCCACCCACATTCAGGGCTGGTCTCCCCATCAATGTGTTGTCCCACATGCCAGTCTTACCTGGAGACATCCTCACGGACACATCCAGAAATGTGCTTTATTAATTTCCTAGGTGTTCTCAATCCAATCAACTTGACAAGATTACCTATCACATCCTGAAATCGTTCCTACTCTCTTTCAGATGTCTTTAAAATACTCATGCATCTGGGCTGAGGAAAGGTGGAGGTGGCAATTTATGCCCTAGGCCTGAGAAAACTTGGAGGAGACACTCATTTCTAAAGGTAGAAAATCTAACTTTTAAAGTACTATATTTCCATGCCAGTTACAACTCCCCATCTTGCTGTTGTTTAGCTCTCAATAATGAGGGCCTGAGGAGCTGCATCTAGCTATTGGTTTAAGGCTGAATTGGGGCACAGGCTCCATCAAAGGCAGCTGGAGCACAAGCAAGGGAAGTGGAATGAATGCTTTAGCCTGAAAAAATTACTGCTAAAGATAGTATGGTCAAATACAAAAGTCAGGAAGCCAGTCAGCTTTGGAAAAGCTTTTTGCTTTTTTGGGGGATGGGTACCAGGGGATTGAATCTGGGACCTAGCACTTGCAAGGCAGGTTGTAGAACCACTGAGCTAAATCCCCAGCCCCACTTTTGCTTCTGATAATCATGCATAAGAACCTTTCATAACCTCTGCAACACTACTTATTTTGGTAGGGTTGACACACAGGTGACTCTTTGGTGCTCACAACTTCCTCCCTTGTCTCTGAATGCATTTTCTTCTTTTGTGAAAGCATTGCCAAATGTAACCATATGTGGCCTTGTGCCTTGATGCCAAGGTAGCTTTACCCAGTGATGGTCAGAACATGTTCAACACTGGAAAAGATGAGACAGGTAGATGGAGTCGGTGTCATCAAAGCTTTCTTGTCAAAACTGAGCAATTGCAGAGATTTAGAAAGCATGGTTATGTTATGATTTAGATCTAGAATATCCTCCAAGAGACTCATATATTCAGAGGTGGGGCTTTGGGAAGGTCATTGGATTATAAGATAATTATACTTATTCATCCACTAATGAGTTTAGTAGAAGAGTATGGCATTAGAGGCAGGGGGTCCTGGTTAGAGGCCGGTGAGCAGGGGCCTGACCTGGAAGAATGTCTTCTTGTCCCTGGTTCCTCTCTTTCTCTACTTCCTGGCTTTCATGATCTGAGAAGGTTTCCTCCACCCAAATCCTTGCGTTGTGTCATTTCTACCTAGGAGGTAGACGACTATGAACTGAGAATGTGAGCCAAAATAAACTTCTCCTTTAAGTTGTGGATGTCAAGTAATTTGTCTTGGTAATGAGGAAAGTGAATGAGACAGATTTTGTTATTAGAGAAATGAGGACATTTCTGTGGCTACCTTTGGTCATGTGGTTTAGAAGTCTTTGAAAGTGTTTTGCAGGAGGAGTCTGGAAAGGAGTTTGGAGATGCTGGCTTGCAAAGCCCTAGAATGCTATAAGCCAAGGAGCCAGGGGAATTCTGGTCAAAGCACAGAAGACCAGAGTATTGATAAAAATACAGATGGTAAAGACCAGGCTTAGGACTTTTTGGTTGGAAGGAAGGACTCTGTTGGCAGTTGGACTCCAGGCCATGTGTGTTGCACTCTGAGAAAAATACTGTCTACATTTTGCCCATGTTCTGAAACTGAGAGTAAGGGCAGTGAACTAATTGATCTGATGAATGAAATTTCAAAGCAGCCCAACATGCATAGGATGTGATAGTTAAGCTTGACTGTATCAACTTGTTTGTCTTGGGAACCATCCAGGGGACTGGTGGAGCACATTTCTGTGTGTGTGGTGGATCATGGAGGTGTGAACTTTGATCCCTTGTCCCTTCCTCTCTGCTGCTCCCCTGGTCTGCTTCCTGGCCATGATGAGTCAAGGAGCTTTGCCCAGCCACACCCTTCCATCATGATGTTCCTAACTTGGAGCCAGCCAACCATGGACTGAATCCCCTGAAACCATGAGCTAAATTAAATATCTCCTCCTCTTTTAAACTGTGAATGTTAGGCATTGTCCTAGACACAGGAAAGCTGATAAATACACCCTGTCTATGGAAACCCCAAGATTCAAGACAAGTTTCTGTGATCTAAAGTCATTGCACTATTGAAAGCAAGTCTCCTCAGGGCCTAGCACCCTCCCATGCACCAATGGCAGCCCCCTGCATACTACAGGGAGTTGTGACAAAAGGAGAAATGGCTGCCTTGAAGACACATCTTGGGCCAGGGATTTAGCTCAGTGGTGCCTCACAAGTGCAGGGCCCCAAGTTCAATCCAGTACCAGAAAGAAAAAAAGAAAAGAAAAAAAGAAAACATATCTCATGCATCTTTTCACTCCTCCAGGAAAAGGTTAGTTCCACATTGTAACTCTGTATGACTGTGAGTGTGGATGTGCTTTAGGCAATACACACACTGACAGAAAGTCAGAGTACAAGGATTTTTTCTGGAAGACGTAATTTTTATTGCATAAGCAGCATCCATTTCAAGAAAAATGAAGGAACTTAGAATTCATAATAGTCAAAATGTGGAAATAGAGCTGAGGGAACAGCTGAGTGATAGAGTGTTTGCCTAGCATATAGAAGGCCCTGGATTCAATAAATTAAAACATGTGGAAACAACTCCAATGTTCATCAGCTGTTGTATGGATGAATAAAATATGGTGCATCCATACAATGGACTTGGCCAGATGAGGAGTAAAGTACTGACATATCCTACATCATGCATAGGTATTGAGAACATGGTAAGTAAAAGGTGTTAGTCACAAAAAAACACATGTGTGTGTTTCCTTTTATATGAAATACCCAGAGTAGGTAAATCCATAGAGGCAAAAGGTACACTGGTGAGCTAGGTGTGGTGATGCACATTTGTAATCCCACTGCTCTGGGAGTCTGAGGCAGGAAGACTGTAAGATTGAGTCCTGCATGGTGGTTGCTGGAGACTTGGGGCAGGAATTGTGGAGGGAACAGGCTGCATTCAGAGCTTTCCAGGCACTGGGGATAGCAATGCACAGGCTCTGAGGTGGAAGGAAACATGGCCTGATCAGTGCACAGCACAGAGACTGGGACAGCAATGGAAGGTGAGGCAGAGAATGGGCACAAGGTCCAGGTTATCTGGGGCCATGCAATCCACTGTCTGGGTATTGGTTTCTACTTGGAGAGAGAGGGGATGGATTTCATTGGCAGTTTCTTTTTGTTTTTTACCAGGGCTCGAACTTGGGACCTTGCACTTGTGAGGCAGGCAGCAGAACTACTGAGCTAAATCCCTGGCCCTCACTGGCAGTTTCGAGCAAAGGGACTCTCTCCCTTCCTTCCTCCCTCCCTCCCTCCCTCCTGTGTGTAGTCCTGGGGATTGAATCCAGGACCTTGCAGGTGCCAGGGAAGTGCTCTGAACCACATCCCCAGCCCCCTCTTCTTGAGATACCACCTTGCTAAATTGCCTATGCTGACCTCAAACTTGCAATTCTCCTGCCTCAGCTTCCCTAGTAGCTGGGATCACAGATGTGTACCACCACACCTAGCTTACTTTCTGTCTCAACAGGATCCCTCTTGCAGAAGGACTTGAAAAGGGCAAGGTTAAAATAAGGGGGACCAGTTTGGAGGCTACTGTATTAGTGTGCTTTTCCATCATTGGGACACAACACACAACATCTGCAGTTTAAGGGAAGAGAAGCTTCATCTGGCTCACAGTTCAGGGATTCAGTAGGCAGAAACATCATGGTGGCAGGGCATGGTGGGGGAAAGCTGCTCACCTCATGGCACCTAGGAAGCAGAGAGAGAGGTGCAGCTGGGTCCAGAATATACCCTTTCAGGTCACACCCCAGCGACTGCCTCTTTCAACCAGGCTCCACCTCCTAACAGCATGTTCAGCTACAAAATCATTATTGGAGCAACACACTGATGAGAAAGTACTCCCACCATGGTCCACGCATGTCCAAAAACCCTACTTCTGGACACATGAGACTTTAGGGGACATATGAAATACAAACCATAACAGGTACTGTATTGGTGCAGGCAATAGATGACTCTGACTTGGACCAGGTTGCGGTAGCACCAATGGAGGGGAGAAGTGTCCGATTCTGGCTCCATTTTAAAAATAGGGTTGACCTTCAAGCTTATGGCTGAGCACCTAGAAGACTGGTGTTGGATTTTATTGAGTGGGGGAGAAACTGCAGGAGAGATCTTTCTCAAATAGAAAGGTGTAGCCAAGCATAGACAACATTTTACATTTTGATTTTTTAAAACATTGAATCATAAACATTTACGAAGATGCTAAGGAGTCTGTAATGACCACTTTTGAGGGCTGTGTACTCTATTCAATTAATTTAACCTAAATTACATAACTATTTCCTTTTTTAATCATTAAGACTCTTTATTTAATTTTCAAAATTATAGATAATCCTATAATGAATATCTTTGTGCTGATGGTTTTTTTCTTTCTGTGGTTTCTCAAGAGATTTAATTCTGAGGAATAGATTTACTAGGAGAAAGAGTAAGAACACTTCTCAGCTCTTAAGACGTATTGCTAAAGTATTTTCCAAAAAGAGTGTAGCAATCCCTAAGGGGGAGACTTAAGAGTGTAAGCATTTCACCATAGATTGGACAGTGTGTAACATTAGAGTTTTAACTGATCCCTAACAAACGGGGTGAAAGATTTTTCTATTTTTAAAAAATTTGCACACATTTGATTACAGTTAAGCTTGAACTTGTTTTAAATTTCTTTGTGTGACTTTGACTATGAATTGACTGGGTTCCTTGCCTACTGAGTGCAGTTTGTTCGTTTTTTGAGACAGGGTCTCACTGTGTAGTTCAGGGTGGCCTTGAACTCACTGTGTAACCCAGGCTGGCCTTGAACTTGCAGTGAGTGATCCTTCTGCCTCAGCCTATCCAAACTGTTGTACTAGTTTCTGTTCCAGAAATAAAGATTTAAGAATGGTCCCTGGCATCATGGTACAAAGCAGTAAAGGATATGATATAGTTCTCGGGAAGATGGGAGACAAATGCCAGGGGCTTTGAGTCAAAGAGGGGACATGCAACCAGGTCTTGGGGACTTCCCAAAGGAATAAAAATGTGAGCTGAATCTTGACAAGTAGCTGGAATCTGAGAAGGTGAGAATGGGGTAGAAGGGCATGTAGTCAAAGGCACTGGCTAGAGCACTGCTTAGGCTGAAACACGGCACCCTTTTAGGAACTGGCCAGCAGGCCTACTTGGCTGGTGCTATAGGTATTGGGGGCTGGACAGAGTGTTGGGAAACAGGCTGTAACACAGTGATAATAGGAGAAAGCAAGGGAGCTAGGACTTTTTAGAAGCAGTACAAGCCCTGGACAGAGCTGGAGAAGGCAGGGAGAAAGGACAGAAAGGGTCATTGGTGAGGAGGCTGTTGGAATAATGGGGCACAAGATGGTCAGGTCTGGAGATCTGTGGGGACGGAACAGGGGACTGTGGGAGAACACTTCAGGATGGAACAGCCAGGGCCTGGGGCAGGGAAGGGTCTTGGAGGAAGAGACTAGTAAGAGTCTCCCTTCTAATAATTATCTCAGGAGAACCTTAGCCTCATTTCAAGGCACTCATCATCTTTCTGGTGGGTGGACAGTTCCTCTCTGGGTAGAACTCTTTCTAGGGTGGGGCAGAAGGCATCTGGGTTGATCACCCAGTCTCCCCAGCTCCCAGCAAGGAGCCCTGCCATGAGGACAGGACAAGGGGGAGGTGAATGTGGGAGCTGTTTCCTATCATAAGCCTTCCCTGGCCTCCATGTTAGATTTGAATTGGGAAACCTGATTCTGCCTTGTCAAAATCCTTAACACTTCATAGTTTAATTACAGTGTCAGTCATTCCTACTGAACTTTTAAACTTCAAAACTCTGCCTAGTGCCTGGCATCTAGTTAGTACCTGCAAGCTGTAAAGACGTAAAGACACATCAGCATTTGCCTGAGACTGAGGTCAGGACAGGTACTGATTGAAAACGGAACCAGGAACATACCCAATGTCTAACACTAGATCTTAGCTGCGTGCAGGGGCAGGCGGATTGAAGTTAGAGCCCAACCTGGACAATCTAGCGATTTATCTCAACATAAAAAAGATGTAGCTCAGTGTGAAGGCTCTGCGTTCAGTCCCCAGTACCACATAAGTAACTAGGCCAGGAGAGGTGGCGATCGTCTGTAATCCCAGTGCCCTGGGAGGCTGAGGCAGGAGGAACACAAACTGGAGCCCAGCCTGGGCAATTTAGAGAGACCGCGTCTCACAATTTAAAAAAATTTAAAATGGGCTGGGGATGTAGTGAACATGAAGGCTCTGGGTTCAATTACCAGGAAAAAAAAAAGCTAGGCTCTGTGACGATTACACAACTGTTTGCATTTATAAAAAGCATCTAGCCATACACTTACCGTCTGTAAATGTTACAAGTAATTTACACCTCAAATACTTGTGCAGTAAAAGGTCCGTCTCGCCGCCCCCTGGGACGGTAAACTCTGCAAGAGGAAGCTCGTCATTAAATCTAGAGGCTTGATTGGCACCCAACGAGCGCGAAGCCGCCAATGAGCGAAGAGGGCGGTGCTTCTCTCCTGCCGCTTCCGGGTCACCGCTGCACAGCCGCCTGGGCGTGTCCCGCAAAAGGAATCCGGTGATTGGCCAGAAGGGGGCAAGGCGGAGAACGCGGAAAGGCCCGAGGCGGAGGCGTGCCACTTCGGAGGGCGTGGCCACGCAGGGGCGTGGCCACAAGGGGCGGGCTCTAGGTACCGCTGCGCGCACGCGCTATGCTGTTGCTCCTGTCGCCGGGCTAGACGGCTGACGCGATGGCGGGG
>NW_022900937.1:26226307-26274055 GCF_012274545.1 Fukomys damarensis | reverse complement strand
GGCGGCAGCGCTGGGACCGGGAGGAGCGCGCTGAGCTGGGAGTCGGCCAGTGACCCACCCAGCCGAGCCTCCCCCGGTCCGTTCGACCCACGGCAGCCCTCTGGGTGGGAGCTAGGCCGTCTTCCTTCGTTGGCTCTTCCTTCTTGGGGCCCCCGGGCGCTTGCAACTGGCTCCCCTTCAGAGGACCTGGGCATCGTGCACCTCGGAGTCACCCCGGACCCACGAGAGGGGCCCCACTCCTGCCCTGGCCCATGGTGGGGACCCTGCGGTGATCGGGAGGGCGAATGTCCTTGACAACCCCGCTGTGCAGCGGAGAAGACTTGTGATCACCCCGATTCCCTTCGCCACGCCCTGCTCTCAGGGAGCTAACCTGGGCTGAGACCGACTCGCCCAAGGTCACGCGAGGTCAGAGCCGGGAGGAAGCCAGGTATCCTGGGTCCCAGTACCAAGGTCACATAGCAAGTTCCGGGCACCGTAAGGGGGACACCAAGGTGTAGGTCCCTGCTATTAACGGTTGGTCCCCCAGATTTGTTACTACTTTTTCCTTTTTTTTTTTCCTTCAGTTTAAAGAAGTGCACTGATAAGAGGTTTACTGATAAGATCTCTACACTGGAGTTTAGGCTCCTTAGGTTTAAATCTTGGCAAGACCATTAGTTGACTGTATAACCCTGAGCAAAATGAACATCTCTGAGCCTTTATATGTCAATCAGAAAAATAGCTATTCTTGTGTCACAGTTATTTGAGGCTTAAATAGGACAGTATATGTAAAAGCACCTAAAACATGCAGAAGGAACACAAAAATCGGAACTTTTTGGACCATCAATAGATTTGTTTTAGGGGGTAGTCATCAAGTGGACAGAGATTGCTGGGTTTATTGCTCTGTAATTGGATTTGATTGTGTCAGTCTCTTCAGACCCTAATTTGCTTGGGATGCTAACTCTTAGGTCAGATTTGTTTCTAAAGCTGAAGTAATTTCTGGGTTACTATTAAAACAAATCCATCTCTTAATCCCTGGGCCTCTACTTAACACCCACTGGGAACTAGAGCAACACTAGTAATAAGTGTGCTGGTAAATTTCTTGGGCCTTTACTGTGGACTGCAGGAACTCGGTCGGAGGAGTTTGGGAAGTGTTGGACTGCAGAATCAGAAGGTGAGATTCTCAGTCAGGCTTGGTGGCACATATTTGGAAACCAGCAGTCTGGGTGGCTGAGGCAGGAGTATTACAAACAAGTTTGAATCCATCTTGAGCAGTTTGGCAACTTAGACCCTATCTCAAAATAAAAAAGGGCCAAGGATGTGTAACTCAGTGTGAAAGCCCTGGGTTCAATCCCATTACCCCCCCAACAAGAGAGCGAGAGAGAGAGCGAGAGAAGGTCCTCCTTGGACATAGACTCCCTGTGTGCTGGCCTTCACCTCTGGGCCAGTTTCTCCTTGTAGGGATTGGTATCTCTAAAAGATCTGAGTCTAACCCAGGGTAGAGGGGCTGAGCTGGATTCTGGATTTGGAGGAGCAGTTCCTCTATTGGGTTGCCATTTAAGATTTTGTTTGAAAAAACATCTGCAACTTAAAAAAACTTTCCCACAGAGAAAATAGAGGGTTTCTGAAGACTTTCTTGGCTCTCAACTATTATAATGAGCCATTTTGCCATCTGCCATCACTCATTGTAGGTCCTGCCTGCTATCTGTCCAACACCATATTGTGTGTTGAAGCTGGAGAAGGAAGAGAAGACAAAACGAGCTACAGACTAAGATGGCCCAGGGTCTGGTCAGAAGTTCAGGGGTCCAATCTAGGCCCAGGGTTTTTATCTGAAAACCCTGTCTCCCCAGGTCTCATTCCTCCCAGTCTTTAACTCACTACTGAGAATTGAACCCAGGGCCTTTAGACTGAACTACTCCCCCAACCCATTTTAAAAATTTTTAAAGAGTCTCACTAGTTTAAGCAGGATAGGCTCAAACTTGTGATCCTTCTGCCTCAGCCTCCCAGAAATTTAGGATTACAGTCATGTACCAATAATAATCCACCTACTAGGATGTCTTCCTAGGATTAAGACTTGACAGGAGGTTTTGGCAGATGTCCTTTTGGGTCTGGCCCTAACTTTTCAGTCCAGGACATAATTGCAGATTCCCAAGATTAGAGAGTGCAATTCATTCATACTTTTTTGATGGCTGGTTGTTGTGTCATCATCAATAAAGGCCAGTATTTGTGCAAAAGGATCAGGCTCCGAAAAGGAAGTCAAAGACAGGAGTAACACATGTCCCTTGTTCATGTATATGGCATGAAAAGAGATCATCAGAATAAAATCTAATGTTTAAGCTAAAAAAGAAATATAGTTTTGTTCTACCTTAAACATTTTTGACAACCTACGTTCATAAAATCAACTTTGAAAAAAGTATAGTGCTTAAATTCTTGACTCAAATGTAAAACATTTATTTAGGTTTTTAAATCCAAGAAAGGGCCAGGCATGGTGGCGCACACCTGTAATCCCAGCACTCAGGAGGCTGAGGCAGGAGGATCACAGTGAGTTCAAGACCAGCCTGGGCTACATAGTGAATTCCAGGTCAGTCTCAACTACGTAGTGAGACCCTGTCTAAAAAAAAAAAAAGAGAAAGAAAGAAAGCCACTGCATTGAGTTAACACATGTCAAAGTATTACTGGAAAATTCCTAAATATATCTGCAGAATTGTAGCATTTTTGGCCATCAGCATTCATCTCCACTGTTCTGTGTGGTTTCATTCTCTGCCTGACATCTCTTTGTTGATATTCACATAGGTCTCTCGGCTGCTGGGGGCATTTCACAGCCCAAAACAGGTGACCAGAGCTTTTGCTGGTGGCGTGAGTATAATCATACTTTTAATTTTTTTTCCTTTTAGAAGTTTCTCAAGAAAGATGCTCTAATATATAGCATTTACTCTCCATTTATTTAAAACTATTATACTAAAATCATTGACAAACATATACACAAACGTATTAGTCACTTGTGCATGTGAAAGAATTATATTACAGCTGGCTCTGGAAGCCTGTGACATTACTGTCTTGAAGGATCCTTGTTAAAATAGATAAATATTACTCTTGAGCCTGTTACTTTATTTCACAACCTCATTTTGGTAAGAAGCTTTTTTTCATGCTAGTACAAGTTGAGAGAAAATTGTTGAGAAGCTTCAAACCTTGCTTTGCATTTTTATTTTGTGAGCTTCCCTAAAAACAGTAGATTGACTGCCAATTGGGAATTTCTCAAACATTGCTAAGCCCTGTAGGCTTATGCTTTCTTATATAGTCATTATAGACTATCACATTAGTGGCTCATCTATTTTCCATCAAATCTGCTGCTTTTAGAATTCCCAGCATTAGAGTTCTATGTTTTAAAAACTGATACCACAGTTTTGGAACATTCTAAGACTGTGGGTCAGTGATTTCCCATTCATTTTTATTTTATTTCCCTTTTACAGAATCTAATTTGGAATTCCTAATTTCTATACTACCATATAACACTTTATATATGAGGGATTTGTAAGACCATAGTACATTTTATTTCCTAGTTATTTTCTCTACTGTGGGAGTAAAGTAGATTTCCTCATGGTCTGATGCTGTTTATTATACATGGGGAGGACAGGAAGAAGATGCCAAAGGGTTCTTTTGGCTCTGCTTGTACAGAAAATGCAAAATGAGCCTTGCACTTGGAGCTTGAGAGTAGCTAAGCCAGTATTTCAAATACATTCAGAGAGCTGATCATTGGTCTCTGCTGTTACTTAATTTTTAGGATACCCATTAAAAAAAGGATATATATAAATTATTTTTTTTTGGCCTGATAGGATTAGTTTCAGATGAAATAAGAGGAGACATTAATTTTGAAAAAATTTCTTCAGCCATACAGAAGAATTGAGAATTCATCTGCCTGTCCAGGAGGTATCATTAGAAGGTGAAGAACCATGGAAAGTTGATTTAGTGTTTATTTAAAGTCAGTTTGTGATTTTTCTTTTTAACATGTAGCTCAGGCAACTAGAACTAAAAAAAGACCAGATGGAATAACGTTCCCAGTAATAAAATGAATAGAATGTATAGTTTTCAAATATAGAGAAATATTATTAACTGAATATTTATTAACTCATTTAAACCCCCTTCCATATTTTTATTTCTATATTGAAATGTTGGCTTCATTTTGTCTGAAGTCTTTGAAACAAATAATTGATGTTCTATCATAAATACACTTATTGCATTCTCTAATATAGTGCAGGCTCTGTAGGTCTGGTCATACATTACCCTTATTAGCCACAAATCACTTGGCTGAGCTTACTTATTTTACACTCACTAAGGACAAGTTTTACACAGGAACTAGGAAAGTGGAGGTCTTAAAGTGTAGCCTGAGATTCTGAGCTTCAAAACAGACCTCTGATACTCTGGAAATGTGTCTGAAAGAGCTCTGTATGCCTGAAGAAGTGGCCTGAGGACAGACAACCTCTTGCTTTGTGAAGAACCCTCTGAAATAGTGCAAACAACACAGTTGAAATATTTTAGTCTTTGGTTTTACAGACTTGGAACAGTTGGTCTCATCATAGCTTGTCTGAAAAGAAATCTCAATTGGGAAGTCTACTTGGCATAGTGTAATATATTTTGGCTATATCTAAAAAACATTATTTTACTTCTTTATAAGACCTCTGGACACAGGTAGAATAGATTTGTAGAATCTCCTGTCTGTTGAAGTCTGCCTCTGCTTTCTGGTCCTGGGGAAGTTTGTTTTCTTAGCAGTGTTTGGGGTCTTTCTAAGGCACCCTGTGAGATGGATTTCTCTGTCAATTATATTCTATTTTAAACCCTCGAAAACCAATTCTTACTTTGTTCCTTTAATGATTTCTTATATTCAGGTTCAGACAGTAACTTTAATTCCAGGAGATGGAATTGGCCCTGAAATTTCAGCTGCAGTTATGAAAATTTTTGATGCTGCCAAAGTAAGTAGGATTTTTTAAAAAATCCATTTAATAATAATTTAAGTGTTTTTAGCCAGTTATGTTCTGTGACAGTGAATTGCATGTGTTTATAGAGTTTGGGAGGTCTGTTGTTAATCTCCACAGATCATCTCTTTAATAATGTTTCAGTGTTATTTGTTACTGGCATTGTTGTTAGTTTAAAATTTGTGATATATAAAATAATCAAAGTAGTACTGCAGGATTCATGGATCTTTGAACTCAGCTTGGGTTTAAAGTTCTTTTTTGGGAAGTGAGGGGTTTGAAGTCATTGTATCATCCTGCCAAAATAGAGGAGAAAATTGATGTTTGGGAAATTTAGATGGGACATTTTGAAGGACTTCTTTTTTCCTTTCTTTCTTTTTTTGTTTTTGCTTTTGTTGGTGCTGGGGATTGACCCAGGACCTCACATATGCCAAGCACATGCTCCATCACTGACCTGTACCCCTAGTCCCTTGAAAGAAGCTTATTTAAAAAACTGTGATGTGAGCTGGGCATGGTGACACACACAATCCCAGCAGTCTGGGAGGCTGAGGTAGGAGGGTCACAAGTTTGAGCCGAGACTGGGCAAATGAGTGAGGCGCTGTCTCAAAATTTTAAAAATGAAGGTGGTAGGGATACATAGCTCAGTGCAAAGGCCTTGGGTGTAATTCCCAGTACCACCAAAAAAAAAAACCATTATCAAGAATGGGATATTTAGCTAAGCTGTCGATCTTTAAAAATACTCGTTTTTGTTTGTCTCTTTGTGTCAAAGTCTCCAATTCAATTTGGTTGTTTTTAGTACATTCCCAGAGTTGTACAGTTATCTACAAATCTAATTTTGGAACTTCTTTTTTTATGGTGCTGGGATCAAATTCAGGACCTTATGTGTGGTAGGCAAATTTCTACCACTGAGCTATATCCCCATCCCTAATTTTGGAACCTTTTATCACCTAAAAAGAAACCCCATGCCTGATGCAGTCACTCACCTTCTCCTCTCTCTCCTACCCCATCCTCTGCCCTTTATCTTCCTCAGCCCTAAGCAACCACTGTTTTCTGTCTCTGCATGGTATGCTCAAAAATATAGTGAATGGTTAAAGTTTAAATGTATTAAAGTAAAAGACACACATTGCCATGAATTCTTGGCAGAACACTCCTCCTTGCTTTGAACGTACTCATCCCATTGTTCTTTCTGCTTTGTGAAGCAATTCTGGAAGTCTTCTTTCATGAATATCTTCAGTTGTGCTGTTTCAGCTGCTTAGATATTCTGAATATTCAAAATGTTTACCTTTCATGGTCATTTTGATTTTGAGGAAGAACCAGAAGTCACATGGTGCCAGATCCCTTGAATAAGGTGGATAAGGACACTCTGTAGCCAGGCGTGGTAGCGCACGCCTGTAATCCCAGCACTCAGGAGGCTGAGGCAGGAGAATCACTGTGAGTTTGAGACCAGCCTGGGCTACATAGTGAGTTCCAGGTCAGTCTCAACTACATAGTGAGACCCTGTCTCAAAAAAAAAAAAACAAAAAACAGAAGAGCCAGGGATTTAGCTCAGCGGTTTGGTGGCCTGCCTTGCAAGCGCAAGGACCCGAGCTCAGTTCCCGGTACCAAAAAAAACAAATAATAAAGGAAGGCAATTAAAAAAAAAAACAACTCTGTAATGTTTTTGTTTTGTTTTGTTTTTTGAGACGCTATATCTTCTAGGCTGGCCTTGAATTCACTAGGTTGCCCAGTCTGGCCTCAAACTCAGTGATCCTCCTGCCTCAGCCTCCCAAGTGCTGGGATTACATGCATGTGCCACCACATCTGGCATTGTAATATTTTTGACAGAAATTGCTGTGAACAGTTGATCAAGAGGTAATCAAAAAACAGTGAATATTTACAGGAAAATACTTATTGTAGTACAAGATACATTGCCATTAATCCCCTTCAAAATGCTCCCCCTCACTTCAAACATGCTTATCCCATCATTCTTGGCAATGCATCTTTAACTTTAATAAGTTTTTTTTTTAATTAAAAAATCCATCATTTCGATCACCTGTGTATGTTTTGGTGTTCTGGGATGCAAATAGATTCTTATATGGTCTTATGTGATCTGCTTCTTATACTCAGTCTAGTGTTTTCAACATCCGTCCATACACAGTACCAGGGATCGTTTCTCTCTGCTTCTTACATGGGAGAACCTTGAGGCTCCTGGAGAAGCAAAGCGTGCAGGGGAGCCAGCAGGACGTGGTGTGAGGAACTCTGAGTGCCAGGCCTTGAGAGTTGACTGTCACTGTGGCGTGCCTGGCAGTCTCGCTGCTGTCAGCTCACCGCTATGCTTCCGTGGCCTCTAGGCGCCAATCCAGTGGGAGGAGCGGAATGTCACTGCCATTCAGGGACCTGGAGGGAAGTGGATGATCCCGCCAGAGGCCAAGGAATCCATGGATAAGAACAAGATGGGCCTGAAAGGTAGGAGGGCAGGGTGGAGAAGTTGGATATTGCTTTCTGTGCCTGGGTGTTAAGCTCCAGAGTTGATCTGCATAGGCAAAGAGAGGCCGGCTTCCTGCTGAAGCAGAGCCATGTTTTTATGAACTCTCCATTCATAATAAGGTGCTTTGTTTTATATTTTGAACATTCTTTTTTTAAAGCCTAGTAAAAAATATTAAAGTATTACTGGCCATTACCAACTGACAGTATGTATTCATTTATCTTTTACCTCATTTTTACTTTTTTTTTGGAACTGGGATTGAACTTGGGTAAATCCCCAGCCCTGTCATTTTTACATTTTTATCATTATTGTAATATACATTTAAAGTCCTGATTCAAAATGACTAGCACGTGACAGACTGAAATGTGGTACAACTTAAAATCATAGGTCCAAGATTGACTCTCCTGTCAGCCACACAATGGCTGGCAGGCCTGGCAAACTGCTTAGTCTTGGGTTTTTATTTCTTCCATTTGGTGTCGGGGGGAAGTACCAGTGTTTTAACTTGGGCCCTTTCACTTGCAAGGCCGGTGGCAGAACCACTGGACCAAATCCCTGGCCCTTATTTCCTCCTTTTTTTTTTGTACTGGGGATGGAACTCGGGTCCTTGCATTTGTGAGGCAGGCGGCAGAACCACTGAGCTAAATCCTCAGCCCTTATTTCCTCCATTTTTAAATGGCTCCTATGGAGCATTGTGAGGACAAGGTGATGTCAAGCACCTTGACAGTACAACGTTTTGTCCCAGAGGCTTTCAAGACAGAAGTGCAGTGAGGTTCCAGAGTCTCTGTGAGGGTAATTTCCTCCTTCACTGGATCTAAGAGAGGGGATCAAGCTAGTGGCACACACATTGCACAAGGAGCCACATGTGAAACCAGATGTGTCCTCTTGTTACCTGGGTGTTCTTCCTTATGACAGGCCCTTTAAAGACCCCAATCGCAGCTGGTCACCCATCTATGAATTTACTGCTACGTAAAACATTTGACCTTTACGCCAATGTCCGGCCATGCGTCTCAATCGAAGGCTACAAAACCCCTTACACTGACGTGAATATTGTCACCATTCGGGAGAACACGGAAGGAGAATACAGTGGTATTGAGCACGTGGTATGTTCAGTTATTTTTGTGTTTGTAATTGAATTGCTCTTCATCTCTCATAGTTTCACCTGAACATATCTCCTGTCTTAGTTACTTTTCTCGTTGCTGAGACAAAATACCTGACACCCACAGTTAAAAAAGGAAATGTTTATTTAGCTCACAGTTTGTAGAGGTTTCAGTCCGTAGTTGGCTTGGTCCAAAGCAGAGTGGCATGGTAGAGGGGCATTGCTGTGGGAGAAGCAGTTCATGACAAGCAGAAGGCAATAAGGCAGCAAGCTACAAGTGACAAGCAGTGACCCTCTTTCAGGCCCTTATGTCCTATCCAAGCTCCCTTCCCTTAGAGCAGGTAGCACCCACACCCAGGATAGGGGAGCTTTAATTCTAGCATCGTACCATGAATCAATTCCAGCATCATATCCTTGATCCCAGCAGCATATACCCTAGATCCAGCCACCTCCAAAAAGCCCCACCTATAACCACATGAATTTTGGGGGTACATCTAGATACAAGCCATAGCATCTCCCAAGGACAAATGAGTGTTACCTTTCTGAGGAGTTGGGTGTTTTTCTAGGGCTGGTTCTGCAGATGACTACTGAGATGGATGCAGGAGGAGCAGAGCCTGGTGGTTTAGAGCACAGACCTGGGACTCTGCCTGCCTCACAGATGTGCCTGTGGGCAGGCGACCCTCTCTGGGTCTTGGTTTCTCTCTTCTGCATAGCAGGGTTTATTACACCTGCTCCAGAGGCTGAAGTTGACACTGACCCTGGGAACGCAATGTGTGCCACTGGCCACACTAGATGCCACTTTGATACAGTCTACACTGCCTGCAGACTTCGATGGTTGTGGTCACACTCTCTGAGCAGGGCAGGACTCTGTCTCTCTCAGATTGTCGATGGAGTCGTGCAGAGCATCAAGCTCATCACCGAGGAGGCGAGCAAGCGCATCGCTGAATTTGCCTTTGAGTATGCACGGAACAATCACCGGAGCAATGTCACAGCTGTGCACAAGGCCAACATCATGTGAGTCCCACGGAGACGCCGCTCTGCTGCTGTGCCTTGCTGGGTGATGACAGACCAATGCTGAGGAGCAGGAGTCCAGGCCCTGTGAGCTAAGGAAGGCCTGAGGGTTGTTATGAGAAAGGAGGCTGGAGAAGACTTGGGTCTCCATGACCACATGGTCAGGGCTTCGATGGTGCTGCTGTTTCCTGCTGTGTCTTGGGTGCATATTCTCATCACACTCAGCCAATTAAAAGCTGTCTCTTCTGAGTGTAACCTAACCTAAGAAAATTATTAAACATGCAAAATAGTAAAACCATTTAAATAATGGAGGATGGAGGTGGGTTAACCCTTTAAACCCATTTTTGTAATATTACCGAGTGCTTGGTTTTTGTTGGGTAGTACTATAAAAATCTAGTGTTCTCTGTAACGATGAAACTACATATTTTATGTTTTTATCCTGTTGTGCCTCTAGAAGGATCACAAGACATTTTCAGTTTTGTTAACTGCCTAAGAAATAATTTTTACTGAGCTGGGCATGGGGGTACATGCCTATAATCCCAGGAGGCTGAGCCAGGAGGATCTGTGAGTTCAAAGCTAACATGAACTACACAGTTCAAGGTCAGCCTGAACTACATAGTGGGATCTTGTCTCAGAAAAGAAAGAATTTTGCTATAATTTTTTACTGTAATGATTTTACTGTAATTGAAATTGGACATTTTAACTTCTGGAACTTGAATTTCTTGAACTTCTGGTCAGCCTGAACTACATAGTGGGATCTTGTCTCAGAAAAGAAAGAATTTTGCTATAATTTTTTTACTGTAATGATTTTACTGTAATTGAAATTGGACATTTTATCTTCTGGAACTTGAATTTCTTGAACTTTTTTCACATGGGTGTTTTCTTAAATACAGGAGAATGTCAGATGGACTTTTTCTGCAGAAATGCAGGGAAGTTGCAGAAAATTGCAAAGATATTAAATTTAATGAGATGTATCTTGACACAGTATGTTTGAATGTGAGTACATTTTCATACTTACCTGTTACTTTCTGTGATGAACACTGTGTGTGCTCACAGCTTTTGATTGCTAAATGCACAAATGTGTTCCTTGTAGATGGTTCAAGATCCATCCCAGTTTGATGTTCTTGTTATGCCAAATTTGTACGGAGACATCCTTAGGTGAGTTTGACTCCACCCTTTTTATCTTTGGTCTCTGGTTTATTTACAGACATGCTAAATAAATTTTGAGTTAACATTTTTCCATGCTGTTTCTTATGAAACAGCATTTTTCATCAGATGTAAGCTGAATTCTAATGGTGCAGGTGGTGACATCAATGATTACATGTTAAGGTGGGGTCAGTCCTTTATTTACCAAGTCAGCACTGGGCTATTGCTCCCTCATCATAGTTCACTTTTTCCATTTTTCAATTGTTTTGCAGTACTACAAAGTAAATCCAGGACCATCATCCTGAGCTACATTCCCAGCCTTTTCCTGTTGTTTTTGTTTGTTTGTTTGTGTTAAATTTTGGGACAGGGTCTCACTAAGTTGTCCAAGTAGTACTGGGCAACCCTTCTGCTGTAGCCTCTCAAAGTGCTGGACTTGGAGGCATGTGGTTTTTCTCAGATGTTTTATTGGTTGGCTGATTGATTTCAGAATGTTGTATTATGTATAGCTAGGTTGGTCACTTTAAGACATTTTTTGCTTATTTTTTGTGATGCTAGGGATTAAACCTAGGGCTTCATGCATGCTAAGCATGAGCTCTGCACTGAGCTACACTGAGGTATACCCCCAGCCCCAGTAACTTTCATCTGACTTCCAGAAAAGTTACAAGAATGGCACAGAAAATTTCTGAACTCAGCACCTGGGTTTGCCAGATCTTAACATTTCACCACGCTTACTTTGTTATCACCTCATCACCATTGTTGGCCAGCTGTGATTATTATTCCTTCTGTATCAGCCATCATTCCTTCTGTATTAGGGTTTGGCATCCTGCCGCAAAGTTGGAGTTGCCCTTCCTGTGTCTGTTTACTTAGCTTTGCCATATGGGCTCGTGGTGTTGTTTATTCAAGGCTGTGCCCCTCGCCTCATCATTCCCATTGGTGCTCAGGTGGGCCAACTGGGCCAGGCTCCCTTCCCCGTGGCTCCTGGTTCCTGTGGTCTCAGCCCCTCCTTCTCTGAGCATCGTCTTGCTGTCCAGTGTAGTGAGATGCTCCAGGATCATCTGCATGTTCTGAACCTTAGCCTTGGAATCAGCCACTTTTCCAGGAAACTGGTTCCTGCTAGTGGAACATGGTGTTTTAAAATAAAGTCCAAATGCCAGATGCGATGTTTTCCTTTTCTAAATATCTGCCTACAGTGACCTGTGTGCAGGATTGATCGGTGGTCTTGGTGTGACCCCAAGTGGCAACATCGGAGCCAACGGGGTGGCCATCTTCGAGTCGGTAAGGGACCCAGACACCCAAGCAGAGGTCAGGTCGGAACCGGAGGGACACAGTAGAGGCTCTGTATACATTTGGGGTTTAACTATGCCATTTTATAAGTTGTCAAAAGAATAATGCTTTTTTCTGGTACTGGAGATCGAACTCGGGACCTTACACTTATGAGGCAGGCGGCAGCATCACTGAACTAAATAACCCGCCCAATAATGTATATTTTTATAAATAGCCTTCATTTGTTCATTTTGCTTCAGATATTATGTAACCTTCTCTTGTATTTTACCAAAAACTAACTGATTAGTCCATATTTTTGTACTTTTAAAAAGCTTAGCTCTGAATTTCCTCCAGGCTTTACTCTTGAGGTCTGTGTCGGGTGAATTACACGCAGCACCATCAGCACAAACCTTCAGGGGGTGAGGAAGGTGATGGGAACTCCCTCCAGCTCCCTTCAGAGAGCTGCTGTCTTTGTTAAGTGTAGGGTGGAGCCCAGGGCCAGTGCTCACCACCCTCTGAGGGCTGCAGGTTTGGGTCTCCTTGCTGATGCTGCCTTCCTGACGTGCAGGTTCACGGGACGGCCCCCGACATCGCAGGCAAGGACATGGCCAACCCCACCGCCCTCCTGCTCAGCGCTGTGATGATGCTGCGCCACATGGGGCTTTTTGACCATGCTGCGAGGATCGAGGCCGCATGCTTCGCCACAATCAAGGATGGAAAGGTATCGTGGTCTCGACCTGTGTGGCAGATGCATCTCTGTGTTGTGAGTGAAGGGAGCACTCAGGAGTGGAAGGAATCGAAGTCAGAGATTCTCAGGGTAGGCGCCCTGGGTGAGCTGCAGGAGGTGTGTGCACACATGTTCATTTGCTGAGGTCAGGGTCCACGTATTTTACACAGAAAGGACCAAGAAGCACTGATGGGCATTGTGCACAGCAGGAAGGACAGTGGGAGCCAGAGACAGGAGGGCCAGCCCAGCCTCTCTCTCTCTTGATACTAGGGATTGAACCCAGGGCTGTTGCACTAAGCTGCATCCCCAGCTCTTTGTTCTTTTTTTTTAATTTTATCTTTTATGTTTTCAGGTAAGGTCTTGCACAGTCACTGAATTACCCAGGCTGGACTCAGCCTGTGCACCACCGAGCCTGGCTTGCCAAGTCCTCAGCAGAATTTCTCCAAAGCTGGCCCCTTTATAAAAAAATGTTATAATTTGAGATTCCTTCATATAACCTGTTGGACCCTTGTAGTCGGGTTTTAGTATCCTGCCTAGTGTTTGATGTAGGCCTGAGAAAAAGAATACCCTAAGAGAAAGAACTAAGACAGAGAAAGCAGGGTGTCAGGACGACCAATGTCAGTGCAACCAACAAAGGCGCTGGACAGTCCCAGGCACTGACTTTTATTGACAATCATTTGGGGTAAAGGCAACATGTGGTTTCTATGGAAATTATTGTAACAAGTCTTATAACGAATAAGACAGCATTCCCAAATTGGAAACAAAATAGACAAAATATATGATTAAAAATAAAACATTGTCTTTTTAGCCTGAAGGTTTTAGTTGTGGCAACAGATTTTGGATGTGAGTTATTTTGACCTGGACACATAGGCTTTAACCAGACTTACTTTGAAAAATAAACAAGCCAATTGTGGTCTTGAATCTCTATAGCCTACTTTAGACATAATCAATATTATAGTCCTCTACACAACCAAAATACAAGAAATGCAAGCCTTTTGTTTTTTTGTATTGTTGGTGGTGGTGAGGATGGAACATAGGTCTTCTTGCATGCTAAGCAAGTGCTGTACCACTGGTTACACCCTCAGCCCAAGCTTATTTTTAACAGCCTGACAGTAACTTTAGGGAGCCCTGTTCTGTTTTTATTCTAAAGCTTTATTTGAGAAGTGACACCTTAGGGCCCAGCAGAAAGATGCCTGAGTTATACAGCAGACCTTAATTGTATGGGATGCAGACACAAGACCAAAATATATAAAAACATATATGTAATTTAAGACAGGGTCTTGCTATGCAGTTCAGGCTGGCCTTAAAATCATGATGATCCCCTTGCCTCAGCCTTCGGAGTGCTGGGATTACAGTTGTGCACCACCATGCCCAGCAAGAGAATTATATTGAGGTCTGTTTGCAATAGAGAGACAGTAAGCCAGTGGAAGACAGACTGATTGTATGGAAGACCTGCTCTCGTAAGGAGGGAGATTTAAGACACAGTCACTTAGGTATTTTTTGGTATTTGTTCTCTAGCCTTCAAAAATAGATCAGAACATGTCTTAAGTTTTTTAAGCTTCAAAAATTTCCCATGACTTTGTAAAACCTCTTGTTTAGTTTTTCTTTCATTTAAATATGAATAAGTGGGCCAGGGATTTAGCTCAGTGGTGCTGCCACCTGCCTCATAAATGCAAGGTTCTGAGTTCGATAACCCCGGTACCAAAAAAAATGTTTTAAGTATTTCCTCAGGGACTAATGTGTGAACAAGGGGGAAATTTGGGGAGACTTCCATGCTGCCTTTTGAAGCAGGAGCACCTGTATTGTTTGAGTGTTTTTGTGGACTCCCTGTAATGGGGTCTCCTGGTCCTCCCAGGGAGTAGGTGGTACATGGGGGCCTAACTCTGAAGAGAGGAACTAAATGAAAGTTGGAGCAGGCAAGCTCCTTGCTCGGTTCACATCTCACTGACGGCTTTGAATGACAGTGTCCTGGCTTCAGTTCAGGGCATGGATCCCTTTTTATTCTTGCTGTTTCCTTTTCTCAGAGTTTAACGAAAGATTTGGGAGGCAATGCCAAGTGCTCCGACTTCACGGAAGAAATCTGTCGTCGGGTGAAAGATTTAGACTAACATTCACCAGTGGTGTACGCTGGAGTCACTCCTAATGGACATCACCGCGTAAACGTCCCTGTAGGCGCCTGCCATTTTGTGTGCATTTGGTTTGCTTGTTTCTTGACAGAGCACATTTTAAAATCTGGCCTTTTCTTAACCAGTCTGTGCAAAGGATACAGGGGATGTCTCTGACCTGCTTTCAAAGGACTTTTTCCAAGTGCTTGTTTTATTTATTAAATGTCTATCTGGTAAACATTGTTTTGTAAACTAAGTGGACTGTATCATTTGCCATTGTTAACCATTTTACATTTTAGTTTAAATAATTTTTCTCAACTGTAAATATTAAGATACAGAATTATTAAGAGAAAACATACAACTTTTTAAACAAAAGTCCTGTCTTTGGTTTATGCAAAACATAGTGGAAATAAAACAGGACATTGACATAATAGCACAAGATGACATTCTTATAAAGCTAAATGGGCATAGAGAAATTTCCTAGGAAAGTTCACATGTAAAACAGGAAAATGGTATATTTCTTAGCAATACGGAAAATACAGACAAATGTTCCCTTTACATGAATTATTATGAATAAAAATTTCAGATCCAAGAAATATATGATGAGCAATATAATTTTGTTAATAAGATACAGATAACATACAGTGTATGGAGTCCCCCATGTGTCATGTTTTTCGTGACTTTACATTGAGGTTTAACACTGTGTGGCTCCAGATGAAGCCATGGGTGGTGCCACCTTCTCCCTGGTTGCACTGTCACCATTGCATCATCAAGGCCCCCAGCCCTGTCCTACCTGAGCTGGGCCAGGAGCTGACCCTGTCATGTTCCCTCTACCGTCACAGCAGGGAGATGGCTCCATTCTCGCTGCTACTGCTGGGCGGCGCTGCTCGGGGTCTGGTCCCTGGAGTTGGAGCTGCAGTTGAGGAACCCAGGGTGCCAGCTATTGAATTCACATCTCAGCCGCTGCCCTTTCGCCTCCTCCAAATCACTGTGCCCTTCACCCAGTCCCTGCCCTCTGTCTCAGCAGCACCAACATAAGATACCACTGTAGAGAGGGAGCTGACTTACAAAACAGGTCACCCCGCAGCCTGGTCTTGTCAGCCTGTGACCTTCAACTCCCTTCTCCCCGTGCTGTCTCCCTGGCAGCAGTGAATGCAACTGCACTTGGCCCCCATCAGTTTGCAAACCTGTGGCTTTGCATAATGTCCCCAGATCACAAGGGGATTTCTTAACAATGGATGTCCTTGACTGGGTCATTTTTAAAGCTTGTAACCAGACCAGCACTCCTTACCTGTATTTTATTTTGTTTATGCTGCTGCTTCCTTTGTTTTTTTGGATTGTGCTAATTACCAGTGGCTCTTGGTTCATAGAAATAAAGAATTCCAAAACAACCAAGATGTGTGCCTTCTGCCTTTCCAGCTCAGGTGCCTTGGGGCATTTCGGCTCAGCTTATTTCTAAGAATGACCGCTAGAGTGCGCAGAGTAGATGTGTGGCCTGGTGGTAATGCACTGATGCCAGAGTGGCTCTGGTTACTAGATTGCTCCACTGACCATCCTGCCTGCCACTAATAGTGTGCAAATGGTAATTTGTGCCTATCACAGAATCCCACGGGTTAAACACTCACTGCTCTGTGCCCGGCTTGTTCAACTGACAAAAAAACCAGGTACTTGTTAACAGTTTTGTTAAAAGTTTAATATCCATTATTACACATTAAATACAGTCACATGGCGGCAGCAGTTTTAGGCAGTGTCCAAGAAGATTCCAGAGTAAGTCTGGTAAGTGATCTAGATGGCTTTAACTGCAGCACACTAGTAATACGACCCCCACCCCCACCCCACCATGGCCTCTGTTGAGCTGTTGAGCTATGGCTTGTTAGGTCTCCCTGGACTTAGGTCGCAGCAGTATCAACCCTTTAGTTGTGAAAGGAGAGTTGATTTCATCACCTGAACTCTTAAGCAGAATTTAAACTACTTGCATTTGGAGCTTCTTCAAGTTGTAGACATCCGCCGAACCCTGGCCTGGAGGTCAGTTCTGCCTGAGTTCCTGTGGCCACATGGGAGAGCCTGGAGCTCGGAGACGCCTCCTCAGGGAAAGGCTACCTTCTCTACTCATTGGGGAGCATGAGGACGGCCCCCGCTACTTCTTTTGTTCTTCGTAAAAGGAATCAATGATGTCTTTGTACTTCTCCAGGACTGTGAGCCGCTTGAGTTTCATGGTGGGACCTAAAAGAGAAGTGGGAAGAAGCAAGTGAGGCCTGGGCTCCGTGGATTCTGAGAGGTACAGGGTAAGGATGCAGACTCAGGAGAGGGCCAGGTGAGGAAGGCAGGGTGAGGTGCCAGCCTCTCAGACCCAGGCCTCCAGCCATCTCATCCTGAGGAAGCTCCTGCAGTGGCCAGGGCTGGCCCGAGAACAACAGTGATGAATAGGTCAGAAATGACTATAGTTTCTTCCTAGTATAACTGGAGACTGTGTGAACCCTGGCCATCTTGCCTGTGACCTGTGCCCATCCCTGACTTCCACTCTTTGGGATTCTGTCCCTTGAATGAATATACTCATCTCCCATGATCCATTGGGGATTGGTGCCAGGGCTCCACGGATACCTAAATCTGAAAGTGCTCAAGTCTTTACATAAAGTGGCTTAGTATGTGCATATAACCTAGGCACGTACTCTATACTCATCACCCTGGTGCTAGGGATCTAACCTGGGGCCTTACACAGCGCTACAGTGGTACCTTGGTTCATGAACTTAATTCTTTCCATGATTCTAGTCACAAACCAAATTGGACAAGAACTGAATCAAATTCAAAGGTTAGGTTCAATGTTGACCTCGATTTGGTTCTTGTCCAATTAGGTTTATGACCAGAATCCTGGAAAGAATTAAGTTTGTGAACCGAGGCACCACTGCCTCCTTGCCTCTTCCCCATTTATTTATTTATTTATTTACTTATTTTGAGACAGGATTTTGCTAAATTGCTCAGTAGGTCAGGATAGGCTACAACTTATGACCATCCTGCCTCAGCATCCTAGAATGCTGGAATTACAGATCTTCACCACCTTGCCCAGCTTCTCCCATATGCTTTAATCAACTCTAGGTTACTTACAATGCCAAATATAGTGTAATAAATGCTATGTGAATAGGTGACTGTTACTGTTTAGGGGATAACAATGAGGAAAACCTGCAGATATTTAATATAGATTCTTTTTTTAAAAAAATGCTTTCACTCTAAGGCTGGTTGTGTTTTGTGGGTGTGGAATGTGCAGACAGGGAGGACCTGTAAACTGGTCCAGCAGTAGAAATAAACACTCCTACAGCTTCTGTCTTAGGCTCTTAAATATCATCTCCCTGCATCCAGCCAGCTGGATTGAGGCATTATGGCAGTCTGTGGAGAGGTCCCTGGGCCAGAACAAGTCTGTCCTACAGCTGGCAAGTATAGACCCCCAGCTGTGGGTGACGGCCCCTGGCCCACAGTATCCTCAAGACTCCAGCCAGAAGCACAGCTGTGCACTGAAATGAAGACATGTGACGTGTGTTTATTGCTCCAGTAGGGGGCGATTGTTACACAGTGACAGCTAATGCTCCAATGGCTTCTGAGTTTCAGGGACAGCTCTAATGATGTGATGGAGTGTGGAGCCTCCGTCAGGGTGTTACTGAGACTTCTTCCCTCAGCTTTGGTTTTCTCCACTTGAAGCATGGCTGAGATCCTGGGTAGCCAGCATCACTCCTGACTAACTGGAACCTTCAACAGCATCTGCTGAGGGAGGGCATTTTGCATCTGCTTGACTTGTATTCAGTTTGACAATGAGGTGTTGAGGCCTCCAACCAACACTCGGCATTGCTGAAGCTGGTGCCACCAAGTTTTAGCCTTGCTGGCCTTGATGGAGGTGCCATCCCCTTCCTTGTGCCATGAGCGCTCTAAGATACCACAGTAAGGAGCGGCTTTGGCCACTGAGGATGTACCTCAGGCTTCTCTGGTCCTACACTGTGGTCCAGGCGGTGTCATTCCTTAACTATCTTGCCAGCTGACTGAAGATGACAGCAGTGTTCCCTATGGCCACCAGCAGAACCAGGCACTGCCTGATGGGTCCACTGGGATTTGAAAGGGAAAACAATCCCCCAGTTGAGGCAAAACCAAGGACTGTGTTCAAATTAATAAGGGCCAACACATTTTGCACAGTTACCCCTCAGTATTCTTTGGGGATTTGTTCTAGGATCCTCCATCCCAGACACCAAAGCCCACAATGTTCAAATCCCTACATAAAATGGGGTAGTTGTATATAACCAAATACCTCGAATCATCTTTACTCATAATATCTTAGCAACACACTGGAAGTGATATGTAAATAGTTTCTCATTGTGCTATTTAGGGACTAATCATAAGAACATAGTCTACATATTCAGGAGAGGAGAGGAGCATTTTCCCCCCAAACATTTTCCATGTATAGTTGGTTGCATCTACCTGTGGAACCCAGACACACAGGGTCGACTGTACAGTCCACAGGCTCTGCACAACCACAAACCCACACTCCCAGCACTCAGTGTCCTCCCACAGGAAGAAAAGTGACTGCCATCCAAAGCCCATTCCCAGACCTTTGCCAGCTACCACTGCCTCCTTGTGGGCTCCTCCCTGGCACCGCATGGCCTCTGCTTCCCACAGCCCTGGGGACAGTGGAACCTACCCAACTCTCCTCCCGAGATGGAGAAGTCTCTCTCAAGAATGGCCCACTTCTGGATGTGGTAGGGCCGGGCAGCCGCGTTTGCATTGACCCTTTGGATCCCCTCTTCGATGGCCTGGTACACAGCCTCGTCCCGCTGCCCCACGATCTCAGACACAGTGCTGGCTCTGCTGCCCACCCTCTGGCAGAACTCCACAGCTTGCTCGGTCAGGTTATCTGTTGGGTCAGAGGTGTCTGGGTCCAGCGTGCACTGAAAAGTCAGAAGACAGGTAAGCCCTGGCGCCGCTCTGCAGGAAGCATACAGCAAGGTGCTAATCATGGTGAGCTGCTTCAGGGAGGGTCCTAAATGGTCCACCACATGGAGCCCTCAGCCAGTGATGTTGTCCTCTGGAAAATGGGGGCTTTGCTCCTGCCTGTCTACAACCCCGACTTTCCCTGTGCCACAACTGCTCTCAGAATCAATTTGGGATCCAGATGAGGTCCCGAGTGCGTGAACTTCTGTCAGGATGCAACCCTGCCCCCTGGGACCCCCCTCAGGCCCAGCACCTCACACACCTTCAAGGTGAGCAGCATGGACAAGAACTTCCTCTGGTCACCGATCAGCATGGCATTGCTGATGATGGGCACCTCCGTCTTCACAGCCTCCTCAATGGGCACAGGGGGCACATTCTCTCCACCCGCAGTGATGATCAGCTCTGAGGAAGGAGGGCTGGCCCAGTTTGGTGCAGACCAGGTGCTGGCTGAGCACAGCCTGGCCTCATCCCTAGCTTGCATGTCCTGAACACAGGTAGTAAGTACCTGGAGGAAGCCTCTCACACCTGCAGGGACTGAGGTGGCCCCAAGGACATTGCCACCCGTGTCCAGGCTCTGGCCTCTTCTACAGCACCCCTCTATGCCCCTGAATCGCAGGTGTCATTTTTGACTTACAGCCTGAGGCCCTACTGACAGAGCTTTGACACCAGGCCCGGGGCTGTAATCCACCCTCAGAAAAAGAACAAGCCAGCTCCCTTGTCATTTTGCAGATGTGGAAACTGAGGCACAGGGAAGCTCAGCAACATCCCAGGTCACAGGAAAGTAAGTAACACAGCTAAGGTTTAAATCCAGTCCAGTTCTAGAGCCCCTGCTGTGCCCACCATGCCACAGTGCCTCTTATGGAGCTGGTGTCCCTCTCATGGGGGTGCCCTGTCCCCTTCTTGTCTGTCCACAGACAGACTGTTCTGCACAGTCTGCTCCTTCGGGAAGCCTCCTCCAGCCCCCAGTCCACATCGACCTCTCCCTCCTTGAGCTTTTCTCACAGCTTCCTTCCACTCATCCATGGGTCACCTCTCATCCTGCCAGAGTGAAGCGGGGGGACATGCAAAGAGCTGAGATGTGTTACGGACACGTGCCAACTTCCCTTGGTGAATGTAATCATTATGTGCTGCAAACAGGGACTAATATATTTTTTAAATAAAAAAAAATGAGGCATCTCTGTATGCAAGGTGCTCAATGCACTAATTGGTTTTTGTTTTGTTTTTTTGAGACAGGGTCTCACTATGTAGCCCAGGCTGGTCTTGAACTCATAGTGATCCTCCTGCCTCAGCCTCCTGAGTGCTGGGATCAGGCATGAGTTTTTTAAATAAAAAAAAATGAGGCATCTCTGTATGCAAGGTGCTCAATGCACTAATTGGTTTTTGTTTTGTTTTTTTGAGACAGGGTCTCACTATGTAGCCCAGGCTGGTCTTGAACTCATAGTGATCCTCCTGCCTCAGCCTCCTGAGTGCTGGGATTACAGGCATGAGCCACCATGCCCGGCCCACTAATTGGTCTTTGAGAAATGTTCATTCCCAGGTTGGAGTTCATCACATTTAATAAATAAAATTCCATAAAATAAAGTCAAAAAAGTCCATGAAGATGGCCTGGCTGATTTGAGTGAGACTGTGCTCCGCTCTCATCTGTCTGAGTCAACAAAGCTGGTGCTTTCTGTGCCTATCTCCCTGGCGACGTCAGGCACAGCATGGAGCAAAGTGCTCACCAGGCATGGGACAGCAAGATGAGGGGTGAACAGCACCGCGGGGCAGGAGGCACTGGGCCCAGTGGATGCTGAGCAGGAGGGAGTTTGGCAGGCAGAGGTGGATGTGAGCAGACACGCAGCCTTTGGATTTGCAGGTAGTGTGTTAAGAGAGATAGGAGGGACTGGGGCCCAGAGCTGCCCTGGGGTCTGGGATGGTTCGGGATCAAGGTTTTAGAACACTCTGGGCCTAGAACTACAATAGAAGCATTACCATAAGGCTACAGAAGTTAGGACCCTGGGGTGTTGGTGCAAGGGCCAGAAAATAGACCAATAGAACAGAAGAGTCTCTCCTAGACAACTGCTGGATAAAGGACAACATGGCACCGTAGGACAATGGGGACAGGAAAGTCTTTTCTAGAAGCAATTAGGGCCAATTTAATATGCATTTTGTAAAGATGTCTCCACTCTATCTCTAAAAGTAGGGCCAGCTTTGGTTGAATTTTTGTTTTCTGGCTGCTCTGCCTTTTCCATGCAGGACCAAGGGCTGCACTTGCTGTTCCAAAGATAAACACCAGGTGGCGCACGCGGCCCCACCCAGTCTCATCAGTCAGGGCTCCCAAGCCTGCACAACCAGAGCCCAAATATGGAATGTCTGTCCCTCCTCAGAGTCCAGGCCTCCATCATTTAGCACCTGGACTTGATGGAACACCTGCCTGTGTGATTTCTAGAAAGTTATGGACCCACTCACCAAGATTCAGTTTCTTCTGTGAAATGTGTGTGTACACGCATTCTGTACACACATGCATCCATGTAACACCCACTTTTGCAAAGGAAGCAAAACAACTTTTCTTCAGAGGTCTCCCCAACTTATTTCCCTTTCTCCCCAGGGAAATGTCCTTTGAAATCTCATGTTTTGTTCTAATTTTTTTGGTACCAGGGATTCGGGCCCTTGCACTTGGGAGGCAGGCGGAGGAACCACTGAGCCAAATCCCTAGCCCTTATTCTAAATTTTATGTCCAGTTCATGTTCTTCTCTCCACCCGACCTGTGTCTGCAGATAAACCTCATGTTTATGCCCCAGGATCTTCCAGGATGCCCTGCCTTGTTTCTCTAGGGGATGTGACTCCCCGCTCCACCATCCACAAGCTGGGTGACCTTGGCGAGTCACCTCACCTCCCTATGTCCTCACTAGGGGTGATGACAGCACCTGCCTGTAGGAAGTGGGCTGAATAAAGGCAGGTGATGCCCAAGAAGGCTGTGCACTTGTCTCGGGCACCATTGAGGTGGGAGTGGACCCCTGCTGCTGCCCACTGGATGCAGGGTACTCACCTTTGAGGCGCCCGGTGATGTAGAGGAAGCCGTCCTGGTCCAGACGGCCTGTGTCACCTGTGTGCAGCCAACCCTCAGAGTCAATGGCCTCATATGTCTTATCCTCCATGTTCAGATAGCCCATGAAGATGGTGCGGCCCCATAGGCAGATCTCACCGATGCCCTCCTTGTCTTGGTTCACCAGCTTCACCAGGCAGCCAGGCACCAGCTTGCCTGAGCTGGGATGAAGGATGGGGGAGAAGAGAGCCTGGGATCAGCTGTTCTGCCAGGTCCCCAACCTCTCAGCCTTCACCAATGGCCAGGAGTGCCTTGCTAGGGTTTCTGTATTTAATGGGGGGGACATTCAAGAGTAGAAAGGTGGGGTTAAAGATTTTTTTGGTGACTGACTGAATGGGTGAAATGTGAATGGTAGAACCTGGAGCCTGGGATGAGCTGGCAGGGAGAGAGGAATGGCAACATAGCAGATGACCCTTCATGTCACATCTAGAATGAACCCTTTCAGGTGCCCTAGAAGGCTGTCTGGGTCCTCTCACTCCCTCTGCAACTGCAGCTGGGCTATCAGCCTCCTGGGTCACCCTCAGATGCGACCCACCCACAGGACAGTGCAGAGTACCTGGGGTGCTAGGGCTGTTTCAGCCGTGCCTCACACACCCAAGGCCACCCCACAGCCGAAAAGGATGAGCAGAGGCTTGGCCCAGGGTCAGTGTTGGCCCATAGCCCTGGGGAAGGTTTACAGGGTGGACAGAGGAGGGGGTGTCAGTGAGGGTGTGTGGGCTGAACCTCACCTGTAGAGCCGGTAGTTGTAGGGGTTGGACATGAAGTGGGGCCCTGTGGTTTCGCTGAGGCCATAGCCTGCATACAGGCGGATATTGAGGCCCAGGAAGAAGCGCTGTGTCTCAGCAGTCATAGGGGCTGCTCCATAGAAGTTCTTCTGGCACTTGGCAAAGCCCAGCGCCTGGCGGATCCTGGCCAGCACCAAGTAATCTGCCAGCCTGGCTGTGAAGGGCTTCAGGTCACTGTGGGAGAGGAGTGTGGTCCACAGAAGGAAGGAAACACACATGAGAAGATGGGCATTCTGTGGACACTGGATATACTGGCACAGCCATTCTGGGGTCCATGCTGTTTTTGTTTTTATATATTGGGGCTTGACCCGGGGGCCTTGCTCATGCTAAGTGTGTGCTCTACCCCGAGCCACACCCCTCCCCGCATGTTTGTCTGCTATGATTGGTCGGTACCAGGGACATGCATGTAAATACTGGTGTGCATGCATGTGATTGTGTGCAACTGTGCTGTGAGCCAGAGAGTTGGGTAGATACAGGTGTGCATAGACACATGCAGATTGCACACATGCCATGCACACACGCAGAGACTTGGAGTTTGCATTCATGAACTCACATGGACAAAAACATGTGATCCCATCTGAAGCCCACAAGCACTTGATTCAACCATATTCACTCTGCTTCGTGTGCATGAAGTTGGAGGTGCACAGATGCCTCCATGGTTCATGAAACAGGATGCTGTTTCATGGACATGCTGGTCACAGAAACCATTTCACAACTGAAACCCATCCAGATTCACATCACTGACTTTCCAGGCCCTGGGTGGGAATTTAACAGGCAATTGAAAGGGGCGGGGAGAGATGAGAGTCATAGGGTGAGACATAGGAGGGTTGAAAAGGTGGAAACCCGGTCACCTCAGCCAGAGAGCAGGAACCACGGGAGACTGCGGGGCCACTTCTGAGGAGGTGCATTCCCCTCCTGAGGAAGTGATTCAGCCCATCTAGCCTTAACCCACAGGTTCTGAGGTCTCTACTGGGCTGTAGATATGCAGGCCCAGCGGCGGACAGGGCCTCTCCACAGGGCCAGAATGAATGCCCTGGGCAGGAACTGTGCCCTACATTCCCAGCTGGCCCAGCTTCCCCCACCTCTCACCACCAGGCCCTGTACCTGCTGGGGCAGGTGAGATTCTGCTCCAATGTCACTGACATGGCCCACAGCAGCATCTTGCGCCGGATAAACCCAGCTTGAGCAGCTACCTCCTGGATGCGCTCCATGATCTTCTCCCACACGCGTGGCACCCCCATGTGGGATGTGGGCTCCACCTCACGCAGTGTGTTCACCAGGCTCCCCTGTCTCCACGGAGAAGCCTGGGTCAGGAGGTCCTGGAGTCCCCTCACCTGGCCAGGTGTGCCCAGCACACCCACTGCTCACGGAGGGTAGGACGGGCCACATGCCTGCACCCATCATGGGCTGCATGCTGCTGCCTGGGCTTCACTGCTACCCCCTTGCTCTTTGCAGACAGGACGTGGGTGTTGTCTGCATGCCAGGGGGCTTGGTGCTTTAGAAGTAGCTCAGTCCCCTTCCAGGTATAGGGCGAGGACTCTTCCTTCACTACTCTATCAGCACAGCCCTGTTCTGTACACAGTCCTTGCTTTAGGAACAGAGAGGTGACAGCTTGGGCCACAAGATGCCAGGTCAAAGAAACCTAGTGGGGGGTTTCTGTCAGATTTCCCCAATGGTTTGAATAAGGAATCAGAGAGCAAGTGCAGCTGAAGAGGCTGGGATGCAGGAAGGGCTGTGGCCACCTGGTGACTATCGCACGAAGGTCCTCTAAGCAGGTCACCCTTGAGGCACTGGGTCTCAACTCAGTCCGATGTCCTCAGTTTCCCTGTGTGTTTGGTTGTTTGCATCAAACTACACAGTGGCAGCTGAAGCAATCTGTCTGACCGGTGCCACCCACCCACAGGTGCACAGCAGGGCCCACTGACCTTCAGGGCATCAGGCTCTGCAAAGCACACCTGGGCCCCCCACTGGATGCCCGTCCACAGGTCATAGATCTGGGCAGCAATGTGGCTGAGGGGCAGGTAGCTGACCACCACCTCCTGTAGAACTTCAGCTGGCTGGATGTCACCCGCCTGGCTGCCATATCGTGCTGTCCATGTGATCTGAGGTTGGACAGGGCCAGCAGGGTCATTGCCATCCCTGGCCATGCTTACCACCATGGTCACCCTGGGATCTGAGGCTAAACCCCTGGGAACCCCAGAGTGGGCACCACCCTGAGGGAATCTGAAAGCCTGAAATGGGCCCCCCCAGAGCTCTTTTCCCTTGCCTTCACTGGGCTAGGCTGGACTAGGGCCTTCCCAGAGGGAGGTGGGGGTCCAATCCACCCAGCCCATCACACCCATTTGGGACATCAGCCTACATTATCTTGGCTCAACATCACACCCTTGGGGTTTCCAGTAGTGCCCGATGTGTAGACCAAGGCGCAGCACTGGTTGGGTGTCTGGGCCTCGATGATGCTGTCCAGAGTCTCCTCGGGGACTCGGTGTCCCAGCTCCATGAGCTCCTCCATCTGTAGCCAGGTTGGGAACATGGCCAGCACCTTCAGTGGGTGGGTCCACATGGCCCCTCTTCACCCAGGGACCATCCTCCCTACCGTGTACACATTGGCCATCTTTGTGGGAGGAGGTTCCCGGTACATCACCACTGCCTTCAGGTATGGCAAGTTTTTCCAGATCTGCATCAACAGAAGTGAACGGGGTGTCAGCAAGAAACATGTCACATCCTGAGAAGAACCTCATCTGCCAGTGCTTGGCAGGCATCATACAGCAAAGGCCTCTGGCTCTCTGTTCTCTGACCCCTGACCCTCACGCTTTGTTCGTGGTTTCACATTGTGGGAACTTGGAGCAGTAAAGGCAGGGAGGGCAGGAAGAGAGGGAAACCAGCAGCACCAGGGACCTAGCTGACAAACAACGGTTCAGCCACACAGCAGAGCACTGGGTGACCATGGAGGAGTGAGGGATGAGGACAGAAGGGGAGAGTCCTGCTCTGAGATACTACAGAGAAAGTGGACAAGAGGAATGTGTAGACCATGCACACAGCATGCAGCCTTTGCATAAGGTTCAGTGTAGACAGGAGTGAAAACGTGTGTGTGCATGTGAGTATGTAAGGCCAGAAGGGACTCTGGAAGGTTAAACCAGAAACCAGTCAGATCACCGCCTATAAGCACAGGAAGGGAATGGTAGCAACAAGAAAGGGATGGGAATAAACAATATTTTAGTATCTTACAGAATTTTGACTCTGAAATCCAATGAATAGTATCATCATTGGAAAACAAAGTTATGTGAAAAAGGGAAAGCAGATTCCCTAAGACTTGAAGACAACCTGAAAGAAACAACTAGACACCAGGTGGGTGATGTAAACACACACACTCACACTCAGAGAATTGCATCCAGGGGTTCATGACAGCATGCTGTGGCACTGTGACACTCAACAGGCAAAAAAGAATTCCAGGCTTCATTCAGCAGCCCGATTATTAGGAGTGATACCAAGACTATTGGGCTGGGGTCGAGTACTTGCCCAGCATGTGTGAAGCCTTGAGTTCCACCCCCAGCACAAAAATACTGATACTATTATTTGGAAATTTTTTGGTAAAAAATGTGTTGGATGAGGTTAATGTTATTAAGAAGTAATATTTTAAGGTAAGATTTTAAAACACAAGAATAAGCTGGGTGTAGTAGTACATGCCTGTCATCCCAGTACTCGGGAAGCTGAGGCAGGAGGATCACTGCAAGTTCGAGGCCAACCAGGGGCTACATAGCAAGTTAAGGACAGCCTGAACTGCCTAGTGAGACAAAAAGAAAGAATAAAATAAAAGAAGTCAAATAATGTTTGAATCAGAATTATAGCTATGGGGCTGGAGATTTAGCTCAGTGGTTCTGCTGTCTGCCTTGCAAGCGCAAGGACCCAAGGTCCCCAGTGCAACAACAACAACAACAAAAAAGAACTATTGCTGCAAACTCATGATTCAAAGGAACAAAGCTAAGAAATTGCAGACTTCTTGTGAGAAAATGTACCAGTAGAAAACATGTGAATGAAGTATTTAAACTGTTGAAAGAAAAGAGATAAAAAGAAATGAAAGAAGAAAGGAAAGGAGAGGAAGAAGCCTTTTCAACCTAGAATTATAAACCAGATGAAATGCTTAAAAAAAAAAAAAATGAAGCCAAACCTCAGCACTTTACCAGACAATGAAAAGCGGAGTTCACGTGCCATCATCATATCTGTGACAAGCAAGGTTGAGGGTCATTCCCAAGGTAGAAGGAAAATGAGAGCAGATGAAAGCTTGGATCTACAGAAAGGCACTCAGGGTCAGAAATGGCAAATGTGGGTGAATGTAAAAAACATTTTCCTTTTTGTAAATTTCTCTGAAAGAGATTCAACTGTAATGTATCCCAAGGTCTGTAACCTACGTGGAAATGAAATGGGTAGCACAGAGGCAAGCGTGGACACATAGTCCCCTTTCGGCACCCCTGCAGGTACCAACTCCAAGGCACCTGGAGTTGAGTGCAGGAGATGACACTTCTCCATGTGCCCCACACATGTGTCCCTGCACGCTTTACACCAGCTCTACCTGGCTTGTACAAGACAGCATAAATGCTGCCCACACAGTTGTACTGTGTCATCTAGAGAACAGTGACAAGAAAAGTCCATACGTGTCTGTTACAGATGCAGTGTCACCGATATATGTCTACCTGAGGTTAGTGGATCACTGACGTAGACCCCACAGACACAGAGGACCATTCTGCATCACGGGTGACATGGCACAGTATTTGAGATGACACAGTGGGAAATTACAAATGTACAATGCAGATTCAACAGCCAACACTGACATAGCAACAGCACGGCTACGAAGACAGTGGAGAAAAACATGGATGCTCACAAGCAAACAGAAACTGAGCCCAAAGGAAAGAAGGGAAGGAAAAAAGGGAGAAAGAGCAGACCAGACAAATAACCATTTGGGGCATTTATGAAAAATGTTTCAGATTGGATAAAAAAGATAAAACCCAATTACATGCTATCTACAAAAAAACACTTTAAATATAGAGACACAAGTTCAAAGTCAAAGAAATAAAAAATACACATGTCGGCTGGGGACTTAGCTCAGTGGTTCCGCTGCCTGCCTTGCAAGAGCAAGGACCTGAGTTTGATCCCTGGTATCCCCCTAAATACACATGCAAGCCCTAATCATAAGAAACCTAGAGTGTGTATATTACTTTGAGGCAAAGAAAGGTTTGGACAAGAACTAGTACAGGGGATAAGCAGGGACATTTCTTAGTGACAAAGGGCTAACAATCTAAATATCTATGTGTCTAATAACAGGCTCCAAACTATGTGAAGCAAAAACCAATAGAACTAGAAGCAAAAACAAGATAAATCTGCAATAATAATTGGAGATTCTGACACTCTCTGTCTCAGTATTCGGTACACAGAAAACCCATAAGAACATAGAAGACTTAACCAACATTACAACACTGTCAACCAACTTGCCAAGTGATTTATAGAACTTTCCACTCAACAACTGTAGAGTGCACATTTCTGAAATATGCATGGCACAGTCACCAAATGGACCATGATCCTGTCACCATACCTGCTCTGCACACAGGGTGCTTCAGTTATGAGGCAGAAGAGAGTAGCAAGGGCAAGTTCTTCCCTTGGGAAGAATTCTCCCCATGAATTAGCAAGTCAACATTTCCCACCCTCATGCAATAATTAATTCAGGACAAGAGGACCAATGGACAATAAAATCATAAAGAAGGCAGCTGGGTCCAGATGATGCTCAGCCCAGGGAACAGTGGACCTGACATCGCTGGGCCTGGGAGCCACATATTAGGAAGCACCAGGCACCACTCTTGAGATGCCTGCCGGGAAAGTCCTCATCCAAAACACAACAGCCTTTAGATCAACAGGAAATCCAGAGATTAGAGGAAGGAGTTAAAGGGCCTCAAGAGGAAGCCAGACAGATAGGGTGCACACCTATAATCCCAGCACTCTGGGAGACTGAAGCAGGAGTGTCAAATTTGAGTCCAGCCTGGGCAATTTAGCAAGATCCTGCCTCCAAATTAAAAATAAAAAGAGCAGAGTTGAATGCAGTGTGCAGGTCTTAGGTTAAATTCCCAGTACAGCAAAATCAAATAGATAAGTAAATAAACATGAAAGGGCTGGAGATATACCTCAGTGCAAAGCCCTGAGTTCCACCCTGGTATGGGGGTGCTGGGGAAGGACAAAGAGGAAGGCGGTCACACACATCCCGAACCTGAGACAGTGCTGACCTAGTTTCTGCAGCCTGTCTGTGACTCTGTGTGTCACAGCTGTCAGAGTGCCAGGCCCATACCCCAAGTGACTTATTCAGAAGGGCTGGGTGGGGCTGCAGGTTTGTATTTCCAGCACGTTCCCAGGTAATGCCCACTGTGGACCACAGTGGTCTATGTCGTGGGAAACAAAAGGCAAAGCTTTTTCAGAAGATACTTAGGAGGGGCTGGGGATGTAGCTCAGCAGCACTGCACCTGCCTGGCAAGCATAAGGTCCTGAGTTTGATCCCTGGCACCAAAACAAAACAAGACGCTTAGGAGATCTGTACATTCTGCTTGGTTTGGAGCCTGATTTCAATAAATCAACTAAAAAGGGTGGGAGCCCCGATGAAGAACAGTAGCTTCCAGGGGATGGAAAGAGGAATGGTGAGGTTTCTTTGTTGTTGTTCTTGTTGTTTATTTACTTGAAAAGATTTTTTAAGGGGCCAGGGATTTAGCTCAGTGGTTCCACTGTCTGCCTTGCAAGCACAAGAATCCAAGTTCAATCCCCAGGACCAAAAAAAAACAAAAAAAAAACAAAAAAGTTTTTAAAAATTAACACCTAATAATTGCACAGATTTGTAGTATGCTATTTCAATACCGGATGTATTGTGTAAAGATGATGTATTGTGTAAAGATCCCGACAGGGCAATTAGCATAGCTGTCACCTCAAACATTTATGGTTGGCTCAGAGTGAGGCCATTTCACACCCTCTTCTGGCTACTTTGCTTGGAGTTACTTCTTACTGTGGAGTTTCAGCTTGGCAAGACCAGAACTCTGGGATGGATGTTGGTGAGGGTTGCACCACAATCAAATGTTAAGATGGTAGGTATCCTGGCGTGTGTGTTTTACCACAGTGAAAATATTGAAAACATGAAATTATTGCGAAAAAAAACATCGTGTATATAAGGTGATGAGAAAGAACTATTTTACCACAGTGAAGTTACAATGATTATTTAAGAGTGTTTACATTTTTTAGAGAAGCATGAAAGACAGGTTTTACCTTTCAACACTTCTGCACACGGAAAGATCAGAGTGTGGAGTACAGAGAAACACGTCGATAATGACGGGATCTGATGTAGATATGGGTGGAGGGGGTTCTCTCTGTTTTTGTATCTAGAGCCTATGTAATACAGATTTTATCTTAAATAGTAGTGCAAGTGATCATTCCCTACTGTCAGCCTCAGTTTTTCTGGCTGCGGATGGAGAAGGAGGTGGCATTTGGATTAGATCAGTAACCTGCTCCCGAGGAGCATGTTGAATGTACTGGGGGCTCCCCAGCCCTCCCCTCCCCAGATCTCAATATGGGGGGTAACCTGGAGAAATGCGGGGCTCCCTCACTAACAATCCCATGTGTGGCAGCCCAGGTCCTACCAGCATGGCTCTCAGACAAATCTTAAACCACCAAGACCTCAGGTCGAAGCTGGCCCAAGGTTGGGGGAGCCTCAGTTCGCTTGTGACTGGGGCTGTGAACAGTGGCTCAGGGACCACTTGAGGTCACTGGGGTCTCTGAAGCCCCTGAATCTGAGGACATCTGGGCCATGCTAGGTCTTGAGGTGCCTGGGCAGCCAGTACTGGGCATCTCTGCCAACTACTGCCAAGAAACTGGGGTGCAGGAGGTGCTGGCGATGCTCCACTTTCCTCCCTCTAGCACGGATTCAACTGGGCTGCATGGTTCACTCTTATCTGTCCTCTCCCAACGTGAAGTCTTTACCCAGCCACACAGGATGGAGATGATCCAACAGGAGACTGCAAGCACAGGGCTTGGCAAGAGTGGGGCAGAAAAGGGCCCGAGAAGAGGCAGGGCAATCTCCAGGAGGTCCACTCAACAAACCTCTACTGGAAAGCAAAGGCAGGTCTACCACCTGGCAGATGAGACGTGGGCGTGCAGGTGGCTTAGAGCCACCCGTGGGAGCCTGGATATGGGTACAGCCAACCGCTGGGTATGCAATGACAATGTGGGGCCCAGCTCCAGCCCTGTCATGAGTTTCAACATGGCACTGTAAGGCACTAACCACACTCAGGATCCTAGGTGACGGTGTGGGTTTCACTCCATGAAGCTACCTTGCTTCTGAGGGCCTGGCCTTCAGATGGCTTACCTATGTCCCTGGCCAGACTCTGGAGACAACGGAGGTCTCCCTCAGTTTCCCCACAGTGTCTGGGCTCAGGGTCCATAAGGAGCCAGCCACCTCCATGCACATCCTCCATACAGGGACCAGTGTGCTCTGCCTCACAGCCCTATTAGGCTGTTTTGAGGTCCCCATTGTCTCTTGTTTCACCTGTGCTGGTGTCCTGGGCCCAGGACATTCAGAGCCTCATCACCCTGCCCACAGATGCACATGCAGATATTCTGCCCTGAGACCCGGCTACAGCCAGGAGAGGGGACCCAGCTACCCTTGGGCAGGGACCCCTGGCCCAGCTGGCTGCTTTCTGTCATGGGAGGGAGAGTAGGCACCAGCCCTGGACATCTGGGGACCCAGGTCCTGTGGTCATGGGAGGCTAGAAACCCTTGGCCCTGAGGTGGATGCTTCCAGCATCCAAGGCCAAAGGTCAGGTTTGGAGGGTCCTCTGGATGCAGGAGACCTGGGGGCCTTGCAAGCTGCTGGATGCAGCTGGGGCAGAAGTGTCCCCAGGCCACCACCACCCAGTATGGGCACGTGGGCCTTCCTTGAATCAGAGGCCCCTGCCAACACTCTGCTTCCACGCTCCTGGGGTGCATCACTGTCCTTGGTACTTGCTTCCCCTATTCTGTGGCAGCCCTCACACTGCTCCCCACTCCCACTTTCCAGTGAGACTTGGGTCTAAGCCACTCGTACCTCCCCTCCCACCAGCAGAGGCCCAGGCAACCCTGTCCTGACCAGAGGCTGCAGGAGGCAGTGGGCTGGCATGAGTATCAGCCTCACACTGGTGACCCCAGCCTTTCAGCTATCTGGGCCTCAGCTTCCTGACTTGCCAGAGGGAGGCAACCATTACCCAACTGGGCCTGATGTAGTTGGGGTGGGGACTGCTGCTAGGATGAGGGGAGCCCTGACTGGGAGTGGCCACATCCCTGGAGAAGGGGTCCCTCACCTCCACCCAGCCCCTACCCCCAAACCTTCAGGATCTTTTCCAGTTGCTTCTGTGTGTCGACCACGATGATGTTGGCCCGGCAGTCATGGGCAATGTACTGGCAGGCCTCTGGGGAGCTGGTGGTGTAGATGCCGGTGACAATGCCACTGCAGGACACCCAGGGGACTCACACCTGGGCAGGCACAGGGGGCACCCTTGCCCCTACCTGCTCTTTAGCCCTCTCCCAGGAGAGCTCCAGGGGAGAGCACCACTGGGGAGGAAACACGACCTTCCCTGCTCTCTGCCCACTGCCAACCCATTCAGCCCTATCCCTCCCAGTCACTCACCCTGCAAACACAGTGCCCACTGCTGAGAAGAACCACTCAGGGGCATTGAAGCCCAGGATGGCCACACTGTGGGCTCGCTCCAGGCCAAGCTGCAGGAGGAAGGCAGATAGGTGAGTCAAGGCAGCCAGAAAAGGGCAGGGAAAATGATCTCCCTCCCTCGGGGCCTCTGTCCACACTGCAGGGAACCCTGCAGGAAGTCTTGGGGTCCACCCAGACTGAGAATCCCTGGGGATTCATCAAGGCCCCGGGAACCTGGTCATAAGGCTTCGCATGCAAGCTTCCCTTAAATGTGACGGCAGATGACACATGGGCATCAAGAGCCTGGTGCTTGGTAAAACTTCCGTAAATGTAAAATCCCCAGTCCAAGGCCCAGCATGCAGTATTGGCTCAATAAGTGGGGTTGGTTAAAGTTGTGATTTCTAAGGTTTCGCCTGCAGGGAGCTGGGGAGGAGACGAGACCATCCAGGAAATGGTGTGGACAGGGAGGATATGGCTTAACCTCACCTTCAGGAAGCCTTTGGCAGCCTTGCGGGCGATCAGGTAGTACTGGTAGTAGGAGATGCGCTCCCATTTGTCCTGGTGCTTGAAACCCAGTGCGCTGAGGTCCCCGTACTTGTCCAGGGCTTCGTAGAACATGCGGTGCACAGTGTACGGAGTCTGCGAGCAAATGGGGTCCAAGCGCAGGCGGACCCGCCCATCGGCCCTGGTTGTCCACAGAGTCTCCTCTGCAGGGAAAGGATGGCCTGGTCACGCCTGCTCCAGCTGTCCCCAGGGGACTGAGGAAAGCCCAGGCAAGCTTATAACAGCCTTGCTGTGCTGCCCACACTGTGGGCACTGGGCCCCGGGCTAGGTAGGCTTGGGGCTGCCTGGAGGAGGTTGGCCTGGCCTGGAGCCACAGAGGATTGGGACTTTCCTTGTTTCATCTCAGCTGCAGTGTGGTCTTCCTGCCCTGGGAACAGGTGAGGACAGACCCAGTGGGGCAGAGGGTCAGAAGATGGAAGGATCTGGGGACACTGAAAACCACTGGACTCCAGGCCTGGGCTGCCAAGTCTCCAGTGCAGATGAATAGCAGTCAGCGGCTCACCCTCCTTTGGCTCTCATTCAATTCACACTGTGTGGGTCGGGCATTCATTCACAGACAGGCAGCGTGGCTCAGACAGGCTTGGCCTTTTCTGAGGCCACACACCAAAGAAGTGGCAGGAAGACTTGAACTTGGGCATTTGATGCCACAGTCATCCTTGGGACACCTTTCAGGGCCCCACCCAGCCTCTGAGCTTTGGAGGGCTCAAGCTGTGGGCTATAGGTGAAGAGGACAGTCCACTGGGCATATGAGGGTTCAGATGCCTTCACGGAAGGCTGATTCATTTCTCAAGGTGAGTGTGACAACTAAAGGACATAGTGCACAAGAAAGAACCAGTGTACAGCTGGTGTTCAGTAAAGGACACTTTCCCACATCCTCCCTTTCCCAAGGTCTGCAAGCTGCTCACAAAAAAATTCTGAGTGCTCCAGACCCTGTGGGGCCTCTTCTCTCAGGTGAAGGTGGCCTTCTAAGATGACCCTGGGGCTTCTGGCCAGCCCCACCCAGCTTCGGAGGTGGCACCATCAGGGTGCTGCTCCTGGCTTTCATCCAGGGGATACAGTGAGAAGGGCACCCATACCCCTCCCCTGTGCTACGGAGGCTATGTGCCGACTCTGAGCTCTCAGGATGGAGTCAGGTTCCTGGGGCAAGGCCAGGAATGAGGGACCAGGAGATGCAACCAGGCCCAGTCTGGCTCACGGCAGCCTGTGAAACACGCAGGCCAGGCCAGGGTGGGTGCAGAAAGAAGGTCCCTTGTTCCCTTCCTGCCTGGGCAGAACCTGGGCTGTGCAGGCCAGCGTCTACGCTGTTCTGGAGACAAGGTCCCCACAATGGCCTCTGCTGGAGCCAGTCCCCGGGTAGAAGCAAGAGCTGCTCCACCACTCCGCTCCTTCCTCCCGGAACCTGGTCCAGGCCCTGCCTCACCAAGGCGGAAGGAGGATGGACTGTGAGTTAGGTTATGCTTGGGCCCAGAGCATTGGTTCTGCCATCTTGGAGAGTCTCCTCCTCTCCCATGCACTGAATAAAGTGTGCATGTGGGGTGAGGATGTGGAGAAGCTGGATCCTCACATGGTGCTGGTGGGGATGCCCATTGGGGTAGCCACACGGGAGAACAGCTCACCAACTCTCAATGAATTAAAGTAGATTTACCATGTCGCCCAGCTGAGGCACTCCTAGGTATCTACTGACTTGAGGAAAAGGAAAATACAGGTCCCCACAAAGACTTGTAGATGGTCACAGCAGCATGACTCATAACAATCAAAAAGTGGGAACAGCCATCTGTGGTAGGGCATGGGTGTCATCTTAGCACTCTGGGAGGCTGACGAAAGTATGAACCAAGTCTAGGCAATTTAAGAATTTAGTAAGACCTTATCTCAAACACCCCCACACACAAATGCCTGGGGATGTAGCTCAGTGCAAAGGCCTGGAGTCCAATTCTCAGTATTATATAAAAAAAAGAAGAAAGTAGAAACAACCTAAATGTCCATAGACTGGTGAGGGAAAAGTAAAGTGTGTTTTATCTGTCCAGTGAAATACAATTCTGCCCCAAAAAGGACAGAGGTACTGATACTGCGCAACATGGATACAGTTCAAAGCCTGCACAGTGACAGAGGCCAGAGGCAAACAGCCAAATGTGTCACAATTCCAATTACACGATGCACCCAGAAAAGATAGACAGAAGACTGGTGGCTGTCTGGGACTGGGATGAGTAGAGGGCATGACCACAAAACAGGAACAAGGAACCAAAAAACAGGTACAGGGGATACTTTGGGAGTTCAGTGGACCTTTGAGTTACAACTAGCCTGACATGGGAACAACTTGGGTTACAGCCAGAATTTTAGCTTTAACTTATGAACAAAGTTTTGAGTTACTATCCAAATGCTGGCCACTTGTGCTTCCAGATGGTCTCAGATACAGATTGGGGGGTGATACCAGGGATCAAACTCAGGACCTTATGCTTGTAGGCAGGCAGAAGAACCACTGAGCTAAATCCACAGCAGTCAGATACAGATTTAACCCTTAAGGAACATTACAACATCCTTTCCTGCATAGGGTTAAGAAATCCTGGGCCAACGTCTCTCTAAGGACACTGAGATCTACCTATATATACAGGAGAGAGACTTTGCAGGCTATGTAAGGAGGCTGAGCCTTCAACTGGCCAATTTGAGCTACAACTAGTCCTCTTGAATGAAATGAGTTCATAAATCAAGGATCCACTACAGTGAAAATATTCTAAAAATTAGATTGTGAAAATGTGCTGAAGGCTTTTGAACTGCACATTTCAAATGAGTAAATGCAGTGGCACAGATTATATCTCATTGGAAGATGGCTGGCCTCCCAGGGGGCACAAGGACTGGGAGATGGCCCCCTGTTACGCCCCGGGAGTCCGCAGGCCTAATGCTGCCCTTGCTGTTCTCTCCTCATGCAGCACAGAGCCTTCCTGCCACCCCTGGGCACTTCTAGGAGAAGCACATGGCCTGCCATGCTCACCTGTGCCAGGTGCCAAGAGAAGCAGGGGTGACTTTGAATCTTGTGACTGCTGCTAGATCCTCCCTCAGGCCAACGGTTATTGCCTTTTTTAACAACAAGAGTATACTTGTCCTAATATATGATCTAGAAGCCTGTAATATAAAAGTCCTGGGCCCAGAGCAGAGGCCAGGGTACTCAGGAGGAAGGAGTGGGCTCCTTCCTGTCCCCAGCCCTGGGACTCAGCCTTCTGCTCTCCACCTCACCCTCGTCCAGAGGACAGCCAGATAATGAGACAAGACATGTTGCTGACTGGCACAGAAAAAGATGAGCCCACGCAGGACCTGCCCAATGGAACCCCCATCCTGCGGAGCCCAGCAAGGCCCCATCCTGATTAACATCCCTCTGACCTGAGGCCACCACAGTTCATTGGTGCCGACTGCGGAGCCTGCCCTTTGACTTGCAAGTTTGTTGTGGTTTTTCTTTTTGGTACCAGGGATCAAACTCAGAACCTTACACTTGGAAGGCAGGTATGCCGCCACTGAGCTAAATCCCCAGCCCCACGGACTTGCAAGTGGAAAGAAGGGAAGACAAGCTGGGTGTGGTCATGGTGGGCTGCTGAGGCAGGAGGATCACAAGTCAGAGGCCAGCCTGGGCAACTGGGTGAAATTCTGCCTCAAAATCAAAATAAAAAATGGGCTGGGGATGGAGCTTGGTGTGAAGGTCTGAGTTTAATCCCTAGTACTGCTAAAAACAACAATGAAGGGGCCAGGGATGTAGCTCAGTGGTGCCACGCCTGCCTGGCAAGTGCAAGGTCCTGAGTTTGATCCTTGGTAACTGGGAAATAAAAAAAGGCAATCTACTACCACAAAACTCAATAAAGGAGGAAGAGGAGGCAGGAGAGGAGGAAAAGGAAGGAGAGGAAGAGGAAAAAGGGATGACAGGTAGGGTCCCAGCCTGGGGGCTGTACCCCCCATCTTCCATGCCCACGCATGCCCGCTTGTTCACATTGTGCCCTTTTCCAACTTCCCCTCCAGACAAAGGAGAAATCTCTGGACAGCGAGCTCAAGGTCCAGGTTCAGGTTCTGGCAAAGCAGGCATAGCAGTCAGCAGTCCCAGGCCTGGTGCTGAGCCTTGGATGTTGGCCCTGCTGCCTTAGCATGTGAATGACCCTGAGCTTCAGGCCGTGCTGTAGCCCTGAGGTCACAGCACAGGCACACAGCCCTGCTGGAGGGTTCGGGCAGTGGAGACTGGGACAGCCAGGGCCTCTCTCTCTCAGGACTTGCACAGGTCAGGATGCCACACTGGAGAAAGAAGTAGCAGAAGACACAGCACAGCGGTAGGGTGGTGAGAAGTGGCAGCACCAGCAGCTGCAGCAAGAGAGGAGCAGAGTCTGAAGGGAGTCAGAGCAAGGAGCCTCAAGTTCTGCTTGTTCCAACCCTGGGCCTTGCTCACTCTCTGCTTCTTTCCCGCCCTGCCTGTCCTCAGCCTCCATCTCCTGAAGCCATTGGAACTCATCTGCCAACCTCCTCAGGATTCTCCCAAGGGAAGAACCAGAAGGAGCAAAGACCAGCCAGGCAGATGGGCTGTCTCACCAAAGGCAGAAGGTACGCAAGATGGGGCAAGCACTGAACAACAGCCTTCCTGGAGGTTGGCAGTGCCTATCAACGGGCTTGGAAAAGGGCTATCCTGGCTGTCACCCTTAAGAAGTTCGATGACAATGACACATGCACAACAAAAATGTGAATGTGCCGTCTTCACAGCTCAGCCAGGAACAGCCCCAGGGTTCATCGGGGGTGACAGGTGGGATTCACTATGATGGGTCTTGGTTAGGGTTCCAGGCAGCCACTCCTCAAGGACAACCCAGGGTTAATTTCACTTATTCTTTCTGCAAACACCTATTTGCAAGCTCCATGCCTGCATAGAAGCCCAGAGTTTATTTAGAAAGAGTAGAGCGCAGTGTCTTGGGCTCCCACAATGTGCTAAGCCTTCAGCAATACTATGTTCTGTTCTTTTAATTGTTTTGTTTTCATGTTTTATATGCACATTTATTTGTCCCCTTTTTACTTGATAGCATACTGTGACCATTTCCTCCATCATTAAATGTTCTTTTACTGTCTCAGTGGCTGCCTGGAAGGAAAATTATGAGCCGGCCCTGGTCTGTGGCCCCTCTCGGCCTGTGTGTTTGGGTCTGCTAGGGTGGGGAGACTGCAGAAATCAGGCTGGGTCTCCAGTCCTACAAGGAGTACCTTTCTCCCTGTCTGGTTCAGTGAGGTCACAGCCATGCTCTCTGTCCCACACCCAAACCAACGTCACTGTTGCAATAGAAAAACTGGGTCAGGACCCATCTGGTTCCCATCAACAAGTAAGGCAACCACCAACGCAACAGGCATAACTCCACAAGGCGACCAGCAATAAGTCCACAGTACAACCAACCAAGGACCGTGGCCGGAAGTCTGCTCCAGCATGACAGCTGGCACGGAGAGCTGGTCCCTGAGGCTGGTATTCTTTGCCCTCCCTCCTACCCGCTCCGTTTCCTGGCTGACCAGCCTGAGTCTTATCAATCTGCCCATTATGCTAGGAGTGCTCGGAAGCATAAGTGTGCTCTCCGGGGCTCTGGGACTAGGGCATCCAAACAGCAGAGGAAGTCACTCAGTTTTCTGGGAAAGAGGAAAATACCAGAGCGGTGTGGGGGTGGTGCAGGCCTTTGCTGCAGTCTGTGGGAATGGTGGAGTGGGTGGGAACACCATGCACTGTGCAGACGCTGGGAGGGACAAGGAGGCACAGATCTCTCCAGGGCGGGCTCTGCAGGGCCTGTCCCCACATGGGAGCCTGTGTGAGGGCTGTAGTGTCTGGTTGGCCAATGCCTAGCACTCTGGAGGACACAGAAAGGAAGAGACAGTACTGGCCTCAGGTGTGACAGGGATAAAGTCAAGGGTCCCGGACAGACTGGCCGTAAGTGCCTTGGCACAGCGACACAGTGTACTGGCCAATGAACCACCAGCTCACTCCTCAGCGCTTAGCAGAAAGGTCCTTGCAGCTGCCAGCTACCCCCTAGGGTTCTCATGAGGACAAGAGCTGGGGGCCAGGCCAATGGCAGGGTCCCAGAATTACTGTGTGGATGGACAAGATGACTTTTAGGGACCCTCCAGGTCACTATCCTAGCTCTGGGGTCTGCCCCCACGATCCCACTTCTCCAGGCCTGGGCAGAGCATGGAGAAGGCAGCTGCTGCCTGTGTGGGTAAACAGGGAGATGTACAGGAGGCAGTGGAGTCCCACATCTGGGAAGGATGGAGTCTGGGAGGCATGGCTACCCCCATCCTGCACAGGCAGGTCCCGAGGGGACAGCAGGTGGGGACACCAGGCAGGAGCTGTGAATGTACAGCAGGTAGGGGGATCTTGATCCTGGGGGGCTCCCAGAGGCTCCCTTTTCTGCATCTGCCCCCCTGAACAGATGAGGAGCCACCTCGTGTTTCCAGCCCCACTTCATAGAGGCAGAAAGGATAGGGTATCCTCTGCCTAGTACTGACCCCTGGCCCCCTTCTGAGCCTCTCACAGAGCTCCCTGGGGTGGGGGGGCATCCTATTCCTCTGCTGTAACCCACACACCACGTATGCCCTGGGGCCATAGAGGCAGGTGCAAGTGACAAGAGGAACCAGTGAATGCACTGGTCTCTAGCTCTGAGCTCCAGATATGAGGCTCCAAGGGGTGTGGGGTGGGGCTGACCCTGGCCTGTACCACCGTCAGCTCTGCCCACCACGACTCCCCGGCCTCCCTTCTCCAGCTGGGGCAGCTCTGGGTGTAGACTGGAGACCAGAGTACAGGGACCCTTAAGAGGCCCAGGCAGCCTCTGAGGGCTCCTAGGTGAACTTTACTTCTTATCACCAGTCCTCGGTGGGGAGTTCTCAAGGGTGGACCTTGCATTTCATACCCAGGCCCAAGGGCTCAAGGTCAGAGGGCAGCAGGGGTGGCCCTTTCCTCCAGGGAGATCTCCTTACCCCGGTGTCAGTGGCCAGGTGTCCCTCCTCTGCCCATCTGTGCCATTGCCCAGTGCCTGTCTCCCTGTAGACTGGAAGATACTGGAGAGCAGGACAGGCTCATCTGGCTCAGCACCCCTGCTGGTCTCCAGCTCCTTAGGGGACACTACTCCAGGCCTCTGACGGGACCTGCTCTGAGGCACCCTGCCGGTGCCTGTGCCTGCGCCTATGCCTGTAAATGCTGCCGGCTAACAGTGACTGAGGTCAAGTAGCTGTGGCCCACAGGGCTTAAATGGAGAGGGAGGGTACAATGTCATGCCCACACTCCGCCTTCCTGCCTGGGGCTCTACTGTGCCTAGGTCCCCAGGTGCTGATGTTGCCCTTTAAGCCTCACAGGGAAGCCATCAGAAGGCCAAGGGCAGAGTCCTAGTGGCCTAAATTGCTGAGGCACCATGGTCAGAGGGACAGGTGTGGGGCTGCCTGGATCTGCTGGCCCTGTTCAAACATTCTCCAAGGTCAGGGGTCCTCTCTGGCCCAGCTCCTGACCCTGTCCTAAGAGGCCATGTCCTCTCAGAGACCACCAGGCCAGACCCCTGCCGAGGCCACTAGACACTAGACAGGGGACAGCTAGTCTGAGGGTGGCAGCAAGCCTAGGGGTTGGGGGCCTGGCATTTGGTCTTCAAGGAGCCTTGCAGCCTGAAGATACTGTGCCTGACCCCTGACTACACCTCCCTTCATCCTGAAGCTCTTTTGTGCCTCAATTTCTCCACTGAGAATGGGCATAGTGACCTGAGACAAGGCTTAGAACACACCAAATAAATCCTGGGCCTGTCCTTGTCCACTGGAAGGCAGCTATGCTCACCACTACACCACCAACGCCTGTCCTTATCCACTGGGACCCAGGAAAGCCCAGCCAGAAGAAAAGGGAACTCAAAGCCTGTGCTCTGGTTCTGGCCTCATTCCCTTTGCTGCTTCCTGCCCAGGTGATCTCCCTGTGAACATGATCAGCCACTTCTCCAAACACACAGGCCCTAAGCACAAGGGAAACACAGGTATAGCCACACAGTCATCCTACAAGACACAGGAGGCTTTCTCATAAGATACAGGAGGCTATCCTATAAAATAACCAGAGGTAACCCTATATGACACCCAGAAGGCCATCCTGTAAAATACCTGGCCAGCTTACACATAGCCACCCAAAGGCAACTGGCTTCCTCCTACCACTCCCACACAGAGGCCCAGGAGTGGGTGACCCTGAGGGTCCTGGTACGTGGTATGTCACAGCCAGGAAGACCAGTAAAAGGGCATGCTCTTAGCCCCTAGAGGTACCTGGAGAGGGGCAGAATGAGGTCCACGGACAGCACAGATGATGGGGGCAGTGGACCTCTGAGCTCCTGTTGTTTCTTTCTTTTTTAAAAAAAATGTTTGTGCTACAGTATTGCTCTGTGGCCAATGAAAGTGAACAAACATTCATTATTATTATTATCATTATAGTTCTGATGACTCTGCATTCTCAGATGTGTGTTATCTAAAGGGAAGGTTGCTTGAGAGCATGAGAGTCTCCAGCCTCCAAGATACACACCACTGGCCTCACTGCCTCTGACCTGTGCCCAGGTATCTTGGCCAACACACCCAATGCCAACTCAGTGGGCACCGGGGCCAGATTGGGATGAGGTCCAATTCGCTCCCCGATCTCTGGTTTTGCTCCTTTCCAAACTTTCTGAACTCTTCCCCCACTGCCTCTGGCACGTCTAGCCCTGATGAGAGCCACAGCAGCCAAGAGGGCTAGAAAGTGGCATCCCTGGGAGCTGGAGAGTGGCAAGACCTCCTTGGAGGTCCCAGGGTTCTGCACCATGACACAATCATCCCCAGAACCTGGCACGGCTCCATCCAACATCCCACAGCCATGATGCTCACCTGGACAGTCCACCTGCACATCCTGGGACTTCTCTGGGGCTGAGAGCTGGAGACCATGGCTCAGGGACTCTCTGGAGATTGTTTGTCCGTCAGTCTGGAAGCTGGTAGAGAACACAGTTGGAATATGCTGGCCCAGGAGGCAGCTCAGCATCCCAGGATGACACTGGTGTTGCTGCCTCCTGCAGACCCCCAGGGCATCTACAGAGGGCTCCCAGAGGGTTGGGGGACAGGAGCTCGAGTCCCACAGAGCCAATCCACCCTGCTTCAGCCTCCCACAGCCTCCAGGGGTTCCTGTGGAAGAAACTCAGCTCTGCTGCACTTGGCTTGCTGTGTAGCCTTGGGCAAGTCCACACCTGTCTCTGAGCCCAGTGTTCCCATCGCGACAAGGGGTTGGGAAAGCTCCTCCTACTCCCCATGCCCACCAGTCTAGGCCATGCTGGAAAACTCAGACTGGAGCTGGTGTTCCACTGAGAGATCTTGGGGGATCCCATGCAGTCCCTAGTAGAGGCCTCCTGGACAGTGGTTGGGCTGCATCCTAATAGGCACAGGCTTTCCCAGGGCTCCTGAATGATCATCAGTACCTTAGGGTTTACCTGGCCACACCTCAACCTCCTGGGTGGTGAGTGGGTTGTTTTCAGTACACACCTCAGGCCTGTACCAGGCTGCAAGCTTGCACAACCCCAAGGACACATATGTAGTCATCAGCCACGTAAACAGAGTCCACTGGAGTCCCACCTGTCAGGGTGGGGTTGGCCCTGTCCCTACCCAGTTCCCATGTGGATGGGCCAATTACCTGCTTCGTACATTCGGCCTTACTCCTTGCTGGTACTGCAGGTTCAAACTAAGTTTTCGAACACACCCAGGCCCAGGCCCACCTGGCAGCAGTCTGCTTAAGAACCTGGGATAGGTTTTAAAGCAAAAGATATAAGGAGGTGATGAAGAAAGTGGGAAGGGGGTCGTGTGGGGACTGGACAGGTCCCCTCCTGGCCTGGACCACAGGACTAGGGCAGCCTGTTGGTATGGCAACCTAAAGCAGGGGAAGATGGCCAAGTGTGCTTCTGGGGTCTGCTATGCTGGAAGGTTTCTGAGCACTATGGAACCTGCAGACTTTGGGTCACTAGGTAGTTCCACTGCTCCCAGGACTGTCAGGGAGAAGCAGTTCCCACCTGACGATAGAGAAGACTGAGGTTAACACAGCACTGAGCTCTGGCAACAGCAGGTGACAAAGGGCCTTGTATACAAGGAGGGATCATGACCCTGGTTAGCATCCTCATGTGAGCTTGGGTCCTCCAAGATGGGACCAGGCAAACCCCGGGCTCAGAGTCATCAGCTAGGAGTCACCCCCAAATTATTCAGGCTGTAATCTCTCCCATCTTAACTGCCTCCTACAAACAAGGCTGTTGGTAAATCCTCACCATGAAAGTAAGGCGGCACTTCCCCACCTAATTAACTCTGTGTAAACTGGCTCTGGCTTTTAAATAGCTAAATAAAGAACAAATATGAAAAGACAGTGCTGGAGGAAGCCAGGAAGTCTGGGCCAAGCTCACACACCTCAGTGATTAGGGTTCCTGACCTGTTTATGGGGCCAGGTGGTGGAATCATCTTCTGGACAAAGTCATTGTCCAGCAGCCCGGATCTGCTGTCTCCCTCCTTCCAGGAAGTGGGTACCCTGCTCCCCACAGAGACACCCCTGCAGTTGGCCCACAAAAGGGTCTTAACTCTACTCTCTGCTCAAAGAATTTGGGGCACTGATTAAGAGAAAGTCAAAATCGAATTTCCTAAATGAACCTTGCTCTTGGCCCTGCTAGGGCCTTTGAGACTGGGTCCCTTTAAGGGGATGTCACCTGGATTAGAAAGTGCTAATCCAAACCACATACAGCTAGAACCCTCTGTCCCTCCTCAATGTGGTGGCCGCCTTACACATTGTCACTGCTGTGGGCCAGGCTGTTTCAGTCTTTATTCCTTTCCTGCTTCACCAGCAGCCTTCCTGCCAGTGTGCTGCTCCTAACAATTGTCTCCCACCCACTCGCACTTTGTTCCCAAAGCAGAACAGGAAACAGGACAACCAAGCTTGTTAAAGTGCTAGGCAAAGTGAGAGATGTGCAGAAAGGAACGGAACCTATCACCGAAACCATCACCGTGTCCTCACAACCCCGTTCGGTTGTCATTAGTGCCCACGTGGGAAGCAGAGGCCAGTGAAAGACACCAACAAGTGAGGCGAGATTCCTGTCTCTGTGACCATAACGAGCCTCTCAAGGTGATTAACATTTCACTCCTGTCATTCTGGAAAAGTATGCACCTGGAATGCAGTGTCCCCCAAAGCGGGCAGTTGTCCAGAGGAGGATGGCACCCCAAGTAATACAGTGACAGCAAGGGTGGATAGAGGGGAGCAGACTGCTTTGGTTCTGAACTCCTGGAAGGAGGAAAGCCCTGAAAGGAGGTCCCCTCTACCTCACCACAGCCCACCTGAGAATGTCCTCCTTGCCTTACTGTCCTCCATGGAAACGAACCAATCCCACTTCTCCAGGGCCTCCCAGCAGCAAGAAAGCTGAGGCCTGGTGGGATGGGACGCAGCAGGTAGGGAAGCCTGCATCTCATCTTTCTCAGCCATCTCCCCGCTCAATATCCTCTCTCTCCTATCTGCCACAGTCTCCCCAGCTTTCTTCCACCCCTCTGTCAGGAAGTCCTCCTGGATTTCCCTGTCACCCTTGGGGTGGGGAGGTGGGGGCTCTGAAGGCTGCCCGTGGTTCACGCAGCTCTGGGGAGCTTTATCCAATGCTGTCCTCACCGTTGCAGTGGCCACTTCCCAAGGTGTCCCTCTGATGCATGCATGGAGGAGAGCCTTCTTTTTCACCCCCTGGATGAGGGTCCCCCTTCCCACCTATTTCTGTCCCTTCTTTTACCTGCATCCTGGCAGCTGTGGCACTGATCAGCGTGCAGCAGCTGCTCAGTGGATGTTTGTGTGAGTCAGTCTGGCACTGGGGCTGCCAGAGTCTGCCTGCCTGGGTTGGAGTCACTAATAGGCTGTGTGACTAGCTAGATCACCGAGCCTCTCTGAGCCCTGGCTCCTGCCTCCATCCTGTGCTCTCTGTGAAGATGACAGGCAAGCAGTGCTTCGTGCACAGTCAGCTCTCATCATTATGGCGGCCAGGCTGTCTTTTTTGAACAGGAAGATTCGTGGTTGAGATTAGGGGATGACAGAGTAGAGTGACAAATCCCATACCCAAGTCTGGGGGACTGAGTGCTGTACTTGGTACTTCCCCTGGGAGGCGTAAGGTTCTTACACAGTCCTGAGGAGGAGGCTGGCGGGCCTGAGCAGAAACACCTTGGGCATGGTCCCTGCGGGGGGCCTCACCCCACGAGCTCACCAGGGAGAGAGGGAAAGCCTCGGGGGTGCACGAATCACCGTCCCCAGAGAGCCACAGCAGCCCCAGTGAGCAGGGAGGCCACACTGCCCTGCAACAGAGACACAGGTGAGTCACAGCCAGCCTGGGGGCATGGGCAGTGCCCTGCTTTTGGGCTGACTCATAGCCCCTTGGCGGACACCTGACTGATTTCTTGCTCTGTAAACCCACAAGCCAACCCAGACAATCAGATCCAGAATAGGAGGCAGCTGCCTTGTTAAGGCTCTGGGCTCTCCTTCCCAAGATGAGCAAACATCAGATTCACAAAGCCTCTGACCATAGCCCTCTGCCCCGCTGCTGCTCCAAGCCCTCACCTCCCTGCCAGGGCGAAGGGAGACCTGTCCCCTACCCACCAGGTCAGAATGTGCTGCACACAAGGTGTTGTCTGGATACCTACCCATCCAAAACCCCAAAGAGAAGCAGATTGGCTCCTCCAGATCCCATGGTACTGGCCACAAGTTTCCTCCCTGTATCTACACTGATGCTCCCCATAGCAACGGTATAGTCTGAATCCACGCTGATCCCCCACAACCTTGCCCAGCAGAGCCATGCACCTTTCCCCTTCTCTCTGGTCTTAGGGGTGGCCTTACCTCACTGACCAGGCCTCTGGCTGCTCTCTCCTGGTCCTGATGCCTGGCTTGCCTTCCCCCACCGGAGACTCATGGCAGAAGTCCTGCCAGGGAGGTCTGGCCACTCCCTGCTTGTGGCCGCTGAGCTCTGGGCTCAGCACCCCTCGCTCCTGCAGCTAAGGCATGGTGAATCTAGCTGTGCAGTGCCCCAGGTCCCAGGTGACGAGAGGGAGGCTGGGCAGAAGTGGGGACACGCCCCAGCCCGCCTGGGGCTGCTGGCGAGGTGTGGCCCTGGGTACCTCTGGCCCACCTGGCACCAACCCCAGCTGCCCACCCATGGTCTCTTACATAATAGGGCGGGAGGCAGGATAGGGACCTGCTGGTTCAGTAGGAGAGGCGCTTGCTGGCCATCATCTGTAACAGCCTCAGGTGTGATTGCTGCCACCTCAAGCCCTTGTACCTGGGAGCCAGCTGGGCCTGGCGCTGGGCGGGAGGCTGGGCTTGGTGTGCCTTCTTTCTAGTTCACTAATAAGCACACACACGTGTGTGGCTTCTAGTGTCCTGTCCTGCAGGTTTCATTAGAGCCTCATTTTCCAGAGGCAGCAATGGGAGCCCAGAGAGCTCCAGCCTTGCTCAGTGTTAAACCTTGGACCCCATTCACCATGACAAAAATCCCCACACCCCTTCCCTCTGTGCTCCAGGAACTGGCAGGTTTGTAGGAGGAGCTGAGCCTACCAGAATCTTCTAAATCTTGGGTCTCTGCTCCCTGGAGAGTCCCTTGCCACCCACCCTGTGTCTCTTGTCTCTTCTATACACTAGAGCTCCCTATGGGTGCCCCTGGGTGCCTGTCCCCTATCACCCTGGGGAGTAGGCCTATCTCTTTAATTATCACTCACGTCACAACTCCAAATCCTAAACTGCCTCGAGGGTGAGTGGGATTGGATGAGGCAAGAAAAGGGAGGCCACTGTGGAGGCTGCCCCTGCTGGTGTTAAGGAGGAATTTTAAGCCCTTAATTTGTTTTCATTTCTTTCTTTCTTTTCTTTTTTTTTTTTTTTTTTTTTTTT
>NW_022900937.1:26207181-26226100 GCF_012274545.1 Fukomys damarensis | reverse complement strand
TTTTTTTTTTTTTTTTTTTTTTTTTTCTTTTTGGTACCGTGTGCTTGCGAGGCAGGTGGTGGCACCACTGAGCTAAATCCTTGGCCTAATTTGATTTCTGGGAACTGGGAATGGAACCCAGGGCACTGGGCATGCCAGGGGAGCAAGCACTCCTGAGCCACATGCCCTCACCTTTGAGCCTGGGTCTGATGCTGAGAAACAGGGCAGAGGCTACTCTGTGAACAATGATTATGGTCTGAGAGCAGGTCACAACCACCTGGGAAGCAGTAACCCCAGCACAACTCAGAGAATCCTGCCCCTCATCAAGTTCCAGCATAAAGAAAGGACTTTCCCTGCCCATCGCCTCTTTCCAGACCCCGGACTATTCCATCCTAGAGTGCTCGAGAGCTGAGGAAACCCACCCTCATCCCACCCGTGCATTCTGCAGCCACAGGCCCCTCACTGCTTCTGGCTTTGTGAATGCTGCCAGCCCTGGGGAGATTGCTCCCTGCCCTCGCCTCCTCCTGCTGCACCCCTGGTAAGGGCTGAGCAGCATTCATGACTGGACCTGGCACAGGCACTGGAAGTACAAGCAATGGCAGTAGAAATGTCCTCATTTTGGAGCAAGCAGGAGTCCCATGCCAACTGCCAGTCTCTGGGTGGCTTGACGGTCACTTTCGGTGTAGTCTCCAAATTGTTAAGGCCTGCATGGGCAGAGTCCTACTTTCTCCTCTGAGAAGCCCTCCTGGCACTGCCCTGGCTGATCCCCTCCAGGGGACTTAGCATGCAGGATATTGCTTTTGAACAAATATTTGCTAGGAAATATAAATTATTAATTATTTCCAGAGTTGGAGGTGACCTCTCCCTGCTCCAGTGAGCCAGCTGCCAAAGTTCCTACTTCCTGCCAGGCATACTGATTTTCTACCTCTGGTGGGCAGGTGTCCGATGGGTTGCAGGGGTAGAAGTGAGCACAGTGCATGTGGCTTAGAGACCATAGGGTTGAATGGTCAGTGCACAAGGATGCATTCAAGGTCACTGAAGGCCACCATCCTAGCCTCATGGGGAGGAGAGGGACACATGAAGATAAAGAGAGTTGGCCCAGGGGAGATACAGATGGACAATACACACTTTAAAAGTTGGCCAACACCATCAGCCATCAGGAAATGGAAAACAAGAGCACAATAACGCTTCACATCTGCTAGGATTGCTACATTCAAGGACAGCAGTGCTGGCAGAGGCGTGAAGAGCTTGGAATTCATTCAGTACTGGTGGGAGTGCAGCTGTCTGGCAGCGCCTCAGAGGGCAATGTGTTGAGTGTGTGACCCAGCAATCCTACTTCCAGTCCTGCACCCAGGGAAAACTAGAACAAAGTCTCCCTAAGGAGACAGCATAATCCATAAGAGCCAGAGCAAAAACAACCCAAGTGCCCGTCAGCAGATAAACAGGTTAACAGGTAGGATATTATCCACCAGCACAGGGACAAAGCACAGTTATGTGCTGCAGCATGGTTTAACGGGAACCTACTCACAAGGCAGAGAAAGCCAGCCACAAAGACAGCATGTCAGCCCAGAGGAGGTGAATCTACCGAGGTAGAAAGTAAATTGTAGTCTCCTAGGCTAGGACACTGAGGAGAAATGGGAAGTGGCTGCTAATGGTTATAGGGCCTTAAACTCATTATGTAGTCCAGGCTGACCTCCAGCCTGACCAGGTGGTGGAACCACTGAACTAAATCCCCAGCCCAGGATGTTATATATATATTTTTGTTTGTTTGTTTGTTTGTTTTTGTTTTTGAAACAGGGTCTCACTATGTAGTTGAGAATGACTTGGAACTCACTATGTAGCCCATGTTGGACTCAAACTCACAGCAATTCTCCTGCCTCAGCCTCCCGAGTGCTGGGATTATAGGCGTGTGCCACCACACCCAGCCACGATGTTATGTTTTTAAAGAATGACTAGAGCCACAGGGATCTATAAAGCAAGGTCAAATGATCCAATGCAAATTTTATTTGGAAACCATAAGGACAGACAAGAGAGAATGGGCCAGAAAAGAATATCTGAAGAAATAATGTCTAAGTCTTTTTCAATTTGGGTGAAAAACATCAATCCACAAGTTACACATGGAAATCTAGAAATTACAGGTCACAGAACATCAGCTGAATTTTTTAAAATGCTTAAATCTTTCATAACCAAACTGCTGTTAACTAAAGGTAAAAATATTTTAAAAGCAGCCACATCTGGGGGGGGGGGTAGGATGAGGAGGACACATTATATAAAAGGAAAATGAGAGAAATGATAACTGATAAAAGAAAAGAAAAAGCTGACTTTTCATAAGAAACAATGAAGACTCAAAGATATCAGAGCAAAATATTTGAAAGCGCTAAAATAAACAAACTCAAGCCAGAATTCTCTCCCAGTGAATATATCCTTTAAAAACAAAGTGAAGCACAACATTTCCATCACACAGAGCTGGGAGGAGGCTTGGTCTGGTGAGCCGGGCTGTATAGTCAGGTGCTGGACACTCCTTCTATCCATGCTGTGGAGTGCAGCTCGCCTGGTCCAAGAGGCACTGGCCCAGTGACTGGCTTCTAAAACTCACTGCATAGGGCAAGTGCTGCCATGTGGCTTCCAAGGTGCAGCCATGAGAGGTGACCCAGTGCCGTGTGGCTGGGTCAGGACCTGTGTGTTTTGGGTCCTTGACCCTCCCTGTCAGACGTGTGAAGCTGATCTCGTGCGGAAACTGCATGGAAGCAGAGAAGCTGATGCCCCCTCCTGTTCCCATCCCTTTTTATCGGGGATCAAACTCAGGACCTTGTGCTTTCGAGGCAGGCAAGGTCACCACTGAGCTCAATCCCCAGCCCTCTGTCTCTAGCTTATTGAGCCTTCCCAACCCCCAACCAGGCTCCAGGTGGGTAAGCAAAGAAGACACAGGTGGCCCTGGCCTCTCACCAGCAGCTGTGCTGTGAGGACACTCAAGCAGCCTACAGAGAGGCCTGTGGCAGACAGCAAAGGTCTCCAGCCATGGCTGGCATAGTAAATGGACACATCCTCAGATCACCCACGTCTCTGGGATGCTGTAGATGGGAGGGTGGGGCAGGGGAAGAACTTTGCAGATTGATTGAGGATGCTGAGGTAGGAAGAGCATGCTGGAGCCCCCAGGTGGCCCCACATCCAATCACGCCTCTATACAATCTCTCCTATTCTCAACAAGGGTGGAGGGCGATCAGGCCGACACTCGCTGGAACAGGAAAGGAAAAAAATGCCTCTCAACAGGATAGTGGGTGTCACAGTGGTGTGGCCACACGATGGAAACCTAAACTGTGGAGCGTGGGCCAGTGGGACACCAACAGTGAGGGTGGCCTCACAAATATAATGAGTGAGATGAGCCATGCACAGAGGAATTCAAAATGGCGGTGTGTGACCTTCAAAAACATCCGGGACTTCGACTGCTCAAGCCAGGGGTGGCCTATGGGAGAAGAGTGGGCACGAGCGAGGGGCTTCCCGGTGATAAAATGGCTGATATCTTGATTGGGTTGTGGATTTACATGTGTGTATACATTTGTCAAAAGTCATCAAGTTATACTTGTAATAGATGTATGTTTCAAAGTATGACCCATTTACCTCCATTAATAGAAACCCAACTGTCTATTAGAACCTGCAGTCATAAAGTCAGTTCACAACTTCTGAGGCCAGAGTCTAAGCAGGATCCAGGTGCCCTTCCCATGGTCACAATCTTTGCTGCTCCCTGTGCCCTGTTCTCAGGTGCTCCTCACATGCTGTCTGAGGATGGAGCCCAAGATCTCGAAACTCCAGCATGAGACAGGACTTCCTCTTGCCCCATGGTCCCCAGGTGAAACTGCCTACACAGGGTAGAGTGTGGGCAGCAGGCTCCCTCCCCTGGAAGTGTTCCGGCCAGAGTGGACTGAATTATGTGGGTGTTGTAAAAGAGGCCTCTGTGACCTGAAAACCTCTAGTCGGGGAGTCTGCCACCCAGCAGTGCTTGTCTGTAGATAGTGACTGCCTCTGGTCCCAGATCCTGACACCAGTAGGCTCTGTGTCCCAGCAGTGCTTGTCTGTAGATAGTGACTACCTCTGGTCCCAGATCCTGACACCAGTAGGCTCTGTGTCCCAGCTAACAACTTGGGGACCCGGTGTTTGGACCCAGAGGCAACCTGAGCTGACCCACATCCTGAAGAACCCAGATCTGTACGCAATGTCTGAGACCAGGCCTAGTTCACCTAGGAGCTCTGACTTCCCAGATGTGTCCTGCCCTCTTTTCTGGCTCCTGGCACCAATGTCCTGATTTCCTGTAGCTCTTCTAACATCACTACATTGGTGCTGTTCCCACTGGCATTTCAATTTCTGGAACCCTACGAGTTCTTTCCTACCCCAGAGCCTTTGCACCTGCTGGGCTTATTTTCCTACAGAGCTCTTCCCTCCACCAACTCCTACTTATCTTTCAGGTCTCTGAGTGTTACTTTCCCACTGGTAAGAAAGAGTTAAAGAACTGGAGGCCCTGAACACTACATTCTTAGGGACACCTGTGCTCTTTCTGTAACGTTCACCTTACAACTCCTCCTCCAAGCACAGCACACCCCCAAACTCGGCACTCTCCCTGTCGTCTTTGGAAAGCCTTCTCTGGGAGCAGCACTATTGGCTGGGCTTGCAGCAGCTCCTGTTATTACAGACAGATGAGCTATGTAGAAATATTTTAGGCAGTCAGGGCCAGGTCCTCGAGAGGAGGACAAAGGTGAAACACACCACACCTGTGACCGGAGACACATTGGCTCAAGATAAAGACACGATGACCAGACTTACATATTTCCTCAAAGAACAAACACTGGGCCTAATGAAGTCTGGATAGACATCGACCACTCTGGTAGGTGATGATCAGAGACCCCTGGACCCACCACTTCCTAGAAGAATCTTTTTTCTTTCTATTCATGCTTGTTACGTGACTTGTTTCCTAGTTGGACCACTATTATTTAAGTAACTACATTTAAAACCTTATTGGATGATCATGGCTGTGGCCCACAATGTACCCACAATGAATTTCACCCTGTAAAACTCCTCTGTAAAGTGAGGTCCCTGGGGTACCCACTCAGGTCCCCCTCCTGCTATTCAGGCACTTTCCTATCAATAAATATCTTCCTACTCTTAACCTCCATTATTCCTAGAACTCATCCTTCAAATTCTAGAGAACAAGAACTTGCATATCATACAGCTGGCAGGTTGGGATATACAATATTTCATATTTCATCTCTGGTATTATCACCTCCTTGTCCATATTTCATCTCCAGTATTATTTTCCATAACACTGTGACTGTCCCTTGTCCTGGGCTCTCAGGGACTCCTTGTTACACCCTGTCTTTGGCAGGCAGAGCTGGAGGAAGCAGCAGCCAGCAGCTGCAGGGCAAGGGTGGTCAGTTCAGAGCCTGCGTCCTTTCCTGAGCCTGGCAGAACCCTGGGCCTGCGTTTCCTGCCTCCTCCTCACACCAAGCCCAGCCTGGCCACAGCACTGCCATGTTCACTTCCCCCAAGCCAGGCTCCTTGGCTTCTCCTGGGGCTTCCTGCCTCCTCCCCTGGCCCCAGCTGCTCCCACTCTGGCCGTATCTGCCTCTCCAGACCCAAGGATTGGCCTAGCCTCGTGTGCTGGATCTGACAGCCACTGTCATTTCACAATGGGCTTCCTCTGCCTAGGGAGGCTGGGGTCTCCTCAATAGGGGCTCATCCAGGGCAAGACCAGGGCCCAGCGTGGTCAGCAGGTGCCCTGGTGGGTTAATGCTCTGCAGCCACAGCCTTACAGGTGCCTGTGCAGTGCCAGAGTCCCAGTTTGGGCCTGGCAGACATCAGCTCCTGCTGCACAGTTACAGCCCTGTGATGAGTGTGGCACGAGAGGGACTCAGGTGGGCAGGCAGAATATGGAACCTTCTCCCAGATCTCCCTGTGCCCCTTCAGCTCCCCCACTGCAGCACTGGGCTGGGGTCCTGTCATGCTTTGGAAGAGACTGGAGCTGGAGGTGTACTGCTGGGGTTGGCTGCAGGGGCCCCAGAGTGGCAGGGATATTGCTGCATTGGCCACAGCAGTAACTGCTCTGACTGGAACCATGTGAACTGGGAATCAAAGTTTTTTCCCCACAGCTACCATGGGAGGTAGAGACAGTAGGAATGTCAGCTGCCTCACTGACATTCGGGAAATCAGGTCCAAAGAGAGTGTCCAGCCCAAGGTCACAGAATAGTCAGGAGCAGCCCTGGAGCAGCTGGTGGATACACTAGGCCTCCTAGTGTCAAGGTCAGGCCTTTTATCTCCATCTGCACATGGGTGATATTAAGGCTGGAGGGGTTAAATGCCTTCCTCAAAAGTCACTTGTAAGAAGTCGGGCGGTGTTGGGGGGACCAGAACTGCGCCCTGATTTCTGGCCATCCCTGCCCTGGAGCCCGGAACCTGTGTCCCTTTGGTCGGGGCCCTCCCTGCAGCAGGCTGGGCTTTGCCTTGTGTGCCACCACCCACAGCAGCATCTGCAAAGTGGTTCCGGCCAGGCACACAGGACCCTCTGCCACTCTTCTCGCCATGGGCTCCCGACTCTCACGTGGCCACTCACTCGTGGGACCTTGAGAGCCAGAAGCCCTTGAATTTTACTTTTAAAGGCTGAGCTGTGCAGGGTGGGAATCAGGGATATTGGCGTCTGAATCCAGGGCTTCAAACTCAACTGCACACCCAGCCCTTTTTTATTTTTTGTTTTGAGACAGGGTCTCACTAAGTTGCCCAGGCTGGCCTCAAACTTGTGATGCTCCTGCCTCAGTCTCCCCAGTATCAGGGATGAAAGGCACGCACCACGACAGCTGAAGAGGACTGAGCCTTGAGCCTGCCTGTGAGCCTCTCGGGCGGGCCACGCTTGGTTCTGGGAGCCAGAACAGATCAGAGCTGCTCTGGGTGGGGAGCTGGGCCTGCTGTTCTAGAGGGGCTCCCACGTCCTTGCACTCCGGCCCATGCTGCTCTTCTGTTCTGGGAAGTCTTGAGGGTGGGAAGCTCCTGCTTCTGGGGGAATGGAGTTCACCCTGGCATAGCAGCCTTTTGGAGCCCAGGCAATGTAGGGCAGGCCTTGAACGGGGCCCCTCCATCTCTGACATTCACTCCCTTCCCCCACTTCTCCTCCCGTGGTCCATGAGGACAGTGGCCGCCACATTCCTGGAACTCAAACACTGGCACTTTCTCCCTAGGCTTTGGTACTTCCCTTGGCTTCCCCACTGCACCTTCTAATTCGCTGACTTCCCGTCCCTCACTGTCGTTGTCCTCTCCTCCTTAACCTTCCAGCCCCACCCCCGACCATGCAAGGCCACCCATACACCCCTGGACGGGAGCCCAGGTGGTGGCCCCCTGGGCACGGTCACTGAGGCTGGTGCGGAGTCCTGGCTGGGCCTGGCCCATCTTCTCTCCTTACAGGGACTGACCGGGCTTTGCAAAGTGCATCTGCCTCCTTGAACCACAGAATACATCTGGCATAAGGGTTTAAAGGACATACCAGCCACTGTAGTCATGGACAGATGGAAAACTGGAGCCCAGAGAGGGCCGGGCACTTGTCAAGGTCACACAGCAAGCTGAATCTGGGACTTCGGGGTCCCCCTTTACCTGTCTGTCAAAGCCCTGTGAAGGGGACAGGGAAGCCTTCTCATTGACTGAAAGACTCTTCATGCAGCCCCTGGGATCATGGCCCATTCCTCAGGTGAGCCTTCCTTGGCCATGGTAAGCCAGGCTCCAAAGAAAAGTGTCCCTGAACCCTCGTTCCTTCTTGCGGCTCACTCAGACCCGCCCTGTATCTTCCAGTTGAGCACAGGCTCAGAGAAGTGGCTTCCCCGGCCAGGCTCACCCACAGCAAGGAGCCTGGAATCGGGTAGCCTGATAAGGAAATCCAGCCAACTCACCTGGCTCCCAAGTTGTCCCTGCCAGTCCCCATGCCATTGTGCTGCTGTATCTCCTGAGGGTCTTCTCGGCAGCCCGGCATGCTGGGGTCCCTTGGGTGGCGGTCGTGTCCAGCTGCAGAGCTGCGTGATGTCCGCCAAGAGCACCCGTCTCCCACGGGAGAGCTGGCTGAGGGGGCGGGGGCAGGGGCGGTGCTGGGTGACCCACAGCGGCCGTTTCCTCCCTATTTTTAGCAGCTCAAAATGTTCCTCCACAGCGAAAAGTTGGTCAGGACTGAAACTTTCCTTTTCTTCCCGGTTTTGTTTCCCTCCAGGCGAGGAGAATTTCAATGAAGCCAGCGCTCTTTTGGATGCAAATCGCCCGGGCTCTCCCAGGATGTGTGGCCCAGGACTCAGCGTTCTGGGCCCAGAAAAACCTCCTCGCTGGCTTTCGAGGGCTACTGTGGGAGCAGGGGGAGGTCTCAGAACAGCCCTAAACCCCATCCCACCCTGCACCCCCAACTCGCTGTGGCTGCCCGTAGCCAGAAGGACTTCACCCCATGGCCATCTCAGCTAAGGCCTGAGTGACCAAGGAAGCCCAGAGCCCCTGTCCTCAAGGACTCCAGGCTGGGGAGACTGTGACACAACTTGAGGAAGCCTCTGTGCTTGGGCAGACGTGATAGATAGGATGGAGGAACGGGGCCATCCAGGGACACCTAAATCCAAGCCGGGATCTGCCCCCATAAGAAGGAGGGAAGAACACTAATGTGGGTTCTCAGGGATCCATACACAGGTGTGGGGAGCTCATGGTGGGGGGGTCTCTGAATACCAGAAATCTCCCTCCAGACCAGGGACCTAGGTCTGTGGTGTCTCGTCTGTCTGGCACAAAGGTCCTAAATTCAATCCCCAGTACAGGGGATAAAAAAGTCCCAAAAAACATTGATGGGCTGGGGATTTATCTCAGTGGCACTATTCCTACTTTAAAAGCTCAAGGTCCAGAGTTCAATTCCCAGTACTGGAAAAAAAAAGAAAAAGAAGTCTTTATCCAAGGTTATCTGTTAGAACCCTATGGCCATCATGATCATAACCTGAATGATTAAAGCAAAAAATAAAAAAATTTAAAAAAAAATTCAGCAATCTAGAGTCCAGGACACTGAAATCAAGGGGTGGTCAGTTCTTTATACTAGAAAGTCTTGCTTCCCTCCAAGGTTGGTGGTCCCTAGCATCCCAGGTGTTCTTGGCTTGTAGACCCACGCTTCTGGCTCCATACACTTCTATCTTCAAATGGCTGCCCTCATCTTCCCTTCCTATAAGGACACCAAGTCCTCAGACTGGGCCCACCCTAGTCCTGAATGACTCCATCCTTGATTACATCTGTGAGGACCCTGTTTCTAAATAAAGGCACCTGTGGAGGCCCTGAGGGAATGTGAATCTGAGGACACAATTCAATCTAGTATAAATGCTGCCCAAGACACTCAGGTGGGGACTCCTGTGAGTTGTCCCCAAGAGAATCCAGTTGGGTCACAGGTGCTGCTGTCCTAACTGGCAAAGGCAGGTGACAGAGAAAGCCTGTTTCCAGACAAACTCAGGGCATGGGCCACAGATCCCAGCATTCTGCCTTCCCAACTCTATTGAGGGTGCATGGAATTGGAGACATTTGTCTGACTTTGAGGAGGAATCTACCACAGTCCGACTTTGACCCCAATGCCAAGGCCTCCCCTGTGACCTTGGGCAGGTGACCAGTCCTGGACCCACAGGGCCTCATCAGGAGCCCTTTGAGTCCTGAGGGCTATGGCCTGGAGGGTGGCCTGAGTCACTGCCAGCTCCAGCTGACAGGCTGGGACAGGGAGAGAGCTCTGCCCGGCAGATTGGCTGCACCAGGGGGTTAGTGTGAGGGAGGAGCCACTGCACCCTTGCCCAGGGACACTGAGTCTCAGGAAAAAAGAGGTTGAATTCTGGCTTTTAAATTTAGAAGCCTTTGTCAGGATGAAACCTGGGGAAGGTTTGGGAAGATTCCTGAAAAGCCTCAGATTCCTCAGGATCTTGGGAACTGGGATGGAGAAGCAGATTTGGGCATTTTGGATGATCCCCCAGTCAGTGTGAGCTGAGGGCAGTGGGGAATTGGGTCATCTCAGAAAGTGACAAGGCCCTAAAGCACCCAGCAATGGCTGCAGAGTACAGGTGGCTTTGGGGCCTGAGACCAGCTATTCCCCTTCTAGCTATCTTTCCCAAAGAGTTAAAGACGTCATATTACAGTGATCCATGCACGCCCATGTTTACAGCTGTACAACTCATAATAGCTCAATCTTGGAAGTGACTGATATGTCCATCAACAGATGACTGGGTAAAGAATATGCAATGTTTACACACAATGGAATACTACTGTGCCATAAAAAGATAAACTTGAGTCATGTGTAGGAAAATGGATGCACCTGGACACCATAATATTAAGGAAAATAAATCAGACACACAACTTAAATATCACATAATTTCTTGTATATGAGAAACCCAAAAACAAAGAGCAAAAGAAAAGATAAATAATAGGAAGTAGGGAGATAGATCTTCCTCAAAGGGTTAGGGTATCAATAGATGGAGGAGGGGAAGGGAAGGAGACAAAAAAAAAAGAATTAAGATGTCAAACTCCACTTGAGGAATATAATCGTTATGCACTGCAAATATGGACTAATAAGAAATTGGGGGGGGGAAGTATGAAAAAAAGAAGAGAAGTTGGGGACCAACTCACACCCTGCCAGTTGTGCTTGGGCAGAGCTGTGTCTCTGTCCCTGGGGCTGTAGCTCCTTCCCTTCCAGCCAACCACTTCCAATAGCACAGAGTGTCCCTGACACTTGTCCCACAGAGTCTGCTTCTGACAGTGAGGACCACGGGGATACTTCTCAGTCACCCATGGCTGGGTCCCACCCCTGCTCTTCTGCACAACAGCAGAGTGAGCCTGGGCAGGGCCTCCCTCTCCCCAGACCTTGTCACACTGCGGGCTGGTGGCAGTGCTGCTTCTGGAAGCTCTAGGTAAGGACAGGGCAGGAACTGAGCAATAAGAGTCCTCTACTGGACAAAATAGCCCCAACATTCTAAGATGGCTCCTGTGCCTAAAATGGTTCCCACTTTGGAAAAGTGAAATCTAGCTCCTCTGGAGAAGACAAACCTAATTTGTTGCTCCACCCTGCTACCCTCAGGATCCTCCCCTTCCAATCATCCGGCACCTCGTCGCTAGCCCCACAGTACACCAATTCTCAACTCATGATACTCCCCCACTGCACTGCTCAGTATAAACCTCACCCCAGTTAGTCTCGCCCTCTCTCACCATTGTTCGAGGCAACCCAGCACTCTTTCCCCCCAATAAAGCCTTGCCTTGGGTGCTCCTGTTTCAGCTCATTTCCTTTCACTGAGAACACAGGGCTCTCTGTGACATGACTGTGTCCTGTGGGGGTCACTGGCTCTCTGCTATCTCTGTCTGCTTCCCTCCCATGGTGTCTGAGGGTTCCAAGCCCCCAGGAGGCAGGAAAAACTCCCCAAACTGCTGCTTTCACTTGGGATGATGCCCATGGGCACATGAGGTCGCTTTCTTCTCCCAGAGATGAGACAAGAGCGGCTTGGGGAAAGAGTGGCAGCTGAGTGAGAACCGCTAGGGAGACTGAGGTAGCGAGTGCCCTGCCCTGCTTTGGCTGTGAGCAAGCAGCCTTCCTGGCCCCAGTCAGACCAGGATCTTGGTCCCTGGGCCCAGGTGAGACTATGAGGGACCCACACTGCCTTGTGCAGAAGCTCCCTTCTCAGCACAAACCCAGCCCTTCCTTGGGGCCATACCCTTGAAGCTCCCCACTGGTCCCCTCTCCCTCTGCTCTCTCCTAGCTGCTCCCAGGCTGAAATGCACTCCCTTGTGACACCAGTGGCCCTCAGCCCCAGAAGGTGGGGATGGACCAGGGCCTCACGTAAGCCACTGGCAAGGGCTCTGCCACCAGCCACACCCCCACCTCTCTCCAGTCCCTCCTTAGATGTCACCTTTCCTGTGGTGTCCCGAACACCCAGCCTGAAAACCACACTCTTCCCATGCTCCCACTCACTTTCAGCTTATTCTCCTCACCACAGAAAAAGTTCAGAAGTGTTTTTTAAACTAAAGAATTAAATGCTATCAATCTTAACAATGCCAGGATAGAAACGCAGCTGAGACAGGAGAAATGAACGGGAGCAGGTTACTCAGGTCTACACAATGCAGCAGTAAGTATGCTCTTTGGAGGCTCAGAAGTGAGCTTTTGACCCACCCCGAGAGTTAAAGGACAGGGACCCAGCACAGACCCGAGTTAGTATATGCACCACCAAAGCAAGCAGCAGACCCCAGAGTTAAAGTCAGGAACCCAGTCTCAGAAGGAGGCAGGAGGCTGCCAAGGTCAAGTGTCCTGACATCGCAGCCTTGGAGTTGTGGGGGCCTCACTCCTTGGGCTCTGGTAAAAGCACGTTGTACAGTCCCAGCACCCCTTCTGAGGATGCCTCCAATCCACATATGTGGCACCCTAGGCTCTGTCTTCTCTTCCTCTTATCACTTCCGATCTCTTCCCCTGGGCCCAGCCTATTACTGCCTTCCTGAGGAAGGAGCAGCATCCTCTGCTGACCCCTGCTGGCTGCACGTCTACACCACAGGTCCCAGAACCCAATCCGGAACTACTGCCCCTCTGGTCCACACGCAGGGCCCGGGTCTCCACAGTGGAAACCTGTCCCCACCTCCAGGAGCCCAGCAGCCACATGATGTAGGTGGCACGTAGGACCTGGGAACAGAGCCAGGTGACCAGTGCACCAGGCCTGCTGTGGCATGTGGGGCAAGGAAAGCATTCTGCTGGCCATGCACCCCAGAGTTGGGATCAGCCACATGACCCTGGCCAAGCCACCTCACCTCTTGCCTCAGTCTCCTCTTCCATAAAATGGACTCCTAATGGCAGTGGCAGAAAGCAGCTCTGACTCAAAGGGCCGGGGAACACTCAGCACAGGAGACAGGGTTAACAACTGAATAAGGAGTGAGCATGGTACCAGCTGATTCCCTTCTCCTCACTTCCAGTGGCCTCTTCCAGGGCTCAGCCCAGGCTTTCCTGCATCTCTCACGGGCCTGGGAGACAGAGGACAGCAGTGAGCTTCCCTGTGTGCCCCTACAGTCATCCTAAGCACCAGGCACAGGACCCCGCAGTACCACAAAGCATAGCAAATAGCCATGTGTTCTCATACAGCACACAGCTCAGAAACATACTTGCTGCCTTCTTGCTTCCTCCCCTTCCACATTACTCCTGTGTTCTTCCACTCTATGCCCTAAAACTGTGCTCTCTGGAGCCTGGGGAATGTAGCTTTGCCCTGGCACCTCTCCTATTGAACTTGAGATAAGCCAGGTGCTTGTCAAAGAGAATCATAGAGCTCTTATCTGTTGGGGTCAGAGTGAGTTCAATACACAGAAGCTAGCATTACTAGGTGCCGGGTATGCACCTGTCATCCTAGCTAAATGGGAGGCTGGAGCAGGAGGGCCTCTTGCACTGACAAACTGGAGCCCAGCCTAAGCAACACGGTGAGATCTCCAGATCAAAAGAAAAATAGTGTTTGTTGTTTCTAGCACCTTGGGCCAAGAGAATAGTGGACACTGGAGCAGAGCAGGTCAATAGAAGCATGGATGACTTTCCCCAGGGCTCCTCAGTGCTGGAGCCAGGGGGCTCATCTGCAGAGGGGAGCCCCCCCAATAAAGATGCCAGGGCCACCTGCTCTCAGTAATGGGGGTGCATGCAGGTGTTTCTCTAAGCACCAAGCAGCAGCCTTTCCTGGCGCAGGAAAGCAAGGTAGGGCACAGAAGCAGCATCTGTACCCCCAGCACCTTTACTCCCATGGTGCATCTGAAAAGAGGTAATACCTGTACTCTGAGAAGACACACACCGGGACATGCACAGCAGCAGCACACCAACCCACACCAGAGACAGCCCCAGGTTCATCTGCGGCAGAAGGGACTTGTGTGTGGTGTGCTCCACAATGGGACTCAGGAAGCACTGAGAATGAACAAGCTATGTGAAAACCACCAGCCTGGGTGATTCTCACCAACTCGATGGTGAGCAGGTACGGCCATGCCCTCTGCCGTTCTGACCTGCCTTGAAGCCAGCCAAGTATGGCCTGAAACATGAGCTAAAATAAACCTCTTCAGGCCAGGGATTCAGCTCAGTGGTTCCAATGCCTGCCTCGCAAGCACAAGGACCTGAGTTCGATCCCTGGTACCAATAAACAAACAAACAAACAAACAAACCTCTTCTCCCTTAAATTGTGGGTGTTGGGTATTTTATTCCAGCAATGAGAAAAGTGACCAAGATACCTTCCCTCACTGCCACCTCCTGCCTCTCCCTGCCTCTCCCACCTCCTCCCAGCAGGGAGTGGCCATGGCCAACCTAGGATTTGTGCAGCAATGGAGAAAAATCAAAGCATCTTCTAAATGTAATTTACCAGAAAGCTCATGGAGCAGAGCCCAAGGAATTCAAGATGCCCCAAGCAGCAAAGTTTGACCAATGTTTCTGTGGCAAGGCCCCAGATATGCAAGGGCAATTTAGCCTACCCAATCCTTTCTATCACCAAAACAACCCACAGCTCATTAAAAAGAAAAGACAACAGCCAGAAGGGTAGGGAAAAGAAAGCTTATAGCTACAAATCTCCCTCCCAGGGCCACTTTAGGTGTTTTGTCTCATCCCAAGATTGCCTGAGTTCTTGACACATTTCATTTGTCATCTGAAGCACTGAGTACACAAAAACATGCTCAAAACTGTTCCCAAATTCAAATTAGGTTGGGACTATACACTTAGCAGAAAGGCTCACATTAAAAAGTCCAATCACTGGTCATCCCTAGTGTTGCCAAGAATAATACAGAGCAAGGGGATCTCCCATAAAGCTCTGGTAGGGTTGTATGCAGTGATTCAATCACATCTGAAACCTGCTCAGCAGCTAAGAGATTAGAAGTGCACATCCTGGACTCTTCCCAAGTCCTTTTTCTTGAGCAATGAAGATGCTAAGAGAATTTTTCATTCTTATATTTGGTCTCTGACCCCAGTTCCAGATACAGAACTTCTAAATCCCTTGGACTTTCTTTGGTGACCAAGGTAATACATCTTGGACAGATGGGCAGCCTCGGGTAGGGACTGGTTGCCAGGGGAACACACTATGGGATTAAAGGGTTGGGACTTTAAGCCCCCACTCTCATGATCTTTGGGAAAGAGGCAGAATTAATTACCATTGGCTAATGACGCAATTGGTCAAAGCTATGTAATGAAGCCTTCATAAGACCTCTCCCCACAATTCCTCTGGAGAACAGAGAGATGTTCCAGCCTCCTATTCTGTTCAGCTTTGTGTATCTCCAAGTATGACACCTCTAGACAGATGCATGGACAGAGCTCTGTGTACCAAGTAACAACAGCCAGTGTGTATTGAAGGCTATGCCAAGCACGATCTGGGGGCTTTTCTTGCATTATCCAATATTGCTCACAATACTCTGAAGTAAGTACGCTTTTACACATAAGAAACCTAGGCAGAGAAATTAAGTGGCCCAAGGTCATGCAGGTAGCAAGGGGCAGAATCAATATCACACCCAGGATACTGGTCGGTTTATTCTCGGTAAAAGACAAACTAGGAGATGGCAGAACATTATGTAGCCCCAGCCCAGATGTGCAACAGTACCAGCATGGGAAGACCATCTTTAAAATGCATACTCCTAGCCAGGCACAGTGGCATATGCCTATTAGTCCCAGTACACTCGGAGGTAGAAGGATCTTGAGTTCGAGCCAAGCCTGGGCAACTTAGTGACTTAGAGAGACTTTGTCTCAAAATAAAAAGTTAAAAAGAAAGAAAATAAAAGAGCTTGGGATGTAGCTCAGTGTAAAGGTACTGAATTCAATCCCCAGTGGCACAAAAAAGCAAACAAAACAAAACAACAACAACAAACTTCCTCACGAGGATGCTTGGGAGGAATGGAAATGCTCACTATTTCAATTAAAGGCATGGTTTTGTGGATCTATGCATTTCTCAAATTTCAGGCGTTAAAGTCTTACCTTGCTTATTTTACTCTTGTACCACCAACACTAGCATATATTTACCATTTATCTCTTTCTAAATATAAACTAAATATAAAAAGAGAAACTACATTTTTTTACTATGACTGGAAAAACCAATGTCCTTTGCAATAAAGGCTGCAGTTAAAAAAAAAAAGTAACCATGAAAATAAACACATAAAGATATGCCTAGGTAAACCCTCAGATCCTGGGAAGTAATCTAGATCACCAAAGTCTTTGTCGACGACAAATGGACGCCGTTGGACGTGAGGGCAGATTTTAATCAGGAAACCCTGTTGTAAGAGGGAAGAGTCTGGCATGAAGTGAGCTCACTTTCTATTTGCACAAAAGCAACTGGGCCTTTTCCAGGAGGATGAGGGAGGAGGAAGGGACAAACCGAGGTTAGCAGAAGTGAAAATTACTAAGGTGGTCAACGTAAAGGAGACCAGCCCAGCTGTGTGAAGCGGGGCATGATCAAAGTTAAAGTTAGACTCCACTCTCCCACCGAGACCAGACATGGCCCCATTCTTAGATGTGGCTGGAACACAGAGTTCTCTTCAGCCTGGAGTTTCCTCAGGCAGGAACTTTAGGGGCAAAGAGAATAATCTTAGGGATGTGGCCTTGAGATAGTTAGGAACTATTTCAGGGTGAGGCCTATGCCAAGAAGAGGCTAGAGTTTGGTAAAGAAGAATCTTTACCAGCTTTTTGCTTAGACAAAAGCAAAAAATAAAAAGTGTATCAACATCAACATCGATTGAGACTATATACCAGTGCTACACAAGGCTGAGGTAGGTACTGTTAATACTTTCCCTCTTGGGCTGGGGATTTAGCTCAGTGGAACTGCACCTGTCTCACAAGCACAAGGTCCTGAGTTTGATCTCTGGTACTACTACTACTTCTACTACTACTACCACCAACACACACACACACACACACACACACACACACACAAATCCCTCTAACAGACTGAAGAAACTGAGGCTCAGAAAGGTGAAGCTGCCTGCCCAGGTCACAGGGCCAGGAAGGATAGGGCTCGGATTTGAACCCAGGTCTCACAGACGCTGGAGTTTGTAGCCCTACTCTCTGCCCCTAGCCTCTACCCAGCCTGAGGCCACCCCCTCTTATACAGGCCCATCCTGCCCATGTCACTAGTCCATAGCACTGACTCTGGACTCGCGTATGGGGCTGGGCAGTAGCTCTCACCTCATGCTGGAACCCTAGGGCAGCTCGGCAGACAAGATCCCTGCTTTAGACCACAGCAGCTCAGGGATGCTGACTGGGGTGCAGCCGGTCACAGGAGTTTTGAGGAGTTTCCTGGGGCTTCCTGCGAAGACAGGTTTCCACTGTCTGTCGTCCCACTCCATCCTCAGGCGGGCCCTGCAAGAAAGGCAAGTGGTCAACAGTGACTACATCCTGGGGGGGGGGACAGGCTCAGAGCATGAGGCTCACACTTGAAGTGTGAGAGAAAATTACAGGGTTTAAATTAAAAACCTTTTTTTTTTTTTTCTTCTTGTACCAGGGATGGAACTTGGGCCCTTGTGCTTTTGAGGCAGCACTGGAACTCTGAGCTAAATCCCCAGCCCTAGTTTTAAAATCTTTATTATAGTAAAGGACATATTGCCATGAGTCCCCCTCAAGATCCTTTCCCTGGTTTCACTAATACTTATCCCCTTTTCTTTCTGAAGCAGTTCTGGAAGTCCTCTTTCTTGAGTATCATTAGTTGAGCTGTCATGGCTGCCTCCGTGCCCCGAACTGATTCAAAACTTTGATCTTTCATGTTCATTTTGACTCTGGGGAAGAGCTAGAAGTTGCACAGTGCCAGATCTGGTGAATAAGGTGGATGAGGATGCACTCTCATGTTTTTCTAAGCCTGCCTTTCTGTTGGATGGCACTTAGCACAGTATTCACTGCAATTTAAAAATCATATTTTATAAAGACCTGAACGAGAACTTCTAGAACTGCTTCACAAAGTGGCAGGAACAGTGTTTTTTTGAAGCAAGGAGAGGGTATTTTGAGGAGGATTCAGGATGATGTGTCTCTTGCTATAATAAATTTCCTGATTCTAAGCCCTCATCGTGTATTTGATCACCTCTTGTGGTGGATGCTGTCTGGGTCTGGGACCCAAACTTCCTGACCTTCAGCTGACAATGTGTTCAAGACTTGCTTACAGGGCCAAATTCAAAGGGAAACCACAGATTCATTGCTCTCAGATGTGAAGGGCTTGTCACTCCTATTGGACATGGTAGGGAGTGGGGCCTGGTTCACCCTCAGGACCCCAAACCTGGCCAGGTTACTCTTGAGATTGAAGTATCTCCTCTCACCACACACTGGCCCAGCAGAAGCCAAGGGAGTCTGTAGTTCCCTCATAGTGGCTGTGCCTTGCACACCCAGCTTTCGCACGTGTCCTCATCCTGGCTCCTGGGCAGCAGCAGGGCACATGGAGGACCTGTCACTGTCCGGGGGCAACACTGAGCCTCCTAGCATGGTCCTGCCTTGGTGGCTGGCACACTGCCTGGGTCCCTGTCCACCTCAGGGAACTTGGGGGGCTCACTGCTCACCCTGGGGGGGACTCATGGGCTCACCGTTGTGGCCAATTGGGGGGGGCACTGTTTGCACCTGGGACCCCCAGGACCCCTCATGGTTGGGAAGGATCAAGGTCACCTCAACTTTGGAAACATCACCCCAGGCCTGAAGAAATGGGGAGGGAGGGAACCAGGCTTAAGGGCCGCCTCCCCAAAACCCTCTATGCAGGACAATGAGGGTCTGTGACTGTACAGAGGGCAAAACCACCCAACAGGCTGGGTAGGGACTAAGGGGGTGTAGGAAGTGTTCCCGCCCACCAGCCCCCCACCCAGATCTGGACCCCGGGGCAGGGCGGGGCCTGGGGGGAGGGGCGGAGCCGGGAAGGTTCTGGGCGCTGTGTCGTCACCGTCGCCATGGTCGTCACTGTCGCCACCCGTCTCCACCACCGTCACCGCGCTT
>NW_022900937.1:26152467-26206984 GCF_012274545.1 Fukomys damarensis | reverse complement strand
TGACGGTGACAACGGTGACGCCGGCCGGGACGCCGGGACCGCGGCAATGGTGAAGGAGACGCAGTTCTACGACGTCTTGGGCGTGAAGCCGAGCGCGGCGCCCGACGAGATCCGCAGGGCCTACCGGAGGCTGGCGCTGCGATACCACCCTGACAAGAACCCAAGCGAGGGCGACCGGGTGCGGGGACGGGGACGCGGCGGGGATTCGGAACCGAGGGGAGGCTGGGGGTGGGGCAGGACCCCAGGGGGATAGAGAACCCGGGGGCCAGGCCGGGTGCTGTGCACTTCCACCCGGAGAAGAACCCCAGGCAGAGCGATCGGGTGAGGGTGCGGGGACTGGGATGGGGACGGGGACCGGGGAGGCTGGGGTGGGGGGGGGGGGATGGGACAAGGGCCCAGGACTGGGATAGAGCGGGATCGGAGTAGGATCGAGCCGCGCCTGCTGGCGGGGGCGGGGACCATGACCCTAGTACCCACCAGTCTCCACCAGTGACCATGGGGTCCTGATCACCGGGTATGGGCGCGGAGGCTTCCGTGGGGTCTTCATGGGAAACTGAGGCAGTGCAGCAGGATTAGGGCTCCGGCTGACACCACGGGGAACTGGGTTGTGTTGCGCTGGGTTCTCTGTTAATGCGCTAACTCTGGGGTGACTTCCGGTCCTTGAGCCTTTGTTGTACACACACAGGTCCCTCCTAGAGCCCCCTCCTGTCCACCCAGCTCGCAGACACTGAGGAATCGGGGCTGCAGATCTGAGACCCACACAGCCACTTACCGTGTGTGTTCCAGGTCTTCCACTGCTGGTGATCACAGTCAATCTTGAGCCGTCATAGGCTGAGCGTGCCTGGACTTAAGAGACCTAAACTTTTTCTCTCATTTACAGCGACATTTTGCCTCTGTCCCTAGAGGACTACCCCCTCCCCACATTCTCCTGAATAGGTAACTTGGATCAGGCATTGAAAGACAGCTTGTTGGACTTCTAGCGCTCCCTTGACTTCTGGCCATTTTCTTATAAAACTGGGCATTCTGGAGGGGCGGGGACAATAGCAGTGATCCCGGGCCACTTCTGAAGCCACCATCACCAGCTGGCCTTAGACCTGTGGCAACAATGTGTGGATCAAAAGATGCCTGCGGTAGTCATTCCCAGCTGGGGCCAACTGCTCAGGGAAGGTCGCTGGTGGAACAGTGATAGAATATTTATATTTAGCCTCATGTGCAGAATGTGACTGTCATAAGTTTAAAATGCTTGTGTGCATACCGTTTGTCCCTCTCCGCTGGCATACTTTCCCTCTATATTTAGGTGGCTTACTGTAGCTCTGAATGTCCCAGGCTTGTTGAGTGATTCACAGACTTGCTCCCTGTTTTCCCTGAGTCTGTCGCTGACATCTCCTCTGAGAGCTCCTGGCTCCTCAGTTCATGTTCCAGCCGGCTGGCAACGGCTATTTGTGGGAAAGCCTCTGACCTGGTTTTAGGTCAAGCCTGATAGCCATTACCCCAAGTGAGTTCACAGCTCTGTGCATACTGAGTGAGGTGAGTGTGCTCGTGGGGCCTGAAGCTTAAAAAAAAAAAAAGTAGATTTGCCCTTTACACGTGTGTAGCTTTCACCCTGTAGACGCCTGTCTGGGCAGGTTGTTTGCTAGGTTTGAAGCTAATATTTGTTTCTAGCCAAGCCTTGAATTCATGTCAAGCTGCCCCTCTCAAGTTTGGGGTGTCTACGATGTGCCTATCACAAGGAATGCTTTTCTTCCCTCCCTTCCACAAAAAGGACAAGACCTTTCACTCAGTGCCAGCCAAGACACCTTCCTGGGGGCTGCCTCTGGCTCAGTCCTCGTTGGCTTTTGTGGTGGCTACTTGTTCTCTACCTGTGGCCACTATGGGCAGCGTGTGTCTAGCGCTGCCATGGGGTACTAATGATTGGTGGTTGGGTGGTGAATAACCAGGTCATCAGGACAGATGCGCCTTAACACATTTTGTGTGTATGTGTGAGCGGGGGCTGCATAAGGATGCGGATTAAAAGGAGATTGCAGAGAAGAGGGGGCCAGGGGATGAGTGGACATTTGAATTGGAATTAAAGGGGATAAGGAAATGGGGGGCACCATATACAGACACCTGCTGCCCAGCTCCCCAGGGAGGGCCTGTTCATTTGTCATTCGCCAAGCACCCCTTGTCTAGGCTGGGCACACTGTGCACAACTTTTCTTTATCATGAGGGTATTTATGAAGTTGCAGGCAGAACTTCTAATTGTTTTCTTCACCTAACTTTGTGACTATATTATCACTGGTGGAACCATTTTATTTTTTCCACCTGAATTTGTCACTGCATTATTAATGTCTCTTCAAAAATAGATTAAGCTGATCCTTTTCCACCTTGCGCTGGGACAACTGAGAAGGCTGTGGGTGTTGGTCTTTGTTTTGCCCTGTTGTCCTGTGTTGCTAAGTGTCAGGCGGCCTGCATTCGTTGTCACACGGGCTGCTTTGTGTGGAGTTGTATCTGTCTCCTCTGCAGCTGGTTTTCTGCAAGACCCAGGGTGGCAGGTGGCAGGTCGGCAAAATGGTCCCTTTCGGGGGCAGTGGTAGGAGTATCTTCCTGGCTGCTGCCCTGTTCAGATGAGTTTCATCTTTTGGTCAATTTCATTGTCACTGTTAGTTTGAATAGTAGATCTTCAAGGTAAAAATCTTAACAGTATGAGATGTTTCAGAATACAGAGGAAAACCTACTAAGAACTTATCACACTGCCCACCCTGTGCATCCATCCTAGTGCAACTTCTCCCTAGGGTGACTGTATGTGGCCACCTAGAATATCAGCTTTTTCTCCTCAGTACTTTATAATAAATACTTTTTCAAGTTGCTGTGTTGTCTTCTAAGCCATTTTCCCCAGCTGCATAGTTGGTCCATTGAGGTTCTGTGCAGAAGATCACAGTCTGAACAGTCAGAGTCCTCATCTCCAGAGGAGAGAATGGGTCTAGGCAGGAGCTGAGTTAGAAGCTGGAGTCCTTGGTCCTAGAAGATGGGTGACAGTGAGATCCAGCTTCTGATTGAATGGTTCAGTGACTCTTAGGTTCATCTACTAAGCCCAGGAGTCCGTGAGTACCCAGTATTTGGTAGGCAACCCTGTGGAGCATGCCACGTGACCCCTGACTTGCAGACAGGCCCAGACTTGTTCAGGGCAGCATGGCCTCATTGCTTTCTGATTGTGCAACCTGGTGCCTAACCCATATGCCTCAATGTTTCTGTTGAAGAGAGGGGTGGTCTTGTAGGAGAGCAAGGAGGCTGGCAGAGCTGGCACAGAACTGGGCACAAGCGAGGAGGAAGGCACAGGGCTGGTTCAGGCTGGTGAGTGAGCTGGGACCAGCTTTTACTCTCAGGGACTGGGGCTGGGCTGCAGGGAGGTTTGGGCAGAGCGTTGGTTCAGGTAAAGAGAGGCTGGAAGAGGGGTAGGAAAGCCGTTGCAGTGGTCCAGGCTGCCAAGGGCACGGTTGGCTAAGGTGAAGAGGGCGGGATTTATACTTTTAGTATTTGGATCTTGTTTTAGAGATGGCCTCATGCTTAGAGAAGAGATGAGAATGGTCCAGGGAACCCTTGTACCCCCCCCTTCACCTGGCTCCAGCAGTGATAAGTAATGACTGTTAGCAGTCTGTTCTGTAAATAAAGGTATTTATGCAGAGAAAGCACATTGCTGTAGCTATGTCTGATATTAATACTATTTGCTTATATCACAGCCACTCAGTGCTAATTAATTCAGCATGTTTTCCCTAGACACAAGGACACCTTTGTAGGTAACCACAGTGCAGTTATCAAACACAACAATGTAACATTTTTAAAAGATTGCATTTCTCTGCTTGTTCCAATAATGTCTTTGGTGGGCCGGGGATTTAGCTCAGTGGTGTCGCCGCCTGCCTCGAAAGCACAAGGTCCGGTACCAAACAAAAAACAAAAAACAAAAAACAAAAAACAATAATGTCTTTGGTAGCCATTCTCTCCTGTGCAGGATCCAACCCAGGACCACTCACCATGTTTGGTTTCCTTAGTTTCACACAACGGCCCTGCCTTGGTTTTCTGATTCTTACAGTTGGGTTCCAGTGGCTGAGTTTTGGCAGCAGTGTCACACTGGGGTACTGTGTCAGTCTCCGGGACTGAAGCAGCGGGAAGGTAGCGCCAGTGGGATCTGTTGCAGGGTGTGGTCTGTGTTGCCAATAGCTGCTGTCATGGCAGGGGGGCTGGAAGGGCCAGATGTGGGTTGGGTGGGGAGCATGAGTGCAGCTGTACTCTGTGGTGTGTACTGGGTGCTCCCAGGTGCCTGCAGGTGGATTTCATGCTCTTTCAGGAGTAAACTGATACCCAGGGGCTCAAAGCCATAGCAGCACCTGGAGTCCCAGGCTGTGCCTGGTGACAGATGCAGCCTGGCTGGGGCTTTCCACTTCCTCACTGGATGCTGCTTCCCTGCATGATGGAGCCAGAGTGGAGAGAAACTTCCTCACACCCTGCTTTCCCTACAGTCCTAGCAGTGTCTATGTCATCAGTCCCTTCATAGCATTGGCCCTGTGTGTCCCATTTAGAGAGGCAGCAAGTGGAAGTCGGCTTCCGGAAGCTGGAAAGGCTGCGTGCAGGCCCCTCTGTGATTGGTTTATATTTTTGATGATGTGTTTGCTTTAATAATAAAATAACTCAAACCTCCTCCCTCTTTTTAAATCTTTCTCTCCCTTCTTTTTTTTTTAAAGTTTAAACTCATATCCCAGGCCTATGAAGTGCTTTCAGATCCAAAGAAAAGGGAGATTTATGACCAGGGCGGGGAACAGGCAATTAAAGAAGGAGGCTCTGGCAGCCCCAGCTTCTCCTCACCCATGGACATCTTTGACATGTTCTTTGGTGGTGGAGGACGGATGGCGAGAGAGAGAAGAGGTAAATGTTTCTAAAGAGATGTGAGCAAGTTTTATTGTTTGCAAAACTGCACCTGCTGATGGAATCAGGATGGATGTCTTAAAAGCGTACAATTGTCATGTTTGGGAATCACTAACTAGCTCCCCACTTGTCAAGTCCCTGGGACTGGACCTCAGGAGTCTTCTAGCCCTGAAGAACAGGTGCCCACTGTCCTGGGTGCAGATACAAGAGCTGGGCAGAGGAAAGAGTTCACACTCGGGCACAAATATAGAAATGAGTAAAGAGCTTGGTGTAAGGAGTTTCAGTGAGGAGTCGATAGTATACCTAGAGACTTTTACACCCTTCAAGCCCCAGGTAAAGGGGCAAATGGGATCATGAGTAGAAAGGAGGAAGGTCAAGTTCATTTTGCTCTCATTCTCTCTTGGGGGCTTGAGGCACCAGGGTTTCCTGAGGGACAGAAATGGCACCTACTTCTCCATCTGCGCCCCCCGGCCTGGGTCCCCACCTGAACCAGGGCCTGTGGGCTGTCCCATTCTAGATAGGACCGGACCTGCTGTGTTCAGCGTGGCCTCAAATGAGGCTCCGGCTGGCTGAGAGTTTTTTGGATAACAAAATTCACCTCTTCCTATTTGATAGCTTTGAAAAAATAACTACCTCCCAGTCTTTTCAGGTTTTATAATCAGCAGTGAGTGAGGAAAGCTTAGCCAAATGGACCCTAGTTTTGAGTTCTGGGGCTTGTTTTTCCGCATTTCTCCTCTACCAGGCTTCACATACAACCTCGGTAATCAATAAGTGGTCCCTGGTGGGACCTTTACCCTTTTACCCCTGCCCTGTGCAGTGCTGACAATCTGCTTTGGATCCTAAAACATTTAGATAACCAAACTTAGCACAATTCCTGATAAAATTGGGAGATAAAAGCTCTGTCATTTTCTAGAAATTTGGTTTTGGTCAATGAGTCCCCTGGATAAATGCATTTGTTCTCACATTGTAATTGACTTTGAGCTTTAAAAATGTGGAGGCAATCCTGCGAACACCCTGTGCTGAAAGTCACCAAGTATTTATTAAGGAACAGTACGTGCCTGTCCTCTGGTATGTCACCTGCTTGTGTAAATGATTTTGTGCCCAGCCACTCGCTGCAATAAGATGAAAAATCTCATACCTTTCCCTAAAATCATCTCTTGAAGTTGATAGCTAGGCAGCCAGGCCATCTTGTCCCAGAGATGGCAAGGACTCTAGGTAGCAGGGAATAGGTGCCCACCATCCTGGGTGCAGATACACGATCTGGGCAGAGAAAAGAGTTCACACTTGGATACATATTACAGAAACAAGTAAAGAGCTCAGTTCCCAAGGAGGAGTTTCACTGACCAGCCCAGTGATTCTGGCTGTCACACATTCATTCGTGAGGAAGGGCTGCTTTCCTCAGGAGGACTTGGTTAACCAGTGTCATCCTTAACACCGAGCCTTCTGTCTCAGGAAACTCCCTTTCCTCAGATTTTTTTTTTTTCTCAGAAAATAAAGGTGGAAAGTCTTTGCTGAAGCCCATAAATGATTGAGAATTAGTTCACATTAGATGGAATGTTAACTCTTGGTGCTGACTGAGAACAGAAGGTAGAACGGGTGTAATGGGAATGTCACTTCCTGCAGGAGGGGGAGGAGGAATCTGGGATACTTACAGCACAGGGCCACATGGGTGGAATTCAACACTCTGAGGTCTGTTTCTTGCACTATTACTAACTGGTTTTTCCCCCTTGTAAGGCAAGAATGTTGTGCATCAGTTGTCTGTAACTCTAGAAGACTTGTACAGTGGTGTCACCAAGAAACTGGCCCTCCAGAAAAATATTATTTGTGAGAAATGTGAAGGTAAAAATTTAATTTTTAAATGAATCTTACAGTTCTGATCCCTTAGATCTAGAAGCAAGTCTGCTTGTTTCAATTAGCAATAATCATGACTAGGATAAACCTCATTGCCTACGATACTGCCACTCAGCAAAACTGTGCTTTTTTTTTTTTGGTTTTTTTGAGACAGGGTCTCACTATGTAGTTGAGACTGACCTGGAACTATGTAGCCTAGGCTGGTTTTGAACTCACAGCAATCCTCCTGCCTCAGCCTCCCGAGTGCTGGGATTATAGGCGTGTGCCACCATGTCTGGTTAAAGCTGTGCGCATTTCATAGGTCAGAGAAAAACCCAACTCAAGGGTTGAGCAGTGTCTGCTAGTAGGCAGCCCAAGGCCACAGCTGTTTGGCTGAATGGATGTTTTATTTGGGCTGCACATTTATTTAATATGTTGACAGATTTGGTTTTTTTTTCTAGTACTGGGGATCAATCTCAGGACCTTGCGCTTGCTGCTTTCAAGGCAGGCATGGTACCACTGAGTTAAATCCCCAGCCCTGTTGACAGTTATTTTTAAAATGTCCAAATCACGACAATTCACCTAACCTTGGGGTTGGCAAGGTTTTCTATTAAGAGTAAAATAGTCTATTTGTAGTCCCTCAACTCTGCAGCTCCCAGTGGATGAATGACTGGATGCACCTGGGTACAGCAAAGTTTTATTTACTAGACCGATAGTCTTGCCATCATCTGATGACCCTCCACTTTGATGTAAAGGTGACTGATGTCGGCCCAGGCCCCAATGTCCCACAGAGGATGGCCGAGCTGTTGGCCGCTCCCATGGACAGAGCTCCTATCTCTTCAAATGTCTGCAACCTCCTCTTTTACTTGTGAAACCACCCTGGGGTGGGAGAAAACACAACTGATGAGGCTAAAATAATAAATTTGGATCGATATAGCCCAAAACATAATCGCATGAGGTCACATATGTTAACATCTGGTGTCTGAGTGGCTAGGCCCCCTTAAACTCTCCCACATTGCTTTTCATGACTGTAAAAACTTCCAGCCCCGTGTCCACTGGAACAGATTTCCTACCCTTCTGCTGCTGTGCCCAGAGGACTCGGGAAGGGAACAGCAGAGCCCTCACATTTGTGTCCCGCCCCCACCCCCACCCTGCAGGTGTCGGGGGGAAGAAAGACTCTGTGGAGAAATGCCCGCTGTGCAAGGGGCGGGGGATGCAGGTCCACATCCAGCAGATTGGGCCGGGCATGGTGCAGCAGATCCAGACTGTGTGTGTGGAGTGCAAGGGCCAGGGAGAGCGCATCAACCCCAAGGACCGGTGTGAAAACTGCAGCGGTGCCAAGGTGATCCGGGAGAAGAAGATCATCGAGGTACATGTGGAGAAAGGTGAGGCTGTGCAGAACAGGCGCTCCCTACTCAGGCTTGGCATCAGGGTCTTGAGCTGCCACACAACCTGGAACTAACTACACACCTGCTAGGGTGTTCCAGGACCCTTTCCGTTTCCAGCTCTTCTCTTGACCCTCCTGGCCACATGTCCATCCCATGGCACCCGCCAAGGTTTCCCTGCTGTGTCTGCTTCCTTGCGATCACAGCTAACCTCTTTTAAGGTTTTCTGATGCCCTCAAGTCTTACCTGACCTCAGCTTTGGTTCACTGCCCTCCCCAGTCATGTTCAGACCCCTTCCTTGGGATCTTTATTTTCTGTTGGCCATAGAAGCTTGTGTCTTAGACCAAAAGTCCAAGAATCAACACCCCTACCAACTCGTGTACAGTGAATGGACTCCTCACTTCAACAAATCCTTACCCTGTGCCTATGTTCATACTGCATGCTAGAGACTCACTGGCTGTCCTGTCCCTCTCAGTCCCCAGAGCCATATGCCATGTGGGAGGTGTGTGGTCACCTCATATTTCTGTGGGCTCGCAGGTCTGGGGCTGGGGAGTGTGGTGTACACCAGATGTGGAACCTCCCTGTTCCTTCCTCAGCTGCATGCATAGTCCAGGGCCTGACTCCTGAGAAGCCACTGTCCCAGTGGCCCTGCCCCACCCCAAGCCCATGTGAGGATGGGGGTGTTGATGAGTGGATAGGCCCCAAAGGACTCTGTGTCCCTTCTTCAAAAGTTCTGAGAAAGTACGGTTTTTATGAGAAATGGCTAATCAGAAAGGGCTGATGTTCCATAGGTATGAAAGATGGGCAAAAGATACTATTTCATGGCGAAGGAGACCAGGAGCCCGAGCTGGAGCCTGGCGATGTCATAATTGTGCTTGATCAGAAGGATCATAGTGTCTTTCAGAGACGAGGCCACGACTTGATCATGAAAATGAAAATTCAGCTTTCTGAAGCTCTTTGTGGCTTCAAGAAGACGATAAAAACACTGGATGATCGAATCCTTGTTATCACATCCAAATCAGGTAACATCCCTAGTGTGCCATGCTGTGCTTGCTCTGTGTGTGGTGTGGTGACTTCTGTTACTGGGTCTTGATTTTCTTTAAATTTAAAGTCATCAGTAATGATTGAAAGATTTCATTTCCTTTCTATTTTCCTAGGGGAAAAAAAAACAACAAAAACCCAAAGAGCTAGGGGTAGAAGCCTCCAATAGCAATCTTGGGGTCTAAAATTCTAGCTGCAACCTGCCAGTTAAACTTCAATTTTATTTTTATTTATTTTTTCTAGTTTTTTGAGATGGGGTCTCGCTATGCAATCTAGGCTGGCCTTGAATTCAGTGATCCTTCTTCTGCCTCAGCCCCCTGAATGCTGAGATGACAGGTGTGCACTGCTACACCCAGCACTTCAACTTTTGTTGTTCTGTTTTGTTTTGAGACAGGGTCTCACTATGTAGTTGAGACTGACCTGGAACTCACTATGTAGCCCAGGCTGGTCTCGAACTCACAGCGATCCTCCTGCTTCAGCCTCCTGAGTGCTGGGATTACAGGCGTGCACCACCACACCCGGCAGCACTTCAATTTTAGTTTTGTTGAAGTGAACACAGCTGCTAACCAGTGGTGTTTTTCTATCATGTGGGCTGTCTATTCATCCAGTTTCCTCTGGCTTCTGAGTTATCAACTGCATGGGAAAGAGGGTTTAAAATCCAGTTTTCTGAGATAGACATTGCCTGCCCACTTGTCTTCGGTGATGTCCCCACTAGTGGGTTCCAGGGAACAGCTGAGGGAGGATGTGCTGGGGCCTACGCTGCGCAGGGTTGGTGGTCACCATAGCCTGGGTCCTGGGTCTGTGTGCGCCTGGGAGCACCTACCAGCATGGGGTGGAAGCAGGGCAAGCCCAAGTCCCAACCTTGCTCAAGCCACTCCCCAGCACCACAAAGCTGACTGGAAGCCTGATCCCCAAGCCTGGCTATAGTCACCAGCAGCACTGCTCCGGTGCCTTCCTGGATGCGGGTCAGAAGCAACTTCACCTTGAAAAAAGCAAGGCAGGGTAGGGTGGCTGGGAGGTGACCAGTTGATAAAACTTGTGCCAGGCATGGTGGCCATGGTGGTTGTGATAAGACCTGGAGTCCAGGGAACCCATACCAGCTCGGCCACCATCACAAAGCTCCCCTGCTCTGGACCTGTTTCTCTGCTCTCTGCCTACTCGCCCATTCTGGCCTGTTCTGTTTCTCTCCGTTTCCTCTCTGATTCTTTCTGGTTCCTCCTCCTCTGGGATCATACGAACTGGAATTATATTTCTAAGCCTTGGCCTACGTTTGTTTTTTAATCTTTTTACTTGAAAACAATTTCAAACTTATAAAAACTTGTGAAAATAAAAACAGTAGGAAGCCCCATAGATGGTTTTGTCTGCTGTTAGCATTTTACACCATGTGGTTTTCCATTTGCCCCCCCCGTGTGTGTGTGTGTGTGTGTGTGTGTGTGTGTGTGTGTGTGTGTGCCCGCGCATGCACCCACACTGGATCAAGGCAAGCACTGCAGTGTGGAGGGAAATTCTCAACACACACTGAGTGCATATTCTCTCTGCTCACTGCAGAGGAAGATGGGTCCCAGGCTTCACGTTCTGTCCCAGATTCACTGACATCCTAACAACCTCTGCAGATCAGAGAGCCCTGCTAGGAGCAGGAGCACAACATCTACCTGTGAATGGGTTGGAAAATCCCCTCTTGGGTCAGTTGGATGCAGTGAGGCCAGGCAGCCTGGCAGAACTCACTAGAGCAGTGTCTGCTGTGGGACACCAGAGCCTGAGCCCCTGCCGTCACCTAGCCTGCCCTACTGTCCCTGAGAGGCTGATCTCTGCAGGCCGTGGCTTCCTGTGTCATACCTGACCTTTTCTGTGACAGGTGAGGTGATAAAGCACGGGGACCTTCGATGTGTGCGCAATGAGGGGATGCCTATCTACAAGGCCCCCCTGGAGAAAGGGATGCTGGTCATACAGTTCCTAGTAAGTGTGCTGTGTTTGATCCCACGGATGCCGCACTGCTGCCCGGCTGGAGGGCACGAGCCACATAGCTGTCTCCCCTTATAGGTGACCTTCCCTGAGGAACACTGGCTGTCCCTGGAGAAGCTGCCACAGCTGGAAGCCCTATTACCGCCACGGCAGAAGGTGCGGGTCACAGAGGACATGGAGCAGGCGGAGCTGCAGGAGTTCAGTGCCAGCGAGCAGGGCTGGCGCCCACAGCGGGAAGCCTATGAGGAGGACGAGGATGGGCCCCGTGCCGGCGTGCAGTGCCAGGCAGCGTGATGCAGGGGCAGTGTAACGTTGGCACAATGAAATGGCATACTGTAACAGCTGTGTCTGGGGTGTCCTGTGTGTGTTCAGCATTCTCCATGACTGAGTGTCTTGGGTTTCTTTTGCTTTTCTTTTAGTTCTGATTTAAGTTAAGCTTGGTTCACATTTAAATGTTTTACGTGTAAATCACCTCAGTCTGCCCATGGAATCTGTTTGTCCACATCTTCAGGACAGTCCCAGGGATGCTGGTGACCACACTGATACTTTGTGCTTCTGGTGGCTTTGCTGTTACTCAGTTCCTGGTAGTACTCAGCCCAGAGCTGCACCCACCCCCTCGAAGGCCAGGAGGCACAGTGGGTATCTGTGTCTGCAGGTGGCTTCTCACCCTGTGCTCTGGCAGTCCCTGAAGACCTGCACATGGGGCTGCTGATAGGACATGTCTTGAGTCCAGGTTCAGATAAGCGTCTGCACGAACACAGGCATACACACGGAGCTTCAAGGGCCTGGTCCACGCCCTGCAGGCTATGTGCCCTGGGTGTAGAGTCAGCCTAGTCCCTTTGTTCGGTGCCCCCAGAAGGTTGGTGTGGGGCACAAGGGTCTGCTCACCTCTCCTGGAGATTCTCTGAAATTCCCAAACCCTGTGGGAGGACAGACCCTCCATTTACCTGTGACCCAGTCCGTGGTTTTCACTCTCCTCTGTTGGAACCTCTGCAACCCTGTCCCACCCAAGTGCTTACTTGAAAATGAAACCCTCTCATATCCCTATCAGCCTCAGGCAGCAGCAGAAGCTAAGGGTAGGGTGGATGCTTGTCTGGCCCACAGATGGTGGCTTTTCCTGCCTGGTGACCCTGGGTACTTGAAGGACTGGGAAGGCACAGAACTTCCCAGTGTTCTTTCCATATTCTCCAAACTGGGCTCCTTTTTGAAGGGCTGTTCCTTACTGCACAGCCATATCCCAAAGGGTGTCCTACTCAGGTGACACTGGTAGAACAGGCACACAAGCAGGCTCTCCTGGGGCCTTGTCTGTGAACTCCTCTGGTGCAGGGCATGTTAGCCATTGCTTCTTTCCTGGCAGGCAGACCACGCCTCAAATCAGCATCACCTCAACTTCAGGTTGTTACTGCTCCTTTCTTTCCAGTCATGAAGAGAAACTACTACCTTTGAGCTGTCAGTTGCGCCCTTGTCTGGTCAAATGAAACCAAGACAGGCACTCCCAGGAGGGCCACAGAGCAGGCCACAGGCAACCAGGCTTTAGGAACACTGCTGGCTGGTGGGACACAGCTGCTCCAGTACAGAGAACCCACCTGTGCCTGCCTCAACTGCTGGTCAGGAGACTTAAAGCCAATTCTTCCAATCAAGCTTATGTGAAAATCAACTTATAAATGGACCACCACTTCAGGGTGCTGCTCCTGTGTTGCGGCTTCCTGATAAATGATTGCTGGAGAACTATTGTTTATTGATGATGGAGCAAAATTACACTTGGCTCCTTCCTGTCACATACATGGCCTCTGGAGGGCGTTGCTTCAAATTTTTTCCCACCTCCTCTACATCTGTCACTTTAAAATTAAAATGAAGCTGCTATGAGAGACAAGTAGCTTTGCTTTTTCTTCTTCTGAGCATTCAAGTGTAGTGTTACCATGCATGGGTAGAAGGAATGGGGCTTGCTTGTACATGAGGGTAAGAGGAAGAGGTCTCTCCAAGGGCTGGATAGTGAGGGAAGAGCAGCCATGACATCATGGTTCCTAGAGGCTGAGTGAGGCCAAGGCTGGAGAGCAAGCAGAGGGCTTGCTCTGAGGATGGGGGACGGAGGGAAAATACGAGTGTCAGCCATTCTCTGAGCACAGAAGTCTCTACTCTGGGACACAGCCCTGTACTGCAGTATGGAGCCCTGGCACCATGAAGACAGGAAGAGCAGCTGCCTTTCCACACCTGCCAGTAGTTAAAGAAGTCTCTGATGTGATGAGGGAAAGGCGAGAGTGTGGGAAATAATTTTTTTTTAGTGGGGAGATAATGTATTGAACAGAAGGATCCCCAGGTGGACAGGACCAGAGGCTGAGCCCACCCAGTCAGACACCGTTTCCTTCAGGACTCCATTCTTCAGGATGAAATGGGTGCTCACTGTGTAACAGGAGTCAGTCCTGGGAGAGGGGCCGCAAAGGTCGGCAAGCACGTACCTGCTCCTCTCCCCGACTAAATAATGCCAGCTCCTCTCACTGTTCTCCAGCAGCAGGTAAACCAAGAAAGAAGTGTGTCCACCAACAGGGGCGTTGCATCGAGCACTTTAAGTGTGAATAGCATTTCCATTAAATCAGGAAAAATTTTATACTATATCTACAAAATGAGTTTCTGCTATAATATGTGCTCAATTTCTTATTTATTTATTTTGTACCGGGGATCAAACTCGGGTCCTTGAGCTTGTGAGGCAGGCAGCTGAACCACTGAGCTACATCCCCGGCTCAGTTTCTTACTTAAATGCACATAAAGGTAAGGAATGTCCCGGCAATCTGTACGCCCTCTCCACAGTGTTGGCCTTGCAGATGCTGATGTCTAAATTGGACAATCATAGATGTGAATTTCCTGGTCGTCTCCAACAGACACAATTTTTGAGCCATTTCCATTGTATTTTACTCCCCAGACCTGTAAATTTTAAAAGTTCTATTAATGTTTTCTTTCTGAACACTGTTTACAAAATGAACATCTTCATTTACTGCTCATTATTCTGAATTCAGGAAAATACTTGAGTTGAGGGCATTCTTACACTTCCTATATCAGAGAAGATGGTGGCTTCTCTTTAACCAGGCACCTTCCTTTTGTTGTTATTATTACCCCCGCCTCCAGCACATTTTTATTTCTACACTAACCAGGATAACCTACAACCCTTACGAAGACTCAGAATCCAGAGGATCACCATGGAATCCACAAAGGACCAGCATTTATGGTGCCAGAAGGAGACCCACAAGCCCAAGGTCACTGCCTAGAAGAAAACTGCCGCTGCTCATCCTACCCCATCCACAATGCCCTGGTCACGATCTTCCACTTGTTATTAGAAGCCTGGGGGCCAGGCACCATGGATACCACTGATTTTATGTGCCATGCACTGAATGAACAGCTTCACACTTCCTTCCCAGGCAGAGCTGATGTGCCAAGTTCCGATCTTCAGGGCCGTCTTTCTGATTTGAAGCAGATCTAGGGCATCAGGTTGTCACTCTGGCTGTGAGATGGACTTCAGGATGATGACTGGGCCACATGACGGGCTTACTCCCTCTTCAAATCTCTTCCTCTGCAACAGCAGCACTCGGACCCCCATACAAGGCCACAAAGCACCAGTACTTATTCCCTGAGTCCAGCAGTAGACTGTCAATATCAAGACCAACCCCCCGGGACTCTATGGGTCACAATGTAAGAGTGAATCAGCATGCGCAGTTAGGTAACCACTCCAAACTGCATTCCAAAAGAAATCTATTAACATCTGGAAACATTCAGAGCATGTCCAAAGCCACATTTATGCTTGTTTGTTTGTATGCTGACGAGTTCCTAGACCCTGATCTTCACAGTGGCGGGTTAGCAGTGTGCTGTCCTCTTGGGGCATGTGACAGATGCAATACCAGATCTACAGGAGACCTGCTGGGTCTGACCTGCAGTTTACTTAGGGGACCCCAGGGGATCCACATGCACATTAAGACCAATATGTACCACACAAGAACACCAGAAACACTTCACACCTCGGCAAAAGTACAGACAGAGGCTCCTTTCAAAGATGGAAATCAAATCCAAACAACCTGTAAGAATTTCCTTCTACTATATTAAAGAACAATCTCATTTCTTTTTTGGACAGTTCTAAAAATGGCAAATAGTGACTATGAGTAAAGGCAGCTGCTGACCAGGAGGGTCCTTGCCAAGCTGGTCCTGGCTTGGACGGGCCCAGAGAGCCCCCGGCAAAGAGGCTGTGCTTGTCGCACGCTGTCACACAGGCAGGGGCACCTCCACTAGGTGACAGCAGGTCCCCGCCTCTGCTAGATGGACATTAACAGCAGCAGTCCCAATCCAGGGGTCTACCACTCTCCCTGAGAGGGGAGGAAAATAAAACTGTTCTAGCACAGAATGCTGCAACCTAGAGAAAAGACATTGAAATTTATTCCATACCTGATCCTGGTGATCAAAGAAGGTGTGAACACAAGTCCTTGTTCCAACGTCCCACACTTTTACACTTTTGTCAGATGAACTGTGTCAAACAATGAACATCAATTAGTATCACAAAATGTTTCCAGACAGGTTTGAAACTGAGTATGACCCAAAACTCCCACACGACTCCACCATCAGAAGCCCCTTGGCCAATGCAGGACAGGGCAGGGCCAGAAGCTCAGTGGCCCTCTCAGGACAGCCACCCTCCCGAGACTGCACCTCTAGGTGCTGTTATTAGGAGGCCCCAGCCTATTTAACAGTCCGGATGCCAAGGAGGCCCAGGGAAGCTTCAAACAAAGGCTCTGGGGATCTCGTGGACCACCAGGCAGAACTCTTGTGCTGTCCACCCCATGGGTCCAGCCATACTGGTCAATATAGGCCTGAACACACTTGGGTGGATAAACACAAGTTTTTTTTTGAATTGAGGATTGAACCCTTTGAGCTCCATTCTAAACACTTTTTATTACTTTTATTTTGAGAGAGGGTATCTTTAAGTGTCTACGTTCCCCAGGCTGAGCTGAACTTGTGATCCCTCTGCCTCTGCCTTCCAAAGTACTGGGATCACTGGTGTGCGTGACCACACTCAGCTCACAATCACATATTTTAAGCTACTGTTGAAACAGGCATACCTCTGAATAGCTGTAGGTAGAAGCCTAGATTTACAAGAAAAACCTGAGTTTAACTGTTTAAAAGATTTCATCTTTGTTCCGGCTAAGGCTAGCTAACTTCATTATTTACATAAATAAAAACTAAGAACTGCAGAAAATGAAGGCAACTTAAAATTTAAAGAAGTCAGTCTTCAAATTTTAAGGCAGCTCATTCCAGAAGACATCTTCATCTTCCAAGTGTTTTAGAAACCACAAGTAAACCCAAGTACCTAGAGACGAAGTGAGTGTCATCAGGACAGAAGGCAACGTTCAGCACCCAGGAGGCATGGCCACTCAGCGTGCCGGCCAGGTTGGCATGTTGTCTGCAAGGGGTCAGCGTACAGGCAGTGAGGATGTTAACTTGCACATCCCTCTCCATAGCCCCGAGGACTCAAAGGCAAGGGCACCGGGTGGGGGATGACTGGGGGGACTGAGGTGACTGGCAGAATCCAAACACAGGTCCTTACTGGGAGGGCAGGAGGGTGCAGCAAACCCCTCATTATTAGGACTCCTAGTAACAAGGGGACAGGGCAACCGTTGGTGTTAAAGTGCAACGCCTTCTACTCACACATCGTAGATCTTGATGTAGCCATCATCTGATGCAGTGACGAGGAGCTGAGAGTCCGGGGAAAAGGTCAAGGAGCGGATGGGCATGGCATGGCCTGGAATTCACGAAGGCCCTGTTAATCCTGGAAAACCACTGCTGCTTCATATGACTACCTACTGCTACGTCCCTTGGGAGGACCATGCATCACTGAGTGGGAACTGCCCTGCCGCTTCACTCACGAAAGAAACACATTAGCTGGGTGGAGTGGTGCACACCTGTAGTCCCAGTATTCTGGGAGGCTGAGGCAGGAGGACTGAAAATCCCAGCCCACCCTGGGCAACTCAGTGAAATGAAACAATAAAAAGAGGCTGAGGGTCTGGCTCAGTGTAAAGGTCCTGGGCTCAATCCTTAGTACTTAAGAGAAAAGGAAGTTACTGCGTTACTCTCATTCCTCGTGTTCTAGATGCATCCACCTAAACCCAACCTGTTCTCCTCACGCATTTCCCCTTGGCCTCTCTCCCTGGGAGCTGGACCTCAACCTAACACTATTGTTAAAATCTCCTCTGCTACAGATACGACCAAATATGGAAATAAGTAAGCAGTGTAAGGCTGGACAAATATCATCCTATTTCCTTATCACATCCTTTGCTGTACAGAAACAATACATTGAGGAGTTATTATGTTCACTTGGCTAGAATTCGAAGTAACACAAAAGAATGTGTAATAAAGTCACTTTCCCACCCACCTGGCTCTTTGGCTACCCAGTCCTGCTTCCCAGGGCCACCAATGTATGTTACCAAATTATCAGCAAAGAAGAGCTGTCTCCCAGCCAAAAGTTCTTCAGAACCAAAATAACAAATGAGACACACACTTAGCTAAGGTACATTAACACATAAATAAAAAGCAAGTTAATTCACCAAAAGAAGCAACTAACTCTGTCACAAGAACTAATATATAGGTAAAACAAGTGACAAGCCTAAAACTTGGAGCCCTTTCAGTTTTACAAACAAGATTAAAAGATTTTGCTAATCTAATGTTTATCTGTCATTTGACAGCATTTTTTTTTTCTTTTGGGCACTGGGGATCAAACTCGGGGCCTTGCGATTTTCAAGGCTGGCAGCTACAAACAAGATTAAAAGATTTTGCTAATCTAATGTTTATCTGTCATTTGACAGCATTTTTTTTTCTTTTGGGCACTGGGGATCCAACTCGGGGCCTTGCGATTTTCAAGGCTGGCAGGAGAACCACTGAGCTAAATCCCCGGCCCATTAACAGCATATTAAGAAAGAATAACTTCGTCTGCAATCTGATAGCCCAGCTTGCACAAAACCAGGAATTATACCTTCCAGCGTATGCAGAAGTTTCCCTGTTGCAATATCAAAAATATTGATGATTCCATCTATGGCTCCGCTGGCCAGGTACTTCCCGTCAGGACTCTGTTGAGAGAACAGAAGATGAGTCCTCTGGGACTCGCGGTGTTGTTACTCTATCCCTGCTGAACACAACTCAGCCTCCTCGTGCTCCAGGTCTAACTGGCTGGCGGCCCCACACCACCAAGACCAAGGCACAGACGATGACACGCTGCAAGAGTAAACGTGAGGAATCAGAAAGACAAGAGAATGAATGCTGTTTCCTTACATAGGCAATACTGAGGATAAACTTTCCTCTTGTGTCCAGAGAATATTCTTTTTTTCCACTTTCTACACCAAAAATGTTCACTTTTCCCACATGAGTTCCTGTGGCCAGATACTGGGAATCCGGTGAAAAGGCCAAAGTCCAGGCATCCACTGGAAGGAAAAAAGGGGAAAAATACAGTGAAAAAAGGTGATCCTAGTTTTAAAACCTGAAGTTTAACCAAACGATACAAGTTTTAAAATGAAGGAAACCCCAAGATATATCATGTAAAGGTACAAGATCCCAATGATGAATGTAATTGGATTGCTTGCCTTAAATGTAGCAATAAACTTAATGGAAAAAAAATAAATAAAATTAAGGAAACCATCCTGTTTGAAGGAGGCCACCTTAAAATGATGTTGAGCAGAGAGTAGGGATTTAGCTCAGTAGCATCACACCTGCATAACAAGTGCAAGTCCCTGGGTTTGATTCTCCGTACCAGGAAAAAAAAATGTTGTCAAGCAGACTCTGATTATATTCAGAGCTTCTAGTGAGCAAAGATCATGAACTTCCAGACTTGCCAGTATTTTACTGAGCACAAAGCAGCAGGGGGAGCGTACAGTCAGGTAGGTGGGGCGATGACCAGAAGTGCTGATGTGAGAGAGGCCTAGCAAGAACAGAACAAAGCATTCTTGCAAGAAGTGAATCTTAGGTTAATGGGAACTTGTTCTTTCCCTTAGATTAATATTAACTTTTTATAGAGGATGAGCAAGAATCATGGGGTCTTCAGCTGCAGGTGCTATCAGCTAGTACAGGAGCCACAGTGTCCATGACCTGGGTTAGTTAGTCTTGGCCCCAGCCTGGCCAGTGGAACGTAGAGTTCTCTTTCTGCATGCCAGCTGCCGCCATTAAGCTGTGCACTTAACCCTCAGACCAGCTCCAAATTACAAGTACAGGCCAATGGTATTAAGCCTATTGAATATAATCAAAGCCTGCTCAATACCACCTTAAAGTATTCTCCTTCACTGTTTCTGAGAATTATGTTGTAAAAACATTGCTTCTTTACCACATTTAGTTTAACACTTTCTTTAACTGTTAATAAAAACAGGACAATACCAAGTGCTAGCAAGGCTGTGGAGAGACCAGGGCACCCATACATTGGTGGGAATGTAAAGTGGGACAGTTACTGTGAAAACCAGGCTGAAAGCAAACGTTTACCCCAGTATCCAGAAATTCCACTCCCAGGTAGCTAAGAGAAATGAAACACTCAAGAAAAATGAAACATATCCACACAGAGACACATGCACCCATGCTCAGAGAAGCTGTGTTCACATGCCTGCCAAGTGGCGAATGGATAAACAAAATGTGGCACCTGCTCACAACAGGACGCTTCTTGACAATGAAAGAATAAATGTATGCCACAACATGGGTGAATCTCAAAAACATACTAAGGAAACAATGACAATATGATTGATTCCATTTATGTGCATTTCCTTCAGAAAGGCAAAATGATACAGAAAGCAAGCAGCTTGCCACTGCCTATGGCGAGCAGAGCACAGGGACTGACTGTGTGGGCACAGAGGGTCCCACAGCACACTGGCTTGATGGTGCGCACCCTCAGAAACCTGCTTGGTGAACAAACCACATACTTCAGATGCCAAATTTCATGGTGCAATTAGAGATGTGAGATTTTGGTAAAGCTATAAATGAAGAGGTGCCCAAAATAATCTTACATAAAACTACAAAGTAGTTGTTATGTGGCAAAGTAGTTACCACAAATCAATAGAGCAAGAATCCATTAGTTCTGAAGTCACATCATATACCTCAGTTACCTGTCAACAAGAGTTCAATCTCTGACACTCTTCAGCCACATGTTAGGGTCTGGGGAGCACCTACCTCCAACTGGAGCATGGAGGGCATGGGGTATGAGGGACCCACGCCTCACAGAGGCCACCCTTAAGTGCTCGGGGGGTGGGCACAAGAACAATGCCACCCCCCACTGCCACCTGGACCACTTCTCCAAGCCCAGTCTTACATGGGACACCCACTCCCATGTCTTGCCCCCTCCTGTCCCTTGTCTAGGAATTCTGGGGGTGTTTTGTTTGTTTGTTTGTTTGTTTTTTTGGTGCTAGAGATCAAACTTGGGACCTTGTGCTTGCAAGGCAGGTGGCAGAACCCTAGGCTAAATCCCCGGCCCCGGGGGTGTTTTTAATATACAAGTCTCTTGGAATTTTTACACACATACATCCAAAGCAACAATATATCCTTTAACTTAATCACTTTACTTATGAAATTTTGTTTTTAAAACAAAATTTACTTCAAAAGTGCTCAATTAACCAACAAGACCTTAAAAAGTTTCATTATAATCAATCTCTCAGGTGCTTTAGACATATCTTTGCTATTCTGACAGGATGATGTTTTCTTCCCCTGCCCATACCTACAGGGCAGGGAAATTTCCCAGTTCCTGGAAAAGGCCTGTGAGATACCTGTTAATGAGCCTTTGTCTACCCCTGTAGAAGGACAGTCAGGACTGTTTAGGGTTACATCTTTTGTTTTTTGTTTTTTTTTTTGGTACCGGGGATTGAACTCGGGTCCTTGCGCTTGCAAGGCAGGCCACCAAACCGCTGAACTAAATCCCCGGCCCTTAGGGTTATATCTTATTTCATGGCAATGAGTCGTTTACAGAAATAATGGTTAGCAGAAAACCTACTTTCTAGTCCTCAAAGCTTAGTAAGATGTTTCTTCTAAATTATTTTTATATTTCCCTATTAATTTGCAATGAATATCTTTTACTACTAAATAGCCTTATGTTCAAAACCAGAGGTACAATTTTTTTTTGGGGGGGTACCGGGGATCGAACTCGGGACCTTGCACTTGAGGGGCAGGCGGCAGAACCACTGAGCTAAATCCCCAGCCCTCATAGGTATAATTTTTAATCCCTCACTCAACCCTGCACTCTAAGATTTCACATTTGCAATATGAATGTTCACTTCCATCCTTAAGTTCCACCTCCACCCTGAAGGTGGGCATTCTGGGCACCTGATGCTGAGGGTCTCTGAGGTCTTTATCTTCCTGTCAGCTACCAGAAGTGTCAGCCTTCTAGGTGTTAGCTACTAGAAGCCACAGCTGGGGGAAGAGCTGTCCTCGCAGCTTGGCTTTCATCTACTTCCTTTCATCTTCAGGACAGGGATTTTGTCTGCTATTTTTCTGTTCCTTCTGTGGTGGCTCATATTTTCAAGCTAGGTACAACTAAGAGTCTGTTTTCCCTCTATTCCTTGGAGGACCTAGCCTCATCAAGGGGCTGAATCTTCTGATGAATGCAGCTGCTTTTTGCCTGTCAATAGCAATAGCTGCTTTTGTTACTCAAACAAATAACTTGGGCCTAGTTTTGTGCAGATTCCAACCTCTCTATTCTTTCTAAGATCTTCTTCCTTGACACTCTTGCCCCCTGGAGAATATAGGCATCATCTGTCACAGCCAGCCAGTAGTACACACATACCATCCTTTGCCTGGAAACAATGAAACACTCATTTCCTCAGATGTGATGAGTGCAGGGCCACAAACCAGGCAATGACCAGTGTCAGTTCCTGGGAGGGCACAGGAACCCAAAAAGAAACAGCAGCAACACACACCTATATTTATAGCAGCATAGTATGTAATAGCTAAAACTTGGAAACAGCCCATCTGCCCATCAGTTGGAGACTGGATAAAGAAGATATGGTTTTTCTATAAAATGGAATACTACTCAGCCATAAAGAATGAGAAATTAGAGTCATTCATAGGAAAATGGATACATATTGAGCATATACTCCTAAGTGAAATGAATAAGTCACACATGTATAAATACCGAATAGTTTCTCTGGTGTGAAAAACTATAATGGTACATAAGATCCTAAAGATATAACTGACAATGTGAAATAGGAAGAAAAGGGCTAAAGGAATAGGGGAAGTGAGAAGGGTAGGGGACATGTAATAAGGGAAAAGAAAAAAAAACATGAGAAAATGAAAAAATGGAAATAAAGTATTTGTAAATAGGGAAGGGAGGAGGGGGTGAAGGGGTAAGGGGAAAAAATGAGAACTAAGACCTGTCATGTAAAGGTACAAGATCCCAATGATGAATTTAACTATACTGTATACCTAAAATGTACCAATAAACTAAAGGAGGGAAAAAAATTGCAAGATGGCCATCTTGCAAGCCAGAGTGTAACGGTAACCTTTTCCAAACTCATATCCCAGCTCACACACTCTAAGAACTGTGATTCAGTGGGACCAAAATAGCACCTGGGCAAAGCTCCAGCAGTGAGAAGCAGCAACAAGGACTGATGCTTCCAAGGGCACCTACATCGTTTTCAGACTCCCACCCTCCTTGCAAAACCAGGAACAGCGTTCTTTCCAACACGCAGTGGTAAGCTGGCCGGGGGCTGGTGCACACCTGTAATCCCAGCACTGGGGAGACTGAGGCAGAAGGATAACTGTGAGTTTGAGACCAGACTGGGCTACATAATGAGTCCAGGTCAGTCTCAAGTACACAAATACCCAAAAAAACCAACACGCAGTGGTGACTGAGTATAACTGGTGGAGGCAAATCCACTGGGTCACTATACTACCCAAGCAGCCCTTCCGATCCACCCATGAAGGGCACTCAGTGTCATCACCCTTGGGGCAGAACCAGCTCTGCTGGGGAGCACCAGGCTAAAGGGGTCCTGAGTGCTGTGCTGCTTGCTCCCCGTTAACCCAGCCTACTGCAAGTGTTTATTACCATCACCTTGGAAGATGCTTTAAGGCAGAAGGACAAGAGCACACACAGGGAAGATTTGGAAATGGGAAGAGGACCAAAGAGATGGGAGAGGAAGGGGATATAAAAAAGGATTAAGCTGTATTATAGCCATGTACCAACTCCCCAAGATGAACATAATCATTACGCACTGATAAAAAAAGATAACAATATCCTACAGTACTTTAAAAAAAATTAATGAATTTGTTTTAGAAGTTTCATCTCTCTCACATGCTAGAAACCAGGCACTTAAATAGCAATTAGTGAAGATCACCACTGCACAGCTCTATGAAGACACATGCTCTATGTGCTGAGCTTCCTCAAGGCAGTGAATGAATCAAATGAGAATTCAGTGAATAGAGAACCACTGGACCACCCAAACACAGGTATACAACCCTACACTGGCAATTCTGAAATCCACTAAGTTCTGAAAACTATTATGTGTTTTTATTTTTGGTTTTTGGCACTACAGGGGATTGAACCCTAGGCCTTCACATTGAACTGTAGGTTCCCAGGCCTTTATTATTATTTTTAAATTTTGAGACAGGGTCTCATTAAGTTATCCAGGCTGTATATGAAGGCATACAGGGGTACAGCCTGCCTCAGGCTCCCAGAGTACTGGGAAAACTATTAGTTTTTTCTTAAGCTTAGAACCAAAATTAATCTGGCAGCAAAAGCAGACCAGAATTAATGTAAGGGTACAGCTAGCCTTTATTTACCTTAGTACAACTGCTCACATTTAGCTGCAGTATTAGTGTTTGACTACACTGAAAGCATGTATGCAAAGTTCTTACACCCATATCAGCTCTCTCAAGTCTGAAAAAATTCTGAACAATAAACATATTTCTAAGGGATTTGAAGGGACTGTGAACCTCTATGATAGAAAACTCTTACCAGGTCCTGCATCTATAGACTTTATTTGTTTGCCATTTTCCAAGTCCCAGAGACGAATGTGGGCATCCAGAGAGCTAGAAGCAGCAATGGGCAGGGTGTGGCTGATGTCCACAGATACCACCCCCAGCTGGTGTCCCTCCAGGCTCCACTGCAGGTCCAGCCTCTCATCACACCTGCATGGGGGACAGAGAAATGAATCGCTTCATATATAAGACAGTGACCCAGGCCTGAACTCCTGGGTTTTTGTGACTGTGTATTACCATGGTCTCGAAATGCAGAATCAGAGAACTAAAGACCAGGTTTTAACCCTGTTGTTGTTTTGATAAACAAATAAATAAGTAAGAAACTGGGCTTTAATACCAAATAACAAGAAGAGAGCAAACATAAGCCACTATTTTACATTACCATACAGCCATTGCTTTCTCTTTTAGAAAAACATTAATACTTCCCTGATTGTAACCAAAGGAGCCCAATTTTCCAAGCTCTGTGTTAGAGGGGTGCTCACCATTTCCAGACCTTCACTAGGTCGTCCAGGGATCCTGTGACCACTGTTTCAGAGTTTTCTTTCTTGTTTGTCCCCCAGGCAACTGACCAAATAGCATCATCATGGGCTAGAAGGGAAAGTATTTCATTTAAAAAGTTCCTGGGCATGCAACTTCTACATTTAGTGTGATAAAAAGCTGAAATACTGTTCAACAATTCTGAAGTAACATCCACTTCTGGCTATCTGCTTATAAGCTTCACAGGCATTTTCCCTTTTATTACAATCGTGGGGCACATATGCGGAACAGAGGTTCTGAAGAAGCCACCTGCCCTAAAACACTTTAACTAGGTAGAGTTGTAGAACCAGAAAGAGCCAGCTCCAAGCCTAACATCCTTTCTACCAGCATGCTGCCCAGCATTCGGCAGTAAGGAATAGCTATCCATTGGCTAACAAAGGAAAAACTGCGGTTACCTGCTCCTACAAGAAAGACTTAAACTCAATATGAGATGAATCTTGGAGGTCTTTGGAAACCAGCAGGCAGTTCAACTGTCAACAGTACAGGTCTAAAAAACATGAGTTGTCTTTTACTACAAATGTTTTTATTATGCTTAATAAGCCACATAATTATGTTAGTCTTCTTATGAGTGCTGCCTCAATCACAACAGTCCTATGAAACAGGTACTAGTAAGCCCATGCTCACTTTATAGACGAGGAATTAAGAGGCTTACAGAAGCCTAGGAGCTCACCCAAAGTCACAAAGCTTACAAGGGGCAGAGCTAGGATTCAACCTAATCTGTTAGGTGAAGTCCACCTCAAATCCAGGCCTGCAAGCTGCATATTTGGTAGGCCACATAGTTGTTCTGCAGACCCATGTGGGTATATAAATGTGACAAGTGCACAAAGAAGCATGACCATGCCAGGGCCATTATTTCAAGACATGAATACAAGAACACTGAACTTCACAGCTGTGACACACACAGAATTGTGGCTTCCTTTATGATCTCACCTGATACAGGCTGATAGCATTAGCCTCATATAAAGGAGATGGTAGATGCTGTACTGCTCAACTATACTAGTTAGCTAAGAATGCTTTGGCTTAAACTTCAGACTAAATAAATTATCACCCATTTAGAGTGAAAGAGCTTGGTTAGGCATCCTACAAATTCCCCAGACTTCCCAAATACACCAAGGCTGTGAAGAAATGAGACCTGAGTGACCAACCCCTGCACAAATGCTCCTCCCTGCAGGTGTAAGATCTGTGTCCCTGCAGTCACCGCCTCACACTGGACTCCAAGCTCCCCTCTGCTCCCAGGCCCACCATGGACACTGCCATACAGCCCCACCCCTCCCCACACACTCAGGGGCCTTGAAAGAAACTCACCTCAACTGTACTGAGAGGTAAGGACACCGAGCTCAGGACCACGTGTGAGTCCATCTGTCTGGCTGAGCCCACATTAACACAACCCAGAAGCACAAAGCTTTCCCCACCCTCCCGGCACCTGGGAAGCTCAGTTACAGCTCCTCAGCCTAGAGCTCTCATTTGTCACTTGACTCCTGATTTATCCTTTTACTTGACTACCCAGTTTTTTGTTTCTTTCTAAGTGTGTGAGCTCTCAGCTGTCTCTGCCAACTGTTCTGCAGAGTGAGAGCACCTGGGACCTGCATGCCAGGTTGGCGTGACAACATTTCAAAGAAACCAGAGAGCAAGCAGCTTTTTATACAGAAGCATGGATTTGCTTGAACAGGCAGGCTCCTTACCTTGCTCTTGTTTGAAGAGAATACTGTACTGAAAAAGAACAGAAGCCACAGTAAGCCAGCACTTAGCCAGCCCACACCCATCCCAGAGTTCCCCGAGGGGACTGCAGTCTTTGCAGTGCTAGCCACTCCCTCCACTGCTGCCTGAACACCCTGAAAGCTCTCATTCCTGCTCAAGTCAGACTTGTACAATCACATCAGAAAATATTAATTCTGAAACACACCAATGTTCCCCCCTCCACTACTACCCACTACACCACAGGAGACCAAGAAATGCTTTCCTTTTCAGCTCTGATCACTCAGGAGTATAGTTTGCAGCTTAATTTCTGTAGTTGTACAAGTAAGCACAGCCTGCAAAACTTGTTACTTTTGTCCCTACTTTTATTTTAAAACTGTTTCTTCTGTGCCTGGTCTTTGTTTTTGTGTACAAATTCTTTTAAATTTTGTCAGTCCCTCTCTATACTGTAGTGAAGTCTAAATAAACAAATCCTACTGTTAGTCTGAATTTTATCCATGCCACCAAACCCCATGATGACTAGGTACCCAGGGCCACCCAGCTCTGTAGAAAAAGGGCAAGAATTCAATGCTAGCTTCCTGACTACATACCCAGACAACTTACTGGGGATGAACTTGTCAAGGAGACTAACTGACTCTCAACCAACTTCCCCTCAACACACGTCTTACCTGGTTGGTCATGTCCTCAACCAAAACGAAGGGCTAAAGGCTAGACAGCTCTGTGGAAACAACACCAGAGTTTCAGTACGGTGTCATCAGGGCAGAGGGGACTACAGAAGGTCCTCTTTCCAAGGTGAGCCTTTGCTAAGGAGTTGTTCTGACACCTTTCTGCCAGTCCCTGGGATCCCTTCACAGGACCTGCCAAGCGGTGGGGTCTTCTTGCTCCCAGGGACTCAACACTGCCCCCATCAGGTGGATTCTTCTCCCCAACTCTTGCCAGTGTCTGTCCCTTGCTGCTCTTTAGAGACAAAACCAGATTTTAGATATTCCACTTAGCAAGAAAACTTGAGGGAGTCCAAAAATACCAAAGTTCTTATAGTCCAAGCAGCAGTCCCAACTAAAAATGCTTTGAGAGCTTACACGTAAGAGGTTAGAGGGAGATAAGACCCCCAAAACATATTAAAGTCTTCAAGGACCTAGCTTAAACATAAACCTAACTTACATCAAGAATAAATAGATTTAGAGGGCAGGGGTATAGGGGAAAAAAAAATGAGAACCAAGATCTGTCATGTAAGGATAATAGATCCCAATGATAAATGTAACTGTACTGTATACTTAAAAAGTACTGATACACTCAATGAGAATAAATAAATAGATAGATAGATAGATAGATAGATAGATAGATTTAATTTCACAGGCTATACTAAGGGTTCTGTGTGTGTGTGTGTGTGTGTGTGTTATGGGTACTGGGTTGAACCCAGGCCTTTGCACCAAGCTGCATCCTCACTCCACCTCATTTTTTAATTTTGAGATGTGGTTTTACTACATTGCCAAGACTAGGCTCAATACACTTGGCTATGTTCTTAATATATTTTGTGCAAAGACCTCTCTAGGAGCCTGGAAAAGGCTGTACACTCTTTTGCTGGATGTTTTTAAGAAGGGAGGGCTGGGGACATAGCTTAGTGGTACAGCACTTGCCTAGCATGTACTAGGCCCTGGGTTCAAACCCCAGGACCACACACACACATACACACAACACAAGAAGGAAGGTAACCAAATACAGCAAGTTCCCTCACTACTCATGGCAGTATGTTCTACAAAGTCTCCACAAACACTAAATCAGCAAATAATGAAGCACTGCTCCTCAAGGAAACCCAGGGTTACTCTCTGGGCACAATATTTCTGTCAACTGATCGATTGACCTATTGATCTATTTTATGGTTTTTACAACAGACTATGTAGTTCAGACTAGCCTTGAACTCATTATATAACCTAGGCTGGTCTCCAACTTGCAGCGATCCTCCTGCCTTTACCTCTCAAGTGATGGGATTGCAGCTGTGTGCCACCATGCCTGGCAAACTGATCAATATATAATCACGTGGTTCTGTTTCAAAGCACCTTACTGAATACACATTGTATACTTGTATATACAATATGTATGTCAAATGTGAAGCCCATATTGTCAGGGAAGAGGACATGCCTGTGCTTCACTATGCAGAGGGCTGGTGCTCAAGCAGAGGTTGTGTGCTCTTTGTTTCAACAGAATCGGCTCAAACTCTTTCTTGTCTCTACTCTGGCAAGACCCTGTTCTTGGGTCACAAAACAATAAAACACTGACCACTTGATTAAGATCTCCATTGGCAAGGATTACTTAGAAATAATTTGTTTGTTTTTTCTGTTATTCTCAGAAAACTTTTGCTAGCCTTTTGGGGTTTGCAGATTTAAAGTAACATGAACTTGGATGTCTTCGCTGTGTGGGCTCTTGAGCTGTGGATAAAACTAGGTGAAAAGAATAACTGCACCCTTTTTGTTCCTTAATCTTTGACTGAAATTTAGTATTCTATTCATTCTATTCCATTATGAATTTAGGCAACAAACCACAGTAAGAAATAATATTTTGTTATGAATAGAAATTACATATAGTTTCTTATCGGGGTGTTAAGTTCATCTCAATTTGAAATTATGGTAGTTATTAGTCTTACTGCTACATCCTGTTGTGTAATGTGTTAATAAAGCATGTAGATTTTGAATTTGTGATGGTGTGACCTACGTGCTTTTTTTTTTTTTTTGGTACCGGGGATCAAACTCCAGACCTTGCGCTTATGAGGCAGGCTGCAGAACCACTGAGCTAAATCCCTGGCCCTAGAATCTGTATTTTGATAAAATTGCTTTAACATATAGTCTCTTAGTATTTGTGGATTCTGCTTGCTAAAATTAATTTGTAATGTCAAAGACAATACTTGCAAAACTTTTGTAGTCTTTAGACCATGTGCAAGGTGGTAAAAACTTTGAGTGATGCACAGTTCTCAACTGTCACTCTGCCTGTTTCCACTCTTACGCTGTAAACAAGTGCTCTGTTTGCAGTGTTTGGTGTCATGCTTTTTGCGTTTCTGTGCCTTCTTGATGGAGATTCCATGTTTAAAATAACCCCTGAGCAGTGCTCGCTTCGGCAGCACATATACTAAGACAACCTCTGAGCACAGTGCTGCAGTGTTGTCCCGTGTTCCAGAGTGCAAGCAGGTTGTGATGTGTCTTAGGGAGAAAATTCATTAGGCATGAATTCAACAGGAATGAATTACAGTACTAATGTATATTATTCGGTAAGATGCCTTCAAGCAGAACCACAAAATATGATTATATATTGATTAACTAACAAAAATATTGTGCCCAGAGAGTATAAGAACCCTGGGTTCCCTTGAGTAGCAATATTTCATTACTTGCTAGTGTTTGTGGAGACTTTATAGAACATACTGCCATGAATAGTGAGAACTCTGTATTTGGTTAACACCCCCCAGCCTTCTTCTTCTTCTTCTTCTTTTTTTTTTTTTTTTTTTTTTTTTTTTTGTGGTCCTGGGGTTTGAACTCAGGGCCTAGTACATGCTAGGCAAGTGCTTTACCACAGGGCTATATCCTCAGCCCTCCCTTCTTAAAAATCCCGCAAAAGGGTGTACAGCCTTTTCAAGACTGCTAACGGGGTCTTTGTACAAAATATATTAAGAACATGTGACAACAGAAAGAAACAATAACAAAGAAAGTAAGAAGGCTTCTTGAAGCCAACTTCCAAAGAGGCAGCCACCCTAGGATTGGGTTTGATCATATCAATGAGTGAAGGTTTGAGAATGTACTATGAATCAGACTGGGAGCCATTCTACATAATTTGGGAGAAAAATCATTTCATAATTAAAGTATGACTATAGCTAAGGCTCAATGTCACTTTGCCAGAAAGCCAGCTATAGTATAGAGAAACATAACTCCACTTTTGCCTCTGGTCACAGCTAAGACTTCAATGGTCCTGTGATGCTGTGATATTCAAGGGCAAGATTACATCAACTAAAGACATCCTGGTTGACAGCTGAGTAATAAGAGAAAGGTTTCACTTGGGGAGGGACAAATACCTCCTCAGCTTAACTCATCCCACCTATTATTGTAAGAACGCTCTCCTTACAGCCTTCAACATAAAATCCTCATCGACCAAAGATCCTCATCAACAGAAGATACACATCGACACAGGATTACCACCGCCCCCTAAGTCACCTGATGCTCCCTCCAATTTGTGTGTGTACCCAATAAATAGCACACACCTGCCTCTGTTAACGTTCTCAAATATATCATTAACCCGGGATACTACGAGGTGCTCAAAAAGAGCCTAAGTCTTTGCTTGTTGGTGTTCAGTGCCAGGGAGCTCGCTAAGAGTGGGATGCAATACGGGAACCTTCCGGTAAGATAGTCCTTCCTTCTCTAGAAAGGACTCCCCTGCAGAGAGGCCAGCCCCACCTCCAGGCTGCCCTGGAGTCTGGCATGCTGTTTATTTTAGCTTTTACAACAAAGCAAAGGTTTGATGAGACTGAGAATTTTACAACCATTGACTATACAGTTTTCAATTCCAAAAACAGTTTATAATAGTTTGGTGACACATACAACATGCATCCAAATACTGTATTTCTCAATAACTAAGACACTGACCTATTCTGTTCGTATTTTACAGTCATGTATTCATCCCTTTACACTCGAAATATTAAGGTGCAAAGATCTTGGACAAAAGTCAAGAAAAAATATCTCCATGGCCTTTTTGCTAATGTACAGTTCATAATTTTTTAATGAGCAAAAATCAAATGCAAGATCAGGCAACTCCTGGCCTTCCCGGCTCCAGACCACAGACCGCGGGTGCCCAAAGTACACCGAGATGGGACCCATTCTAACACCCCACATTCCTGAACAAACCTCTCAGCGTAAGCCTCTGATCCCCCAGCCCAGATACCCTCTGGTTCCGCCCATCAGCTACCCCCGCGATCACCAGCCCCAACCTCTGTGAAAACCCACTCACCTGCGCTCAGCCCGGCCGGCTCTTCTGACGTAACCGGCGCGACAGCGGCGCACAGAGATGACCCACCCCTGGGCCGACGCGGAGGAGGGGCGGGGAGAAGCCACGCCCCGCTCCTCAGAGGATTGGCTGCCCACGGGAACCAGGCCCTGGGAGCGCAGGCGCAGAGTTGGGTGTACGCCGGCGCAGACGGGGTGGGGCGGGGAGAGGTTAAACTCCTCTCTCTTAAACCCGGGGCCGTAACTATTGGAATCTACCCCCTCGCAGCTTGCTGGAAGCTTCTCGACTTCTGAGGTCTTTCTGACCACAAGCCACGGCCTGTCAGGGTGTCGAGTGTCACTTTAGGAGGTCTTCAGAGCATTCAGTGAGATGGAAGGGTGGCATCCAGTATCCCACCCACTCCCCTTTCTCCCTTCCTCCTTTCTCCCTCTCTCTTCACCGGATCCAGTTTGTCTGGAGCGCCTTGAGATCTGTGATGGTCCTGGTTGCTGAGGACTCAGGCCATTTGCACTCATCTGTCAGATCCCCCAGGTCCATCTCCCGGTGCTCAGTGTCCCCTACACTGTGTCCATGGAAACTCCATCCAGGGTCAGGGAGAAGACTCTGAATGTCATTGTCTTAGAAACTTGAGTGATAGTGAGCAGACTGAACTATCAGAATTCTTCCCTGTCGACTCCTAGGAGTAGACCTCCCTTACCATGTGAGTGTGACCACGGGCACCTGCCCGGGAGAAAGAAGATGTACAGTTACACAGTGAGGCCAGGGAGCTCACTTCATATGGGCCATTCATTCTGTACACTGACGTCAGTGCCAGGGGACCCTAGTGTCAGACGCACCCAAAAAAGACAAATGAACACACTGCCCTGCAACACTGGACCCCAGTTCTCATGGTACGGAGAGGACTTCAGTCCCCAGAGCATTGGCTTTGAACAGTGACATGAGTGATCTGCTGCCTTCCTGCGTAACCAACTACCTTGGCTTTGGTGAATCTACCCCACTGTTTTGAGGTTTCTCTGGGTTTGGAAACAGAATGGTTATTGTATGATCTCTCCCAAACTAATATATTTGGGGCATCTTTTAGCTTTCTAGTATAAAGAAGTAATTTTGAAAGCCTCACACTTTAAGAATGGCGAAATTTTGGCTACTAAAAGTACAACTATATGATTAAGTATGTTTTAGTTTGTGTGATTCAGGCTTAGATGAGTTTTTATTATCTGTACATTAACTGGAAGTATTCCACCTCCAGATTACTCTAAAAACACACTGATCATTTTATGCCTTTTAGTTCCATTTGCTACTCAAATACTAAGGCTTTCCTCTTCTGCATGCTTGGATCAAATGTGTTACTATTAATTTCCAAATGAAGTAAGTTGTTTTGGATAAAATTTACCTCAAAAAAGAAAATAGACTACATGATAAAAAACAATAAAATGTTAGAGTGCACCATGCATCATAAAGGTACATCATGTTTTGTAAAAATGGTTTCACTTTAATGCATATTGGATCACAAAGGAAAATTTATTTCTTGTCATGAGTCATGGCCAAAAAGTTTGGAAATCATTGCAATAAAGGCATTCTAAAGATCTTTTAGTTCTATATTTATGACAAGAACTCCAAATCTTTTTTTTTAAAAAAAAGATACATTAAGCAATTGGTATATCCTTAGCATTGGAACTGTGAATTATCCATTTATGTCATAGATGTCTTTGGTATTTGATGAACTCTGTGAATGCCATCTCAGAATGTTTCTAAATGCATAAAAACAAAACACAAAGGAGAATGATTATATCAAAATATACCTGGAATTGCCATGGATGAACTCTTTATTAATACAGAAAATATAATCCCTTTTGTAATTTAAAAGTGCCAGTGAACATAAACAATATTTTAATTATCTGCAATAGCTATAATATAAAGGGGAAATAATTGATTTGTATTAGTTACAAGGTCATAGTTACTGTCACTCCAATACTTCTGGATTTGTTGCATATAATCAATTAAAGAAAATGTTAAATTCTAGATATGAGTTAAAATAAAAAAGACATAATTACCTTCCTATCAAAGTTTACAGATCCCCTGAGTACCTGTTGTTAAGCCAATTGGGAGTCTTACCATTGTAACTATGTGTCATTTAAATATCTGCAATAAGAGTTGTGATCTTGTAGGTGAGGAGGGAATGAAAAGGTTTTATGGTAAAATCAAGCAAACATGCATGCTAATGGTGAGCTAGGCAGTGGTGAGATGCTTGGTGCTACCGACCGTAGGGCAGCAAACACGGGATTTCACGAGGAGATACAGGTTCTCTGAAAGGTGGGAGCAGGTTCGGCGATGACAGTCAGACAAAAGCACTCAACACCGAGGTGAAGCTTGCAAATGCTGCTGCAATTTTATTTCTAACTCCAGGTGTTTATATACTAGTTTCAAGGGCACACCACAAGAGTGATTCCAGTCACAGGCAGGCATAAGATAGACAATAGTACTGTAAAAATTAAGACCACAAGGTCAAGGTAAGACCACACCTCTATACCATCACAAAAGCTAAGACCATTGAGTCAAGGTAAGACCACACCTATACGCAGTCAGAAGGGGGGAAGTTTGTAAGACAAAGGACTGGCTTTAGCATGTCACCTTCAGGTTCACCTTCAGGACTTCACAGTCCGGGGCTCAGGGTCAGCACTTTGGCCGCCCATCCTCTTGTGCCTCAATATCTCCACATCTCTAGGAACATCTCATTGTTCCTAACCTTTCTTGGGCCCAGAATACAATTCTACAGATAATGAACAAATAGTAATAAAGACAAAATAGAACAGAATTATAGATGAACCCAATGTCCCCAAACTGCAGGCAGAGGCCAGCTATTCTCTTCACGGCTGACTTTGCATGCGGTGTGTGCCAAGGACCTCCAGGAGGCTTAACCCCGTGGGGACGATACCTCTGGTCTGGTTTCTGCCAGGTGACCGGCATTGTCACGCAGACTCTACTGGCGTGGTCGTGGCAGCTTGGCCTGCCCTGAAAAGCTCTGCCAACTCTGGCAGGCCGAAGTCAAGCTTAGCCCTAGAAGGCTGCAGCCCTACAAGCACCAGCCCTGGACAGACCCAGAGATGGGCTGGTACAGGCAAGTGACATGGCCACAGCATCCCAGGACTCACCCCATACCCTCTCTTCTTACCACTCAGAACCAAGGGTTTAAGCATTTTAGAAGGGGAAGAAGCCTCACAGATGCATCCCATACCTTTCTCCCTCTATACAATTCCATCACAGGACCATTTAGCCTCTACCTACACACCTCCAGTGATAGGAAGTTTGCTACCTCCTGAAGAAGGGCTGGCTCTTTTCAAGTTCCAGAAAGCCTTAGCTGCCTTTCTAGAAAAGACATAAAACAGCAGGCGAGGAGCAGGCAAACGGCCCTGTCCTCACCCTCCTGGCTGATACCCCAGATCCCTTCCTGTCCTCCTCCTGCTCCCTTCCTCAGGCTTCAGTGCCTCTCCTGTGGGGATGCTATCCCACTCTGCACCCTGTACTGTTGCCATCTCATCAGGAAGCACTTCCTTCTCTCCTTCATTTCTCCACAGACAAGGCCCAGGCCCTTCCTGTTTCTAGGTTGGGTACAATGGGAGTGACACAACAGGCTCTAGAGCCACCATGCCAGGTCCCATCATGGAAGGATAAGTTGTGTAACTGCGTGATGTCTCTAAAATGGGGATAATAACAGAACTTTCCTTAGGAGACTGATATGAAGATTAAATGAGAGCACATGTGACATGCTTAGCCATTGCCTGGCACAAAGAAAACATGGTAAATGCCAGCTGTTATTGCCTCAAGGTCTCTTTCCTTCACCACTCACTAGACATCTCAGGAAGTCGTATCTCTTGACATTCACAGCCCATTCATGATGCGCTCTGGGTATTCCTCCACAAGGAATTTCCTAGAAAGTACTCCCCTCTGTGGACATCAGATGGGAGGAATGAGGCCTAACTGTCCTCACTGGTGAGCATGGAAAAGAGGGCACACAAGCGTGCTAAAACGCTGCAGGGAAAAGTAAAAACACCTGAGGTTAAGTTGTTTACCCAGTACCATGGCGGATAGGAGACAGGTGAATCCTGTGGAACTCTAATTGCTCACGCCTGTGTCTGAGGGAATAAAGTCAACATGTGTCAGTCATTTGGGGCTCTATGTACAAGGGAGAACTGAGCCCCTGGCCCCTCAGATTTTAACTTGTTTTTGTATCTCTTTGTTTTTCATCTTCATTACCCCTTGGTCAGGTTCAAGCTCTGCTTGTAGGCTGGTTCCTACACCACCCTGCCAAGCAGTGGTTTATACACCTATCCTTACAAATTCGTGTCATGTATTCTCATGGGTGTACATTATTTGTAAATTGTGGATATGTACTATTCTACTAATATATTGGGTACATTATAAAACACAATTTTAAAATAACAAGAGAAATACAAATATAATCAAGCCAGGCATAGTGGTTGGCACACACTGCTAATCCCAGCTACTCAGGAGGCTAAACCAGGATCAAGAGCTAGAGGCCAACATTGCAATTTAGTGAGAACCTGTCTCTGATGATGAAGATGATGATGATGTCTGGGGATGTAGCTCAGAGGTAGAACACCCTTGGGTCCAATCCCTAATACTACTAAATAAATAAATAAATATTAAATTAAGTCAATGTAACCAAAAGGTCTGGAATTTTCCTCACAGATCCCAGTGAATAGCCTTGCTCACCACCTGGGATGTCAAACTTGCACTGTGGAGATCTGAATACCCCCAGATTACTGTTTGGTAGGGCTGCCATGAACAAATGTTCTGAGTCTTGCCCGGGAATTATAGGGTGCAGAAGCCCAATGCTAACGCTGTGGGGTTGGGTCAGCCTCAGAAAGGTAAACTCGCCCTGAAGTGGGGAATAGACTTCAGGGTCACTTGGCCAGTGAGGCAAGGTACAGAGAAGACCAGGCTGCCCTGGAAAACGGCTACTTCTGTTTTCATTCCTAGTTCCAGAGTTGGGAAAGGGGATGATGGGACCAGGAAGTCATAGGAAGAAAGGGGTGGCCAGAGGCAGAGTCTGGGTTTAAATTTGAATCTACAACACATGTTCCTTTCTCCAGGGGTCCAGGGAGACCAAAGCAGGGGACCTCCCAGAACTGGTTTCCTACCTTGCAGCAGGGTCCCATAGGCCACAGTCCACAGCGGGCTTTACCACATCTGGCCAGAGGGTGGCAGTCGCCACCTACTCAGGGCCACTGATGGAGGAGCGAGTACCTCCCTTCAGATCTGCACAGGCTATGGGTGCCTCCTGTGGCATCACTGTGGGCCCTGGGCCAGGCTTCACAGGTTGTGACGCTGTGGTCTTGACCCAGGTGGACTTCAAAGAGTGGCTCCCACACCCACAAAATCAACATCATCCAGAAGTGTATTCAAAATGCAAACCTCTCAGCCACATTCCAGCCTTGCCCAACAGGAATCCCTGGCAGAGGGGTCCTTCGTTTAACCAGCCCCCCAAAGCTATTATGCCCAGGGCTGAGGGCAAGAATCACTGCCCCAGGAAAAACAAGGAGGAGAGCCAGTTATCACCAAGTTAAGTTCCTGTGACAGGCAGAGGGTCCCACAAAGCCAGGTGAGGATGGTGTGAGCCCCACATGCTCTGGGGGCTCAGATCTCTTGGAGGGGCAGCAGAGCCTCCCTGCTTTGCACACACCTGGATGGAGAGCATCCAGGTTGGAGTAAGGGATAGTGGGAGAGCTGGAACTACAAGGACTTTTACTAAACAATGCTAGGAGCATTCAAAGGGCAGAGGGCAGATGATATTAGGTCTGTAGGGGCTCGGGTCAAAACTGGCTCTGAGGAGAGAACTCCTCAGAAGCCTTGGGCTTCCCAAGAGACCTGGACACCCCTTTCCAGTGCAGCTGGGGAGAGCAGGTGCTACACCAAGCTGCCAAGCCCGAAGCCCCGGATCAAATGCACTTTGGAAGACAAAGGAAATTTAAGAAGCAGAAGGTGGTCATTAGAATGGTCTCATGGCAGAGTCCTCCTTCTGAGAGAGGCAGAGCTCCTCCTCCTCCTCCTCCTTTACTTTTTGGGGCTGCTGGGTTAAAACTGAGCAGAATTACAGCCTGTGCAGCCTTGTGTGCAGTGACACCAACTCACCCAGAGGCTGTGGCACAACAGCCAGAAAACAGTGGGGACTTCACTCAGGAGCCTCTGTAATCATCAAGGTTATCACAGTTGCCATCTTACTTCTGAGCACTCAACAGGTGCCTGGCATAGGATGGATGTCTCCCCAGCCTGCCTCTGAAAGGGGGGGTCTCAACTGAGCCTGCCTCTGCTTAGACTTTTCTGGACCTCAGTTTCTCCAACTGTCCATCCAGTGAGGTTTGCCGCCTCTGGGCTCCCTTCTGTTTTACCTCCTGTTACCCACCGCTGTAGTGGGCTGGGGTGTTTTTCCACTACTTAAGTCACCTTAGCTGTGACTATTCACATCACAGCAGTTAAGCCTTGTTCTCCACCGTATGGGATGTTGTTTGTGCGTCACTCCAAACTCTCTGATCCAGCCACTCTCCTGGAACCTGTTCTGCATGGGTTTCAACCGGCTCCACCCAAGTTTAAGCAGAAGACACCTTCCCTTCCTCAGAATCTACCTCCATCTTCCCACCCAAGTTCACTCAGCGCAGCCTGGACCAACAGGAGCCCCCTACAGGGTGTTCTTCCCTTTGCCCCCCAGTGAATGATTCTGAGGCCCTGCTCCAGGGTTCTTCAGGCCAGTTCCATCATGCATCCTTGACCCGTCCCTCACTCTTGCTCCCTGGGATCCTATTGTTAATAACCTCAGGTCTCAGGCTCTGCTTTGGGAGGACTCAGAGCCAAGACTGTTTCCAGGTGACCATGACTGCTAGGAAAAGTGGGCTGACTTTTGTTTCACACAAATGGAGTTCTCACTGCTTTATATTCAGAGACAATTTTTGAAGAAGCAAGAAATCATCATGGTGGGTTGGATCTTGCTAGACTAGGGAGGGAGTTGAAACTTGGGAAGTGGACCATTGGAGCCTGAGGGGATCAGTGAGAAGCCTGCAATGAGTGGGCTGGGGGTTCGTGGACACTCAGCACCTTGGTGTCTCCCCCTGCTCCCTGGTTCCCCTTTCCTTGTCCTTAAATGAAGAGAGTCCCAAGACTGAGTTTAAACTAGGCAGGGCACTCTTTGCGCCTCCGCTTTCTCACCTGTGAAGTGAGATCAGGTCCTCTGTGAGCTGCTGGAAAGATGAGTCAGAAACAGATGCTGAAGCACTGAGTGCAGCTCTTTCGTGGTCCAGGCCACACAAGGAGCTCCAGGATGGGTACTGTCAGTGAGGAGCTATTGGTTCCTGTTTTGAGTCTTTCCCTTTGCTCAAAGGCACCAGGTCTACAAGAGCTCACAGCTGACTTGTGATCCCCAGAGGTTGAGCACAGAAAAGGTTGAAGTTGACACCCTGCCTCAGCTGGGCATGGCTGACATGGGCCCAACCTGTGGTCCCTGACTGCTGCAGCAACTCTGTTCCTGTTCTGTATCTGCAGCTTGGAGGAGTCTGGGTTTCCGGCTATCTTTGAGGGAGGACAGGGGCTGGGATACTACCCTCTCTCCAGGATGAGGTGGTCTGCCTGGACACTCAGAGTCTTCAGGGCAGCTGTGCCCAGGCACTGACCACCAAGGCAGAGATAGGACATGGTCATCCAGAGCTCTGGGTTCAACCTTAGGGCTGTGTGCAAGGAGCCCCTCATGTATCCACTGCATCTCTGTCCCCTTGCTCACGCATACAAGTGGCCAGGATCCCATCAGCCCAGGAGGGCTCTGAGCTCTGGTCTGCAGGAGCACAATTCTGTCCTCCCAGAAGATGATGGTTTCTGGGGACAGGTCTCTGGGGATGGGGTTGCTGCTCCAGAGGGACTGCCTCCAAGGGTCCTGGTCAATTAATTTGGCAGCTCAGTGTCCAGGGGCAAGTGGTCTTTGAGAGGATAATGTGTCCACGTCAGAAATGAGTGATGGGATCTGCCGTGGGACTGTGATCATTGTTCTGCCCTCTGTCCTACCTCTCCGCAAGGCCCGCTTCGTCATCCGGTCTCTGGGTTTCACGCATCATTGACTGGCCACCCCGTGGTCAGTGAGTGGCCGCGGGAGACTCATTGAAGGCGCATTATCGGCCACTGGTTGTAGGGATGATGGAGGGCAGGGCCATCTGCACACACATTAGGCCCTTTGTCCCTGCACTCTATGGGGAAGATGAATGAAGCCTGTCACTTGGCCTCTGCTGCCTGGGGACACGAAGGGCTTGGAACAGATCTGGGGCCGTCTGTGGCAGAAAGGGGCCTGTGCCCTCATTAAAGCCGTCGCTTAGTCTTCTGAGTGGGGTTCTTTTGCCCACGTGACGCAGGCTGACAGTCCTCAGATCAGCTGATTCCAATACTTCATTGTGCAGTGAGAAAGCCAGGGACATTGCCCAGAGTCACTCCAGAATTATTAGTAGGGTCAGGACAAGAATCAGATGTGAGCTCCCACAGGCGCCACCACCTTGCTCAACACAGATCCCGCTGAGCACATCTGAGACAAGGTGGCCAGATAGGACTCCAGCCTGTTTCAGAGCCATAGGAGCTAAGCCTATGGCTGGTAGCCTCTGGGTATAGGAGGCTATCTCTTATCAGAGCGTTAGGCAGGCCTAGCTTCACAGCAGAGTTAGGACATGGAGGACCCCAATATGAGGCGCCACCTCCAGTTGGGACTCGTGAACCTCCTGGAACATAGGTGAACACATAGCTTACAGTTCTTCAGCTTTCTTGGCTCCTGTGGCAAGTGTCCTGATTCCTTGGCTTGGCTCTCTGTGGACTTCCCTGGCTCATTCCCGTACCTCTTTGGGAGGCAGCCAGCCCTGAGGCACCATTCCTAGCATGACCATGCTCGAGAACTACTCTGTCTGATGCTGAAGAGCATCTGTCCTGGGCTTTTCCTCTGAGGAGTTTTACATTCCATGCCTGACTTGTGGCCCAGCATGGAAGCTCAGCGAATGAGGAAAAGAAGGTAGGAGAAGACTTCAGGCCCATGCTGGCCAAGAGCCTTCCCTTGGCCCTGCCTCAGCCTCAGCAAGCCCAACCCTAGATGGTTTCATGAGGGAAAGAATCTGTGAGCAGAAGGAAAACACCCTTCAGAGTCAGATGCTCCTCACACCGCCCACAGTGTACAAAATGGAAAAATCCTGAATGACTCATAGAAGGGGACTGCATTGAGTAAATTAGTGTACAGAATGTCTGTGTGATCAGATTGTCCACACAGAGACCCTGACGCTGATAGGGAGGAGAGGATACGTGTAATTCAGGAATGTTGGATCATTCCAAATGTTGATGTGTCTTTTTGTTGTTTCTTTTTTAATGCGCTGCACTTCTATATTTGCAAACATAAGTTCCTGAACTCTCAGTTCTGTTCTTTTGATCTTTCTGTTTACTTTGATGCCAGTTCGAAAACTGGCAAAGTACAAAAGCATCAAGATGATTTTCTTTGACTTCTAGTGAGATAATTTCATCCTTTTTTTTATTGTTTCTCTTCATAACTGTCTAGTTATCCTCATATATTTATTATCCTATATAAAATTTAATTCCAATCTTGTTAGTATTTTGACTGGGTTTGGGTTGATTTGGAGGAGCGTGGAAAGTTTCATAAAAATGAATCATCCCAATGTAGTATTTTTGAAAATCAAAAAAGTAGTGATTATCCTATAGCAGCATGGAAACTTGAACTAAGGGAAAAATATGGTTCCTAACTGTGTTATCATATGATCACCCCAGGTCCCCCCCGCAGGAATCTAGAAGGAAATATAGACATGCAAACAGCGAATTTTTTCTTTGTTCCATTTTCTAATTTTCTTACAAAATATTTTCACTTAAAGGTATATATGCTCATACTTTTTAAATGAGGGATACTTGTTGGGTGTGGTGGAGTAAGCCTGTAACCCCAGCTACTCAGGAGGCTGACACAAGAGGATCACAAATTTGCGACTAGCCTGGGAAACTTAGTGAGACCTTCTCTCAGAAAAAAATAAAAAAAATTTTAGAAGGGCTGAGGATGTAGCTCGATGGTAGAGTGCTTGCCTAGCATGTGCAAGGCCCTGGGTTCAATCCTCAGTGCACGGGTGGAAAAAAAGGGAGACATTTGACAAACCAGAACATTCTGCAGAAGAGATGAGAATGAGGCAGGACTCAAACATGTTCCTTCAGGAAAAGTTGGAGGCCCAGAGACAAGAGCCTCAGCATGGAGGCCACACAGACCACTCACAGCTTCTCTCCGACAGTTTCCATAGGAAGTGCTGGGCCCAGGCCAGAGGCCCCCAGGCAGAGTGAAGCAGAGAAAGGTGACTGAGGTTCTTCTCATAGGCTCTGCCTGAGCCCACAAAGGTTGATGGGAAGGTCTCATATGGGCACCCAGGCCCAGTCCAGCCTGAGCATTGCTGACTGTCTGATTCCAGACCCTGGGCTGAGAACTTCTCTGTCCATGTGACCTATGCCCTTCAGAGGTTGTCTCCTGAGCCCTGCTGAGACCCAGTGTGGGCTGGACAAAGAGCTCAGAGGATAACCCAAGGCCACATCTACATAAGGCAAGCACTGGGGCCCAGACCTATCAATAGCAGGAAATAGTCCATCAATACTGAGTCCTTAAATCCCCTCCAGAAAGTAGGCAGGTAACACCCAACTGCATTTCTAAGCCCTTCACAAATCATATATGGGACTTGGGATCAGGTGAACCTGACTTGCTTTTAAAAGTGAACCTAGGGCTGAGCAGGCCGGAGGCAACCATTTCCAAATTACTAACCTGGGGTCTTGAAGGTGAGCTGAGCAGGCAGTGCCCATGCTTCATGTAGAAGAATCATTCATCAGGGTATAGACCAACCTCCCCAGTGTGCAGAGAAGAAAGCTGAGGCTCCATGAGGGAGAAGAACTTGCCCCCAGCCACACAGCAAGGAGTGATGCAACCCTCACCAAACCCACTTCCCAGAGTCCTATGGTTTCAAAGGGGTTGGAAGAATAAAGACATTTCACCAACAGACCAACAGACTTTTCCTTCAACACCCACCCCCACACACAAAGGGTAATGAGACCTTGTCAGCTGTCAGGGGCCATGGATGTGTCAGTGGTGGGGAACAAGATGGATGGGTCACCGTTAATGAGTAAGGGAGTCTGGGGCCCCTTGTGGACTGGGGGAGGATGGCTCTAATGACTACTGGGCTTGGTCTCCCTGAAGACAGGTGACCCGCCCAGGCTGTTCTTCCCTTATGCCCCAAAACAACTGTGGCAGAGACTCCCCATTTTTCTTGTCTCCAAGGCACTCATGCCAGGTGGGAATGGGCATCAGAGCTGCATCCAGAGCAGGGCAAGGGCAGAATGGACAACATGACATTTCACGAGGAGAGAAGGCAGGACAGGTGAAGGCCTCTTCAGCCTGGGTGTCAGGCCAGAACCTTCCCTCCACCTGAAGGCAAGAACACTCAATGCCTGCCTCACCTGGGCTCTTTCTACTCTCACCTTCGGAATAGGACATGGCCTGATCAAAAGCCTTAGACAATGCCCTACCCCAAGCTGAGGAGGTGAAAGGAGGACCCTGCCAAGGAATTGGACCTCAGAAGATGGAGCCTCCAGCCTCTGCCTCTCCCTTCTCCTCCTCAGGCCCATCCCTTGGCTCCTGGCCCAGAGAGCAGAGCAAAGGCCTGGGAAGAGAGAAAAGAGTTCAGGCCCTTGACTGCTGCTAACAGATCTGTATGCATGGGGAACTAGCTTAGAACCTGCCAGAAAAATCCTCCCATTCATTCACTATCACCCTTGGACATCACCGCATCCACTCTATGCCACAGCTGCTCCCCACCCACACTGCTCTGAGGACAAGTATCTAGATTCCTGGGGTGAGTGCTGCATGGTGGCACAGGAGGGGCAGGTACAGAAGCAAGTTTCTCACCTGGAGGATCAGGGAGATCTGTGGGGTGGATCTGAGTTATGAGAAGGGATGTTTGACAGGCAAGCAGCAGGGAGAGAAGCAAAAGAAGGGTCCAGGTACCTGTGGCCTCCAAGGGCAGCCATGGGGGCCATGGGGCAAGGTAGAAAGCAGTGACCCAGATTCCAAATGCCTTAGAGCTGCAGGACAACAGAGGGCTCTGGGCTGGTCCTGCTCATGTGTTCAAGATCAGCTTGTCTCAGCATTAAGAAGGTGAGGGCAACTTGAGCTGATCTTCCATAGTGGGTCCCCAAGACAGAGGAGGCACCCAGAGAGCTCAGCAGGGCATGGAGAGCTCACTCCGGTCTATACCGTCTCAGGGAAGAATGCTTGCTCAATTCTCTGGGGTGATCACTGTCTGGCATATACAAAATGGAACCGAAAGAATACATATTTAAATTCAGAAAAATAAAGAGAATTTATTCAAAAGTACTTCTGTACTTCTGTTCTATGTCCTATTGTTCATTTCCAAGCTCTGTCACAGAAAAAGCCCCAAACTGAGAGACCATTGGCCCCACCTCTAGCCCCCAACCCTGACTGTGCTTCTAGGTGAGTTCCTCTCTAAGGCGGGCCTCAGCCTCCCCATTTGTGCCGTGAGAGAATTTATCTCTCCTGGCCCCGGCCCTGAGTTTCTCAAAAATACATAGACTGACATGAATTCCCAGTGTCTCCATATCCTTGGGCTCAATCATATAGGCATCACTGAGTCCACATGCAGGTGGTAAGCCATGGCCAGGTGACCTCTCAAGTGCCCTTGTTCCCTGGATGAGGCCGTGTTCCCCAGTTCCATGATGTCCTTTCCTGGGAAGGTGCCTGGCAATCATCCAGTTCTCGGTGTGTTTCTAGGTGTTTCTACTTTCCTTTGGTCATTTCCTGCTCCTTAAATACCTGGTCTGGGTCCGTGTCTGTCCTAGGCCTGGTCTACAGGGTTACCAGGAAGATGACTCACCCTGGACAAGAACCTAGTGGAAATGGGAGGGGGTGAGGCTTCAGGGCGCACTCTGCCTGAGCTTACACTGCAGCCCATGAATCATATTTACAAACACTCTGTGAGCCAAGGAGAAATGTTAATTAAATATTCACAGCCTGCAGAGCCTGGGGGAGTCATGAGGACAGGACATGATCACAGCTCAGCGGGAAGCAATGCTGCCGGAATGTGGGGCGGCCATCGGTCTCCATCAGCCACCCGCAGGTCTTATTAGGATGATTCATTTCAAAGTTATTGGCATTAATGCAATCACCGTCATGGGCCAGGAAAACCCTCTTCATCACTCACAGCTCATGCTGGGCAGCCTTGGGAGGAGGAGAACTGAGCTTGTCACAGGTGGGGGAGCAGCGGGGGATGCATGAGGAGGAAAGCCATCATCCCAGATCCCTTTCTGAGCAGGGAACCATTTGATCTGATGACCCAGATTGGCAGTGGCCTGAGGCTCAGGCTCTCAGGTGGGGCTCTTGGGACTCAGCCAGCTGCCTCATCGATTCACAGGAGAGAATAGGTTCCCCTAGACATCTGGGAGGCAGGGCAGCTGCCCTGCAGCTCATCCTCCTGCAAGAGCCAGAGGGTCTAAGGAGACAGCACGCCCCACATCCATCAATCTCGATTAAGGAGGCCCGTGGGGAGCATGGGGCTACTCCAGCCACAGCAGCCTTGTCCTGCCTGGAGATGCCTGGCCTCAGATGAGGGGAAGGAGAAGGCTCTGTGCTCCTTCTGAAAAGCCATTAATCCCGTCGCAATGATTGAGCGCCCGTGAAAAGTGCATTGTGCTGCGTCCGCACGTGCCGCAAGGGGCAGAAAGGTGATTGATCAGGGATGAATGCGAAGCCCTCTCTTTATGGACTTTCAAAGGCACCATTTGGCATCCTGAGCAATGATCGATGCGAAGCAGCTGACCCCCCTGTGGCCACCTCCAGGAAGCAGGTGGACAAACCATCATGGTCAGAGCCCCTGTGGGGGCTTCTGGGGGCTTCCTTGCCAAGATTGGGGAACCCACTGCTGCAGGCCCCTCCTGCTCAGGGCTGCTGCTTCTCAGTGCCGGGCTGTTGGCCATCAATTTACCTCTCTTCTGCCCTGAAAGAGAAACTGGAACAGTTGCCATGTTTTCTGATAAATTATAATCTCGGCTTCCCCAGCCTTGCATCCTGGAAGAGCCCGGCACTGGTATAATTCAAACTAATAGAAGCTAAGGTTGTCATTTTTGAGAGCAGGCATTTATCCAGAAAACCATTACAGAGTGCCAACTAGGTGCCAATTCCTGCACTGAGTCCTGGAAATGTAGACACAAATTAGCCAAAGTCTCAGCCTATAGAACACACCCAAAGGCCAGAGCCCCACAAAAAGGAGCCCAAAGTGGCCTGCAGAAGGAACCTGGATGCTGGAGGTAGTTCACCACCTTCCTTCCATCTGAGTGGCCTTGGGCCAGGGCCTCAGCCTCTCTGAGTGCTTCAGTTCCTGCATCTGAAAGGCAACTATGAGGACACGTACCCTCATGGTTGGTTGCAAGAATTAAATAGCGGTGTAGCACCTGGAAGGCTCAATGGATAAAGCACTCCCTCCCCCTGCTCCTACCCATCAGGTGACAAGCCACTGAGGCCTGTGCTGCTCCAGGCTGCCTGGTGGGGGAGCTCCATGGAACAGGTGCTGTCCAGAGGTGCATTCAAGAAGCCGAGTTAGGGGAAATGGGGAGTTGAGAGTGGCATTCACTAGGAAAGACAGAGGACTGGGGGAAGAGCTGGTGGACAGAAGGTGTAGGAGGGAAGAGCTAGGAGCAAGGAGCCTGCTATGTGCCAGCCACACAGACCTCTGAGGTAAATGAACCGATGACATGGAAATGCACTAGGACAGGGAATGGTCTGCTGCCCCAGCTCTGTCTGGGGCCAGGTTGAGGTACAAGGGATGCACTCAGGAAAAGGCAGCGTTGGGAACTGTGGATGGAGAAGAGAGGCCAGCAGAGGCTCTGGACAGTCACCCTGACAAGAGCAAGGATGCAAGGTGGTCCAGCTGGGCTACCACCCCCAACCCCGAGATGCAGACTCCCAGACAGAGATCTATGCCATGTGAAGAGACACATAGAGGTCACTCCAGAGCACTCAGACACAATATGGGGAGCCTGAGACTTGAGGCACACACAGGTTGACAGGGTGTGCGCATAGTCGGTGACACAGAGACACAGGCAAAGCCTGTGGTAGATGCACTGCTGGTAGCCAGTGCCACACTCCGAGTGAATACATGCAGAGCCTATATCCACAGCTCTTGGACACACACAGGAAGCATATGTGTGGGGTGTGTCACAGAGCACACGCATCCAGATGGTTGGACCTACAGCTGGCTTGTCTCAATGTTCCCAGGACTTTCTCCTTTCACCATTGCAAGTTCACATGCAGGGATTTGGACAAGGAATTGTGGACCTGTGTGTCCATGCATACTTGCGTCCAGGTGGAAGTACGCAGTTACATTGATGTGTATGTGTATCACCCTTCCTAGAGTAGGAACGTTTGCCCAACACAGGCACTGCTCTAATGGCATATTTCACATGCATTATTTCATGTGATCCTTCCAGACCATCTGAGGTCAATGGGTATTTGTATCACCCTCAATCACAGATGGGGCACAAAGGTTCAGCCAGGTCTACTGCTTGGCCCAGGCTTGTGTAGCCAGTTATTGAGAAGCTGGGTCTCAAACCTTACTCCCCAGAACTCCATGTGCTTCCCCTTACACCCCCGCACCCTCTACTCTCTCAACTACTTAGTGAAAATCACAGATGGAGGTAAATGGAAGGCAACTTCAACCTTAAATCCAACATCAGAGCCTTAAAAGCCTCTGTTAATTACCACTGACTAATGAATGACTGCAGCATGGGAGGCCCGTTATCAAATTTGCACCCTGGAATACTTACCTGCATCCCTGCTGGACCTCTGCTGGATTCCAAGAAGGAATGGTGTCTCTTCTGCCTTCCTCAGGACCACCTGGGTCCTCAGGTCTGCTGCAGTGTTTGCCTTCTCTGGAACCATCAGAATCAGGCACAGCTTGGATTTCACGATAGGGACCCAAAGTTGGCCCACTGTTTTCAGGCTATGGCTCTTAGTGGAGCAGTTTCCAGGCCCAGAGGCAAACTGTGCTATAGAGCTTGAGCAGTAAAGTGTTCCCAAGGGTTCTCGGACCCAGCTCAGTCAAGAACAATCACAGGTTCTTGTAAGTTGATTAACACCTTCAGACACCAGGCTGTATTTGCATGCTCTGTCCAGACATAATCCCTCAAGCCAAGCAGTGGAATCTTTATTGGCACCCTGGAACTGGGTCTGACCTGGAACTCTGACTGAGGCTTTCTCTGGCCAGGGGATATCTGCACATGCCCTCTAGGTCATTGGGAGTGGAAAGTGGTTTCTGTCAAAACCAGAAACTCTGGTTTTGTCCTTTACTACACAGATTTTCTAATGGGAAGTAGAGCTGGTGTGGACACCTACGGCAGACCAGTGGCCCCCAAATGTGACTGTGTATTTAAATTACATCACGTGGGAAGCTTTTCCAAATCTGTTATAAGCTACACTCTGGAATACTTACTCCATCGTCTCTGTAGGAGTTACTCAGGCATTAAGAGCACCTGGCAGCCCCAGTGACCACCCAAAGTACAGCCACATTTAAGACCCAGAACTTCTCCAACTTGAATGTGATGCCTATTACCTAGAGAACTCACTGAAATGTAGATTCTGATTCTGTGGGTCAGGTTGGCCCCAGGGCTGTGTATTTCTAACAAGGCCCAAGTGATCTGATGCTACCTAGCCACAGACCACAAGTCCAGCCAGACAGGAAGCCCTTTCTGGTCAGACCATTCACAGAGCTTATGCCCTTCCTTCCAAGCACTGAGCTGGCTTTCCCAGCCTCAAGACTCACCACCAAGATGCAAGCCTACAGCGAGCCCACCATCCAGGCCAACTCCAAGTCAGCTCTTGGAGGCTTGGAGCCTGGACTGAGATAATCATAAATTTAAATCCTGGCTCTATTTCTCCTCTAGGACCTTAAAAGGTAATTTCACCTCCAATTCCCACTTCTAAATCTGTAAGTGGCTACATTAACAAACATCATAGGATTATTTGAGGATTTCAGGGCCTAGAACATGGTAGATACTTTTAAAAATGGGTGACGAGTGAGTGAAGCAACTCAAAGGAGAAGCCAGAGTTCCCATGTGGGCTGGTGGACAGCCATGAGTGAGTTTAGCATAAATTCAAGACAGACACTATACAGTCCTTTATTTTCACATCAATTAATTCATTCATTTCACCTTTCAAAGTAGGCATGATTCCTACTTTAGAGGAGGAAACTGAGGATTGCCATGGCTGTGACAAAGGCAACTAAAGGCCAAAGCCCAGCTGTACGGTGAAATGAATCTGCCCCATGCCTGGATTTCGGCAGCATCATCCCCCGCTCAGCATTCAGGTAGTCAGATACCCCAGGCCCCAGAAATCTTTCCTGAGCCCCAGATCCCTGGGACTGGCAGCAATAGAACACAGGCTTCCCACTGCTCCACTGTGTGACTGAGACCAGACACGTCTAAGATCCCCATCTGTACTGTAAACCATACAGCGGGGAAGTCAGAGAGTGAATTGGGCCAGCTCACCTGGGCTCACCTCTCAGCTCTGCACTTCATCAGCAGAGCGACCTTGGACCCTGCTTGGGCCTTGGTTTTCCCATCTGTGAATGGGTACCTACCTCAAAGGACCATGATAAAATATAAGAAACAAATCCTTATGAACCATGGGCTACAATGCCCGGCACACAATAAACATTCAATAAATGTTAGCTATTTGTGAACATTCTACCAAAGTGCTCCACGGCCCACACCCCTTCAGCCTTCTGACTCCTCATCCAGTGCTCCTTCCACCCCATTAACCCCAAAGAAACCCCCTAACAGGGTGAGTGCAGCCCAAACGCCTTTCCTCCCCAGGAATCCAGTTTTTCTTTGTCCTGTTTTGCTGACTCCCAGATTGTCCTAGACAGGGCACAGTGGCCCCAGCCCCCATTCCACAGAGCTGCTGTGAAGTCTCCCACTGGGACCCTCTTCAGAGCCCAGCTTTCGGGTGCTGAACTCTGACCCCCATTCTTCCAGCATGAATTAAGCCTGCCCAAGGGAATGGGGCCCCAGAGGAATGGCCCCTCAGGGCGGGGGTTGGGGGGCTTGGGCCTTGGCGTGCCTCCAAGAAAAGTAGTAAAGCTCAGCAGAAATGCCCTGGGTAGGGATGTGGGTCAGTGGCCTAGAGAAGCTAGTGATAAGGGGTTTGCAAAGGCTGCCAGCAGGAGAACAAAGGGATTTTAGAGATAGAGTCGGTCCTGAATGCCTGCCCCTGAAGACTTGACTCAAGAGAGGAAACAGAGGAAATGCCAGAACTGGCCATACCCTGGCCAGCAGCAGCCAATGGGGGAGACCCTGTGAGTGGAGCCTAGGAATCTGCTTTGATGCCTGGCGAACAGCATAGATTGGCTTAAGGAGGCCACCATTCTCTAACATCCCCTTCTCCACTGCCTGCCTTTTCAGGCAACAGTCTTTTCCAAACACACAGCTTTGTGTCATAACCCCTGGTGACAGGCAGTACCCCGCAGCCCTTCAGCCCCTCCACATGTTCTCTTAGGGCTCCATGTATGTTGGGCTCAGCACTATTAACCCACATGGTAGTCACAGTTTCCCCTAGTTAAAGTAAGCGTTCAGGGCAGAACTTGGGTTTCCACTGCTCCGCTCCCAGGCCTACATCCAGTTCCTGGTTAGGGAGATGGTCAGCAAGGATTACTGAGCAGAAAGGTACAAGACGGGAAGGGAAAAGAGAAAGATAGGAGGCTCAGCGGACTTGAGGTGATTCCACCAGGAGCTGGGTCTCATCTACTCAGCAGATGTTTCATTCTGAATCCTGAGGCTGAATCCACAGAAATGCTGCTTTTACAACCCTCTTGGCTCCAGGGTTCCCCTGGTGGCCAGCAGATAAGGGCAGCCTGCACTACCAATCCTGTGCCACTTGATGAGGCCTGGAGCCTCCTCCTGGTGGCCCTGTCCACCTCTGAATGCTGGCAAGGACAGTGAGCTCACAAGGACTCCAGCCCCACCACCTCATATCCTGGACCTAACATCCTGCATGGCTGGGTGCTTTGCTTTGTGTGGGCCACTCACTCCCCCTTGGTCCTGTGTATGTGTTTCTGTGGGAGTGCTGAGGGAGGGGGTGACCTCAGAACTCCACAACTGGGGGAAACAGAGGGGTCCCTATCTCCCAATAGACCCATCACCCACTTTATAGAATGGATATTTTTTTTTCAAGTAGCAGTGATTGAACTCAGGACCTTGTGCTTGCAAGGCAGGCATGGTGCCACTGAGCTAAATCCCTGGCCCCCTGAATGGATATTTTAAACATATATGAAAATATTAGAATGATGTCATGACTCCCAGAACCCCACTACCCAGCTCAACAAATAGATCCTCTTGGCCAGGATCTGAATGGAACCTTTTCCTACCACCCATGGAACCTTCAGGACATAACATTAAACTACAACAACCCATCCATACTTTCCTACTATAAATTTTTACTTTAGCGTAATAGTAGCTGACTGTGTGTCTCAGTAGCTGCACCTGGAGGAGACAGGAAGCAAACTTTGTGTTTACTTACTTGATGTGATGAACATCAAAGTGTGTGCATGTGTGCAAGTGTCACACTGGGATTTTCACCTACATAATGCTCAGCTAACAAGTTTTGCATATGTTACCTGAGCATTTCAGGCAGGACATCAAATACACTCACACCAGTCTTCTGATATGAGAACATGTATTTTACCATAATGGAATTGGGGTGTGGTTTACAGAAGCTCCACCTGGGGAAAGCAAAAACCCATCTGTGCATTCACCCACTTGGCAGACAAATGGCAACATGTGTACAGGAGCTCCAAAGCAGCAACAGGTGAGTTTTACCTGTGAAATGCTCGTTGCTGAATTTCTCTGCATTTAGGATTTGTTTTAAAACAAAGCATACTTTTGTTTTTTCTGGTTCAATGTGCCAATTCAGAACAATGGCACATGAGAAACAAGATTTGCAAGTTTTGGAGCAGGTCAAAAGTGAATCATTGCCTGGTGTTGTGGTGCATGCCTGTAATCCCAACACTTGGGAGGCTAAGGCAGGAGGATCACTGTGAGTTCGAGGCCAGCCTGGGTTACACAGTAAGTTTAAGACCAGTGAGACCCTGTCTCAAAAAAAAAAAAAAAAGAATCATCAGGTTACTCATTAGTGGATGATGAAGATGATATTGACTTTGACATTGGCCATGTGAGCAAAAGTTCCTGTGATAATAAAATGGAGCAAGAATTAACTGATACAGACACAGGGAATGCAGACCTCCTTGATTCAGGTGGTGAAGAAAACAGTGTGAGTATGTATTTGACTAGTCAAAATGTTGTGAAATGGTCATGCAACGAAATGGAACTATCCAATGTTAGAAATAGATCCAAAAACATAGTGAGGATCTTGTCAGGGTGAAACCTATTTAGACAGAATGCCAGCACTGCCATTCAATGTTGGAAATAGTAACAGATGAAGTACTACAAGATGTTGTGAAATACACAAGAGCTGAACTGCAAGTAAAACATTCTATATGCACCAATAGCCATATTAAAAATGTATTTATTATGATACCTCACTAGCTGAACTGAAAGCATTCACAGGTCTGCTACACTTACCAGGGATTTCTCACAGTAGTCACAGGAATGTAAAAGACTTATGGAAAAGCGATAGGTCAAAATATGGCATAAAAATGTATGCCCTTGTAGATGCAAAGATTTATTATTCTTTCAATTTAGAAATTTATCCTGGAACTCAGCCACCAGGTCCTTATTCTTATAATAATAAACTGAACGATATTGTGAACAGACTTGTTCCCATCTCCCAAACTAATTGGAATGTGACATTAGACAATTGGTTTACCAGTTTCCAATTGATGTTACATTTGCTAACAAAGCACAAGTTGACCAGCATAGGAACTGTACACTGGAACAAAGCAGAAATTCCAAATGAAATGTTGCAATTTCAGAACAGGATTGGATAGTACAGTTTTTGGAATTCAGAAAGATTTACATTGGCCTTGTTTATGGCAAAGAAAAACAAACTGGTACTGCTGATATGAACATTGCACCACAATAGGAATATTGATAGGGAAACCTCAACAAGATGGAAACTTTCTACAACAAAACCAAAGGTGGAGTAGATGTCGCTGATAAATTATGCAGCAACCATGATGTCATTTGAAACGCGAAGCATTGGCCAATGGTTGTGCTTTACTCAATCCTAAACATGTATGGTATAGTTTGCTAGTTTATAAAAAAATAACAAGTGCAAAATATGGAGATCTGGGCATGATAGTGCATGCCACTCCCAGTACTTGGGAGGCTGAGGCAGGAAGATTGCCATGAGTTCAAGGCTAGTTTGGGCTACACAGTGAGTCAGGGCCAGCCTGAATTACATAGTAAGACCTTGTCTCCAAAAACAAACAAACAAACAAAAACAAAAACAACTTACAGAGGAATTCTCTTAGAGAATTGGGACTGAAACTTAGATAATTTACAGCAGGGGGAAAAAAAATGATTCTGCCCAAGGAACTATGCAAAAAAATTGTGGAGCACACTGGTGAGCTGACAGGTGAACAGGCAGGCACAGCATCCCAAAGACCTACTACTACAACAACAGGAAAACCAAAAAGATGTCAACTGTGCCCACAAGAAAGGACAGGAAAACAAAACATACATGTTATCAGCATAAGTGATACTTTTGTATGGAACATGCAGTTTTCATGTGTGAAGACTGGCTTGGGTGTGACAGTTGAAGCAAAGATTTCTGTGGTAGACTTTTATCTGTATTTACATTCTAGTTCACATAGGTTTTTGTGCATTTTTTTTTTTTTTTGGTACCAGGGATTGAACTCAAGTTCTTGTGCTTATGAGGTAGGCATGGTGCCACTGAGCTAAATCCCTGGTCCTCACGTGGGTTTTTATTTCTGATGTCACCTTTTAGGCTTTGTAAACAAGTACATAGCTGATGTGAAATTGTTGATGTCTATTCTAAGCATTCATTACATATTTGACATTTTATCAATACCTTATTTTCCTGCTAAGTGCACATTGTATAATGTAGTAGGAAGCTCCTGACAAAACAGGAAGAGAAGAGAGGTGACAAGAGTGGCTGCCACATAGGAAAGGAAAGCTAAGCACATGTGCTATCAGTGTAAGCAATATACTTGCATGGAACATGCTGTTGCCATGTGTGAGAACTGCCTTGGGTGTGATAATTGAAGTAAAGATTATTTTTGTTGTAAAGTTCTATTTATATTTTCATTGTAGTTCATATAGGAATTTATTTCTGGTGTTATCTTTTAGGTTTTGTAAGCAAGTACACAGCTAATGTGAAAACGTTGGTATTTATTCTAAATAGATAATACATATGTAGAATTTAATACTTCATTTTTATTGATATTTTATGTTCCTGTTAACTACACATTGTATTAAATGAAAAGAACCTCCTGACAAAACAGTAAGACCAGAGAGATGTCAACTGTGTCCTTCAAAAAGGCCAGGAAAGCAAAACACATAAGCAATATGTGTGTATGGAACATGCTGTTGTCATGTGTGAAGATGGCCTTAGGTATGATAACTAAAGTAAAGATTATTTTTTGTAGAGTACCATTGGTATTTTCATCATAGTTCACATAGAAATGTATTTCTGTTGCTTTTTTAGACATTGTATACCAAAAAAGACAAAGTTGAAAATATTGATACTTTCTTATAAACACTCAATAAATATTAAAAATTCAATGCTTCATTTTTTGATATTTTTCCTGTTAAGTACTAATTGTTAAATATAATAAAACTCATACTATTAAAATTAATGCCTCATCAAAAAATTAATACTTCATCAATAGAAATATTCTACAGAAAAAACGTGGGTATTATGCACCCTCGTTTCTGAACCTTTATGATCAAATTGGCGATATGCCTCGCAGGCTATAACGGGATGTGGTGGCCAGGGTGGCAGGGGTACCCACCCAGCTGGAAAGCTGGCTCCCGGCCTGCCCTAGGGAAGACCAGTTTGAGGAGGGGAGGCGAAGCAGGTCGGGCTGGGTGGGAGTCCGGGAGTAACAACAAATTGGAGCGGGACCGGAGGGCGCGGGGTGGGGGCAGGACCAGCAGCTCAATGGGGAGGGTCGGCAAGAGGT
>NW_022900937.1:26145954-26152283 GCF_012274545.1 Fukomys damarensis | reverse complement strand
TGCAGCTTCGTCGCCTCGCCGCCGCTGCCTGCTGTTTCCGCGCCTGCCGCCACCACCATGCCTAACTTCGCCGGCACCTGGAAGATGCGCAGCAGCGAGAACTTCGACGAGCTGCTCAAGGCGCTGGGTGAGCGGTGTGGGACCGCCGTCGTTGGGGGCAGCTTGGAGCGGGGCACAGGGAGCTGTGGGGAGGCATCCGAGGGGGGCGTCGCCGTGTCTCAGCGCCCCAGGCCCCCGCTTGGCATGCGGGTGTGGCGCCCACCGACGGCGCCGCCTGCTCGCATGGATTGGCGAGTGAAAGTCAAGGGGTGCGGGGACCGCAGGGACTTAGACCCGGGGACTCCCAGGCCTTGTCACCCCCCCGTGATCAGTGGCCTCGCACAGGTGTGAACGCCATGCTTAGGAAGGTGGCGGTGGCAGCTGCCTCGAAGCCGCACGTGGAGATCCGCCAGGACGGCGACCAATTCTACATTAAGACGTCCACCACCGTGCGCACCACGGAGATCAGCTTCAAGGTTGGCGAAGGCTTCGAGGAGGAGACAGTGGACGGCCGCAAGTGCAGGGTGAGGCCGCACGCGATGAGTCGCCGGACCCCCGTCCCTCTGCAGCAAGGGGCATGCTTGGGTTGCTGATGTTTGCAGAGTTGGGGCTACGTGGCTGTCCTCCTGATCCCACCCCCAAGCCCCTCCTGAGGTGTGGTCCTGCACACAGAGTGAGCGGCTGGGTCACCCATCGCCCAGCTGTGGCTCTTTCAGCAATGTGTGTGTCCTTGGCCCAGAAGGGTTGCATGGAGCAAGAGGCTGGATGGCTGCCTGCTTCCCAGCCACTGCTGCAGAGTTTCCTGTAGCAGGTGTAGCAGAGGCTGCTGCATCGTGCCTCCCGGGTCCCAGAGTCGCTGGGGAATCTGTGGATCCAATTTCAATGATTCCCAAGGCCCAGCACCCTCCCTGCCCGCCTGCGGCTAGGTCCTTGAAGGAAAGGCAGAATCTCTCAAAGCAGCCCAGGTCCTGGCTGGGAGAATGAATGAAGTGACCTCTCTTAAGTCCTCAAGGGCTGGAGGTTTTTATTTCTCTGAATGTTGACCCCAAAGATGCATAAGAACACTGAAGCAAGGATTTGTGGATGCCTTTTTTTTATGGGCAAAAATTGCCTTTGGTTAAGCAGGTGGAAAAGTAATTGTTGCTGCCACCACTTATTTTAAGTAAGTGACAGAATATTTCCCTGCCTTTCTTTAATGTTAAAAAAAAAAGTAATAGCATTCCTAAGAGTGGGAAATTGTTTCTTTCCCCTTTGCTGAGCCGTGCCTGTCTGATCTGAGAGTGCCTGGCTCCAGAGAGGTAGCAGACACAGCCCCCTCCCCCAGCAGGCTGCCTCACAAGGCATCTCTGGCTTCCAGAATCAGTGTGGCCTCAAAATGATGTCCAGGCTTGGAGCTGACACATCTGAGGCCTGAGCCACAGTAGTGTTTGCAAAAGCAGAAGAGCAGGACAGGAGGATTGTTGGAGCGAAACGCAGGAGTCTAAGGGAGAAGCTTGGAAATAGGTTGGGCTCAACTTGGGGACACCCAATGGTGACTCCTGCCAGGGAGGATACTTCAGATTTAAAAACAAAGCAAAGGTTGTATAGCAGCCCTAAGAGTGGGCTTTAGTTATCTCCCAGCCCTTCTTCCCAGCCCACCTTCCTAACGAGTGTCCCATGTGCTAGTTAGGACATGATTATGTGTAAATTTGGGGCTGCTCAGCCCAGCTGTTGCCCGTTTGGCTCTGTGCAGACCCTGGGGGAACTGCAGGCAATCTCTCCTACTACCTCCTCCAGCAACACGAAGATCCTTAAGATCAGTTTGAGTTTTAAATTTTTTTCTTGTAGGATTTCTGTGCAGTGGAAGCATTCGAAGATCCTTAAGATCAGTTTGAGTTTTAAATTTTTTTCTAGAAGGATGTACCTGCAAAGTGGAAGCATTTTTATCCTCAAAGACACCCAGGTTTACTGAGCAGGGTATGTGCCACATCTGGAGAGGAATGCAGATAGAAAGGAGCATATTATCCTAAAATCCATCTCTGCAGGGTCACACTCTTGACCTGCTGGCCACTGATGTGCTTACAAAATGATGCTTAGCTGTTATACGATTCTGTAGTTCTGATGTGAAGGTTTTTGCCTTTAGAACCCAGATTTATTGAGTTAGTCCATTCTGACATCAGTGAATCATTGTATGCTCTGAATTTTATTCCTAGAAACATAAAGTAGGCCCAAGGCCTGTCCCTTCTGTGATGTGTGTGTGTGTGTGTGTGTGTGTGTGTGCGCACATGCACGCGCAACACTGCATGTGTGCAATGTGACATGTATTTATACCCCATAAAATCCATGACCTGCCCTCTACATTTGGATTCAACTGGCTCTGCAGAGAAGATTCTGTGCCTGCCGACAAGAACCATGTGTTGCTTCTCTGCAGAGCAATTATTTTCCGGGGCTCATTGTTGTCTTGCTTCCACCACTGAGAATGTAATTAATGTCACTAATGATTTTCCTGTCCACAGAGTTTAGCTACTTGGGAGAATGAGAACAAGATTCACTGCACACAAACTCTCCTAGAAGGCCACGGCCCCAAAACCTATTGGACCCGTGAGCTGGCCAACGACGAGCTTATCCTGGTAAGGGCCCCTTAGCCCCAAAGCAGCCTCAAGGTTCCCCAGATGACTCTGCGGTGGGCCACACAGATATGTCACCCACATGCATCTCTTTGGAGAAAGACATTTGCCCTGGGTTGTTGGAGCAGAATGCCTGAGAGGGCAGTGTAGGTGAGAGGAAATCATTGCCAAACGCTGGCAGGGGAAAGGAGTGTCTAAGAGGGCAGCGTGGGGCCAGGGAGGGGCTGCTGCATGTGCTGTCCAAGCTGCTCTCTCCCTGTAGCTGTGGGGATGACAGGCTCCAAACCAGAATGCTTGGGCGTCTGGGGTCCGTGAGTTGCCCCAGGCTCACACTGCAGAAGGTGGAGGTATTTTTATTTGGTTAGCGTTTTGTTTGTTTTTTCTCGTTACCCATTTTGCTGGCTGAGAAAGGTTTCAGAAATTTTTATCACATCAGTACTCAGAGCCATAGAGAACGTTTTTACCCCCAGATTTGCAGATGCCAGTGGCCTTTGGGAACCAAGTGAGTACTGCTAATTTGGGAAGAGTCTGAAACACAATGTGAGCAGTGGGCACGGGAGTTCAAAGTATGCAGACAGAAACATTTCCGATACCCTCAGCCAAACAAAACCTGCCCCTTAATCACACACACACCTCATCTCCCTTTGTGTTTCAGAACTGACCCAACTTTCCTTAAAGCACATCCTATCCCTAGGTAAAGCCATTGTGGGCAACTTGGAAGATCTATCCTTTGTTCTCCACTGGGTGTTTTGTTAACATCTCCCCTCTAAGATATCTGCCTCATCTTAGTGAATGTCACCCAAAAATACTGGGAACAGGAGATGGTGAGATATTCTGGGAAAGGATACCCTGTGTGACCCGGGCACAGCCCCTCCTGTCCCAAGCTCTGTCTCCTTTCAGTCAGATGAGGATTGGGCTGAAGTCTGGCCCTTGAGATCCCCTCAGCCTTGAAATAACATGTTCATTTTGCAAGCAGACCCCACATTGAGCTGCTTCTGTTTGACTGAGACTTCTTGGTGTTCTCTCTGTCTCTTTCTGTCTCTCTCTGTCTCTCTGTCTCTCCCTCTCTCCCTCCCCCCCTCTCTCCCCTTCTTCCTTCCCTCCCTCTCTCCCTCTCTCCCTGGCTCCCTGGCTCCCTCTCTCCCCTTGTCCTTTGCAGGGATGATTTAACATGCTTTGCTTCTTCCTAGAGAAAGGACCAGCTTAATTTGCAACCTGGCTAATGCTGTTTGCAGAGATTGAATACGTGATGGGGTTGGGGAGCAATTTGAGGCTAAGATTTGCAAATCTAGGAGAAAAGGCTCCTACACTTTACTGGGACCAGAGAGAGCAAAGGGGGGATGATTTTAGAGTTCTTGCGTATAGTCATGGGCTAAGCAGCTACAGTCTGCTTGCAGGAAGTGTGATTTTGTTAACCTCTATAGCATCTGACAGCCAGAGTCCCCGGCAGAATATTGCTTGAAGGACTCTACCATCCAAATCACCTTTCCCGGCCTGTGACAGCACCCCCTCCCCCCAACATCATTCCCGGCCCAGCAAACAGATATACAAGCCTCAGAGGGAGTGTTAATTCTTGGCATTTGGGATCTGAAATATGGGCTTTCTTTCAAGGGTTATTGTCATTAATAAATCCAAAATGTCAGGCGATGTAATCTCCATATAACAAGAGGCAAATTATGCTAGTTAAATTGAAATCCACTCTCCCAGGGCCAACAGTAAATTGCCCTGAACTGCAAAGTTGTCTTTCTTTGAAAGCTAAGTATGCTCAACACAACTCTGGAATAGTCTATGGAGAGTTTCCTTCAGGAACCTCTAAGCATTGTTTGCAGGCTTAGAAGGCCACTTCAAATGTGGTTGCAAATGGGATTTCTGTTTTGTTTTTGTATTTTGAGATGGTCTTGCTATGTAGTCCAGGCTGACCTTGAACTCACAGTGATCCTCCAACCTCAGTCTCGGGAATGCTGGGATTACAGGCATGCGCCCCCATACCCTACATGCAAATGGGATTTCTTCTCAAGTTATGAAGCCATTTGTTAGCTTGGGTGAGCTGTCAAATAGCTGGAATAGTTACAACACCAGTAAAAAGTCAAATCCCTAAACTTTGGTATTCAGATACTCCGCGGCCATAGAGCGCAAAGAGTTCTGAAAAACCAATGTGTTTCTGAGGGCTACAAACATGGAAGAAGTAAATTTATGTGGCGAACTGTATCCCCCACACTTCCAGCACAGAGAATGCTCCGCATTCCTGGCTTACAGGAAAAAGGCAGGTATCTAGCCACAGATAAAACTACCCTTGTGGTTACAAGATCCCCAGTGTGATCATTTGTTTCCTTATTAATCACTGAAGACCAGAGGTGCTTCTCTGAAACACACATGTTGGGATAAAGCCATAGCACATGTCCTCTGAGAGCCTCTAAGGGGTCCAGAGGTAAAAATCTGAAGATCCTCCAATAAATGTATATAGTGATTATGTGTTAATTCAAAAGAGAAAAATGGGAGCAGCTCAGTAGTAAAGCACTTGCCTGGCATGTGAAGGCCTTGGGTTCTATTCTGAGCACTGTAAAAACCAAAGGAAAAAAATAAGAAGAACCTGAAGCTTCTAAGATAACTCTTAGTCTAGTGGATTTAAATTATCTGGCTCTCAGGCCACTTTGAGAATCTGGAGGATAGGGACCCTTCAGTAGGTTAGTGAACTTTTGCAAACTGGGGAAGTTTTGCTTTTGTTTTTGTTTTTTGAATGCACACATTGCTTTCCCTGTTCTCAGAGCCTTTGAGAAACCCAGGAGAGCAGGCCTGTGAATAATTGCTAGTTTTTGGAAAAGTCAAGACAGCTTATTTATGGGCTCTATCATTTCGAGGGCCAGAAGAAAAATGTCCCCCTCTGTCTGTGGAATGATTGATACCCTCCCCACAGCAAACAAACAAAGAGCCATAGAATTTTAGCTGGAAAAAGCCTTTGGGATCACCTTGTTCAAGTCTGCCCCTGCTTTAACACCCACTGCCTGTCCCTTCCCCCTAAGCCCAGAGAGGAGGCGCCATCCCATGCTTACCTGGCTGAAGGTTGCAGAATAGGCTAGGAGGCCAGTGCTGTGCTTTTGCAGCTGAGACCCATTTTCCTAGCCTAAAGGTGACCTGAGTATCAATTAGCCCTTCATACCCCTGGGGGATTGGTACCAAAATCCTCAGATACCAAATACTGAGATGCTCCTATCAAATGGTGTAAAATTTGTGTCTAGCCTAGGCACCTCCTCCCATGTACTTTAAATCACCTCCAGATTCCTTATGATACCTGGTGCAGTGTAAACGCTGAATGTGAATTGTCACTCTACCACATCTTCTAGGGAATAACGACCAAAAGAAGTACGCACATGTTTAGTACAGAGGTAATTTTTTAGAAAGTTTTTTTCTTTTTTGGATACCAGGGATAAAACTTGGGACCTTGTGCTTCCGAGGCAGATGGCAGCACCACTGAGCTAAATCCCCTGCCCCTAGAAAGTATTTTCAATCTGTTTGATTGGATCTGAGAATGTGGAACCCATAGATCCAGGGGCCTCCTGTCTCCCAGGCTGGTGGCTGCTCCTGCAAGTCCACTTTGTTCCGTTTCCACAGCAGTCCCATCTGACTGGCCAGCCCCAACCCCATGGCTTCAGCTGCCTAGGCCCCTGGCTGTCTTGAAGTCATTTG
>NW_022900937.1:26139774-26145902 GCF_012274545.1 Fukomys damarensis | reverse complement strand
TTTTTTTTTTTTTTTTTTTTTTTTTTTTTTAGTACCAGTGGTCAAACTCAGGCCCTTGCACTTTCAAGGCAGGTGGTGGAACCACTGAGCCAAATCCCTGGCTCTTGCAGTCATTTGAAAGGACACTGAGCCCTTTCAGAAATGTCCAACATGATGTGCTTTCCCTTTTAATTTAAAAACTAAAGCGAGAAACTTTCACTGCTTACATCAGCACTCACAGGTTCTGGAAGGGAACAACTGAATACAGTATAATAATGCTGAACCTCAGTGGCCGTTCTGCCAGTAGGAAGCTAAAGGGGAAACCCTAAACCCTTGGTGCTTAGTGTGAGCACTTGGCTCAGGAAACAATGTCTGTCACAAAGGGTTTTAGGAGGGCAGTGAGTGGCCTTGTTTGTGATGTACTTTAAGTGTTTTGCACAGGCATCAGTACTGATTGGTTTTCCTTTTCTCCTATACAGACATTTGGTGCTGATGATGTGGTCTGCACAAGGATTTATGTTCGAGAGTGAAAGCGGCTGGCATGCTCCCACTTTGGGGACAGGATGCAGGTTTCCCTGAGGAACACATCCTAGGTCTGAGCTGCCAGTGGGCTGCCCCTCCCCTGTTAACATTAGGTGACCCCATTTCCCTTGACAGCATTGTAGTGACCCCCAACCCCCAAGGCCTCTGTGCCTCGTGTACCCTGTGCTCCCTGTAGCTTGGCATTCACACAGTTGCATTGGTCATTAAACAGATTGGATACGTCTCTAGGCATTCTCCTTTGATACTGCTCATTGGGTTTCCATGTGGGGTGTTGCTGCTGTGTCCTGCCACCTTCAGTGGTATGTTGGTCCATGTGGTGATCCAGCTGCAGTCTGCTGGCCTGGGACTGTGCAGATCAGTGGCCACATGCTGGGCTCCTGTAGATCGGCTGGATCTGGGCTGTGTACCTAGATGTCCAGGGATCATACTGGGTTGTTTGGTGATCAACTTTGCTGTTCCTCATGGCTTCCAGCAAGATGGAAAGGGCAGCCTGGGGATTTAGCTCAGCGGTTCAGTGGCCTGCCTTGCAAGTGCAAGGACCCGAGTTCAATCCCCGGTACCAAAAAAAAAAAAAGATGGAAAGGGCACATTCAAAAGGGTGAATGAAGAGCACTCATAAGGAAGGGGCTGTTCACAAAGGCAGCCACAAGATCTGGGTGAAGAAACCAACAGAGGACAATACAGAGAGCCTTGCTACCCCCAGGCCTGCAGATGGGGAGGGAGAGTCCAGACCATGGCGCTGTCACCTGGGATTGAGGCTACCCTAACCCCTGAGAGCTGTGTTCATACACGGAGGATACAGCCAGGGTAAAAACCATGGCCACTGTGAATGGGGCAGGAGAAACATGACTTAGAGGGAGAAGATGGGTGTCCTGACCTCCTACGCAACAGTCTCCACCTGCTTTTCTTAGTTGCTAAATCTAGCCAGAAGTTGTGAGAGTAGGGGCCAGGTGGAAAATGGATCTGAACATGCAAAAATAGATAATGACTCACATTTGAAGATCAGAAGATTTCGCATAAAAACCTGGATTTATGTTTCCTTAAGATAAAAATGGGAAAATCGGGCATCCTAGATCTACATGTCCACAGGGTAACCAAGAGCCAGGTAGCTTCCTCCCTTTATAAATGGAACTTGTGACGCCAGCCGAGACTCATTCCTGCCCTGACACATTCACCTCGTGGGGCTAGCTTCTCTTCTTGCCGACATGGGCACATGGGCTCTTGGTGAACTGGGGTTAGTGTCTGGGCCTCTTGAGGAGCATGCTCTGCTGGGGCACACACTGAGGGTGAGTGAATGTTCCACCTCCCCACCCTCCAGGAACCACTTTGCTCTGGGGAGCCTGACTGGAGAAGGGGGTCTCAATTGACCACCCACTGTGATGCCCTCCATGAAAGCACTTGAGCTCAGCTTCAAGCACTGTGTCCTCTGGTTCCAAAGCTCAGGCCTGATGTGTCACAGCAGGGTTGGGGTCTGTGTTGCAGTTAGGAGAAAGCCAGACACCAGGCTACCCTGTGCCCAGTCCCTGAGCACCTATGCTTGTGCCCAGAGTCCCCCAAACCCCTTAGGGAAATAGCTCTTCACTTTCTGTCTCAGAGCCCCAGAGCAGCTGCCCAAGCACCATGCCATCCCCTCCACTCTGCTGATTCCTCCTCTCTGATGGGATCACTTAACAGACAGCTGCATCTACACTCAGTGCCCTACAAAATGCATGGTTTCTTGGAGCAGATAGTGGCTGGAGGAGGTGGTTAAGAGGCTTTTTGTAGGGAGGAAGCTCAAGCAGAGCCCTAAGCTTAGAGCCATGTTGGTTTCGCCTGCAGTGGAGAGGAAGTCAAGATAGGGGTCACCCAAGGGAATTGAGATGGCACCCAGGACCTCATGGGCAAGGCAAGTTGTGCTGGAGGGATGAGGTGGGATATGCGGAATCCACCCAGGGGTTTGGGGTCCTCACAGCCACTGCTGATGCACGAGGAAGGCTCAGATATCCTGGTCCGCACCTCTCCTGGACTCCCCCTCTAAATGTGTCTAGATCATCTTGGAGGATGCTGCCTGCTGAAAGGAGCTGGTCCTGTAAGAAAGACAAGGCCCTTCCCCTCCTCACTCTGGGATCTGAGCTGTTTCATCATATTCTTTCCTATATGTGATGGTTGATGCGGGACCCAGAATTTGAATTCATCATTCTCTGAAACTCCTCTCTCCATGGGTTTCTTCCATCTTAATTTCCTACATAGTTGACTCAGGTCATGTGACCACTCTAGGCCAATGAGAGTTGGGGTGGAGTTCTGTAATTAGCTAAGACTAAATCACATGATTCCCTAGTGGCAAAGCCTTAAATAGGTAGAGAAGGGGGAATATGAGAAAGCACACTGAGAAAGTTTGACTTGTGGTGACTACCACCCACCAGGCTGCTGAGAAATCCTTGGGTACCTTAGCTACTTCGAATATTGGCCTCTTGCTTTATAAAGGACATCAACACTTGGTGTGGGTGGTGTGGAGCTAAAATATATCAAGGTGGATAAGGTGCTGGGAGCTGTATAGATTCACACAGATTTCCAAACCCTGAACTCCTTCCTCTGGGTCTCCAATTTTTCATATGTTCAAGGCCAGCACCCCCTTCCTTTGGGCATCTTCTCTGCCTGATTCTGGCTCTGGAGGCTCCTGCCTTTGATGCCTGCCTCCCACACCAGGCTCATAATTACAGCCTGCCTTGTGAACACAGGCCTCTGTTGTGGTCCTGTGCCTGCATTCCACATTGCCTGGATGTCTGTGCGGTCCTAAGGCTGGGAATTGCTGCTTCCATGTTTCTGAGTCCCCAAAGGGCTCCGCAAATGGGGTACTCTGTAAATATGTGCTGATGACTTGACTGTTGGGGAGCCAAGATTTCCTGAGACTCAACCTTCCTGAACAGCAGGAAAGCAGACAGGGGAAGCAAACCCAATGCAAGCCCAGTGAACAATAAGAGTTGCCACTTGGGTGGACATAGCATGACACATCACCTAGCATTGAACCGAGAGACCAAGCCCCATTTAAAATAAAAACATGAGTTGTATAGGAAACCTTGCTCAGAGCAGGAAGATTTGGAGGAAGAAAACTTACTGATCACATGACCTTATGACTTTCCCAATCTACTTTTCCCTTGCCCACCTTCCTCAGTAGAGGCTTGGGAAGTCTGTCTATTTCCCAGCCTGGATGGTAAATGGTTTGGTCATGTGACCTGCTCCTGCCCAGTGAAGTGCAAGGGAATTCTGCCAAGGGGCTTCTGAGGAAGCAAGAGAGCCCAGAAACTTACGCCTGCTCGTGGCTTATGCATGTGGTGTGAGATCAAAATGCTTAGGGGCTTCTGCTGCTGTCTTATAAGATACCAACCCAAGTCGCTGAGCCCCTGGGTTCCTGTGTGGTTAGGAAAAATGGGAGCTGTAGTGTAACTCTGTGGTAGAGATTGAGAGGCTCTAGATCCATTCCCTAGCATGAAAAGGGAGGAGGAAGAGGAAGAGGAGAGGAGGAGGGGAGGAGGAAGAAGAAAAGGAGGAAGGAAAGTGGTGGCTCTATTTGTTCAAGCCAGTCACTCAGTGGCTTCCATACTTGCAGCTAAAGGTATTCCTAACAATACACCAAAGTAACATAAGGAAGGGCAGAGGCCTGGCTGGCTTGCAGACTTCTAAGGAGCCCAGTCGATGAGACTAGATAATGTGTCATCTTGTTCTAAAGAAAACTAGTTTTCAGAATGTTTTATGCACGTGGAGCCCCTGTTCAAAACATGTTTCTTAGTCCCCATCATCTTGCTTCAGCCCCTTCTTGTCACCATGACAGCCAGCATTTCAAAGCATACAGCAACGATGTTATCAGAGGAAATGGGGAGCAGTGAGCCTGCAAATGCAGCCTTCCCTCTCCTAGCTGAACACACCTACTCCTCTCAGAGGCACCCATCCTCTGGGGGACCCCTCCAGGTACCCCCCTCCTCCTTGGCACTTTAGTGCAACTACCCATTAGTGTCAGAGCTTGTCAGAAACATCATTTCCATCTATAGCTGCCAGCCTCAATGTCTAGAAAATAGCTCTAAAATAAAAGGAATGCAGGATGTTATTGGAAGAAAAATTAATCTTTACAAAGTCCCCAAGGCACCAACCAAATGGAGATCAGAGTGGATCTGAAAATCCCTTCTGACTACGGACTTTTAAGATGGATAAGCGGCTGTGCTTCTCCCAGCCATGTGCAGAAAGAGCCAGAGGGAGGAAAGTGCTTGCACAGGTCACCTTGTGAGGTGCCTGTCATGAATAAGGGGACATCCTGCTCTGGACTCAGCAGCCTTTGAAACAAATAACTTTATTGTAGAAATTTTCAAGCATTCACAAAAGTAGAGAGAATCATGTAATGAGTCCCCAAGTACTCACGTAATGAGCCCACCACCAGCCCGGATCACCGCTGTGACCAATCTTGTTTCAAAAACTCTCCCTCTGTCCAGGTTTTTTGGTTTGCTAAAATTTTGAATTGTCTCCTGTAGTCTTTCAAGATTTGTCTCTAAAAATAACTAGTTCACGTGAAAATATTACAATACCATGCTCATCCTTAAAATTAACAATAATTCCTCATAGCATCAAGAATCTCGCCAGTGTTTATAGTTTCCTGATTGGCTGCTAACTTTCTGACCTGCCCAAGATGGGACTGAGAGAATCACACCCTCTGACTGACCCATGACACATGAGTCTTTTTTCATCTCTAACTTCCCCTCTGCCTTGTTATTTTTGGGTAGTGCATTTTTTGGAGAAACTGGTTATTTGTCCCAAAGAGCATCCTACCATCCAGATTTTGATGATTGCATTTCTGTGTTGTTAAAATACTGTGTTGTAAACTGGCAGTTAGCTGTAGGGGTTCAGCCGATTCCAGGGTGATCTCTGATAAGGATGCCTTATAGGTGCCCTACTGGGCCTCTGGTTGCTTCTCTGTCTATGATGTTAGCAGCCACCATTGAACATTGCCTAGATTCATGGTTCTGTCAAATGTTAAGACACAGAGATATTTTAATTCTAATTCTATTTCCTTCATGTGTGAGCTGGAAGACTTCTATGAAAAGATATTTGCCCTCATCTACTATGTGGTTATGCTAAGCAATAGGTTATATAGAAAAGACAGACAAAAATACTTGTTTCCTTCCCTATGTTTACCAGTTTTCAGAGCAAGAATCAGTTCTCCTGGCATTCTTCAAAGGCAACCAATGCATTTTTGTGTTTTCCATTGCTTTCCTTTTTAAATGTCACTATAGCTTTTTGGATTGAAACAAACGATATGTTTCAATTCACCACAGTTATGATCCTCGTTGATGCTAGAATTGACCTGCCTTAGCCAGCAGAGCTTCTTCTTGGCCTTGAGTCTTCTGTAGGACCCCGATCATCTGCAGTAACTTCCTGGCCACTTGGTATGACAAGGGCTCCAGGCTCATTCTGTACATTTCTTGCTCCTGACCTGGTCTTTGTTTCTCCAAGAAGCCCTGTCCTTTTCAGAGACAGTGGCATCTAGAAACCAAAATTTAGGGGGCCAGAAATTTAGCTCAGTGGTTCCGCTGTCTGCCTTGCAAGCTCAAGGACCCAAGTTCGATTCCCGGTACAGAAAA
>NW_022900937.1:26126206-26139750 GCF_012274545.1 Fukomys damarensis | reverse complement strand
AAAAAAAAAAAAAAAAAAAAAGGAGTATAGAAACCATAATTTAGGGGCGAGGAGAGCGATCTCTTTTTTTTTTTTTTCCGAGACCATGGCTCAAATGATCCTTCTGCCTTAGCTCCCCAGTACCTGAAGCTATTGGCACACATCACTGTGCCCTGCTTGAGTGGAGCCTACTTTTGATTTTCAGGTAGGAGCCAGTTTTAAGACTGAAGAGGCAAGTCATAGACAAGAGAGCTACCCTGAACTCCTTCCTTCTCTCTTCTGTACTAGCGGATGTTAAGAACACCCCACTATGGCCAGTGCCGAGTTCAGCTACTTGGGGAGGACAGACTTTTCCTTTTACTCAGAAACCTGGGCCATTTGGAGGCAGTAGACTTGGGGTCATTTGCCTACCTTAAAGCAGATGTGATTTTCTGGGCAGCAGTCACCTCCAGTCAAACTTCAATCATCTCCTTGGCAGCAGGATTGGGTTCCATTCCTTAGGATGAAGATTAAGCATAATTTCTAGACAAAGAGCAAATTCTCATAAGGATTCTGCAAATGTTATGTTATGTTTGTTACAATTGGGTAATTTATCTTCCTGGGAAAGTTACCTACCGGACTTGGAGGAATTTACTTAATAAAAAAAATAGATGATAGTCACAATTTCATAATCCCACTGTTTCCACAGGAGAGGAAAAGTCATCCACCATGGTGAGAGGAAAGGGGCTGGGTCTGCAACGTGGAACTTAACCAAGGTCTCTGAGAATAATAGCTGGACTCAGGGGACGTGGGGTTTCGGGATTCTAGCATTTTTTAAAAGCTGGCTTCAGAAACGATGTGTAGGAAAAATTTATTGAGTCATGAACTCCTGTACAGAGCATAATGAAAAGTGAAAGCTGAGAAAGCAGAAGGATCCAGTGTTCAGACACATAAAATAAAAGTGAGGGTTTCATTTCTTCCTCTCTCTCTCTCTCTCTCTCTCTCTCTCTCTCTCTCTTTCCTTTATTATGAGGAGTGGTTTCAGGAAAATGCTATTAATTTCCTTTTCTCTTTTCATTTTTAACGAGTGTAGTGGTGTGCACCACTTCAAAGAACCACCCAGAGCCTGGCTGTGGGTGCCACTCTGCCCACCCTGACTGCCCCCTCCCACTTCCCAACTCCCATCTGTGCAGAGGAGCTGTTTCCAGATGTGAACAGAGGTGGGGAGGGCAGCGTGAAAGGTGCAGAGACAGCCTGGGTATCCCCCACAGGGACACCATGAAGTCACCACGACAGGCCACACCAAGGAACCCTCCACAGCCACTGGGCGGTGAGGCCAACACTGTGGCTGAGGCAGAAAGATATCCAGTGAAATTAAGCTGGAAAAAAAGAGCAATGATCTAGTTTAATGGAAAAAAATAAAAACTATGCTCAGCTCTTTCCAGAAACATGAAAACCCCAAACCCTTGAGAACACACCCCAAACCGCCAATAGCACTTACTTTTGAGCAGAGACCAATTTACTCTCATTATTTCTTCTGTATTGTCAGAATTTTTTCATAACGAGCACTATCATTTCATAATTTAATGCATATTTCATTTAAAAAAGTAATAGATTTTGCTCTCTGAGTTTATTTAGGTTGAGTCCCAGGAATCTGAATTTTTATTCACCTGAAGATGATGATGATTGCTCTTCTGCCTCTAAGCTATATCTTAGCCCTCTTTGTTTTATTTTGGGATAAGGTTTTGGTAAGTTGCCCATGCTGCCCTCAAACTTTCAATCTTCCCACTTCTGCCTCCCAAGTAACAAGGGCTACAGGCATGAGCCCCCATATACAGCCTTGGGTGTCTTCTGACAGGGACGCTAAGCCAGTGGTTACAAAGTTCTCTTCCAACTCTAACTCTCTCTGAGCTCACAAAGTTTATTCGATACCTAACTTTGGAAAAGAAAGAAAAGGAATAAACAAGAGAAAAGGAGATGGCAGGAAGGACAGAATAATCCTGGAGGCATAAGCTGATTACCAAGGTGTGTGGCTCTGAATGGCTCCCCGTGCCCGTTCACCTGTGTTCCACGCAAATGCCCAGCAGCACAGGCCACCAGCAGGTAGGTGACATCAGTGTCCCTATTTACAGGCAAGGACACTGGGGTCCAGAGAGGTTGGATCCTTCAAGCATTCACCTGTTTGTCGGTGGCAGAGTGAGGGTAACAGCCCTGGCTGTCTGGCTCTAGAGTCCACACTCTCCCCACCCATCAGCCTTGAGGAATGAGGACTGTTTTCCTTGCTGTGATCTCAGGAATTGTGCTTGTGGCTTAACAGCCTAAAAAACCTCTGCATAGAAAGGAGAGAGAAACTACAAACAACCCAGACATTTGATGCGACTTTCCCTGATGCAGGGCTGTGCTAAGCACTAGTCACATGCTCTTCTCTTTAATCTACAGTGAGTGGCAGCCCAGTGGGGTCTGCATTCACCTCCATTTCACAGATATTGACCCCTGAGGCTGAGAGAGGTTGGACAACTCACCCTACTCGAATGAAAGTTGGTGTTGAGATCTGATCCCCCTGAAGAAAAAAAGTAAAGAAAGGGGGGAGAGGAGCAGGTGACGGGTGGGTGTGACCTGGTCTTCCCAGTCATCACCCCCTGGCCAGAGCCCTGGGGACCTTTGGGAAGGAAAACCCAGCTGCAATGTCCAGCCCAGCATATGGCCGCCCGCCAGCCACCCTCCCACGGTCCACTCCTGTGCCTGTGTTGACAGCTATCTGGTTTCCCCCAAGGTTCCAGGCCCCCAGATCTGGATTCAATCAGGAGCCAGAGCTGAGTCCTAGAGTGACAGCCTGGCAGCTACCTCCCCTTCCAGCCTCTGGAGAAAGGCTTTCAATCTCCAGAGCCCAGACCTGGATGGCGGCCCAGTGGTCCCACTGTTCGAGGCCCCTGGTTCTGAGCTCTGTCCCGAGGCTGAGGGAGGGTGACAGACAAGATGAGCACACAGGCCAACAGCCTCCCATACCCAAGTGTGGAGCTGTCAGTGCTGTGTCACTGACTTGGCACAGCATGGAGGGGGCCAGGGCAGCACCAAGAATCATCTGTTCTCTTCCCACTGCAGTACCCATCCTGCCAGCACATTTCCCCCACCTGCCTGTGAGGGCGGCGTGGATGCAATCCCTGTCTTCATGAAACTTGTCTGAAGCCACACTGGACACACACAGTAATCACAACTGCACAGCTGGAGCACTGGACAGAGGCAGAAGTCCTAGTCCTGTGGGTACCTCAGGGTTCATCTCTTCTGGGTCACGGAGGGGTAGATGTCTGAACCAGGGCCTGAAGACTGCAGAGGCAGTGTTGAAGTACCAGGAAGAGGAAAGTGTGCCATTTTGTCCATCTTTCATGTTTTTCTTTCCCCTTTGTGTTATAGAACTCCTGTTTCTTGAAATGAAGTGATTCTGTATGTTCATTGTGTTGCAACCCACATCTGTATGGGGATCTGCACTTGATTTGGTCACAGCCATGGGAGTAATACAGTTCTGTGGCCATGGCAATGACTCTGGGAAGGACCAGTGATCCAAGCTGGGCCCATCAGAATCCTTTCAGATAATGTAACTGGAACTATCGGAGAAGAGCAGCCCTGTTGTGAGGGCCTCGGAATCAGGCAGTCCTGGAAATGGGAGGCCTTCGTGTGATGTTCAGGTGCCTTGGCTGAAAACGAAACCAAGCCAACACAGAAAAACACACAGATGAAGAGCCAAGAGAAAGAGATTGAATTCCAACATTGTTTAAACTCTTGGATTTGCTCCTGGAACACCTTGGTTAAAAGAACCAATGACTCCCGTTTTGTTTAATCTGGTCTGGATTTTTATGTCTCCCACTGAAGGGATGAACATTCATGGAAAGAACTGCTGGGGCACAGCCGATGACACAGCTCAGAGCTCAAGAGTCAAGCCAACCACACTCTGGCCATGGAGACATGAACATGTGTAGAACACACGTGGGAACTGCCAGGTCCACCCAGGACTCCTGGCTGTGGTCCTCCTTCCCTGGCCTCCTAAATGGCTGGTGTTATAGGCACCTTCATGCCTGGCTTAGCTGCAGGCTTTTTTCCTCTTCTCCCATTCAGAGATGCCTAACTTGAGTCTGTCCATCGTGTAACTTCAGTTACTAATCGAGTGTGCTGAACTTGATGACTCACGTTCTAGGAGTTAAGTCACAAAGAACCACACAGCTTCTGTCCAGTTCCCTGGGAAGATCGCTCTTCAGACCTGGAGACAGCGTGGAAAGAGCCTGGCTATGCTGAGACCACCATGGTGGAGAGGCCAACAGTAGGCACTGTGGTGACTGCCCCCAAGAGCCATTTCTCAGCCAGCTGCTAGAGCTCCCCAGCTGCTGGAGTGCCCCCCACAGGGTGTTAAGAGTATCCCAGTTGGTAGAATCTCCCAGGTTTTAGAGTTGCCCAGATGTTAGAGTTCTCCAGCTGAGGCTCCAAACATCAGAGACCAGGAAAGATACTGGGTAGTGGCCTGGCCACTTCCAGGTCTGGAAGCACGGATTCTACAAACACACATGGCCATTTCATGCCATGAGGTTCTGGAGCAAGAGACAATGAAATACCACCCAACTCCAGGGAGGATTCAGTATAGTCATCTGTGTGGTTTTTCCAGAGATTTACATGGGTTGCTCCCCAGCGTGGTGACTGTCCTATTATATGACTATGCCTTCTGCTGGATGGTGGGTTCCTGGGGAAGTAGGGAGCCAGGGAAGGAAGGGGTGAGAACAAATGGGACAACATGGGGCCACTTGGCTGACCCAGCTGTGTGGCCAACACCAGTAGTCAGATCCCTATGAGAGGTTGTCGAGCCCACAAGCAGTGGAGACACTGAGGGTGGAGGTCACCATGAAGCCCACCGCAAAGACATCCTGAAATGTACCAACGGAAACACTCAGCAGCCTCAGTACCCACCATGGACACCAACCATGAAGAGGATCAGCCCAGAGATGAGGGCCAGGAGTCTGAACTGGGGACCTGCCTGGGAGACACATGGCACAAACAAGGGGCAGCTGCTCATGGGTAGGGCTGGCGGTTCATCCAGGTCACCCTGATCGGAGCAGGCATCAGGGTGCTGAGCAGGGGAGCCCAGATATGCGAGTAGAGCTGCCTCTGATGGGGTGTTTGTTTTCCTTTCTTCTTCTCTCAGGACAATTGCTCAGAATGGATGAAACCACAGCAAAAGCGTTTCTGGAAAAATTAGCCTAGTATGAAAGTTAGCTTCATTCTGAGTTTGGAGGGGCTGGCAACCAGAAGAACCAGGCCAGGGTCAGACAGAAGGGGTCAAGAGTCCGTTCCCAGCCCGGGACCTGGACAACATGGGCTGTGCAGTGGTCGGCGCTCTCCTCTGAGCCTCAGTGAGCCCCACAGCTTCAGGACTGGAGCAGGAATTAAGATGCTCACAGGGAAGGAAAGTGGACTTGCTCTTAACAAGGAGACTCACCATGTGCCTCATGCTTAGTGTTATCGACAAGTAGGAGCCCCCAACAGTTTTAGATATTAATGAAGTTCCATTTTAAAGCTGAGAAAACTGAGGCTCAGAGCTTTCTAAGGAAAGCCGAAGTATGGTTTGAGACAAGGGAGACTGCAGAAAGGCAGCACCCCTCAGGTTGATGCTTCTGGGATCCCTGGTGGCTTAGGTGTCCTTGCCTGCTTGATGCCAGAGCTAGACTATTGTCCTCAGGTTTGTATGGACCTGGCCTCTGTCACTCCCTGGCAGCGTGACCTCAGCAAGTCAGGTCTGCCTTCTTTGTCCCACCTTTCTTTTCCTAGAATTCAGCAGGTCGATTTTCAGTGAGAAGCAGTGTCCTCTTGACTTCTTCCCCTTCCACCCTCTTTCTGGATGGTTCTGTGTCCTTGTCCTGTGGGCACCCGGGGCTCTGGCTAGGGTGGCAAGTATGTGCTGTCTCTGGGGTCTGGGGGATCACAACACAGCCACCCAGGGAGTGGGTGCTGCTCAGGACTGGCACAGGCCTTCTGCCATCAGGGCCCTAAGTGGCCACAGGTGTGGCATGAGGGCACCCAGCTGCAGGAGGACCAGAGCCCTCGTCCTCCCCACCAGCTCCACTTGGCTGCTCTCCCTCCTCCCTGACAGTTGAGGAGGCTTGAAGAGGGCACTTGTGAAATCCACAGCACAGAACAAACTGCTGTGTTGGCTTTGGAGAGGAGGGTAATTACAGGGGTGCTGGGAGTTTGCTGGCATCTATTCCCAGGAAGTTTTCCAGTAACATTGGATGTACGTATATATAACACCATTGCCCTGGTCAGTGTACCAAATACAGATGCCAGACAAACACCTTGTTTCCAACAGGAAGTGTATGCTGATGACACAAACTGTAAAAGCACCCAAGGGTCCTAACATACACTGTGCCCACCTGGTCCCACTCCTATGTGTAGCCACTCTTTGTCTTTCTCATGTGGCCTCCTAGAGACTCTAGGTTGAAGAACAAATGAGTGTTGTGCCAGGTGCTCACTCTGGTGTCACCGCCTACCTCCCCTCCTGCATCCTGCATGAACAGAGTGACACTGCAATGTTGCTGGTGATTCCACACCTTGGCCTCAGCCGCAGCATTGTCCTTGGTCCTCCTGGGTCATGACAGACAGCAGCTTCCTCAGACTGAATCTCTGGATTCTTTGCTTTTCCTCTCTGGCTTCTCAGCTCTTGTATCTTTAATTTAGCTAACCAATTTCCTGAATTAAATTCTCTCTTGCTGAAAAACCGTGTAGGATTTCTGTTTTCTAACAGGACCAACAGATTCCTTTTTAAAGCTCTTTTTTTGTTTTTTGGTACCGGGGATTGAACTCGGGTACTTGCGCTTGCAAGGCAGGTGGCAGAACCGCTGAGCTAAATCCCCAGCTTAAAGCTCTTGATCAGCTGAAACCTTCACAGAATTCATGTGCATACTTCCTTCCTCCCCACCCAAGTCATGGCCTGGTGTCCACAGTTCTGCAGCTCCTTCTGTCCTTTTTTTTTGATGTCACAGCTTCTTGAGGGACAGCTGTTGCCTCTTCTTTTAATGGTTGCACAGGATTCCTCTCACGTGCTGCATTTCATTCCACTCATCCCCACTGATGAGCACCTGGATGGTTCCAGGCTTTTGCTGCTATAAAAAATGTCCTGGTGAAGGGAGGGCAGGGGAATGTGGAAAACATCAGAACCAAGATGCATCATGTAAAGGTGCAAGATCCCAATGATGAATGTAACTGTACTGTATACCTAAAATGTACCAATAAAGAAAAAAAGGAAAAAATGTGCCTGTCAGTGTCGCCTGTATTGCCCCAACTCTGGGCCATGGACAGCAGGCAACAGGTGGAAACCTTGCCCAGGAAGATGTACACTCTGTTCCTTACCACAGGGTGATCGTGCTCTAAGCGACACCATGAAAAGATGCTTCTAGATCAAGTACCACAGCCCACTGGAGAGGTGACTTGGCCAATGATCTTTGTCTTTCAGCCTCAGTTTTCTCATCTCTGAAGTGGGCAATAATACCAGTTTGACCATTCTGACAGGATTGTGAGGTGTGTGTGTGTGTGTGTGATGCTCTGAGCACTGTAACCACTGTGCTCTTGTGAAGTGAGCTCATAGACAGAGGGGAGAAGAGGGGTGTGCTGGGAGATGGAGGCTGCTATGTACAGCCGTGGAAGCTGTGTACTACTCAAGGAAGCTTAGCTGTGGGTTCTGCTTGCCAGATGACCTGCCCTGACCACACTTGCCAGGCCATTGTTGCTAGCACAGGCCATGACAGATGTGCCTTTTACAGTACATGCGGTGTCCCTGCCTTCCCTCACAAACCAGGGCCACGTCAGGTAGAGGAACATGAGCTTTCTGCCTCTCCCTCTCAGGCCTTTGTGGCCCTTGTAGATTCTGATTACCTCGTGGAGATGAATCTGCAGTGATCTTCCGCTTTCATTATACATTGAAACAATAAATAGCAGATAGGATTGTTTATTTCTTCTTAACAACAGAATGGTGAGTGGGGCTATAGCTCAGACGGAAGTGATCACGGAAGAGAGGTCATGGTGACTGGGTGGGCGGCAAGAATACATCCCTGTCATGTGAACCCCCGAGTCACCCAGAGCTGCCCTCAGTGCTCCCCAGGCCCTTGTGTCCAGCTGTGATCAGCACAAACCCCAGTTTTAGAGTTTGCAAAGCTCTGTATGGAGAGAACACAGGGGGTCCCTGCAAAGGACAAGAGCATGGGGTGTGTAGGAGTTTCTCCCAGGAAGGGATGAGACCTGGACAGTGGGAACTGGGGACATGGTGGCCAGTGGGCCACTTGACACCCTCCCATGTGCCCTTGCCCCAGAACATACCCTCCCAGATGGCCTGGTGCAGAAACAGGGTCCTCATGGGAGGAAGAGGGAGCAGTCACAGAGCTGCAGCCAAGGCTTTGGGCAGTGGAAACAGGGAGGTGGGGGACACTGCCAGAGGCCAAAAGACACTGGAAGACACCTGCATCTGGACAGGGCAGGGACAGATTCCTCCTGGAGTTGCAGAAGGAACAGGTGGCTGACACCTTCATTTTAGCCCTGGAAGATTTATTTCAGACTCCGATGCCAGAACAGTAAGTGAATAAATGTGTGTGCGTGTTTGAAGTCACTAAGTTTGTGGGTGTTTGTTGCAGCTACAGTGGAAATATCCACCATGATGAACCTGGTGTAGCACTGCACCTTACCACTTAAGAGACCCAGGAGGGCTGGGGATTTAGTTCAGAGGTTTCACCTCCTTCCTTGCAAGCCCAAGGACCAGAGTTTGATCCCCGGAAAGAAAAAAAAATTCTGGGCCAGGGATTTAGCTCAGTGGTTCCACTGCCTGCCTCAAAAGCACAAGGACCCAAGTTTGATCCCTGGTACTCCCCCAAAAAAAGACACACAGGAGGAGCAGGGACAGCTCCATGACCCTCCCACTGTCCCAGCACGGCATCTCCCTCCTCGGGTGGGACTTTGTCCTGGGGGCTGAGGTGAGAATGGCTAAGATTGTAGGAGTGTTGCGGGGGGTTTGCCAGCTGTGGGAAGAGCAGTCACATCAAGGCTGCCTCACTCTCTCCTGCTATTAAAAGCACAGCACCTGGACCTCACGCCACACTCCGCCTCCCTGAGCACCAAAGGGGGTGCCTGGGTTCCCAAGTGTGGGTTAAGTGTCCCACATATGGTCCTAATAGGTTCCAAATGTTGAGTCAGAGTGTAAATGTCAACAATTTAAAACACACGATTCTCATACAAATGTGGAGTGAGCATGTGTCACGGATTTAACTTGTGATCAAGGGAGGCCAGCAGGATGGTGAAGGTGGTTCAAAGTCAGACACTGGATGCTCAAGTATATACAGCTGACGTAAGAAGGCTCACGCGAGAGTGTTAGCTTAGACATGAAACTGACTAATGTTTCACAGGACCATCAAACCATAGGTTTTGGGTTTTTCTTCTCCTCCTCCTCCTTTTTTATCCTCTCTTTTGAGTCAGAGTCTTATTAATTGCTAAATTACCCAGATTAGCTACATTCCTCCTTCCTCAGTCTCCCAAGTTCTGGAATTATAGGAGTATACAAACACACCAGCCTTATCCTTTTTTGAGGATGTAGAAATCACTTGCAATTTGTCAGTTTTGTGTAGTTATCATCATTTTTACGAAGTCTGAGCCCTAACCAATGGTAAATAGTATGTCACATAATGTCTAAGAAGATTTTAAAGGGTACACAGTAATCTCTGGGTTTATTTCCAAGTTTTAGATGATTTTTCTGCATTGCAGCAAGTGGTTGCCTATACTTTATTAAAATGCAAGTGCCAGCGGGGTGTGGTGGCACATACCTAAATCCCAGTACTTTGGCAGTCTGAGGCAGGAGGATTGCAAATTGGAACTCAGCCTGGGCAACTTAATGACTTAGCAAGACCCAAAATAAAAAATAAAGGGTTGATGATGTAGCTCAGGGCAAAGGCCCTGGGTTCAATCCCCAGTGCCACAAGTAGATGAAATGCAAGTGCCTCTGGACCAGGAACACTTCCCTTTGATTGCAGGAGTCCATTCTTGCTTTTATTAGACCAGCATGCACTCATTTAGTGCTCACTGAGTTCGTGGCCCTTCTAGGGGTATGGAGATGAGGGGACACGGATTCCTCGCCTTCTTGTGGTGAGCCTGCCCGGCTTCTCCTCCCTCCGAGCCTCTGAGTCCCCATAGGTCCTTCTTCTGGAAATGTCTTCCCTTCAGGTCTCAGCTCACTGCCCACCCTCTATGAAGCCCTCTCTGTGTTCGCATTGGGAGCACATATTCTAAAATTAGAATAATAAGAAAAGTCTAACACGGCCCTTGCGCAAGGAAGACACGCAAGTTGGTGAAGCGTTCCATATGTTTCCAGTCAATGTAAACATTATATGCCATAACGCGAGCTAAAACAAACAATATGAACAAGTACAAAAATGGTGATAGGGGAACCAGAGGAGGAGCGAGGGGGATTGGGGGGAAAAAAGCTATAATATGTTCGTGTAACCACTCCCCAAGATGATTGTAAACTGCATGAATTGCAAACACATACTAATAAAATAAAATAAACTTTTAAAAAAAGAAGCCCTCTCTGACCCTGCCAGGCTTTCTACCCATGTCACCTTTCCACCCCTTCCAGCTTCCAGGATTGCTGTGTCCTTGCCCATGTCCCACTGGGATGCCAGCTCCTTGGGGTCAAGAAACCTGATCATTTCATAACTTTTTATCCCCAGCTTCTGCAACAGTGTTCAGTGCATAGAAGGTCTTCAATGAATGTCTGCTGGATGAAAGGATGAGTCTGTGAGTATGGAGGATGCCTCCCGGCACAGTTATACCCATCTGCAGTCTCTTCAGGGGTAGAGTGCAGCCATCTCCAACAACCCCTCACACTGCCTGGCCTGTGTGACCCCTTCCCTGGTCCTCTCTCAGAAGAACATCACTCACAAGCTGGAAGTGTGCAACTTCCTCCCCCTGCCCCAGGTCTCACCCCATTTCCCCCTGTCTTTCCCCTGTGGTGTCAGGGAACAAGCTGGGTTCACATAGAGCCCAGGGGAAGTGGGAAGGATTTGGTACTAACTGATTCCCCTACAGGGAGTTGTAAACTTGCCCATAAATGAGACATTCTGTTATTCAGCTTGAACATTACATTTCATCATTACGCAGCATGTGTTTCATTATACCAGGCACTAATGTGTATTTAAAAATGAAACTGGCTGGGCATAGTGGTGTGTGCCCGTGATCCTGGCACTCTAGGAGGCTGAGGCAAGAGGATTGTAAATCCTAACTTAGTGACTTAGCCAGTCCCTGTCTTAAAAAATAAAAAGAGTGACTGGGGATTTAGCTCAGTGGTGCCACTGCCTGCCTTGCAAGCACAAGGTCCTGAGTTTGATACCTGGTACAAAAAAAAGTGGGGGTGCTGGTATGTAGCTCAGTGTGAAGGTCTTGAGTTCAATCTCTGGTATCCCCAAAAAATAGAGAGAAAAGAGAAAGAAAAAAATCCTGAATGCTGCCCCAGCTTGTGGGATCTCAGCAAAAACATCCTAGCGTGATTTGGAGACAGCTGCTGCTGCTGAGCTTGCCCTGGAAATGGCAGCAGTGAACAGAGTCTCTGTGTCCCAGAGCCCTTTGCAGGGTAGAGCCAGTTGCCACAGGGGTCTAGTTGTTTTCTGGCTGCTGACTTGTCCTGATGCTCCCAATGGACTGCAGGGCTAGAAAGAAGATGCAGTGGCAGAAGCTGTCCACCCTGGTCCAAGGTAGGAGTTGGCCTGTCCCAAGTGGGTGCGGACAGCGGCCATGAGATAGGCACAGGCTGTCTCCCCAGAATGGTGCATCTCCCATCCACCAGCCCCATCTCCTTTCAGTTCTCTCTTGCCCTTGGCTCCTGGTGGTGGTCACAGCCACTTCTCCATGCTCCCTGCATGAAGGCCACCAGGATCTGGGGAACAGAGTCTGATGGAGGATCAGTGAGCTCAGATCACTGCTGTCAACCACACATAGCCACAAAGCTCTAGAATGGTGGCCGCTTGATTGCACACAACTATTGACATGTAAAGGAACTAAAAAACTAAGTGAAACTTAAAAATCCAGCTCTTTGATGGCACCAGCCATGCTTCAAGTGCCGCATAGCCACGCCACCATCTCAGAGATGGAACAGAGCCACTAGCATGGACTACACTGGTCCACAGAGCTGGGGCTATGGGAACATAATCTCCAAGTGAGATGTGTGGCAGTTCCCTGTCCCCGTGGTGTGGCTCAGGGCAGACAGAAACCCATTCAGAGCAAACACATGAGCACAATGTATCACTGTGTGCACATGAAATCCTCAGTCTGGTGTTGCCTTTCTCTTCCTCCTCACCCCCACACTCAGCGCACTCGATGATGAAGGTGGCTGTTGTTTCTGGGATGGGTAAGAGACCTGGGCATTTGCTTTCTTGCCACTTTCCTGGACTCGCTGGGGACTCAGCACAGGGGAAGGTTTACAACCAGGATCGCAGTCCCCTCCCCACTCTGTCTGTCACAGGGTCTGGAAGGTGGCAGGGGCTGTGCAGGGGGAGGTCCAGGGCTCCAAGGCCCCTTTGTCTGCTGTGTCCCCTCCTCTGAGCATCTATCTCCATTCTGAAAGGAGGTGGAGAGGAAAATTGCCAGAGAATCAAGTTGATTCTGTACACATGGGAGCAATAAAGAACTGAGAACCAGCTCTCTCTTCACAAACCAATCCGAGGCAGCGATCACTGCAACAGTTCGCAGTGGAAAGTTCTGCAGCTGGGATGAGAGAGGGCAGAGAAACATTGTCCAAGAATGCCTTTCATGTGGACCCAGAGCAGTTGTTTCCTGGCAGTTCTGTGATTGGGGCCAGGGGTGATTTCCCAAGTGCAGGTGGTGTGCATGTGGCTGGCTCCAAAGATTGCAGAACCGAGAGACACAGTCATACCCGGAGGCCCAGGAATCCCCGTCACCATTCCCAGAGTGCACAGCCCAGTAGGGCTGGAAGGGCCCCAAGGCCCAGAGCTGAACCTGGGTGGCCACCTCTCCAGGTAAGGGCTCTGCTAATCACAGCGGAGAAGGCTGTATCCAGCACAGGTGAGCCCAGTGCTAGGTCTCCCAAAGAATCAGGCTAATCTTTGGAGCAACACGGACACAAAGCTTGTGGCACAGGTGAAATGGTTTCTGGCACTGAGTCACAAGAACTGGAACCAGAGTCTGGGCCCTGTGCTTACAGAGCCACTGTATGGCTCTGTGCCAAACTTCTTCCTCCCTGGGCTTTTTCTTCTCCATGAGAGGATGATTCAGTTTTTCAGGATTGTTCAGCACTTGGCACACAACACCTCATCAGTATCCAGAAAGACAGGTACTCATCAGATTCACATGGAAACATGTCCAAAGACCGCTGTGCAAGGACATCTGGGCTCAGACATATGCAAAGGGCCTGTAGCAGGAGAGTGCTTGGCAGTCCACAGGGATAGAAAGAATGTCAGTGTGGCTGGACAGCAGGCAGTCAAGGTGGTATGGGCAGGGACCTGGGGTCTAGGGTCCCCAGACCACTCTTGCCAGGCCTCTCTCTCTCTCTCTCTCTCTCT
>NW_022900937.1:26080989-26126144 GCF_012274545.1 Fukomys damarensis | reverse complement strand
CTCTCTCTCTCTCTCTCTCTCTCTCTCTCTCTCTCTTTCTCTCTGATGTAGAAAGAGAAAGAGGAGTAAGAACAGAAGACTGGTGCAAAGCAAAAGTAAGCTTACTTACAAAAGGAAGTGATACAAAGCCTCTCTGAGGGATGGGGGGGCCAGAGCTATGTCACTGCTGAATCTGACACTGCAGTCCTGTTCCATGGGGCAGGAGCCCAGTCCTCACATCCCAAGAGTAACTACTTGATTGGTCATTGGATTTGTTGTTAGGGGGCTAGGTTTGGTGGGCTAAGAGGGGAACTTGGGTAGGCATGGCAACCTGCACTGAGGGACAGCGTCGCCTGCACAGAGGCAGGCATCAAAACCACAGGCAGTCAGCACAGCTGCTCACTGTGATGCAAAGGCTATTTCTTTTCTTAAAAAGGCCTGGCTCCCTGATCTAACCCTACCTAAGGGGCCAGGCAGAGGGACAAGAGGCTTGAGGTTGAAGTCACACCATGGGCCTGGCACCACAACAGGTCATATTATAAAACCCTCTGACCTCAAGGAGCTCATCACAGGCTGAAGCTGGGTAGCTGTTGGGTTTCCTTTCAGTGTATTACCCTCGGTGTATAAAGTCTCCTATGGAATCTTGGGCCATGACCTGTAAGAGATTGAGATGTCCAGTCAGATTTCTAAAACTACCGTCTTCTTACTTCTCACCCCAAGCCCATCTGCAGGGAACCAAGCAGGAATCTGGGGGGTGACGGGAAAAGAAGCTCATCTGTGCAGCCCTCCCCACACTGCCAAGGCTCTCGGGAGAGGAGCTGGGCTGCAAGAGTGAGGCACGGCCCCTCTCTCCTGAAGCACAAGTGGTTTGCAATAGTGGGCCTGGCCTCTCTGCCTCCGTTCTCTCTGGAGGGGGTGGAACTGTAGGCCTCACAGGGAAGGTGGCTGATGCCTTCAGCCAACCCAAGGAACTTCTGAAGGAACCAGTGCCCAGCCTCACCCACTGGGCTGGTTCCACCCAAGAGCCAGAAATGCAGGGCCAGGCAGAGCAAGCCATGCTCTCAGCTCAGCCTCACCTTTGCTCTTGCCCAGGTGTAGGGCCCCGTTCCTGACTGAGGGAGGAATTGTGACAATAAAAGCAAGCCTTGGGTGCTGGGCAGGTTCTGTACGGGAAGAAAGTGAGTCTGCACACCTGCATTCCTCTGAAACTCCTGATGTAGCAGAAATGTAATTTTGGCCACTTTGAGATTTGTCTCCCCTATTTTATGTGGGTCTCAGGATGCAGGAGCTGCCTAGGTCACTCTGGGGCACACAGAACCATGAGGCAGCACCAGCATCAGGATCCCTGGCCCCTGGTCAGCCTAGATGTCCTGTAGCTCCCCTGGTCCCTGTCCACACTGGGCCCTGGGCTGGGATGGCTGCGGGCACAGGGCCCTTGCACAGTGGGCGGGAGCCAAGGAAATGTGGAAATCAGAGCGAAAATACAAAAGGGCTGGAGATGGAACTCATCAAGAAGGCACTGTGCAATCTCCAGTAGCACAAAAATTTAAAAAGAAGGGACAGATGGGGCTGGCATGGAAAGTTCTGGGGAACTGCTGCTGGGTTCCTCAGGGGAGTTGGTGCCACATGCCCTGGGTTTCTAGGGGGTCAGGTAAGGCTCAAGGGAGCAAGCAGGGCAGTGTGTGGAGGGTCCTGAGTCCTGCCTAGCTCTAGTCAGGCCCAGAAGAATGTCCTGCTAAACAAAGCATCATGCAGTCACTGACATACAGTCAGACTAACTCTCTCCAGCGTTTGCGAGGTTGGATGGGATGGGAGCAGCGTGTGTGTTTACATGGGTTTAAGTGGCTCTGTGATTCTGCTTCCTTTGGGCACAGCCTCACGTGCTCGCCAGCTGCCCAGTGCCCTTTGGGGACCTAGGAAAGGAGAACTTGGTCAGGGTACCAGATCCAGGCAGAGGGGCTGAGCTGAAGAGGTCATTCCCTCTTCAGGCTGAAAGGACTGGAAAGGCCAAATGTGAGGAATAAGGCTGGCACACCAGCAGCAAGATGGGCAAGGCAAGGAACCAGCCCAAGACAGAAGCTAGACGACAGGGGGGTCAGCAGCAAGATGGGCAAGGCAAGGAACCAGCCCAAGACAGAAGCTAGACAAGACATGGGGGACACTGGTCACAGTGGGGTGTGGCCAGCTGTAGAAATAACAGGTTCCCTGGGAGTTTGTTAAAAATGCAGAGTCTTAGGCCTCACCCCCAATGAGGCTGCAGTTACCAAGATCTCAGAGAGTGTACGGTACCCACCATTCTGACCTCAGAACCCTGGGATGCTTTGGTCCAAGTGAAGACAGGTATGTGTCTGAGACTGGGGACAACAGACACACAGTTAATAATGGGAAATGGTCCACATGGCTCCAGACATGGGCAGGCACTGTCTCAGCTCTGTATGAACCCAGACTCACACAGAAAATGTCACCAAGAAGAATAATGGCTTCATCAAGCTTCAAAGATGCCAGCTTCAACACTGCATGGAAAGCAGACTGCAAGTGCAGCAAGACTAACAGCTCAAGGGGCACAATTTGTATTCACAAGGGACAGCTGGAGCCTGAGACACAGCCTTCCACCCTGGGATGCAGGGATGATTTAAGAAGCATCGAGGGTGGCTGCAGCCAGTAAAAGACAGCACCCTGCAGAGCCACACCTGGGAGGATGGAGATGCTGGGTAGGAAGCTGGGCTTCAGCTGTCTTGGGTCAGTGGTGTGGCCTGGGTTCCCAGCTGTCCAGGATACCGAAGGGTGGTATTAATAAATGGCTGGAGGACAGCTTCCTGCCAAGGACTAAGGCTGAATAAGGATGGCTTTGCCCGTGTGACACCAGAAAGAAACATATCCCTTTTCTGCCTCCCTGTGGGCTCCCTTGTGCTTGTGGTTCTACCATGCCAGACTTTCCAGGACTTCTTCTGTGCCCACCTCTATGCCAAACACCCGTGCGGTGTTGTCACTCAGTCCTCTCAGCAGTTCCATTCTGGAGGTGCCAGTATTTCAACTATTTACTAATAGCCAGATGTCTACTAAACAAGTAGGCATTTGCTATTCTACAAGAGTCTGGGACCAGGAGAGATTCAGCTGGCTGGGAGGTAGAGTGGAGAAGAGTACAGATGCCTGAACCCAGATTCCCTGCCAATTCCTGTTTTCTGCTCACAGTGTGGTCCTGGGACCTGTGGGGTTAGAACGTTTGGATGCTTCTTCTGCAAAGATCCCAGCCCCGCTGTGCGGACTTACTGAGTCGCGCTCTGCTATTATCTAAGCTCCTGCAGGACCCGCATGCACTGAAACAGGCAGACCTCTCCTCCTGAGGCCCTCTTAAGAGCGGGCTTCCACCTGATGCACTGATGCAGCTCACCTGTCAGCCCTACCAACTCTTGTGCAGCCACTGGGTGAGGAGCTCAGAGCTCAGGGCCTGTGGTTCACATCTGCCGTGTCCAGACCTTGTGGAGCAGAAGGAGGCCTTTCAGCCTCTTGCTGTTTATGGCCAAGTGACACCCAGGGACCAGCCGGTCACACTGCAGACCATGCTGACAGGTCCACAGGAAGTCCTTTCATTGCCCCAGTGTAATGACTGCTTTGTTTTAAGGGCAGTTTGTGGCCATTGTGAATGACTTGGAGAAGTTGTCAGGCAATGCATCAATTTTAAATCTCAGTGATGTCTGTGGCCAAACATAATTGTTTTCACAGTTTTCCCTCAGAGATGCACGTGATAGACAATGTTTATTCACATTCTTGGCCCTCCCCAATGGGACCAGATTACCTCGGTTTGAAAAAATTTTAAAGAAGGATAATGTTGATAAGGTTGTGGGAAAGGCTAACTCTTGTACATTGCGGGTAAGAGGATAGATAAATTGGTGTAGACCCAACAGAGAACAATCTGGCAGCATCAAGTGAAATGGAGCGTTTCATTTCAATTGCATTCCCTGTAAGCTGCAATTTCATCTTTAGGTAAATGTTTCAGCAGATATATTCAAGGACATGGCTGCAGGGTGTTAGTAATTATGCAAAACTGCAAATGACTGAGCTGTCCACCAGTAGAAAGAATGGTGAGGTAACATATGGTGTGATCATAATGCACTGAGGCAATGTGCAGAGCAGGGGGTAGCTCAGGGGTGAGCACAAGCTTAGTATGCTTAGCATGCATGAAGTCCTGGGTTCAACCTCTACTATCAAAAGCATCAACTAACAAACCCAAGCTACATTTATTATTATGGACAAAGCTCAAAATAGCTTGTTGAGTAAAAACAAAATTGTTGTATGTTACGGAATTAAAATTTATTTGTGTAAGTTTTCAAGTAGAAAAATCAGGGCCGTGTATTCGTCACAAGTGTCATTATCCCTGTAAAGTGGGAACATGCAGGGAAATGGAATGGAAGAACATACAGTGTATTTATGATGGCAATTGTCTCTGGAGAGGACAAAGAGGAGAGTGGTGGGTCTGAAGGACCAAGAGGGACCATTTTCCCCACACCCCAGTTACACCAGCCACCCCCAACACATCTTCAGATCCTGTGGCCTTGCTGCCTCCTGAGCCCCAGACCCTTGCTCTGCCTTGGTCACCTCCTAGCAGTGGGTCCCTGCAGGCCTGCTCAGTTCCACCCCAGGCTGCTTTGTGACCGATCGTAGGTCCTTCTCATTGTTTCTGGACTTCAACTGCAGCTGGGCCTGAGTCCCTGTTTACCCCAAAGCATCCAGGTATAATGCAACTGAACTAATGTCAGCAGTGTCCAGAGACGCTTTTGGTTGTTATAACTGTGTCACATGTGCTACTGGAGAGTGAGATTGGAGGCACTGCTAAACATCTGCAATGCACAGAACAGCCCCCCAACTGAGATCATCCACCCCAAATGTCAATAGGGTTGATGTTGAGGTCCCAGGGCTGCAGCCTAGCTGTGTCATCTCAGGAGAATTACTTCCCCTCCCTGCACATTTCAGCTTCTTATCTCGAAAATGAATATAATAATTATTTCTACCTCAGCTGTATTAATTTTGTTAATTTATGTAGCCATGCACAGTGTTGCATACCTATAATCCCAGATTCTCAGGAGGCTAAGGCAGGGTTGCAGATTCAAGGCCAGCCTGAGCAATTTCAAACAAAATGAAAATTGAAAAATAAAGAGCTTGGGGTATAGCAGTGTAGCTCAGTGGTAGAGCACTCACCCGGCATGCATGAAGCGCTAGGTTCAATCCCTAGTCTCACAAAAATAAAAAATTATTTAAAGCATTTATAAAGAATTTTATAAGTATAATACAAATAATAGTACAGGGTTAGAAATTCTGCCATGAAGAATAAGAATAATGAGTGCCTGAATCCTTTGAGTAAGCCATTCACAAACTTCAAAGCTTCAATTACTGCTGGTTATGAATCCTCAAAATACTTACACAATATGCTTCACAACTGAACTCAACACCATAACATCATGTTTTATTGATTCTGAAATGCACATCTTTTTCACATTTTGCTGTCTTTGAACTCAGGAAGCCTCTTACAATTATAGTTGCCATGGGGCCTCATGTAAAATTTGGGAATGACCATTCTTTCTTTGAGGAGGAAACCTGGAGGCCATAAGGAAGATCCTTTTTGAGAAACAGGGAATCACTCACTTTGTTGATGGCTTGAAGGACAATATGATGTGGAAAATATGGTTATTTGTGATACTGACTCAAAAAGTGGTTCCATGGGAGGATTGCGACTTCAAGGCCAGCCTGGGCAACATGACAAGACTCCATCATAACAACGAGAGTGATTCAGAAGGGCGGCTCCCTTCTGAAATTCATTTTGCTTACATTTTTTAAAATATATGTTGTTATGGTTTGTGTTCTGATGTCCCCCCAAAGCCCCATGTGGATGAGGTGGGACTTTTTCAGAGGTAGTGGCATCTACAATGTGTGATTCTAGGGTTTAGGACGCGTGATTACTAAACCACTGCACGTGAGTGATTAGTTTGGCACAACGCTAATCCCAGTAGTCTGAATAAGGTAAAAGGGGCAGAAAGATGCTATTAAACTTTCTTGTAACCTTTGCCGCCTTGTATACTCCATGTTGTTTCTGCTCTTCCATGCCTGTTTATTATCCCTGCCTTGGAGTCTGCCAATTACAGACTGAAACCTCTACAAACTGTAAGCCAAATAACCCCTTCCCCTCTAACTTTGGATATTGGTTATCTTGTCTCAGTTATGAGAGAAAAGTTACTAATACATATGTATACTTTACATTTTGACATATCGTCAAACAATGATGTCTATATAAGTCTATGAGAGCACTTTTATAGATGTGAAAACAAGCCTTGTGTCATGTAACTGGCAAGATGGTCTGTTTTTTTTTTTAATGCTACATAAACAACAGTACTTCTTACAGCAGATGACATCGTATTTCATGTGCTATGCATAACAATCATTTCACTACCATTCATAGAATTCTTAGAATGAGCTAATCATCTCAACAGCCCTATCATGTATGCAGTATGATTGTTCAGACATTGCTAAGGAACAGACAGGGGCTCTGAGAAATGAAGTATATTTCCCAAAGGCAACAGCTGATATACAGAGTTGGAACTCAAACCCAGTTTACTGGGGCTGCAAAGCCTTGGTTTCCCACCTTTGTACCAGGTTTAGAAGAACTGTACAGTCAAAGCCCATGTCCTTTGGCGAGGGCAGGGTGAGGAGTGGGGTAGAGGGAGCAACCTAGGGCCCGGTGGTCATGACCAAAGTGGCTGAGACCCTGCTCAGCAATGTGGGGCCTGGTCTTTCCTCGCCTCTGCCTCCCCAGCACAGCTCAGCCACCCAGCCCAGCAGTGCAGTCTGATCAGAACCATGAGCCACGTGGGTATCATATTTGAGAGACTGCTGTCCCTGACTTCCCTAAAGAAATAAAGTCCACATGCTGGGATAGCTGAGAGGCACCTAAAGGGACAGAGACGTTTTATGAGCTTTAGGGATGAAATGTGTTCTCAGGCTGGAATGTAACCTTGGAATTTCCAACCTACCCCCTTCACAGGAGAGTTCCATCTGCAGAGTCTGCAAAACTGGAGCCAGACAATCACTTTAGTAACACATCCAAGAGTAATGTGTGCCATGGCATCGTCAATGTGCACATAATAAAGGCCGATTAAATTAGGAAGCCTGGCGACTGTATCCCATTAGTGTCATTGACACTTCAATACAAACTGCTGGCAGCAGGGCCTTCCAGGATCTCTGCTTGTGGGCCAGTGGGTAAAGAAGATGGGACACTGCAGGGAGGGGATCAACAGGCCTCTCAGAGCATGTGTAGCCTCGGGCAAGTCACCTGTGTGTCTATGTGTCGTCGTCTCCCTCCTTTCAAATGTGCACCCCAGCTTTTAGAGCTAAATGAGTACTCTGGTTTCCTCTCCATAGCCCTGTGAAATCTGGTTCTCATTCTCGTCATCTTTCAGGGCCTCAGAGCAAATGCTTGTGCTGGATTTCTCTCAACAAGGGATAACTATTTCCACCTGCCCCGTGGTTCATTCTCAGGACAAGGGAGGCCTCCTGCTGGCTGGCCCTGCATGTGTCGGACACATGCTTGAGATAGGGTCTCAGAGGGGTCTATGGCATCTGGGGTTACTTCCTGCGCTGTTCCTCACTCTGTTCATGGAGGTGGACAACTCCAGCCTTCCTCACAGGGAGCTCTGGCAGGAGAAAGGGGTTTTCCTTAGTGACTCACTGCTGGTCCTCACAGAATCTACCAGTGCCGCGATCTTAGACCCCTGGCCTCCTTCAAGAAGTAAATGACTGCTGTTCAAGCCACATAGGTTATGATGTTTTGTTACAGAAGCCTGAAATGACCAAGATACCATCTTTGTCCCCTCATCCTTTCCTGGCCCCTTTTGGCTGGGACAACACATCCCACATTGTACCCCAACCATGTGAAGAAAAAACTTCAGACAGCAGGGTCCCAGGAGTTTACTCTGCCCTCTTTCCTGCTTTCTTCCTTCCCCCACGCTTGTCCTCCCTAGCTTTGGATTCCTGGTGCTTGAGTAACCTTGATCCCCGTCTCAGGACCCAGATTCCTGCTTCCTGTCCCCTCCTCACCCCCACCTTGTCTCCCACCAGGGGCCAGCTCCTCCTTTTCCTGACTGTGAAGCTTCCCCAACCTCACACCTTAGGGATATGTCTGTACTGTTCACATCAATAGCAATGCACGGGGATGTGTTGTTGTTTTGCTTTGTTTTGTTTTGTGTGTGCATTTGTTTGTTTGTTTTTGCCATGCTGGTATCTAACCCAGGGTCTCATGCATGCTAGACAGGGGCTCTACCACTGAGCTACACCCCTGGCCCAACAATACACTTAAATATTTTTTCCTTTGGTACTGGGGGTCGAACTCAGGGCCTTGCACTTGCAAAGCAGGAGCCAGAACCACTTAGCTAAATCCCAGGCCCTAAATTTTTTTGTTTTAATTTTAAAATCATTTACAGACTTGCCAGGTAGGTGGCAAACACCTGTAATCCCAGCACTCTGGGATGCTCAGGCAGGAGGACTACAAATCCAGCCCAGGCAATTTAGCAAAACGCTGTCTCAAAATTTAAAATAATAAAATGGGACTATAGCTCAGTGCAAAGGCCCTAGGTTCAATCCCCAGTATCACAAAATAATAATAATGATAATAACAAAATAATTATAGGCTCACAGAAAGTTGCAAAGTAAATACAGACAGGATCTGTGTGCCTCTGCCCAGCCTCAAGGGAGAATTTCATACAAGGGCAGAGCACTTTGTTAATGTGTGTCTGCTCTGCCCATCTGTGCAAGAAACCCCAGAGGAACCTACTGACACCTGCATCCTTGTCTGCTCCCCCCGGTCCCTGACAACCCCGTCCCCCACTCCCTCTGCCGGGACTTTGTTAGTCTTCATTTTGCTCAGAAACTATCTGAATAGTTAGAGACTCAGGCAGCTGAGCTGAGACGAGCTGTGGGAGGGCAAGGAGGCTGGGGACAGAGCCCTAGTCAGGATGGCACCAATGCCTGTGGGGAGAAAGGGCCCATACTTGCTTCGTTCTGTTCCTCCTGTCCCTCGCCATCCCTCTGTGAAGCGTTTTCACATCACTGGGTAGAACTGGCCCTTTTTCCTCTGCCCAGCCCGCATCCCTTCCCAACCACACTATAGTTCCCTGGGATCAAGTTCTCAGTCTTTGTCACTCCGTGGTATTTATTCAAAGTAGGAAACCAAGAAGTACTGTAAGTACATAATTCCTGCCTCCCGAGGCTGCTAACTTTTTTTAAGCCAAATTCTTTGATGTTCATATATAACAAGGACAAAATGACTCTTCTGTTCATTTTTTACCCCTTTTAATGGAAGTGTCAAAACAATACATGGATTGGGCTTTTGAAATCACTGACAAAGCTTTTACAAGCCCATGAATTTGCAAATAATAGCTACAGAAGGTTCTGATTAGCACAATGCAAAAAAGTCCCTTGACCTGTGGGTCCCCTCCTTTAAAGAGCTGGGTAATGAGACCGGTCACCTGCCTAGCACCCTGGGTCCCATGCTCACTAATGAGACAGGTGGCAGCAAGGTGCTGAACCCTTTGGATGTAGCAGGAAAAATTCTACAAACCTATAATGAAGGCTCCCTGCACAGGTCCCGTTACATCCAGACTCCCCCTGGTGACCAATTTAGCACACAGGATAAAATGCTTTTGGGTTAATTGGTTCCTGCAGCCTCTCAGCAGCCTGGGAGCTGCAGATGTGCTTTGGCTGCTGAATCCTCAGTGGGAAGTGTGAGCGGTGCCACCGTCTTCTCCATCTGAGGCCCACTCACTGGAAACAACCCAGGTTTCAGGTCAGAGTGGGTGTAGACAGAGAGTCATAGGCTGGAAGAGGTGTCTCAGGGAGCCGTGAGCCCCCTGTCACCACAACTCTGTTGGTCAGAGTTCTTGATTGGTAGACATCTCAATCTACTCCAGTTAACTGTAACAGAAATGAGTTTAAGCCAGGTGCAGTGACACACATTTGTAATCTCAGGCTGAGGTAGGAGGGTTGCAAGTTCAAGGCCAGCTTGTTTAATTTAGTGACACCCTGTCTCAAAATAAAAAGGGCAGGGGATGTAGCTCAGTAGTAGAGCACTTGCACAGCATGTGTGAAGCCCTGGGTTCCAGCCCACACAAACAACCTCAACAGAAATGATTTTGAAATAGGATGATGTTCAGCATTCATTCACCTCCTTTTCATGTGTCTTCCTGGACTGAAGAGTGAAAAGCTCGACTCTATTTCCCAGACTCTTGTGCATAGATCCTTCATGTGACTAAGGTTTAGTGCTAGGAAGGAGAGGATGAGGTGGAGCTAGGTGGACTGCAGCAGAGCAAATTACAGCAGCAGCAGCAGAAGTGGCTTGGTGTTGGAATACAGTAGGGTCTGTTGGGTTTGGAACTTCAGTGACCCCAGAGGACAAGTGTAAGGGGCCTGGTCCCCACAGTGGAGCCACCTGAAGGAACTGGGGCCTTCTGGGAGGTGAGTACCAGGCTGTACCCAAGAGGGGCTCTGCTCTCTCTGCTCCCAGGCCAAGAGTGACAGCGAGTAGTTCTCCACCATGTACTCCTCACCACAATGTTCCTCACTGTGGGCCACAGGAGCAAGGCCAGGACCTCCCTCCTGCCTGGCCCTGCCTGGTCTGATATGGCCTGTCCCTGGGATGAAAGACCCAGATGATGCCATCATCCAGGTGGAGAGAGAGGCTGTACCCCAACATGTAAGAGACTGGAGAGACTTTAGGGAAGCCACAGTCTGAGGTGGTGGGTGGTGGGTGGTGGATCTGTATGGCCACAGAGGGTGGGTAGCATCTCTCGTGGGAGATGAACAGGATGCCGAATGCCAAGGGGAAAGCTTGGGACCTTTTAGGTAGCTTGGTGGATGACACAGAAGACCCAGGCAGGTGAGGCATCAATAACAATGGAAACTGGCAACCCAGAGCCAGGTGCTAGCAAGCTCAGATGTCAGGAGAGCATTTGGACTTTGGCCCTGTGTGCATGTCCCAGAGGCTTTGGACAGGAAAGTGACCATAATGCAAGTAGATGTCCCTGGAAACACAGCTGGTCAGGGTGCAGATGAGGCCAGTCAGGAACCTGACTGGATCTAAACCCAGTGAGGCATGGAAAGGAGAACAGGAGAAGGAAGTGCTGTGCTCTGAAAGGAGGGGTCTGGGAGCCAAGTATCATTTAACTCCTTCCATGTCTCCCTGGAACACTGAGTCCCAGATCCTCTCTGGTCAGATCCTCCCTGCTGTCAGGATCAAGTCACCACATGCTCAGAAACAACATTTCTTTTTTACTTTACTTTATTTTATTTATTTATTTATTTATTTATTTATTTATTTATTTTGTGTGATACCAGGGATTGAACTCAGGGCCTTGCACTTGCAAGGCAGGTGGCGGCACCACTGAACTAAATCCCTGGCCCCATTTCTTCTTTTTTATTGGTTTTTTATTTATTTGTTTTGTGTGTTTCTTTTGGGAACAGAATCTCTCTATGTTGCCCAGGCTAGTCTCAAACTCATGCATTCAAGAGAACCTCCCACTTCAACCTCCCGAGTACCTAGGACTACAGGTGAGCGCCACCATGCGCAGCAACTCAGCAAGACACAGTTTCCTACTTGAGCAACACATAAAGGTGAGAGGAAGCCTGAGGCCTCCTGACATCTGGCCCAGGAGGGAGAGGTCTTGCTTAAGGATGTGGGGCTCCCAGCTACAGGAACTGAGGCATCCTAGCTGCCTGGCTTCTGCTTTTGCTGTGCTTGAATGATTTCCACTGTGGTGCTGCCTAGGGCATAGGCAACCCTCACCCAGAGAAATCTCCACTCAGAACATTGAAGCGTTTGCTGAGCTAACATCACCAAGGCTGACAAGGCCTGAATCCTAGTAGTGTCCTTGCCTCTTGTGTCCTGCACTCCTCTCTCTTGAAGCTTGCTGTGGGAAATTTGATAGGTGCGTTTATCCAACAAATCTTCACTTAACACCCACCCTGCACCATTCCCAAGCCCAGGAGGTACAGCAGTGAGTAGAACAACCATGTCCTTGCCTCACAGAGCGCACGTTCAGCACAGAGCATGCTAGATGTCATGGAGAGGAACAGGGTAGAATGACGTGCATGAGGAGGCTGGAGTGCCACACATGCGGGTGTTCAGAGAGAAGCATCACCCAGCAGGGCAAATCAGACAGAGACCCAGGACGAAGGTGTAAGGCCATGTGGGAGTCATGTAGAGGCTCCAGGCAAAGGGATACAGGTACTCAGCCTGGAGAACAGAGAATGGACTGCATTTGATGTGTCACAGAACTGTGAAGAGACACAGCAAGGCCAGGTGGTGACAGGGACAGAGAGGAAGGGGCAGAGTGTGTAAGGACTAGGGGCCTTGGGTTTATACTGAGTGGGACTGGGTCCAGAGAGGAGCTGTAAGTGAGCTGACTTCCACTCCAATAGCATCCCAGGACAGAGATAGCAGTGGCTGAGACCAGGATGACATGGCTTTAAAAAAAAAAAAAAGATGGGATCTTGTTATATTACCAAGCCTGATCTGAAATCCCTGGACTCAAGAGATCTTCCAGCCTTAGCCTCCCAAGCACTAGAATGGCAGGTGTGGGCCACGGGGCCAGGCTTCAGGACTAATACCATCAGGAAATAGTGGAAGATTATAGGATATGGGCCCAGGGTACCTGGAAAGGCAGCTTTTAATCTTTGGGTTTAGGTAAATGGCCACCAATTCCCACACTGGAGGAACAAATTCCAGCTCAAGCATGAGCCCAGCCCCAACTCTGAAGGCCATTCTGAGAGAAGAGTCACTGCCATGCCATTGGCCTCTTTTTTAATATATATTTATCAGGGGATTGACCCCAGGGCCTTCAACTGAGCTCCATTTCCACAACTGAACTCCATCCTTTTTATGTTTTATTTAGAGACAAGGTATCACTAAATTACTAAGTTTCCCAAGTTGGGGGTCAACCTTTTCATCCTCCTGCTTCAGCCTCCCAGAGTATCAGGATTACAGGTGTGCTCCTCTAGCCCCAGCTACTGCCATGTTTTGACTGGGGATGCTCTTGTTTTTAATAAATATCCACTTGGCTGATAGGATGGCTGCTGAGAAGGCCACCTGCTGGTCTTAAATATAAAACAACAATGACAAAAGCTGTCTTTATTGTCACACTAAAGGCTATATATTGTTCCTCCTGTTTCATCACCTGCTGCTGTCGGGGTGGGATGCTGTCCTTGTCCTGTCTTGTGTCTCTCAAAGGTACAGTGCCTGGTGCTGCTGCCTCCCAGAGGCTGCCATGCCAACCGCAGCCTACACCTGATGCGCGTTGCTGCCTGGCATTTTCTGAGCAAACACCTTGGCCCTGCAGAGCAGTTGAGAGCTGCCCTCAGGAGCTGGAAGGTGGGCATCACTCAGAGGGTCACCTTAGGCTGGATCGACTAGAGCAGAGTCCTGCACTTCCAGGAGAGATGTGGGCCTGGGCTGTGATCCAGGTCCCATTCCTGCTCCTGCTGTGTCAGAGTCCCCTGGGCAGCTCACTCTGGGGGCAGCAGCAGGGTGCATGCTGAAAAGATGGCACTGAACTACAGAAGCCCCTGTCTGACAACTCAGAGTGTCTAGGAAGCTTGTAAATCAAATGGAACGTGGTTCTCAAATCACCCTACAAGTCTTCCAAATTCCTGCACCCTCTTCCCTTTCTCCCAGAACTCCCTTGCTCCAGATTCTGGGACACAGACCCCTGACCATCTGGGAACCCTCTGAGTGCCCATTTTCTCTTCTTATAAAGGCACCAGTCACTAGGTGAGGACTGACCATCTTAACTCCAAATCAGGTCACGTACACAGCTCCTGGGGAGTTAGGACTTCAGTAGATGAATTTTGGGGAACATAACCCATAACAGTACTTTTGAAATGTATGTTCCTATGTCATTTTACTGATGGTAATTCTGTCTTTTCACTTTGAAAAAGGAATAGGGACTTTTCTACTTATTTTTATCTTGACAGAGCTTCAAGGGCAATATTCAGTTCTGTAAGCCTCCGACAACTTTCTCGACCATTCACTGGCAATAGACAGGTATTTCAGTTTTCAAAATCTTTTAATATGTTGTCTATTCTTACTGGTGAGGAAAGAAGACCTTTTACCTTCATTCCTCTTGGCTAAATAGGCAGAAAATAGTTACCTGCTTAGGATATACAAGGTTCCCTTTGATTTCACTGCCAAGGGCTGGCAGCTGAGAATGCTTATCTTCCCCATGATTAGACTTAGCAGTGGCTTCAGTGAGCTATGGCATGGCAGGCATTTTCATTTATCATGATTTCTATTACTCTGTGTATGTATGCAGTACATAATGATTACATTCATCATAGGGGGTTGGTGCATGGAAGGGGATGTAAAATGATTTTGGTACTTGGGATCACACTCAGCACCTTGCACTTACAAGGCAGGCAATGTACCACTGAGCTAAATCCCTGGCCCCATGATTGTGATTTTTAAGGATGCCATATTTGTTTTGGAACCATCAGTAGCTTAACAGACTTTCTCAGTGTAGAGTTAAAACGTATCTTGGCTGAACATAGCAGCCCTCAAGGTTTAGCTACTGAGATGTTGGTCAGACTAAGATTTCTGAAGGCCACTGGATTTTCCAGCCTCTCTTCCCTCACTTCCTGCAATACCTGAGACCATGTCTAACCACAGAGTTGTGGATGGGTACGCAGGACACTAGGGTCCTGTGGACCTGGATTAAAAACCTTGCTGTAGTTATAGGCTAACAGATGACCTAATTACCAAAAAAGAAGCTATATGAGATTAGATGCCTACTAATATGATACACTAAATGAACACATTCTTAGGTAGCATTCCTGCAAAAAATGCATAATCTAAATTTAATCATGAAGAATCAATCATGTAAGCCCAAATTAAAGGACACGATGCACAAAAAAATGGCCAATATGCTTCAAAATTATCAGTGCCAGCTGAGTATGATGTATGCCTGTAATCCTGGCTACTTGGAAGGCTGAGGCAGGAGGATCATAAGTTTGAGGCCAGCCTAGACAATTTAGCAAGACTCTATTTCAAAATAAAAAGGGCTGGGGTATAGTTTAGTGGTAAAGCAATTGCTTAGTGTGGATAAGGCTCTGGGTTCAATCCTCAGTACTAAAAAATAAGTCATAACCACCAAGTAACTGTTCCATCTAAATGCAATGTTGATCCTGGGCTGGGAAAAAAGTTTCTAGAAAAAACAATACAAGAACTACTGATAAAATTTGAACACAGGATTATAAATTGTATCAACGTTTGATTATAGATTAGTCTTATGAATTCAAATTCATAAAATTTGAATAAAAATCAAATTATATTGTATCATTTGGTTTCCTGAATTGATCATTGTTACTGTGGTTATGTGAAAGTCTGTCCTTGCTGTCAGGAGATATATGGTGAAATATTTAGGGCTCCTGGGTCATAATCTCTGATATGTACTCTGAAATGATTCAGGAAAAAAATTAAAACAAGAAATAATGTGGACCTCCTTATGCTATAGGTAATTATACAGAGATTATTAAAGCAAATGCGGCAAAATGTTAAAGGTAAATAAACAAATCTAGGTGAAATGTATAAGAAAGATTATGAGCTGGGCCTTGTGGCTGTCATCCCAGCCCTCTCAGAGTCTGAGGCAAGAGGATCTCAAGTTCCAGTCCATCTCAGGCAATTTAGTGCCTTAGTAAAACCCTATTTCAAAATAAATAAGATAAAATCATAAAAGGGCTAGGAATATAGCTCATTGTGAAGGCTCTGGTTTCAATCCTAGTAAAACACACACATACACACAATTATCATGATTATCTTGCAATTTTCTATATCTTTAAAAGTTTTTGCCAAATAGAAAGTTTAATTAAAAAAAACAAAAACCAGCCTGGACACGGACCAGAATACTGATCTAAAGAGGTTCTAAAATCTCACTGGAGCCGGGAGTGGTGGCGCATGTAATCTCATCACTCAGGCTGAGGCAGGAGGATCAGCATGAGTTAGAGGCCAGCCTGGGTTACTTGTGAGTTCAAGACCAGCCTGAACTACGTGGTGAGACCCTGTCTCAAAACGCCAAGAAAAAAAGTCTCAACAAACATAATAAAATGGAAAGCCACATCATATAAAAATATTGGAGTACTAAAAACCTCACTGGAAACATAACTAAGAAAAATATATATTGTGAAAACTACTATATGATTCTATCTGCATGTGATTCTTGTCCATCCCAATAGATAAGCAATTGGTAGTTGGGGGATGGTAAAGCACGAGGAAGTACAACCTAGGAAGAAAGTAGTTTATTGGTTATAGAATGGTGATGTTAAGGAATTGTGGGAATGTTTCAGATCTTGCTATTTTGACCCTACAAAGCTATCCACGTAAACTAAATATCCATGTGTACACACATTATATAAGAGTGCGTGTAAAACTACTAAATTCTAAATAAAGCAGAAGGGTTATGTCACTGTCAATTTTCTCATTTGGATATTGCACCATTTACATGGTGAAAGACTGGGTGAAGCATTTACAGAACTCTACTATTTCATACAACTGCATGCAAATCTGAAATTATCACAAAATAAATGGCAAAATATGGGAGAATTTTATTCACTATTTTAGAAAACCACTGAATAACAACACTTTCAATATTTGAGTCAACTCATTTTTATTAGTCTCTGTGTGAGCTGGTTTATATGCACATATATTTTTTTTTCTTTTTTTTTATTGAGTTTATTGGTACATTTAGGGATACAGTACAGTTACATTCATTGTTGGGATCATGTACCTTTACATGGCAAGTCTTGATTCTCATTTTTTCCCCTTACTTCTGCCCTCCCTTCACCCCCTCCTCCCCTCCCCATCTACAAACACTTTATTTTCATCTTTTCATTCTCTCACATTTTTTTCTTTTCCCTTTTTGTTCTTCCCCTACGTATCACACCTTCCCTACACCTTTAGCTCCTTTCCTCCCATTTCTAAATGTCAGTAATCTTATTAGAATCTTATGCATTGTTGCAGAATATTCACACCAGGGAAACTATTTGGTATTTACACATGTGGGACTTATTTATTTCACTTAGGAGTATATCTTCAATATGTATCCATTTTCCTATGAATGAATCTATTCTCTCGCTCTTTATGGCTGAGTAATATTCCATTTTATAGAAAAACCACATCTTCTTTATCCAGTTTCCAACGGATGGGCAAATAGGTTGTTTCCAAGATTTAGCTATTACAAACTGTGCCACTATAAACATGGGTGCACATACTTCTCTGTGATATGATTCTTTTAGTTCTCTTGGAAAGATACCCAACAGAGGGATGGCTGGGTCAAATGGAACCTCCAGTCCAAGCTCTTTGAGGTATCTCCATATTGATTTCCATAGTGGTTGCACTAGTCTGCACTCCCACCAACAATGGAGGAGGGTTCCTTTCTCCCCACAACCCCGCCAACATTTGTTATTGTGTGATTTCTTGATAGCAGCCATTCTTTGTGGGGTGAGGTGGAATCTCAGTGTTGTTTTCATCTGCATCTCTCAAATGACCAGTGATGTCACTGGTCATTCGAGAGATGCAGTGATATGCACATATATTTTAACATGTGCGTTTATTATATATGTGCATGCTGTATTTTATGTATTTAGTGTTCATTATGAAATGTTAAACAAATAAAAAGTATTGACCACTTTAGGTTGAACATTATCTTGTATCCTGTAAAACCACTCATTCAGGACAAGTAGATGCAAGCACCTGATTATTCCAATTATGCTATCTAACATAAACCTTCTGTTACTATTTTCTAATAAATTACTCTCCTTTTAGGACATTAAGTAGATTTTTTGTTATGTGCAGATTATATTACCCATGAGTTTCAGATCAAGACAGTAAAGGAGACATCACAAAATTTTCTTAAAGAGGGATATTTGTTTGACAGGGTAGAGAACCATGAGTATTTTCTGGTCAGTGAGGGGGATCTGCTGAGGATCTCAGGGAAAATATTTTCTTCTCTGGTAAAGAGAGAAGTGTTGGGCATCCTTTTCCCTCCTGCTTTTAGAAGTTGTAGGATGACATTCTACTGCCCTCATCTTGCTGCCATGAGGGAGCAGGTGTGGGGAATAAGAACTGCTGAGAAGCACAGGTTAAAATGAGGAATGAGCCTTTTACGACATAGTTCATTTTTCATACTGATTCTTGATCTGCCTACTATGCACTTTAGTGCATGAGTTAATTACAGATCTTTGTTGTTTAAGTCATCATTAGTTGGGTATTCCCTTGTAAGAAACTGAGATAAGGGAAATGCAATAACTGGGCAATTATAACCAAGGGTAATACCGTGCTTTCACTAAAATATAGGACGCTAAGGAATCATTTCATCACATTCTCTACCCAGAACTGGGGATTGGCCAGAGATTTCCTAAATGAATTAATACATGAACGGGGACCTGGAAAATGAAGAGGGATTAGCCTGAAAGTGTACAGCAGTGTTTCAAGAAAAAAATAGAAAAGGAGATATTCCACAGGTGAGTCATTCCACCTTCCACCTAGAAGTCCAGGGTGTAAGGGAATAAATAAACCAAATCATGAAAGTCTAAGTTAGTCCTGTGAACTCGTGCACCCATTTCAAATGAGTTCAAATCCTGAGTCAGTCACTTGGTAGGTGAATTGGGTAAGTTACTTAACTTTGCTGGGTTTGTTTGTCATGAACATGGAGATCATGAAAAGTACTCGTCCTAAGAGCCCCCATCCCCCCACTCTCGCCCCTTGTACTGGGGATTGAACCCATGGGCACTCTACCAGAGATACATCCTCGGCCCTTTTTCTTGTTTTTCTTTGGGCGGGGAGTCCCCCCTAAATTGCCCAGGCTGGCTTTGAACTTGCAATCCTACAGGCATATGCTACTGCCCTGATCCTGTAATTTTTTTGAGATTAAATGTTTTAGACCTGTAAGGAAGCGAGGGTAATCTCTACAAAGCCTAATAGAGGAAACTGGGATTTGGGTTGGCAGAGCTGGTTTAAGGATTAAAACAAACTGTGTCTGTTTCTGGCTTGGATGGCCAGATGCATGGCAATGCCATTCAATGATACAGGCAATACTGGAGAAAAAGGCATTTTGAGGGAACTGTTGCCTCTGGGATGCCTGCGGGATGTCACACGTGTCTGATAGAACTCGGAGAGACACCTGTGGGCTTAGGAGGCGGAGTCACAGGAGTGGATAAAAGGGTGAAATAAGGGATTACAGTGTGAGGTCAGTGGACCTCGATCGAAGGCATTTCTGGGGGGGTGAAACCCAGACCGAAGGGTTGACAGAGGGAAGAAGGCACAGATGGGAAGGCAGGGCCTGAAAGTTGTGTCGGAGAAGCCGAAAGACAGCACGATTGGCCGCTCCCGGGGAGAAGAGGCTGAAATTGCAGAATGCGTAGAAATCCAACTCCTCCGACCCTGAGCCCAGCGCCTCCGTTCCCGATCTGGCCTCCAACCCATTGTGCCGGCTACCCAAGGGGTCCCTGGACACACTATGAGGCTTCAGCGTAAGGGGAAATGGTTTTCCTTAAGCTGTTTTCCGAGTTGTTCCAGTTATGGCCCCTGCTCCTAAGAACACCCTGCAGGAAGCTGTACCTCAAAACCCTGATTAAATACTCGGGGTCACAACTAAGCATCTCTTCAGGGATTCAGCAAGGAAAGGTAACGCCTTCTCCCAGAGCGCTGCCCGCTCTCGCGAGTACAGAGGTTATCACGAGAGAAGTCGCCGGCAGGTTAGCTCCGCCCCTTTTCTTTCTTTGTCTCCAGGCTTGCAGATCTCGCGGGATTCAGGCGGCAGATCCCGCGACTGCAGGCCCCTGTCCCGTCGCGGCTCTCGCGGTGTTTCCGCGAGACCGCTTCCTGCCTTCCTCGCCATTCTGCCTGCCTTCCTCTCCTCAGCCCTTCCCGGCCTCCCTTCCCCTCCGTCGCCCCCTCCCCGCAGGGATAATATGGTCTCCGGCGATGGACGCTCCAGGTGCAGGTCAGTGACGCCGCCGACGTGGGACTTGCCGCTGGGCACGCGCGCTGTCGGCTCCTGGCGCCTGCTCCGGCCTGGAGTCGCTGGCGGCCCAGACCTAAGAAAGCCAGGCCTCCTGAGCCCCATCCCGTGGGCTCTAGGGTGGCCGTGCGCCGGGCTGCTGGAGGTGCCTGCACCTTCGGCGCCACAACTCGGTGATCTTGGGGCCTGGCTCGGTGATCCCAGGCCTGGAAAGAGCCCCAGATCTTCCCCTCCCCCTCAATTTGAAAGGTGGGCCAGGCCTGCCTGTCTCAGCCTGCCGCAGCTCCGCGTTTACCCGGTGTCCGGTCCCAAGCCACTCCTTCCCCACCGCCCCTGGAGGCGAAATGGGGGGTCGTAGAGGCTGAATATTGCTCAGCCGGCTCCTCACGGACTACTTCAGCGGTCGCCCCCCCGACCCCCCCCCCGGGTCTCCTACCGAAAGGAAAAACAGCCATCCAGAAGTTAACGGCCTAACAATGTTGCGGGTCCTGTCCCCCACCCCATGAATCCACAAAAGATCCGAAAGATTCTTTTCAACCTCAGGGCTGCCTCCGCGCACCTTTCCCCCCCAGATCCTTAGGGTTTGGGAATATGCAAAGGTACCCCCAGGTTTCTGACGCTGTCTTCCCTAAGAGATTGCAAAACCAGTATTTGTTTCTTAGGGAGAATATGCGAAGTTGTTCCTTTTTGTCTTCAGTCTTAAAGACTGTTAAGATCTTACCTAATTTAAAAAAAATTTTTGTTGCATGTGCGGTAAAATTATTTTTAAAAATCAGTTCCTCTAACATAATTGTTCGCTCCCACTCTCCTTTATGCACTTAATGCAACTTTCAGGACGTGTCTTTTTAAAGCATCCCCATATATTGTTTAAAGTCATTCTTATTGACTCTTCCAGATTTTCTTGAACACTTTTTAGGAGTGAATAATCTTTTTTTTTCTACTTTAATTGAGTTTATTGGTACATTTTAGGGATACAGTACAGTTACATTCATTGTTGGGATCTTGTACCTCTACATGACAGGTCTTGGTTCTCGTGTTTTCCCCTTACCCCTGCCCTCCCTTCACCCCCTCCTCCCCTCCCCATCTACAAACACTTTATTTCCATCTTTTCATTATCTCACATTTTTTTCTTTTCCCTCATTACCCTTCCCCTACCCATCCCACCTTCCCTACACCTTTAGCCCCTTTCTTCCCATTTCACAACGTCAGTAATCTTATTAGGATCTTTGCTGGAGTGAATAATCTTAACCAGTTTTTATTTGACAAGAGTCAAGGGTTAGAACAATAGATTGGAGGACATTAGCCACATGCGACTTTAATTAAAATTAAATGTAGTTAAAATAAAATTCCTGTAGCCACATTTCAAGTGATCAGGAACCACATGTGACTAACAAATACCTCAATGGACAGTGCCAATATAGAACATTACCGCCATGCAGAAGATTCTCCTGGGTATTCTTCCAGGTATTTTCCCTTTGCATAAGATGCTTTATTGCTGTTTTTTTAATGAAAATACATTTTTTTTTCAGGATATGCTTTTGAGTACCTTATTGAAACATTAAATGACAGTTCACATCAGAAGTTCTTCAATGTACCTAAACTTGGAGGCACCAAGTATGGTAATGTTCCTTTGCCTTTTCTTGGGTTTGCTTAGATTTAGTAAGTAAATTGCATTTGTCAAGCTGAGTTGAAGAGATTTAAACTATTTTCCCCATGTTGAAACAGGTGCGCATACACATATCTCTGCCATTTTGAAAACTTGGGATAATTTTTGTTTCTGGAAGATGTGAGTGAGCCCATACCTTCATTTCTCATTTGAAAATCTTAAGTCAATTATTTTCTCCAAAGAAACTAATGGCATTTTTTTTTTTAAAAGCAAGCTTTATTATTGATATCCTGTAGCGATTAAACGTGTTCTTACTTTTTCAAGTGACCCGTACCTGTAGTTGTTCTTTTTGCCATCTTTTGAAAAGGAATCTTACACTGGACCCCACTGCTTTGAGTTATTCTCTGGTGCTAGGCTGTACACCAGCACTTTGGGTGTTAGGTAGACAATAGCAAATTCCAGATCGGGGTTAAACCTTTCACTATGGTCTCAGATTCTGCTTCCCAGGTTGCAGGCTTTTTCGTTTTCTTTCTTTTTTTTTTTTTGAGACAAGGTCTCACTATGTAGTTCAGGCTGTTCTTGAACTCACTACATAGCCCAGGCTGACCTCAAACTCAGCAGTCTTCCTGCCTCAGCCTCCCGAGTGCTGGTATTACAGGTGTGCACCACCACGCTCAATCACTGTGATTTCAGAAGTACAAACTCGGCTAACCTCTAGGGCAATGGTGGTGATTCTGTGTATTTTGTTTTTCTTTTAAGACAAATGATGTTAATGGATGTACCTCAGTTGTTAATGGATTAAACCTCACTGCAATAAATAAGTGGGTTTTGAATTTACATTGGATGGAAAGTCTTCATGTCTTCATTGTCATATGTCTTCATGTTTTATCCTTTTACTGATAATGAGTTTGCACTAGGACATTGGATGAAGTCTTGGTTTTATTGACGGTTGAATAATTTTCTCAGACAGACCTATGATGGGAATACCTCTTTGAAAAAGTGATTATTTTTTGCAAACTTTCTGTGAACACTACATGCAAACATAAATGACAGGTCTGTGACAGTGTTTTGTTTTTGTTTTGTTTGTTTGTTGAAACGGTTTCATTGTGTAGTTGAGACTGACGTGGAACTCACTGTGTAGCCCAGGCTGGTCTTGAACTCACAGGGATCCTCCTGCCTCAGCCCTCCCAAGTGCTGGGATTACATGCTTGCGCCACCATGCCTGGCTTGTTACAGTGTTTTGGAAGAAGCTTTTCTTTAACCTTGTATTTCAATGTCATTATAGTTGTTTTCTCTTGTTTTTTGCAGACTTTTCAGTGAATATTGCATGTAAACATAAAGGCCAAGCCTATCAACAGTTTTTTGGAAGCTTTTCTTTAACCAAGTATTTCATTGTCTTTTTAGTTGTTTTCACATGACTTAATTGAGTTGTTTTCATGTGATTTAATTTAGGATTGTGATTTTTCTGTAGGCTTTTTAGTATATGTGCTGCTGAAGCAAGCACTCTGTAAGTTTTTTTGTTTTGTTTTGGGTTTTGGTTTTTTTTTTTTTTTTTTTTTTTTTTGAGACAGGGTCCAGCTATGTAGTGCAGGCTGGCCTTGAACTCACTAGCTAGCCCAAGCTGGCCTCAAACTTGTGAAGAATGGGATTACAAGCATGCACACCATGCCCAGCTTTTTCTGTGGATTTTGATGAATTAATACACACTCTATCTAGACTGCCAAGTGCAGTGTTGGATTGGTTTGGATTTGAGTTTTTTGTTTGTTTGTACATGCATGCTTGCATTGTGAGGTGATTTAGATATTTTAGCATATCTTAGAAGATCCTTGTCTCAGAATTAGGTCATAGAGGGGCCAGGGATTTAGCTCAGCAGTTCGGTGGCCTGCCTTGCAAGCGCAAGGACCCGAGTTCAATCCCCAGTACCAAAAAAAACAAAAAAAAAAGAATTAGGTCATAGACATGAGAGCAGTATTAAGAGCGGTGGTTTTCTTGATGTCGTATGTCTTCATGTTTTATCCCTTTACTGATAATGAGTTTGCGTTAGTTTTGGAAAGCTACATTGGTTGTGTACAAGAAAGGCTCTTTTATTTCCCTTTACTTTCTAAAATAGGTAGTGATTCTGGCCTGGAAGTGTTAACATTTTATAGCTTAATAAATTAAAAAAGGATGTATGAGGATGCATTTAAAATTGAGTTCAGTACTTTCTGTGGATAATTTGTGGAAATGTGCACACTTAAAGATGACCTATATTTCCCAAACAGGGAATTAAAGCAACAGTAAAGTGCGTGGAAAGGGAATGATGAATAATACAAACATTAAATGAGATATATAACATAATCCCAGAATTACAGAGCTTTATAACAATGATAAATATAATAATAGAATGATTATAAATATTAGTGCCTTTAAATACAAATTTGATTTTTATTTCTGTGGGATCAGTACCCTGGTTTTTTCATAGAGTATTACTATGAGAGGTTAGTTAATAGTCACTTAAGTAATTTCTGTGTAATATCTTGGAATAAAATTTGAAAGAATGTAAAAGCATCTTGGGTAGAAAGTGTTTTGCTTATTTAACATTTGAACAAAAAAATCCTTAATGTTTGGAGGGACCAAATTGAGTGGTTTCACAGACATATGCTTTTGTGACATGTTTTAGGAATCCATGACCACTGTCTTTCATCCCCACTCTACCATCTGGTGCTGCTGTGTTAAGAATCACAGATGCAGGGCCAGGGATTTAGCTCAGTGGTTCCTCCGCCTACCTTGCAAGCATAAGGACCCGAGTTCGATCTCCGGTACCAAAGCAAAACAAAACAAAAAAAAAGAATCACAGATGCAGAGAGCAACTGCGATGAAGGTGATACATTCTACCCCTGTGTGTGCTGGAGAGGAAAGGTAGTGGACAACCACTGTGCTGAGCTCTGTGCTATCAGGAATGCCTATAGCTGCACTGAACTGAAAACCTAATGAATAGGATGCAGTGACCTAACAAATAGGGTTTTCTTTTTCTGACATAACAAAAAATCTGGAGATGGGCAGGCTAGGACTGCGGTACCAATCTCAGCAGAGGTCTAGGCTTTTCCTTTCTTTCCATTGCTCTTGTTGTTTTATTTGCAGAAGAGGTGCTGCATCTCCAGACCTTATGCCCAAGTTCTCTATAGCTGCAAGGGCACAACAGGAAGAAAAGCTCTCCCTGGGGGCTTTTGCCTCTTTGGACAGAATTTAGCTTCCAGAAGGCTGAGCAGGGAGTGGTTTAGCTTTATGGCTTTTACAGTAAGGAAAAAAAAAAAAGTGGAGAAGAGGTTGAAAATAGGTGGTACATGAGCCAGTGTGGATATCAGCCTCATTAACCTAATGTCCTTTCTTTTTCTGTCTCTAAACAGTGTGCGACACAAAGTACTTGGTTTCTGCTTTTTTACTGCCTAGAGTCAAACATTTGTTCTAGAGAGTAGCTGTTGCTGGGCAATAGGTAGAAAGCCCCAGGCTCCCTTGTTTTTTCATTCCTGACTGCTTGCTTGCTTAACCACAGTACTCAGCCTGGGTAACTTAGTAAGACTCTCTCAAAATAGAAGTTTTAAGGACTGGGGATTTAGCTCAGTGGCACCCTGCCTGACAGCATAAGGCCTTGAGTTCGATTCCCAGTACCAAAAACAAACAAAATCCCATGATTTCATTTATATGAGACATTCAGAATATAAATAAAATAAAGAGTTGTGGTAAGAAAATAGATTTGAGAATAGGCTGGAGGTGTAGTGTAAAGGCCCTGGGTGCAATTTTGGCCCTGTCAAAAAAAAGACAACATCCCAGAAAGTCTCACTTTTATATGTATATACAAATATAAGTATGTTACTTTTAAAAGAAAATACAGCATATATGTTTTGTAACTTATTATATCATGAATATCTTTCCAGGTAACTAAATACAAGTATTCCTTACTATTTGAATCTATTTGGTTTCTGAGTCAAGGAGCATGAGTTTGGGTTGAAACAGATTACCTATGCTTTTCCATTGAGTGTATACTATTGCTAGCATGGATACATCATGCTTAAGTTAACAGAACTTAGAATGTCAAGGATGTTACCAGCTTTTCTCTGTTTAGTATAAATAAGTCTGCTATGTTAGTGCTGGGAATAGAACCCAGGGCTTCATGTGTGCCAGGCAAGCTTTTCTACCCTTGAACTATGTTCCCAGCCTTTGATAATTAATTTTTTTGTGCAAGCTTATGTAGAGTTGTTACATGTGCTGTTCCTTGTACCTCATCACACTCTTTTATTCTTATACTTTTATTGTATACTATCTTCCATTTTTTGCGCTGGACTCTAAGGAACAAATATTTAAGTAAAAGAGTTGTTGCAGTTTCCAGACATCCAAAGACAGTGGAAGAAAACATAGGTCTCATTTTGAATACTGCCCAATGTGATCGTTGCTGACCATTCTCCTTATATGATGACCAGCCTACCAGCTGTTGGTTAAGATCATACCTCTAGGTAATTTTTCACCTGTTGTTTTAACCTGATCTGACTAGACTTGCCAGATTTCTATTTCTGAACCAGTTCTCTTGCTGGAAGGCACACAAGTTCATATTTTCTAATCTCCTCTATTCCTTATGCTCTGGAATGGGCTGTAGGATGGGTAAGCAATGAAATGAAAACAGTGTGTCTGTAATATGTACATGTAATGTGACTTTCTAAGGCTTGTCTTTACCTGACAGATTCCAAGTACCATGTACAGCCATGTACTCAGTACTCAGCATATTTTATCCAAGGGGCTCTTGGTTACAGCTCTGCTTTTTTATTGCCATTTTCTGCTCTAGATTACGCTGTTGGGCTGCAAGGTAAGTAGCTCAAGTGAATTTATAGTGATGATACAGAGCTCTCAGGCCATTGAAATGTCCTTGTGTCTCAGGAAAAGAGGCAGCATGTCAGCACTGAAGTAGTTATTTATAGTTTTTCTCTCTAGGGACTTAGGATTTCTGCCTGCTTTGTGTCCTCTGCCTGTACAGACAAGCTGCCCCTGCCTGCTCACTTTGTATCTGGATCTAGACGAGAACCTCACACTCCAGCTTAGCATCTCCCCCTCCCTTTTTTTTTTTTTTTTTTAAAGAGATACTGGGGATTGAACATTTGCACTGAGCTACGCCACCACCCCCTTTTTAAGTCTCTTAAGTTGCCCAGGCTAGGCTTCAACTTGCAATCCTCCTGCCTCAGTCTCCCAGAGTGTTGAGATTATAGACTTGCACCACCATGCCCAGCAGTCAGCCTAGTTCTAGTTACATGGGCATGAGTTAACCCTATCCCCAGGTGTGACGCAGCTGGCTTGTGCTTTGCTCCAGGCCCTTGGCCTTAGGCAGAATTTTTAAGGGCACCTGGGAGCCTCATGACCTGCTTCTTGCCCTAGTCCCCAGCCTTTCTTCTAATGTTATCACTACTCTTTAGGACTTTGGGCAGGTAGGGAGCATGGGTTACTGGGCTTTTGAGTATTTCTCCTTTAGTGTAGTTTTTCCCTGGATTTAATTCTTCATAGCCTGTTTGTTAGCAGTTTTTAATACTGGTATTCCAGTACCAGTGAGTGACTTTATCCTCAAAGTGAGGAAACTAAGAATACTCCCCAGCCCCATAGCACTCTGTTCCTAGCTCAGTAATGGTAGTTCTAATACCTAGCTAGCTTTTAACATTTATTACATCCAGTTGTGTGACTCCTGTTATACCCTTGGCCAATGTCCCCTTCCTAAGTTGCACTGCCTACCATATGGTAGAAGAGAAACCTGAACAAAAAATCTCTTGATTTCAAAGCCTGTATATTTATAGAAACCTGTTATGCCAGTAGCTGCAAATTCATGCTTACAAGAGCATAGACAGGTGAAGTGCCCTGGTTGGAATTGTAGTCACAGGAGAGATCATATCTTGCAGAAGATGATGCTACTAAGTTTAGACAGAAGTATGATATGAGTATTACCCAATATTTATCTTGAAAAGCCAGAAATTTACATTTTAACTTGAAAAATCTCTGGTTTTTATGTTGGCAATTAAATTTTAAAACTTCAGAGCAAAAGCATGTTTGCAGCCTTAGTCTGTGACCTCTGTGCTGAGAGAGCCCCCCTATTGCCTAATCTTAGTGGTAGTCATGTAGCCTTGAATAGCAGTGTCTGCAGCCATGGGAGCATAGGCCTGTCTTATGTCAGCTGTGTCCATGAAATAGCAGACTTCATCCTCTTTCAGAGCCTAACCCAACCATAGAATTTTCCACTGAAGTATTGATCAGAAAGTATCTGTTATTGGGCTGGGGATTTAGCTCAGTAGTGTCGACCCCTGCCAGCACTAGACCCGCGTTTGATCCCCAGTACCAAGAAAAAAAGAAGAAAATAGCTGTTATTAACTCATTTCAGAAGTATGATATCATAAATCATCATACTCTCCAAGTTTCAGTTACCAGCACCCTGGTTTCTCCATCTTTTTGGTTACCTATCCTTAAAAGTTAGCTTTCTGGAAATTGCAACTTAGAAGAAAGAGAATAAGGCAGTCCAGTTTTCTGCTTGGTGCATGGATCTCTCAAGGACACTGTTTAATTAATTCAGCTTATGTTTATTGAGTAGTCATGTATTTGTGGCAAATGAGAGGTGGCTAGGATAGCATCTTTGTGGAAGAAGAGCACAGTTTAGTCGTGGGAACATACATGTGTGAGGCATTGTTACTACTTTACTGTGCTGTAGCAGGAACTAGAAACTACCTAGTAAAGTAGTTTAAACAGGAGGTCTTAACTATGATAAAAGAGTAATTTTAAAATTGAAGGAAACTAGGACTAAGGGAGAATGCCCAAGGAAGGATGAACTTGGAAGGGTTTAAGCCTTGTTCTACCCTTTAGATAGCCAAGAATATCTGTTGCCTTTAGCCAGGTGGTGCTGGTCTGGAGATCCTGCCAGTAGGCCATCCTCAAGAGTGCCAGCTGGAGATGAGGCACCTGGTATAGACATGCATTGGGATCATGGGTTCAAGCTCATTGTGTGACTCTCCAGGCAGCTTGCAGTAGAAGTCTGGTCATTGGTGGGGCAGGGGCCATCTGGGCAGGAGTGTCTTAGTCCAGTCATTGGAATGGGCAGGAGGCCTTGATACCATGCAGTACATGTTGTGTACACATTTGGAGGATCTGCACAACTCCCTGAGCTTTATTTTTCAAAGACTAATGAATGTAGTGACAGATGGGCTTCTTTTTGAGAACTTATATGTCTGCTACATACCCACATTTGGAGAGTCAGTTTGTTGTTCTTTGAAATGAAAGCAAGTGTTCTTTGGGGAAAGTGCTAGTTTAGCTTGCAACTCAAAACCATAACAATTTTTTTTCAAGTGGTCATGGTACTTTGATAATGAGCGGAAGGGCTGTACTTTTTAATCCCACAGAATCTTAAAATCTTATCAACAACAGATTTGATAAAATCAGTTTTTCTGCTTCAGGGAAATTCTTCAGTGTAGCTGGCATTTTGGATAAGCTACATGAATCCTCTAGGTTTTTGGAGATGTGAAATTAACATTGCTAAAAGACAAACTAACACTACCGGAGACTCCCTGTAATAGGTTTTAGTCTCCTGCCCACTGTACGATGCAGGGTTAAAAAAAACCTCAAAGACAGAATTAAAGAAAAAGGTGGGGAGCCAGGATGCCCAATCTGAGCAATCCAACAATGGCCCTGCTCAGTCCAAGCCATTGATTTTTTTTTCTTTTTTTTTTTCTCTTTCTTTCTTTCTTTTTTGGTATCAGGGATCAGACTTGGATCCTTGAGCTCGTGAGGCAGGTGTTGGAACCACTGAGCTAAATCCCCAGGGCCCGTTGATTCTTAATTGGTAATCAGATTGGGGTAAAGGGGTACTACTTGTGAAGATGTACACTCCTACAGTTGCTATGGATACTAATGCAGGCAAGGCATTCTCAAATTAGGAACAGAATAGACAAAATACAGTGTTGTAACGAACCGAGTCCTCTAGTTCAGGGTTCAGTTGTGGGAATGGAATTTGGGCATGAGTTACTCTAACCTGAGCTACTGTATTATCTCATATTGAGCCCCTCAGCTTCACAGACCATTTCTCTAGTCTCTGCTGTGGCCCTTAGTGCAAAGATCATGCTAACCTACATGCTGTAAGTCATGTAAGCTTCATTTGGACTCACTTGTTAAAATAAGCCAATTGCAGAATTAACTTTTTATAGCCTGCACTGCTTACAGCCGCTTTAGGGCATAATCAGTAAGGCAGTTGCCCACAAACACTCTGTCCATTCAGAAACATCTGCCAGCCTTCTCTCCAATGTCTGCTCTACTACTGCAAAACTACCTACCTATAGGATACTTTAAGAACTGGATGAGATAATTATGCAAAGCACCCAAATACCCACTCCTTGGTAGGCCCTGAATAACTGCAGGTTTTACTGTTGAAAATGTGGAGTTACTGCTTAACAAGTTATCTCTCAACTTCAGTAGGTCAGGAATTGTGGAGTAACTAACTTGAGTCCTTCTGGTTTGAGTTGTTGAAGCCAGCTGTTGGTTGGGGCTCAGCTGCCTTAAAAATCTGTTGATGATAAGGCTCTGTTCCTGTGGCCTGCTCACAGTGTCAGGCTGGTGCATGGTTGTGGGGAGGTGTGAGTCCACATTCTCACCTGCCTCATAGCAGGGGCTGTGGCTCCTCTGGAGCAGGTCATCCAAGAATACTGGAGTTCCAGGATTTTCTGCTGTAGCCTGGAAGTCATACAATGTCATCTCTGCCACACTTGAATTCAGAGCAGATTGCACGACAGCATGACCACTGGGAGGCAGTGGTTATTGATTATTGGTATCACATTGCAGATGGCTACTACAGAGTGAAATAAATTTTGGTTTTGTGTGTTTGCCTGCATCTCTCCTTGCAGTAGACATCTTAATATGGTTATGAATTTTGATAAATTTGTAGTAGTGCATTTTTGCTGGTTGTTTGTTTCTTTTTTAAAACATAGGGTCTTGGTGTGTAGTCCAGACTGGCTTGGAGTTCATGATCCTCCTGTCTCAGCCTCAAGGTGCTGAGATTACAGGCACTCGCCACCATGCCTGGCTTGGTGCCACCCCGTCTTCCTTCCTTTCTTTTTTTTGGGGACAGGGTCTCACTATGTAGTTCAGACAGGCCTTGAACTCATTGTGTAGCTCAGGCTGGCCTCAAACTCACAACAATCCTCTAGCCTCAGTTTCTTGAGTACAGGCATGGGCCACCACGTCTGGCTTGATGCCTCTTCTTAATGAAAAATGTCCAGTTAATGATTGTGGTTAGTTTTCTTCAGAGCATTCTTACTTGATTATTACTTTTAAATCTTCACATGACAACAGTTAAAACTCCTCAGTGCTAAGTGTGGTGGTGCATTCCTGTAGTCCCAGGACTCTTGAGAGGCTGAGGCAGGAACATTCCAAACTTGAGCCCAGTCTGGGCAGTTTAGACCCTGTCTCAAAATAAAAAGAGCTGGGAATGTAGCTCAGGGAATAGGCCTGGATTCAGTCTTCAGTCCTGTAAAAACCAAAATCCTACTAAGATTATAACAGCATCCCTTTATCCTCCTCTGGTATCTGTGCCACCGAGAATTTTCAGTTCTCTTGGATGTTGTTTCTGGTATCTTCCCTGTTATTTAGTTTCACTTATATTGCTATTTCTTGATTCTTTTTTTTTTCAATTTTAAACCTTTAATAACTTTCTATTTTAGAAACTGAGGATTTCATGTTTCTCTTCTACATATACACATGCCTGTTAATCACTGTAAACAATTCTCAGCCTGTTCATGTAGTACATGACAGTTTTCACATTCCCTACACAACTTTGTTTTTCCTGCAATTTATGATTGTCCTTTTTGTTTACTTGGATTTTCCATGTCCATGTCAGTGATTCATCTCCAGTCTCTCTGTTCCTTCTGGTGTAGTCAGGTTGTCTTGTCAGTTGTGTTTTGCCCTTTCTGGCAGTGTCCGTGTTGGATGTCACCGTCCACCTGGTATGAAACTGGTTCACTGTGGTGTGCACAGCTGCTGTCTTTAGAGTCAAAACAGTGTGTCTGTCTCTCTCCCTGTCTCATTGATTCCATGGTTTCCTAAATTTACTCTTGTTCTATAAAGCATATTTTCCAGAAGCTTCCTAACAAAGGTTCCTGGGAGGTAAATATCTGGGATTTTATGTTATTTGGTTTGCCTGTGGATATATTTCTAGGCTGGAAGCTAATTTCACTTGAAATGTGAAGATGTTGCTTGCTGTTTTCTAGTGTCTTATACTTCCCCTGGAAGGCTTGGGCAGGCCTGACTCTTAGGCTCTGATCTGGGTTCCTTCCCCATTGCAGACATTTGAATTTCAACTTTTCTATTCTCTGCCTAGTCCAGTAACAGTCATGCATGCATTTTCTGTTTTCCAAAATTGTGTTGGTTTTGCTTGTTCCTCTTTGTTCTTTTGGGTTTACAACATTGCCATTTCGTAGCTGTTATGTTAGTGCAGTGATGGTGAACCTTTAGGAGACTGAGTGCTAAACTGCAACCCAAAACCCACTTGTTTATCACAAAGTTCCAACACTGCAATTAAATTAGAATACTTAGAGGTTTTAGTTTAGAAAGAACAACCTTACCATCTTTTGTCTTAGAAGAAAAATACAGTAATACCATGCTATAGGTTCACCACCGTTGCCATAGTGGAGGGAGTAGAGGTAATTACTGCTGTTCACCATGCATAACTAGAAATCTGACAAATGCTTTCCATAAAAAATTTTAAGAAATATTCCTGAGATTGTTTTTCCAGAATAATTAACCAAGTAAAAAGGTTAATTTTATTTATTTTGGTAATGGGGATCGAACTTGGGACCTTATACTTGCAAGGTAGGCAGCAGAACCCCTGAGCTAAATCCCTGGCTCCTGAAAAGGTTAATTCACATACTAATTTCTCTGACAATATTTTCTTTCTCACCTCCAAATGTTCTATTAAAAAAAATTCTGGCCAGGTGTGGTGGCACACTCCTGTAATCCCAGCACTTAGGAGGCAGAGGCAGGATTGCCGCCAGTCTGGGTGGGGTATATAGTGAATTCAAGGCCAGCCTGAACTATAGCGAGACCCTGCCTCAAAGAATAAAAAAATTCTTCCTGTAATTCTCTTAGCCAGTATTTTCATTTTAAATGAGAAGATGGATCAGAGTCATACCTAAATAGTAAATACACAGTTTAATGTTTCTAATTCTAATTTTATAATTCTTTTCTAATTTTATAATTCTTTTTTAAATAACAACCATATTAATCTTTTCTTTCATTTATGTATGTGAAAAATTTCAAACATGAATGTAGGGAGATACAGTGGAAAGAGTGTACCTCCTTGTCATTTCGACTGTGGGTGATGTGCCTGTGGAGGTTTATCACTTACAGTGAGCACACTTGTGGGAAACCTTCGTAATGTGGGAGCCAGAGTGAATGGGTACTCTGTGCACCTTCCTCTCAGTTTAACTGTGAACTTGAAACTTCTCTTAAGACCTTTTAAAAGGGCTTGTCCCTTCTGAGAAGATTCCTTGTTTTCTTGTGTTCTCTTAGTGCCTGCTGCATGCTGCAGGTTTTTACTTTGTTTACTTCTTTGTGATAGCAGCCTCTCAAAAGCTCTAACTTCCTAAGAGCCACGTAGTATAGGACATACTAGCAAAGTCAACAATTATTTTCCTAATTTAAAAAAAGGCAAAACTAGTATACGAGTCAACCATGTATTTATCAGCAGAGACCAACATTTTGTCAATTTTTGTTTTGATTTAATCGTTTTCACAACCTGTTAATATTCTTCAGTATATATATTTGATGTACAAAATAACTTCTAAAAATCACAATGCCATGATTATACCTAACAAAATTGAGTAATTCCTTATTATAGTCTAAACCCAGTAACCAGTATACACAGTATAAATATACAGCAGATGATTAAATTTTAAATTTATTAGGGTAAAAGAAACATTGCCCTTAATCTCCCTCAAAAATACTTCTTCCTTCTAATGCTTCCCTACCCATCATTCTTGCCACTTTATGAAGCAGCTGTGGAAGTCCTCATTCTTGTGTGTTGTGATAAAAAACAGGAATGCTAAGTGCCATCCAATGGAAAGGCAGGCTCATAAACCGTGTTGTCTTCATCTTTATTCACCGGATCTGGTACCATATGACCACCTTCCCTAAAGAAGGGAAGACCATGAAAGGGAAGTGTTTTGAATAAATTCAGGACATTGCAGCAGCTACAATTGTGCGACTGAAGACACTTAGAAAAGACGACTTCAGAGCTGCTTCAGAAAGTGTCAGAATAATGAGATCTGTGTGTTGGAAGTGGGGAGGAAGATTTTAAGGAGAACTAATGGCAATGTGTCTTTCACTGTAAAAAATTTAAATTTTTAACTACCTTTTTTTTTTTTGGTTTTTTGAGACAGGGTCTCACTACGTAGTTGAGACTGACCTGGAACTCACTATGTAGCCCAGGTTAGTCTCGAACTCACAGCAATCCTCCTGCCTCAGCCTCCTGGGTACTGGGATTACAGGTGTGCACCACCACGCCCAGCCTAACTACCATATTTTTTTATCACACCTCATGTATTTTTCTGCTTGTCTCAAAGTCTATTTTCACCTTTGCTTCAGTATCCAGCTTGGGTCCACAGAGAGCATTTGGTTGTTCCTGACCTCGGGACTTATTCAGTCTGTGATAGTCTTCCTCTTTTCCCCCCTTCCATACTGGTACTTTGTTTGTTTGTTTGTTTGTTTGTTTGTTTGTTTTGAGACGGGGTCTCATTAAGTAGTTGAGACTGACCTGGAACTCACTGTGTAGCCCAGGCTGGTCTCGAATTCACAGCAATCCTCCTGCCTCAGCCTCCCGAGTGCTGGGATTGCAGGTATGTGCCACCACGTCCGGCTGCATACTGTTTTCTTTTGAAGAAACTTCTGCAGATTGATATGTTCTTCCTCCACTCAACTTTGGGTCTTGCATGTGATAGGCCAGCAGTGCTGTACTGCAGAGCACTTGTCTTCTCCTGTTGCCGCATTGGAGATATGAGGGAATGCTGCTTTGTGATTTCACTTTGCTCTCCACTCTGTCCTGTATTTCCTGTGGACAGAACTTCAGGTTTGGGTCACGGATCATCTTTGTTATATTGCATTTGATCACCTGATGAGTTTAGCATCCACTTAGGATCATGGCTCAGACCTGTTATTTCATTAGGTGTTGCACTTTGGTAGTTCTTCTAATTACATATTTTTTTGTTTTTTTTTTTTTTTTTTTTTTTTTTTTTTTTGTATTAGGAATTGAACTGAGGACCTTGTACTTGCAAGGCAGGCACGATGCCCACTGAGCCAAATTCCCGGCCCTATTAGCTGTAATTCTTAATGAAGGACTTTCTCTTAGCTATTGGTTTTTTGAAATCAGGAGAGACAAGACAGATGGTTACTTTTTTGTCCCTTGAGTTGATGCATTGGTAGCTTCACTGGTGATGGACAAAGGGTGTGTGTGTGTGTGTGTGTGTAACAGGGATCAAACTCAGGACCTTGTATGTGCATGGCAGGTGCAGTGCCACTGTGCTAAATCCCCAGCCCAAACTTTATGATTTTGACACAAGATGTTCCAAGCTTATTTTGTACAAATGGCCATTTCTCCAAGGAACCAGTTTTTGTGTTTGTTTGTTTGGTTTTTGTTTTTGTTTTTTGATGGATAGGTTTTAGAAACAACAGGCTTAGGTACTAGCAGTTGATTATTGCTGTGTTGTCTTTGTTCTAGACATTTTTTGTGGACAGAGCTGGGAAAATGAGTTTTAGATAATACTTATTATTGTTTAGTCCTAAGCATGTATTCTACATGGAGCTACCTGTGCCCCAGAACTGCTCTGATTTTGGGCTTGTAAATCCTTTAAAGAGTTCTTTCCCAACTTAGTAACTAAAGTACTTACTTGTTGCCTTCTTCCTTTTCCTTCTCTTCCTCCTCCTCTTCCTTCCTTCCATGTCCTGTCCTCCTCAGCACACTTTCCCCCTCCCCTGCCCACCACAGCCAAGGGCTGAATGCAATTTGTTTTCTTTTTGATTCTTTGGGGAGGTACAGTCAGAATACTATATAGGATACATACTAATTTCTTCATTTTATGTTTATATTGTTGCTTTTAGGGAGAAGAATTATGTATTTAACATATAATATTTTTTAAAAATATAGGTCGAGTATCTCCTTACTTCAAATACATGAGACCAGAACTGTTTCAGATTATGTATTCATGTATATTTAACCCCCCACAAAGGTAGTATAGACTATAAACACTTTTGTATTACTATTTCTCTTGGTGATATATTCTGGAGATTACTCATTACCATTTAGAACAGCTTGTTCCTTTGAACAGCTGTGTAGTAATCCATCATGTCCATTGCCATGATTTATCTAGTCAATCTCATACTAATTCAAACTACCCTTTAACTCTAAAGAAACACTGGTGTGGCCAAAGCTGAGAGAATTTGTTATGATGGAAAATTTTTAAAAGTTGCAATTTCTTTCTGTGTTACATGCCTAAATTGATAATCAGAAGTGAAAGTTTTCATGAAATGGATTTTACTCACCTGTGCACCCTGATTGACTTTAAATTTGAATCTTTTAAAACATTTTTATTTAGGTTTGTTTGTTTTTTGCAGTACTGGGGATTAATCCAGAACCTTCACATTGATCTACATTCTCAGCCCAGGCTAGGCTCAAACTATATCCTCCTGTCTCAATCTCCCAGAGTGTTGGGATTGTATGTGTGTGCCCCACCCAATTTAAACCTGAAGCTTTTTTGATGGAACTATTTTAAATTTCTTACAATCATATAGAGAGTTTTGTTTTGCCATACTAGGGGGATTTCCTTGTTATTTTATTTAGTCTGTATTTTGTACTTTTCCAATTTCTCTGTGTCATCTTGCAGTGTGAAATGTTTATCTGCCATGGCTCTAGTTTGGTATGTCTGATTCAGTGCAGCTCTTGTGTGAGTTTTTATATCTGGTTTCTTGTGGTCTAGGGCTTATGGACAGAAAAGTCTCAAATTTAACATGAGTGGCATTACACACCATATTTGCTAGACTTACAGCAAAATTTTTAAATTAAAAAAACAGCATATGTTTGTTGTTTTTGCTATTATAATTTTTACAGTGCATGGGTGTGACTGTCCTTCAAAGCCATTTTTCCTCTCCACCAGATGTTCTGCCTTATTCTGTACGGGTCCTCCTGGAAGCTGCTATACGAAAGTGTGATGGCTTCTTTGTGAAGAAGGAAGATGTTATGAACATTTTAGACTGGAAAACCAAACAGAGCAATGTGGAAGTGCCCTTTTTACCTGCCCGAGTTCTTCTTCAAGATTTTACGTGAGTGATAGGTTTACATTTCATAAGTGAATTTTCAGTGTTTTTGTTTAAAAATTTGGGCTCTGATGGATAGATGTTAAATTTGAAGGTTAGTTTATAAATTTTTTAAAGTTGTCCTTTCTAAACAAGTGATCCAATAAAAATTAGGCACTCGTTTCTTATGCCATATATTTAAAAACAGCTTTTCCTTAACTTTTCTTGTTTGTCATCTCAACACAGCTACTAGTTTTTTTAAACTTACCAAACCTTGATTTCTTTATTCTCCACCCCCCCAACATATTTCTTTCCAGCTCTTCTCTGGCATAGTAAATAAGTGTCACCATGGATTTGCATTTGTTTAGGCCAAAAATCTAAGAATTAGCCTCAATTTCTTTCTCTCCCTAATCCCCTATTTACTACCAGTCTGTCAGCAGATTCTGTCAGTGCTGCCCTGACATGCATCCTATGTCCAGATATTCCTTCCATCTGCACCACTGTCACCTGGCTCTGGCTCCATGTTCCCTCTGCCTGGACTACACTGTGGCTGTCTCACCTGGCATCCTTGCATCCATATTTATAGTCTGCTCTTGACACTAGATGGAATGACTTGGTTATAAAGTGTTCATGAAGACACCTCATTCCTCCACACGCCACATGGCTTCTGTAAAATCCAGCCTATTACAGCCCGAGAGACCTTGCCTGGTCTGGTAATCCAAGGATTCATTATTTGAATAAGTGATCCTGAGCTGAGTTTGGGAAGAGGCTAAGGAGTTGGCCAGATCTCCTCTGCCCACTACCCAAACTGGGTCTGTATGCCATTTCACTGTGTATGCTGGTATTACAGTACCATACCATGTTCTGGTCGTTAATTTATCTTATCCATTTTCTTTTGGTTTTGTGAGACAGGGTTTCAACTATTAGCCTAGGCTGGCCTCAAATTTGAAATGATCTGCCTGTCTCAGCCTCCTGATTATAGTGTTCCACCACACCAGTTCCTACCAATTTCTTGAGAGCCAAAACTATGTCCTATTTGACCTTTTACCATTGATGTCTGGCACGTTGAAGGCATTGGTACATGCTTGTTAAACAGTTGGCTGGACATATAGATGCATGAATATGAGGTAGCAAAGGCTGGCAAGAAGGTGCTGGGGAAGGGGGAGGTGCTATCAAAAATGGAGAACAGGAGAAAACCCTACAGGAAGTTTTCTTGATGTTCATTGAGGCCTCCGTATATATTTTTTCTGCTTCTTTTGGCCTATCTGCCAAGCACTGAAGTTCTGAAATAATATTTCATGTTGATTTTCAGTAAAATGGGACACATCTAGCTTTGGATAATAAGGATATAAAAAATGAATCCAAGCTAAAAAGATATTTTTAAAAATAAAAATGAGTAATAACATGTTGATTTTGATTTTGGGATTTTTTGGTTTTTTTGGGTTTTTTTTTTTTTTTTGGCAGTTCTGGGGATTGAGCCCAACATCTCTACTACCAAGCTGAGTTCCTAGCACAGTGTTAATTATTTATTAACATTTATAAAAGTAGTCAATAGTAATTTAACTCTTCTGTTCACAGTGGAATACCGGCCATGGTGGACTTTGCTGCTATGAGGGAAGCAGTGAAAACCCTTGGAGGTGATCCTGAGAAAGTCCACCCTGCCTGTCCAACAGACCTCACCGTTGACCACTCTCTACAGATCGATTTCAGCAAATGGTACATGAATGTAGATGCTTAACCGGAAGGGCACGGGGTAGCAGCGGAGCCAAAATGCTGGGTTGCCAGAATGGGGTGTGTTTGCACGGCTCACTGGTGTATTAAAGGCACAGCTGGTGGGAGAGTTTCTGTACTCAGTCCAGATCTAAAGCCACTTTTGTGCCTGCATATTTTGCTGCCATTTTTGGTAGAAATACACAAGCCTAGGACCTGCTTTTTGGACTGAATGTCTGAATAAAGTCTGTTCCCTTTTTGTCTTTTAAACTACCTTTCAGAGTGAATCTAAAGGTTTGTCTTTAATTGGTGGTTGAAAACACTAAGGTAACTACAGCTCTTTTTCATTTCCACTTAATGTTTATAAGGCCCCTTTGGCCAAGGCACAGCAGAAAATACCTGTTTTCTTGTGGGGCATCAGTCTTCTCATGTTCCTGGAGCAGCAGACTAATACTGCAACTTATTACAGCTCATGAGAGGTTTCACTCTATACTGAAACTGTTGGCTCTGTACTTCTAAGTTGTTAAATGAAAAAAAAGTATTTTGGTACTTGCTAAAAGTTATTTAAATTGGCACTGAGTGATGAAAGTGATTGTCTTGGGCACCTGGAATTATGTTTTCATGTCCATAAATATAAATTACGTGTGTCTTTTTGTTTTGTGTGTTTTATTTTTGTCATCTAAAATTTGCTTTTGAGACCTGAGTTAACTGGGTCATGTTAGCTTTTAAGTATTACTTCCAGATAGCATTGCAGTGTGCATTGTTTGAAAAGCTAAGTTTCTGTCTCTGAACTGGTTTGTTTCCTTTTGGGACAATAGTGCAATACAGAATGCTCCAAATCCTGGAGGTGGTGAGCTGCAGAAGGCTGGAAAATTGTCTCCCCTGCGAGCACAGCCGAAGAAGCTGCCCTGCAGAGGCCAGGCTGCCTGCCGAGGATCCTGCAACTCTGCAGAGCCAGGCCGCATCTCAGGAACATTCGCTGCACAGATTGAGAATGCACCCGTCCTGTGTCCTTTTCATTTGCAACCAGTGCCTGAGTATGAGATGGTTTCTGTTAATATTTACTGTTGCCAGGTTCCTTTTCAGTGAGGAAAATCACACATTTCACTACCCAGTGCCTTTTGTGTTACCCTTACATGTATGTCCTTCATTGTGTTTTTATTGATGCTGAGGGTTGAGACCTGGCCCTTGCACATGCTGGGCATGCACTCTGTCACTTAACTGTGTCTCTGGTCATATTTATGACTAATGTGGGCAAAAAAAGGAATCTCAGCAGATGTGGTACATGCCTGCCATCTGGTTACTCAGGAAGCCAAGGCAGGACAATCTCAAGTTCAAGGCTAGCTTGAACAACTTAGCAAGATCCTGTCTCAAAACAAAAATAGAAAGGGCTGAGTATGTACCTCATTGCCAGGCCTTGGGTTCAGTCTCCAGTACTGCAAAAAGAAATTAGGATCTCATTTTAAATTGAATTTTTTGTTTTTGTGACTTTGTACTATAGGTGTGCTCATTCATATTTCTTTTTGTTTAGCTTTTCTGTCCCTATTAGAGGAGTTTTTTTCATACTGCATTAAGACCTCTGTGTTAAAAATATGATCATTATCATATATGTTATAAACCTTTTGAGCTATTTGAAATAAATGATTTACTTCATGGTACCATGGCAAGTAGTAAACATGTTTAGAAAAGAATCCTATTCTTAGAATGTGCTTAAATTCCTAATAGCTAATTTTTCAAAATAAGAAAAGGAGTTCTGTGGCTTGAATTTTTATATTCTATTAAGTTTCCATTGTTTATCCTATTATAGATTAGAAAAATTTTTAATTTAGTAAGAAATTATACTTTAAAAAATTACCACATTTCAGATTTAGAGTGGCTAAGAAAAATAGCCACACATATGTATGGTAAATGTCAAATAATTTATTAATTTTTCCCCCAATTGGATCTTTAAAATTCTGTTTCATTTTAGGCTCCGTATTTTTGTAAAGCCTCAAGTTGTAGTGATCTCATGCCCTTTTCTAAGCATTCATTATAATCTGTGAGTCCTTTGCCATGAAATTATTTATAGCACTGTGTCGTCATTCTTTATTCCTGCTCCCTTTTTGCTCTAGTTGTTAAGGTCATGTTGTCTTTTGAGATTGATGTCATTTATATGGAAATTCATTTTCTGAAAAGGAAGTTTTACTGATTCAGAACCACTGGTTTCTTTTCAGTTGTGAAGTGCTTATTTTACTTCTAAGAATCTATTCTCACAGTGCCCTTCAATTTTGACTAAATTATAAAGTATTATAGTCCCTGTTGCGTGAACATAATAATTCTTTATGTTCCTTACTGTATTAGTGAAATATTAATGATAGGTTCAAACAAGAAGTTGAAGGGTAAAGAGTCAAGCTTAACATATAACGCTGAACATCACTGCCTAAAGTGGAAATCGGCCTCTGTGCTGATGAATGTGTGTATGGCACTTTATGGCCATAAGTGCTGTGGACCTGTGAGGTATTAGAGTGGCTCTGGAATTTGGAAAGCCGTGTTCCTTGAGACCTGGAGAAAAAACCCACTAAGATGTGCTATGGTTTCAGATTATCTCTCAGCCATGAATTATTGAAATACTCTTTGTTTTAAAAAAAATTTGACAATTAAACAACTGTGATTATGTGGGCCCTAGAGGACAGGTGTAATTTAAATTACATTAACATTCAGTCAGCACTGACTCACCAGCTGGGAGTTGAAATAAATCACATAAAGAATTTGGAGTAATATTTTTAAAATATCCACTTGATAAACGATTTCCTAAAAATGGTAATGTTTCCTATGTAAAGGCGAGATTTTATCTCCACCTTAAATAACTGCCATAAAATATATTTATAATACCTGTAAACTTAACTGCTACTTAAACATAAAATAGAACTTTTCCTTTTGTGTGAGGTGAATAAAACATTTTTGGCTGAAAGTCTTTCTTAAACTATAAAATGATGTTCAGGTGTTGTTATTGTCACACACTGATAATCAACCTCCACCTCTCCCTTTAGCTTGAACAGCATTGCTTACTGTTGAGTAAGCTCCCACACTGTTTCCTAGCAGTGGAAAAGCCTAACAAAGCTGCTGCATCCTACTGTTACACTCTCAGTCAAGTGTCACAGTCCTGCATTTTAAGTACAATTTGGGGCATTGGTGTGGACATTGCTTTGTTCTGCCTGGTAACATAACTCTGTAGCTATCTAGTGTGTTAAATAAAACAAAACTTCCCTGTTGAAAAAGAAAATAACTCTGGAAAGTCTAGTAAATTATTTTTCCAAGGATTTATATTAACTGTGTGGATCCATGAGTTACGACTGAGAGAACAAGGTATCTTTTTATAATTCATGCAGTGTATTATAATAATACCAGCTTTTTTTCCTCATAGACCTGAAACAGTGTTAAAAAATCAAGAAACGGAATTTGGCAGAAATCGAGAGAGGCTTCAGTTTTTCAAGGTATAAATGATTTGGGGAAATTTTTGTACTGACATTTACCAATAAGTATAATTTTTATACATGACTAGTGGTGATGCCTCTCCACATCTCCCAGGATTGAACTCAAGACCTCATGTGTTAGGCAAGCGTGCTACCACTGAGCTGTATCTCCAGTGCTTTTCAATTTGAGACAGGGTCTTACCAAACTACCGAGTTGGCCTATATTTTGCATTCCTTCTGCCTCAACCTCCCAGTTAACTGGGATTACATGTTTGTACCACTCCCTGCTTCTAGACAGGGATTTTTAAAGGCTTTCTGACAGTAGAACCCTCTTGTTTTCTCCAAAACATTAAGTTAAGGCTCCAAAATCTTACGGGAAATAAGCATATATGAAAGATGAACATGGTGGTCTCATTCATGTGAGTTGGAGAGGGCCTTGTGCTTAGGCCTCCTCCTCCCTTCTCCATAAGAGTATTTACAGCGCCACCTAATGTTGCCATTTATCTGGACTGTTGGGATATTATTTTCTTAGATCTAATTTAATTTTGTTTTAGTAACCTGCAAAATATGTGGGCTCTGCATATTGGTTTTCTAACGTGTAATGTAAACTTTGATCATGTTAACATATTTTTAGTGTCCATATTGATTTGTCTGTATTATGAATTCAGGATCATAATGTACTAACACATGGCATTTCTTAAATCTAAACAAAACATAGTGGGGTTCAAGAGTCTTTAAGAACGTGGCTGTGGTCCCTCCGGGAACAGGAACAGCTCATCAGGTGAACTTGGAATATCTGTCCCGAGTGGTCTGTGAAGAGAAAGACCTCCTCTTTCCAGACAGTGTGGTTGGCACGGACTCTCACATAACCATGGTGAATGGTTTGGGGATTCTCGGATGGGGTAAGTGACAGATGGGTATGATTTCAAAATTTCTATGAGGGGTCGTTAGGAGTTTTATCAAAGAACAAAAGCCAACCTTGACAACTTTTCTGTGGCTGGCTGGCTGGCTGGCTTGCTTGCTTGCTTTCTCTCTCCTTTTTTCTTCCTTTCTTTCTCTTTCTCCTTCCTTCCTTCCTTCCTCGGAATCCTGCAGCAACTTTGCTGCCATAGGAATCCAGATTCTTTCAAAGTACTTTATTCCAAGCGTTCTCAATTTAGTGCCTCCTTAGCCATTCACCTCCACTACAGACAGACTTGGCATTTTTCAAAACTTCTGTGCTTACACAGCTTTGGTGACCCTCTTACTGTGAAATGTGGCTGCTCTTACTTCCTACTTCCACAGTGAAACTCAGTTGTTTCTTGAAAGCCTTACCTCTCACAGAGTTAATTTTTTTTTCATTAGACTGAGCTTTTATGTGTGGCAGAAGGTACTGTAGATTTAACCTAGGACATTGACATGGGGCTGTGTTCCCAGCCCTTTTTTATTTTCTTTTGAGACAGGGTCATGCTAACTTGCCTAGGCAGGGTTCAAACTTGCAGTCCTCCTGCCTCAGCTTCCTAGAGTGCTGGGATTACAGGTATGCACCAGTATGCCTAGCTAGACTGAGCTTCTTAAGGTTAACAGAGGCTGGGTTGAATTCATATCTGTATTTTCAGCATAGTATAATGCCCAACATGCTCACTGAACATTTATATATTTACATTAAATATAAATATTGTAGCCAGGCGTGGTAGTATATGTCTGTAATCCCATCACTTGTGAGGCTGATGCAGGAGGATCACTGCAAGGTGAAGGCCAGCCTGGGCTACATGGTCAGTTCAAGGCCAGTCTGAGCTACATCTTGTCTCAAAACACACAGAGAAAGAAAATTATATATTAAATGTAATATAAAGGCAAAAATATCAGTGTTTTTAACCAATTGAGTAGTCATTACTTTGGGCTTGCCTTCAAAATCCACAGGAATAGCAGTGCAGCAACTCTTTGTGAGGTATTATACAAATCAGGCTCACAGAACACCTGGAGATTAAGGTGTTACCGGGCTGCTGAACATAGTGGTGCACACATGTAGTCCCAGCACTCGGGCAGCTGAGGTAGGAGGATTGCCTGGGCTAGATAATTAGTTCAAAGTCAGCCTGAACTACACATAATGAGGCCCTGTCTGAAATAAATAAATAATTAAAGTTACAAGGCTAATTTAAATTACCTTTATACTCTGCTAATATCCCTGTTTTTACTCTAGGAGTTGGAGGCATTGAGACAGAAGCAGTTATGCTGGGTCTGCCAGTTTCTCTTACTTTACCAGAGGTGGTTGGATGTGAATTAACAGGGTTGTCTAACCCTCTTGCTACGTCCATAGATGTTGTTCTTGGCATCACAAAGGTGAGTGGGAATTACCACTGTCTGACCTAGTGAATATCATTTTTACATAAGAGCAGCATTGTGGTTCATCTCTCCATCCTTAGGTCTCATAGTATTAGCCACATCATCATAGTTATTGTAAAAGGAATAACAGCAAACAAAAACATTTAGTTTATAAATACAGAAAAAATAAACTCACTTATTCATTATAAGCCTATGAAATCTCTGTTCTAATCATTTTAATTTTTTATTTGTGTGGGGCACTGGAGATTGAATTCAAGGCCTTCTCACTGAGTTGCACCACCACCTCATTTTTTAAATTCTTTATTTTGAGATCTTGCTAAAATGCCTAGGTTGGGCTTGAACTTGCAGTTGTCCTGCCTCAGCCTCCCAAAGTGCTAGGATTACAGGTATGCATTACCACACTCTGGCTTTTAGTCATTTTAATTCTGAGAAAACTGGAGCACTTGAGATTTAATTCCAAAGGTTCCTAGGACTAAATGGCTTAGTGATAGAACAAGTTTTCTGACCTACCTAGGCAATGAAGATACTACTTCATGCTCTTAACTGTTAATGTATTATTGCCTAAGTAAATACCTGTTCACTACATGAATCTTAGCAAAAGTCTGTTTGCTTCTCCTTTAATATTTAATTATTTGCCCTTTAGGAGCCATTACTCTACTCATTGTTTCCAAATATGGACTCTTTTTTTTTTTTTTTTTTTTTTTTTTT
>NW_022900937.1:26062226-26080733 GCF_012274545.1 Fukomys damarensis | reverse complement strand
ATGGGTGGCACATGCCTGAGACTGAGGCAGGAAGATTGCTGTAAGTTCAAGCCAGCTTGAATTAAAAAAAAAAAAAGGACTCTAGAAATGTGATAGTATCAAATTTTTCTGTTCGCTGCTTTCACATTTCTTTGATTAAGTCCTCCCCCCTGCCCCGGTACTGGGGCTTGAACTCGGGTCTTTGCTCTGGAACCACTGAGCTAAATCCCCAGCCTTAGTCCTTTGTTTTTATATGCTTTTACCTAGAAAGTACTCCACCTGTAATTTCAGTTTGGATCCCAGTGTCTTAGCATTTTGGTTAAATTACTGGTCTGAGAACTTTCAGGATACTCCACAGGAAAAGAAAATGTGAATGCCTCACTCTCTGCAGTTGGTATTGATTCTTCTTTAATTAGGAAATAATTTGGCTTCTTAGGGAAGTGATTGATCCAGTGGATGGTGCCAAAGATCAAATAAGTTGAGAATTGCAGGATTATTCCTAAAGGAAAAGGAATACCCTGTTTTGTTTTTAGAAAAATCAATTCTATAGACATCTTGAAAATTAATGCTGCTATTTAGACCTGTATGGCTGTTTTTTCTTAAAACTGCTGTGTGTGTATTTGACATCTTAGCCTGCTGTCAGGAACTTTTAGCCTATTATGTATATTTACATTTATTGTACATATTTTTTGAAGTTCTGTTCTATTCATCTTTACAGGATTAATCACATGTTGTTTTCCCAAATACATACTGTGGTACCTTAATAATTTATGAAGGCAGCATTTGACTTACTATGTCTAATCTCTATTTCTCATATTCTCGAACATATAAATAAATGTCTTTCTTTAAGGTTTGAGTTTCTACACTTAGTAGAGAGAGAGCACACATGCACGCACGTGCGTGCATGGGTTAAGAGCACTTTTACAGTGTTAGGACTCAACGTTATTCGTAGGCTGAGGGCTGGTTCACTCAGCCTCATCCTGGGCACTCTTCCCAGACCCATCTGAGACCACTTCACAATTTCGGAAAGAGGAGTAATTGTGCTGGTTAAGTAGTAACTAAGAATAAGTAGTAACTAAGAATAATAATTTTAGAGAGAAGTTTGAAACAGCATGTTAAATTTTGCCAAAATGGAATTTACCTATAACTAAATAATGCTGTAAATATTTGGGTTAGTAGTTGTGATTTGAAGAGTTTGTATAGCCAGCACATAGTTTTAACCTAAAGTGTTATCCAGTGTATTAGTATTGCATTTCCTTAAATCCAAGAGACCATCGGTGGTTGAAAGCGCCCTTGTTTTCGTGGGCTGCTAAGAAAGGAAAGGGCTGTCAACTAAAGAGGCTGCATTCTAAATTCCCCTGGTTTCAGAGACAGTACATGGAACAGCAGCCACATGGAGCTTTGAGTCCCTTCTTTCCCTAGTTAACAGTGACATTGTTTCCCATGAACCATGAAGTATCTCAGCTCCCTCGCTGTTGCTGTTATTAGAAATTAGGTTTTACAGTTTTTAGGAAATCCATGCTAATATTCTTGTTAATTTTGTTTGTTTCTATATATCCCTTTATACAGCACCTCAGGCAAGTAGGAGTAGCTGGAAAGTTTGTAGAGTTTTTTGGAAGTGGAGTTTCACAATTATCTGTTGTTGATCGAACTACAATAGCAAACATGTGTCCAGAATATGGTGCTATCCTCAGTTTTTTCCCTGTTGACAATGTGACATTAAAACATTTGGAACATACAGGTAAGAGGGTATATGATCATCTGAAGAAACATGTTACCTTTCTGATGTGTCTTTTTGACAATATTTTACAGTAAATTATATCATACATGTTAATATTAATGAGATTATCTAATTTTGAATGTGTCTCTCAGACTGTATCAGTAAAGAGTTTGTGTCCTTGAAACACAGGTCCTTTTGATACATTGACAATGATTTAAAGTAATTATTGATGCTGTCACCAGCTTGCCTGAGTCCTTGCTTTAGTGATCATGGAAACTGAAGCAACGGTATGAACTTATAGGAAACTCTAATTGGAAAGTAAGAAAAATAAGGAGAGCACCACTCTAACAAAGGAACATACGAGGATAACCAAAAGGGCTGGAGATGTAGCTCAGTTGTCCCACTGCCTGTCGCAATGGCAAGGGCCCGAGTTCGATCAACAGTACCAAAAAAAAAAGGATAAGCAAAGACTTTGGTCTGAGGACCAAAAGCTGTTCATAAAAGCATGACAGCAGTCACATGGGTGCCACCACGATGGGCTAAGGTCTGCTGATCATTATCTCTGTCCTGATGTCCCAGCTCCCAAGGAACCCTGTTGGCTTGAACGGCAATGTGGTTCCCAGGAGATGGCCCTCCGTAGGGGCCGTCTATCTCCAAGGCTCTGCTGGAGTCCCAGGCAACCCTAGATTTTAGGGTATCGCTGGATATCCCTGAATATCTGTTGGTGTTCTCAGTCTTCAAGGGTAAGCTGCGTGAATTTAGGGCTAATCAGCCTTGTTTTGCCAAAGTGATTAACATCCTTTATGAAAAGTTTTAAGGTAACAAAGGTTAAGCTTTTTTACCTGTTGGCATCTATAGGTCCAAATGAATCTTGGTTTTCAGCAAAGAACACTTTTAAGTCTCTTTCTGCCTCAAAACACAAATGATACTTTTAGTGAGTGACAGGTTAAGGGCCCAGGGGTGAGTTTGCCCTCTTGTCCCTGCAGTGTTCTCTGAGAACCACTGACCTGACCTCACTTATCTGCTCCTGCTCTGGGGATCCACTGTCTTGGATGTCAGCCTGGAGTATGTTCTCCACTGCTCACTGCACAGCAGGTGGAGGAGCCAGATGAGAGTGTAAGAATCAGAGCTCTTTTCAAGGACAAAGAAGCACAGATGTACCAAAAGAAGCATAGGATAACAGGTTCCACATCTTTTTGTAGCCTAATGAACTAGGACCCTTGATCATTCTTCCATTGGCTGTTCAAAATATAAACTATCTGCAAATCAAAATGTGTTGATATTTATTTTAAGTTTTTAGTTTTCAGTGGTACTTGGGATTGAACCCAAGGTCTTTGCATTAAGTTACACCCCCAGCCCTCTTTTCATTTTTTGAGACAAGGTCTCAGTGAGTCACTAAACTGCCAGATTGGGCTTTACCATTTGGTCCTTCTGCATCAGTCTCTCTTGTTGGGCTTTTAGAAGTGTGCCACTGTGCCAGCTAGGATGTGTTGATGTTTCATAAGACTGCTATTTAAAAAGTAGGCCTGATAGCACATGACTGTCAACCCAGCACTTGGGGAGGTTTCAAGCAGGAGGATCACATGTTTGAGTCTAGCCTGAGTGACTTAGCAAGAGCCAGTCTCAAAATATTAAAAAAAGGACTGAGGATGTAGTCCAGTGTGAAGGCTCAGCATTCAGTGTCCAGTATAATCGTCCCAAAAGTAGTCCTCTATAATTGTTTATCCTTTGCTTCTGTGAATAGATCGTGGCTGAGGTACTTACCTCTAATCAAAGATACATTAGGGAGGGTGTTTAATAGTCTTCAATTTGGGGGCACATTATTATAAATAAATGAAATAAATGGCAAATAGATGATAATCATAGGAAACCCTGGAAGGAGTATGGACCCCACAAATGTAAAACTTTCTCATGTCTGGATTTTGGCTGATGGAACAGTGGAGAGATAAATGGTTACAGGTGTTATCTTTATTTACATGTTAATCTAGTTAGAATATCAAGTGATCTGTTGCTGCGTGACAAATCATCCTAAAATTCAGTGGCTTAGAACAGCAGCCATCATGAATTGCCTTGTAGTTCAGTGGGTCACTCACAGGATGTCTCTGTGTCATGTCTGGGCCTTCCACTGCAAGGTCTGAACGTCAGGGCCTGGAGTCCTGAAGCCTGGCAGTGAATGCTGGCCATCACCTGGGGACACAGCTGGCGCTGTCAGCACAACCATATGTGCCACTGAAGTTTCTGAAAGCCTGGGCTTTCTAGATGTGGTTTCTCAAGGGAAGGGGTGGGGAGGAGAGAGAGAGAAAGTAAATACCTAAGTACTGGTTTGCTCCTCATCTTGAGAATTTTGTACACTTAACCCTCAAGACTTGAGACTTTCTTAATAGATTTTTGTTGTTCCCTTTTAGGTTTTGACAAAGCCAAACTCAAGTCAGTGGAAACATACCTTAAAGCTGTGAAATTATTTCGCAATGATGAGAATTCTTCAGAGCCCGAATACTCCCAGGTATATACAAATAACCCTACTAATAAGAGTTAGAAATGTAAACTCTGACACCTAACCACTTGAATTTGAATTCTAAGATTTATTAACTGTATAACTGTGGGCATCTTAGCCTTTCTGCCTCAGTTTCCTCTTTAAAATAAAATAGCTAAAGCTGGGCATGGTGGTACATGCCTGTAATCCCAGCACTCAGAAGGCTGAGGCAGGAGGATTGCTGTGAGTTCAAGACGAGCCTGGGCTACATAGTGAGTTCCAGGTCAGTCTCAACTACATAGTGAAGCTCTGTCTCAAATTTTTTAAAAAAAAAAAAAAAAAATCTACTCATAGGAGTTTCGTTTTGTTTTGTTTTGTTTTTGAGACAGGGTCTCTATGTAGTACAGAGTGGCCTCAAACTTGTTGCAAATCTTTTACGTTCTCATCATTTTCTGATCCTTTTGACTTCCATTGAATCTAGTACTTTGTTACATTTTAAAAAAAGGAAAAAATGGAAAGAAAAATTAAAAGGAAAAATTGGGATATTAGGGTACAATGAAATAAATTTGCCTAATTTTAAAACCCTGACATATTAAGGAATAAAACAAAAACTCATCAGGTGTTTATTTCAGAAGAAACTCCTTAATGCACCGTTAGGAGAGAGTAGGTCACCTGAGTCCATTAAATGGCAGTGGAAGGAAAGTTGATAGATGAGTCAGAATAAACAGGGCTGTTCAATAATAATGGAAGCTATTGTTTTTATGTGGTGCCAAAAATGAAACTGTTCAACAGCTATAACCAGTGGTACTGAGCTATCCATCCAGTGTTGTCTTTATTTGTGGTTTGATAGTATTGTCAGACTAGGAATGCTGAAGAAACAATGGTTTTAGTTTTGCTGAAGAATGACCTTATTCGTGGACAGCTTTCCTAACAAGCAGTTAGTAACTTTTATCAGGTGTTAACATCTGTTTCAGGAACATGGCAGTATGTTTACATGTCAGAAGTTTTGTTTAATTCTATAGTATTTCTAAATTGATTTGTTAAAGTAAATTTAGCAAATGGAAAAACAAATAATGACACCATGAGGGAAAGAAAGTTTTGAATTGGTTACCCACGTAAAATAGACAAAGGAAATAGTAAAAATAAATAGAAAACTAGTTGAGAAGTGAGATTTAACAAACATAATGCCTGAACCAAAGAACAGAAAGCCTGTTGAACGGGAAGGAACCTGGCTGGAAGACCTGGAGTCACTGCTGTGTCCTGCAGTGCCTTCTGTTGACGAAGCTTCCTGTCCTGCAACCTAACAAGAAAAATGTTGACCACACATTACCTCCATGATCTGAGAGCAAAGAAAGGTTGAATTTTTTCCCCCATAGTGGGGATTAAATATGGAGAACACTGAGTTATATCTCCAGCCCTTGTTTTAAATCTTATGTTAAGGCAGGATCTTCCTAAATTGCCCAAGCTGGCCTCAAGACTTGCAGACCTCCTGCCTCAGTCTCCTCTAAGTATCTGGAATAACAGTCATATGCCAACACACACACCTGGAACGAATTTTTTTTTTGTTCGTTCATTCATTCATTCACTCAATATTGGTTTTTTTGAGACAGGGTCTCACTATGTAGCCTTGGCTGGTCTCAAACTCACAGCGATCCCTCCTGCCTCAGCCTCCTGAGTGCTCGGATTACAGGCAAATTTTATGTAAATTATATAGTTGGTGTTAGAGAAGTTTGATTACATACTGATCTGTTTGTCTTGCTTTTAGTAAATTTGTTTAATAAATTTAAGTAGGCTTAAAGTATTTCTAGGGGATGGTTTCGTTATTAAAATAAATTGCAGGTGGCACACACCTATAATCCGAGCACTTGGGAGGCCAAGGCAGGAGGATCTGTGGGTTTGAAGCCAACCTGGGCTACGTAGTGAATTCAAAGGCAGCCTCAACTACATAGCAAGACCCTGTGTCAAAACACATAAACACACAAATTACATTCAAATAAATGTAAATATACCTATTCTGCTACAGAAAGCAATGCTTGAATTGGAATCTGTGCCTAGAAACTTGGTTGCTTTTCTTCCTCAGGTGATCCAGATTAATCTGAATTCAATAGTTCCATCAGTCAGTGGTCCCAAGAGACCCCAGGATAGAGTTGCTGTGACAGATATGAAAAATGATTTCCAGGCTTGCTTAAGTGAAAAGGTAAATTGTTTATTGTCACTTTTATGTGTCACCAGGTTTTATGCTCCATAGTAAAGAACCACAAGTTTACAAGATTGACCTGCAGCTGACCTACCTCTTTTGATTTGGTTTTTGGGTTTTTGGGTTTTTGGGTTGTTTTGTTTCGTGTGGTTTTTTTGGGTTTTTTTGTTTTATTTTTGTGGGGCGGGTGGTACTGGGAATAGAACTCATCCTTGTGCTTGCTAGGCATTTGCTGTGCCACTGAGCTATATCCCCAGCCCTTGACCTACCTCTTTTGGTTTGGTTTGGTTTTTTTTGAGACAGGATAGTTAGGCTGGCCTTGAACTCACTATGTAGCCCTGGCTGGCATGCCCACCACTTGGTTTTTTGTTTTTTGTTTTTTGTTTTTTTTCCAACCTATGGCCTCGCTGTGAATCCTAGGCTAGACTTGAAACCTGTGGTTCAAACAGTCCTCATACCACAGCTGCTGCCCTTTCTGGGATTGTAGGTGTGTGCTACTGTGCTTTATATTATGGCACACACCAGCAGGCACGTTTTGTCTTCTGATGTGTCAGTCATTTGGTGAGCTGATTCCCAGCTCTGCTGTGAAGGTCAGAGGTTGACTATGTTTAAATTACAATTTAAAAGATCAGCATTGAGTTTTGTTTTGTTTTGTTTTTTTAAAGGGTAGGAAAAATTTATTGAGGGAAAGAAAGTTCTATGGGAGACAGAAAAGGGGACCAAGGGAGACTGGAAAGTGGGTTGCCAACCCGAAGATATTTTGTACAGCAAAGCCATGTGGTGAGAGTACAAAGTGGGACAGAACTCTTAAGACCCAATGGAAAATGACAAGGTGGGCATAAGGGGGGCAAACCATGACCAACCAATAAGATTGCAAGTACAGTCACCCAGGTAATATTGATTAAATGGGGGAGCATGTCACCTAGCAAGTGTACAAGGACTTTCAGTAAGGCATTAGAAGGGATATTTCCTGGAAAATCTGGGTTAAGACCCTGCCGCTCTCCAGGTTATTGAAACCTATTTAGAATATCAGTCATTGCTATTTATCCCCAGGGGAAGCACAAAGGTGTAGTAGTTCCTCTTCTTTTACACTTCTGGCCTTCAGTGAATGTGTCTTGATTGTCCTCCATGTTGACTCCTTGCTGTGTTGGCTCCTTGAGGGTGGCCCGTCTTAACTGCCTATAAGATATCTAATTAACTTACCTATGTGCAGTATTTCCCCCTCTGAAGAAGTACCCCTAACTGCTATGAGGGGGCAAAGGGCAAAGACAGCTCTGGCTACTTCCAGCTGAAGAGGGTTGTAGTTGTGATCAGCAGTTAGAGTTTCTCTGCAGAGCACCTATCTACCTGGCATCGTCATTTTGGTAGCTGCGTAGCTTTTAAGTCTGGAGGAGACAAAGCCAAAGAAACAGTTAAGAATGCATGGGCCGAATTATAAGGTCAGCAGAATTGCTATGAATATAGCCCACAGAGAGTGTAAGGAGAAGGTCCAGGGGACTTCATAACCCAACATAGAAGTCGTGTAATTTAGCAGTTTTGAGCTGTTTTCAAGGTTGATCTGATAGATCCCAGTAAAAGAGTCTAGCACATTTGTCATTGGTTCCATTTGTATGACCACTTGGAGTTTGGCAGCCTCTAGGCAAGAATAAACAAAACTTTTAAGAAATTAGAGTATGCATAATCTAAGCATGAGCACACTAGAATGAAAGGGCAGGTTGGGGAGAAAGTCACACTTAGAAATTAAAATAGTGATTAAACCTGCTGATGGAGTATATCTATAAGTCTGATATTTTGTTGTATGTCTCTAGTTGTTTTTGTTTTTGTTTTTAACTTATATGCAGTTAATTTATTAAGAGAAACAACTTGAGTCTTGTTCACAGCTGGCGACCATGGCACCCTCCCTTCCTGTGGGTGCTGTCGGAAGGGATGGGAGTAACATCCTCAATCCTCCTGATCTTCATCGCCAAGCGAGCAAGGGCTCTGAGGGCTGACTCATCAGTCCTGTTTCCTCCTGTGGCCCGGAGTTTGATATGAAGGGCAGTGATGCCCACCCAACTCCTTGCACCTCTGGGCCACATCCTGGGCAGCCAACATGGCAGCATATGGGGAGGATTCATCTCGATTAGCCTTTACCTTCATCCCACCGGTTACACGGCAGATGGTTTCCTTGCCAGAAAGATCAGTTACATGGACGAAAGTATCATTGAAGGATACAAAGATGTGACAGACACCAAATACATTCTCCCCTTCAGCCACCTGAGGCCTGAAACTGATCACCTGTTCTTCCTTCTTTTCCTCCCCCTTGCAAGGTGCCCTTTCTGCAGGGTGTCTCCAGGCTCAGTTACTGGAAAGAGTAGTCTCTCTAGTTTTAGCTGTAAGATAAGAGACAATGTGAAGAACAACTTTCGCTAAGCAATATAATTCTAGTTGAATTCATACAGATTTTACCATAATTTTTTCCTAATGATCCATAACCATGGTCAGCTACTGGTAGAGCTGGAAACTGCCAGAAGGTGTCAGTGACTGGAGCCCCTTTTTATATCTAACTTTATTACTATGGCATTATTTTATACCTCTTTTGGTTATTCTTTTCTTTTAGGTGTTTAAGACCAAGTTAAAGTGAGACCTGTGTTAACCAACATGAACCTCTTGCTATCTATCAAGGTCTGTTAAGTCTCTTCAGGCATTATTTTAGAACCATACATAGAGCCTCTCAGCTTCTCTGTCAGTGTCAGTCATCAGGATGGGTCATGGCCTTGATTGACCATGTTGCTTTCAGTGAAGACGTGGGAGATTTTTCCCTCATGGTGACCTTCTTTTGGCATACAGTATATTTATCCTCTGGTGCCCAGTAATCTCCCTGCTCAGGAGGTTGAGTGACTTACCAAAGATGAAGGATCCTGTAGGAAAGGTTCCTTTGTGTCCTGGATCTTGTAGACCTTGCGGGGCCAGGGCCAAAATATTGGCTGTTCTCATAGCCCAGTTACCTTTCTAGTTTTGGGCACCAAACTTTAATTGTTGAACACCCAGAAGACAAGATCAGTGACATTAGTAGCTTGACTGTTACAATTTTATCTGGACATTAAGCACTTTGAAGTATAAAGTACAATCAGATGGGCTGTTATTTCTTATGAAGCATAGTTGTTCTAGTAGTTGAACCCTTGTAGAATGTTAACAGAAAATAGTTATAGAGAAAGTTAAGATCAACAGCCACACATTAAAAAAAAAAGCCACACATAGTATTTTAGCATGACAATCATGATAACATTTTCTTTGTAACATTTAAGTGTTCATCTTAGTATGAAATAGTCTTTCAGTCAAACACTCCATCTGGTCACAGAACTAAATGACATAAAGAAAACTCTTATTTGTTATTCTTTAGTAGGATGCCATCTAAGGAGAACATACATACTGGCCTATAAATGTACCTTAGGAGTTCATAATGTCTAACCTCTAATTTTATTTTGTGACGTTGTTTTGACTGCTTGGCAACTGAGCATCCCTAAGCATGATGATGCATATAGCACATAAATCACATAAGTTTTTAAGAAAACAATTATTTGACTGGTTATCTCATGCTGGTTTGACATGTATCTCTTATCACAAGGAGCCTGGAGTGCAAGAAAGGCAGATACCTGCGTCAAAAAGATCATTACCATAAACAGTATCCTAGAGGACTTGTACACCCAGAAGGCACGAATATATATACCATGAAATAACAATGAGTATCAGTTACATGAAACCCTTTGTCCTTTAATTTTTTGTGCCAAGAGCATTTTAAATAAAACCTTATTGTTTTACCATAGAAAACTTGGCCATTTGACCATGACCAATGTATACATATCACAGTAATATGTTTAGCAGTGTATTTTCCACAAGGCTATGGAAGTTATTGGGGTCCCCCTTGTGAACAAAGACAGGAATAGATTTTTCCCAGGCAGCTGCTCCTTTATTTACCAAGGAGAGTCTGTCCAGTAGTTTTCCTAAGCCCAAAAGTCTTTTTCTTTTAATTATCTTAACAGAGTTTTGGAGAGCCAGATCATAACAATTAGCACATTATTTTTGACCCATGAAAGATTCCTTTATTATATATAGACAACAATATGTACTGTATTTGTAAAACCAGTTGACATTATTTGGATCATATGGCAACCTGGGGAAGCATGTCTTTAATGACATTTATCTATAAGTCAACCTGAGTTATAGGCAAATATCTTTAAAAATTCCAAAATGCCAAAAGGAAAAAAAAATGAAAACAGCTGTACATGTTGTAACAAATGGAACAGACAGACACACACATATAAGACAACTTGTTTCTAAACCTGGGTGCACTAACATATGTTTGGCCAAGTTGAATTATAATCACTTTTATAACTATAATTTATAGTTTATAACTATAAATACTACTAGTCAGAACTTTGTAAATCAGATAAATGGAGATCTCTTGTAATAATCGAAAGGAAAAAATCTACAACTGTGAAAGCAGAAACAGCTTTATGATGGGTTCTAAGCTAACAATTTATCTGGCTGGAATACCCAGCTACACAGGCTTCTCATAGTTGCTTTTATAGCCATTTGTTTGATAGTCACATGTAATTGTTCGCTCTAAAGGGACAGACCATTAAAGGTAATTTTAACTATCTCCAGTGGGGATCCACTCAGGGCAGGTTTGCATGTAGAAGAGCCGAGGTGAACTCTTTGGAGCTAAGTATGAATTCCATGCAGTGAGGGAAGAAGGCCTGCCAAGGCTCCAACCTGCTGTCCTGCAGGTGTCTACCTATGACAGTTTTTCCCATGTTGAAAAGAAAGCAAAAGAAGGTACCCCTGTCTGTCCCTCTTGCTCTGTGCCTAACCTAAGGTGTCCCTTAGACTTTATGTCATCCAATACTAGAGTGGCAAACTAGAGGTGCAAGGAAGTGGCCAGAGTCGGGTTAGCTGTTCTTTTCATTCTCTAATTTCACCTCAGGGCTGAAAGACAAATCTGGACTATAATTTACATTTAATCTTCAAGAGTTTTGGGATTAAACCTAGACCAGTTTTCTGTATGGCCCAGAAATAAGTGAAGGTCAGTTTTTCCCTGGAAGGGTTCTAGGAAAGGGAAACTCATCATTCTGGAAGCTTTGTCTTGAAATCCATCCAGCAGCCACAGAGGAGGGAAGTGCCTTGAACCAAACACTCTGTCCAGTAATCTTGGTGGAAGACCTCCCAAATGATATAGGAGGAAGAGATGTAACTCCCAAACCTGCTAGCTATCTGAAACACGAGTTCATGTTCTCTAAAATCAAAGGATGAATTTTAGGAACAGTGGAGGTTAAAAAATAGGAAAAATTTATTGAGGGAAAGAAAGCTTCTAAGAGAGACAGAAGGGGGACCTGAAAATGGGTTGCCCCAATCAGCATTGAATTTTAGTCACAGTCTCATTTCAGGTGTCGAACAGCCATGTGAGGCTGTGGCTTTTGGATCAGACAGCACGGGTACTGAGTATTTACAGCTTCACAGAAATGGTTGTGGAGAACACTGTGCTGTACCTGGTGGCTTTCCAGAGAGGGGGAAACCACTGCACCATGTAATTGTATTCTGACCATCTGGTAAAATGAAACTGCTGAACAAGTAACTCTTTTGGCTTTAGGAGTTTGCATTTTCTATCCTTGAATCATGGCTTAAATCTTGTCACTTTTTCTGTTCTGTTGAGAGAAGTAGGATTTGGCTTACTTTTCAGAGCCTTTTTATCATTTCTGGACTTTTATTTGGAAAATGTTAAATTTCTACAGAAATACAGTCATGCAGTGAGTTGACATGTGCCTGTCACCCAGCTTTCACACAGACTGACCCGTGGCTGTTCTGGTCTCATCCTACTGCACACACATTGATTGTTCCCAGCAGATCTTCAGAACAGTTTGTGCCATTTCTTAAGAATCACTGTGGGGCCAGGATTTGGTTCAGGTGTTTCGCTGCCTGTCTCGCAAGCACAAGGGCTAGAGTTCGATCCCCATTACCCCCCCCAAAAAAAATCACTGTGAGCAGGAATAGATAGAACAACTGAGCAAATAGAATCTTAGGTTTGGATGGCTGGATTCGCGGGGTGGATAGAAGCTTTGTTTGTGGACACCACCATACTCCCATCGTGGCTGCTCAACTCAGGTGTCAGCTGACTTAGAACTACTTAGTGTTATGGACTTGGGTGTCACAAGCAGTTAGAACTGTGAGGGGGAGCCAAGGATTTAGCTCAGTGATTCTGCCATCTGCCTCATAAGCACAAGGACCAGAGTTCGATCCCTAGTACCCCCCCCCAAAATAAAACTGACGGACTGGGGATTATTTAGCTCAGTGATTCTGCCACCTGCCTCTCAGGCACAAGGACCTGAGTTTGTTCCCCGGTACCCTCCCCTCGCCCCCTGCAAAAAACAACTGAGGGTTATATCGTCAGGTGTCAGGTAGCTGCTGTGTTTTCTGTAGGTCTTTTTTTCTGTACCAATCCATAATACTTACCTTGTGTTTGTCTGTAAATTTGTATAGACTGGATTTAAAGGATTCCAAATTGCAGCTGAAAAACAAAGTGACACCATCTCCATCCATTATGAAGGACGTGACTACCAGCTGACTCATGGGTCTGTGGTCATCGCTGCAGTCATCAGCTGCACCAATAACTGTAACCCGACCGTCATGCTTGCTGCAGGTGGGCCATGGCTTGAAGCCAGGCTTTGTTATCCTAGATTTTTTTGCCTGTTATTTTCATTATCTTTTGCTTAGGTAATACATGAGTATCCATGTCTGTATTTGTATTGATTAGGTCCTAAGGATCCTGAGTTTTATTTAAATTATGAATTTTGTTTTATTGCACAGAAGACAACTTTTTGTAACTATGTCCTTCATGTCTAATAATTTTAGATTGTATCTCTTTTGTTATTTTAGGATAGTCAGCAAATATTTCTTGGTTTTCTAGAAATTTAACATCACATTGCGCTAGAGTCCACTGAGAATTGTGAAAAAAGCAAAAGATTAATAAGAACTGTAAATGAAATCAGTTCTCCTGGACGTTATAGTTCTTTTGTTGTATAAAACTATACATAGTAAATGTTCCATGTCTCTTAGTTTATTATTATGGCACTTAAAAATGGTTTGTCCTTTTTTTGTTTGTGTGCATGATGCCATGTCATCAGCCTGTGCCTAAATAATCTATAGCATGATGGCTAGTATGTGTGGTACCTTTCTTTGGCTTGTTGAGGATTAAAAACCCTGGGCATAACACAGGCTAGGCAAATGCTTTACTAATGAGCAATGTTGCTAATCCTGTTTGTTTTCTTTTCTTTTCTTTTTTAAACTTTTAGGATAGGGTCTCACTATGTTGCCCAGGCTGGCCTTGAACTTGCCATCCTCCTGCCTCACCCAAGTAATTGTGGTTATAAATACACACCACAGTATCCAGCTATCAATTACAGTTTTTTTGATTACAATATTTAATTTAAGTGAAGTAAATCAATAGAATAAAATGGATGAAATAATGATGGTAAACTTAGGAATGTGTATCTTTGGACCCCAGTCTTGCTTGCTTCATTCTCTCATATGAAAAAGGGAAAGAAATGCTGCCATAAAAAAAGGAAATTATTTGTTCCCTGTTCAGGTCTTCTGGCCAAGAAGGCCGTTGAAGCTGGTCTGTGTGTTAAACCTTACATAAGAACAAGTTTATCTCCAGGCAGTGGGATGGTCACGCATTACCTCAGCTCAAGTGGAGTGTTGCCTTATCTTAGCAAGCTCGGGTAAGTGACAGCTACCAGGATTTATATTGACTTTGTTGCACCACCTTTCATATATGTAAAACAGACGGAAATAAAATTATGTTGTGATTCTACTCACTACCTTTCTGTTGCCACAATCTGTGAGGAGGCTGCATATAAGCAAACATTTTCTCAGGCATAGCCAAGCAGCCTGTCACCATGTGGCTCCTTAGATACAGAACAGCCTGTGAACTCTATCCTGGGAGAACTGAGGTGGAAAGACACACCGCACAAGGACAGAAAGTGGCAGTGCCAGTACATGGGATTCCCACACGTGATGTGCAGTTCAGAAAAGAATAAAATCTCCTAACCTGTATTTAGTAAAGGAGTAAATTGTCTTCAGTTTCTGGTTATTGGGTCTCTGACTCCTTGGTTGCATTCTCCCTGAGTGTTCAGAGAAAATAACTTTTCCATTCTTTAGGTAATCAGAATAAAATTGAGGGTAGTTGTGTTTTCAGTGCATATTTTGAAGCATATTCATTTATAAATTGTATTTCTTTTCTTACATATATTCTAGACTTTTTGCTTATTAGAGCAGTAGCTGAAAGTAATTTGGGGGATTATTCTTGTGATCTAAACCTAAATTGCACCACCATGAAATTGCTATCAGGGATTCTTGGATTGATTTGACTGCAGGTTGAAAGATTTACTCCTATCACAGCACCTAGTTGCCTCTTACGGCGTTTGGTAAAATTTGTTGTAGCCAAGCCATCTTGATATTTTGCAGTTTTGCAAACCCTTAGAGTAGAAGTACAGTGGGATTTTTAAAAAATTATGTTGTATTCCCAACAGATACTGCTTGACTTTTCTTGGGTAGTGTGACAAGTTCGGTCGGCCTTTAAGAGCGCATGAAATACCATGGCTTCTGAGAGGTTTGCATTCAGCACCAGGACCATGCCTAAGAATGATTTGATGCTAAAAACACTGAAGAATTAATATATTAGTATAGATTACTCCATGTATCATGATTATTATTAGAGGTGCAAGATAAGCCTTGTTGTCTTTTCATTACAAATACAGTGTGCTCTCTAGTCAATTTCGTATTTTGAAATGCAGGTTTGAAATCGTTGGCTATGGATGTTCGACATGTGTGGGCAATACAGCACCCTTATCAGAAGCAGTTTTAAATGCAGTAAAACAGGTAAAATGTGCAGATTGGTAAGACATCCAAGCGAGTTTTCTTAATTTTCCTGTTACTAAATTATACAAAATATATTGACGTATTTATATTTCTGTTGTCCCTACACCTCTTTGGAAGAATAACTTATGAATCTTAAAATGATTCCAAGAATCTTGTTTTCTTTTTTGGTGGTACTCGGGGTTAAACCAAGGCGTTTGTACTGAGCTACATTCCCCGGCCCCTTTTTACCTTTTTATTTCTGTGAAAAGGTCTCACTAAATTGCTAAGGTTTTTTTAGGCTGGACTGGAACTTAGCAGTCTTCCTGCCTCAGCCTCCAAGAGTGCTAGGATTACAAATGTGTGCCAACACTTTAGGTTTCATTTGTAGATACTTAAGATACGTCTTTGGTAATATGACGATTTACTAAAAGTTTATAGGATTCGTGGTGATAGATTTTTTTGGTTGTCTTGCCTTCAGAACTGTAATATATAAGATCGCTTTTATATGATTGTCTTCAGTTAAATGTACTTATTTGTGTGGTTGTGTTTTTTAGGGTGATTTGGTTGCCTGTGGAATTTTATCCGGAAACAAAAATTTTGAAGGTCGTCTTTGTGACTGTGTTCGTGCCAATTATCTTGCCTCTCCACCCTTAGTGGTGGCTTATGCCATAGCAGGCACGGTGAACATAGATTTCCAGACAGAGCCTTTAGGTATGTTTTCCTGTGTGTGCGTGTGTGTGTGTGTGTGTGTGTGTGCACACACATGCACGTGTATGTGTGCACATCTGTACCTTTTTCTCCTAGAAGTTGTATCTTAAGTGTTTCTGAGATGATCCATTCTTACATTTATTTTACAAGAATTTATATAATCATGAGTAATTACTGGTTTTTGTGTTTGTGAAGACAATAAAACATCCTGTAGATCATTTGTTCTTCTAGCTGCTTAAGCCTGAAGTGCCCTTTTGTTGAATCATTTACTTACTGAATACCACATTAATGTCTTTTAATCAGGTACTAATCCTACTGGCAAGAACATTTACCTGCATGATATATGGCCTACTAGAGAAGAAGTTCATCAAATAGAGGAAGAACATGTTATATTATCCATGTTTAAAACACTAAAAGAAAAGATAGAAGTAAGGATTTTTCTTTTTTAATTTAATAAAACTGCAGTGTCTCATCTTTTATATATCTTACTTTCTGAACAGAACATTAATTTACATTAATTTGAATACACAGTGTTTAATGAGTTATGGTCAGTTTGTGCATGGACTTGCTAATTATAAAGAGTGAGTTAATATGGGAATTGATTTTTACTTTTTGGAAATCATAGCCAACAGTTATACTTGGTATCCTGAATGAGGGCACAGTTATAGAAACTGGGCTGGTTGTTGCTCCCATTCACTTGGCTCAGAATTCAGAAGAAACAAGCAGACAGTAACATTTTTCTTTCACTGATTACCTAGCCAAACCTTTTCCTCTCTAGAGTACTCTGTAATATTTTTTAAGCACATTTTCAGAGATGTTTTCATGCACATATTAGCAATATACATATGGAAACTTTTATTTTGAAAGCAGTATAAATGACAGCAGAAAAAACACTCAATTTGGCAAATCTTTGCGGAGGCCATCAGCCAGGTACTCTTCTAGTTGCTTCTTGGTTTGTTTGTTTGTTGCTTTGTTTGTATTTTGGGTGCTGAAGATTAAATCCAAGCCTTTCACACTGGGCTACTTTTAATTTTCTGTTTTGAGATGTGGTCTCACCATCTTGCCCAGGTTGGGCTTGAACTTAATTTTTCTGCCTCAGCTTCCTAGAGTGCTGGGATTATGGGCCACAGCAGTGAACAAAGCACACAGTTTTCATGGGGAGGAACAGGCAGTGACTGTAAAGAAAATAATTAGGTTAACTACATTTTTTGAGAAGTGAAAAGATCTATAGAAAAAAATGAATTTCATTAAAAGATTAATTATGCAAAATTTTCGAGTAGATTATAGTTTTATATAAATAGTGGGTTGAAGACATGCCATGGAGCATGATCTTAAAGCAAAGGAGTCATCCAAGTTTCTGAGCAGAATGCAAGGCTCTCCAAGTGAAGGGAATGGGCTCTCAGGTCATCAGGAGGGAGTCTTCATGGGTGTGGTATGGCTCAAGAATCAGAATTGGCAGTTAGGCTGTGTGGGACAGGACGTTGGGGGTGGGTGGGGTGGAAGTCCAGAATGCTAGGGGTATCCCCTGAGTTAGATGAAAGGTGAAGCCATGAGAAGATCACTCTAGTATTGTATTCCAGATACTGGAAGGGTTGTAAGAGGGTGAGGTCAGGAAGGCTGAATGAAGATGTCACAAACATGAGAGGTTTTGATGGAATGGACTTTGGGTGGATGTAGTGGAGATGATTGAGATTTTGGATATAGTGTAAAGGCAGAACAAATAGGCAATGTTACAGGACAAGTGTATTGAAAAAGAGATAAAAGGTTTTCTTTGTGATAGCATTCCTGAAGATCAGTGGCCTACCTCAAGATAGTCACAGCATATGTACAGATCTTTTAACATTCTCTAGCTTTTTAAAAATTTTCTTAAACTTTGTAAAGAAGTGTATAAGTTCAGTTTATATTGAAGTTTAACTCTTAAAAGTGTTCCTGAAGATCTGGTGAGCTAGAATTTTTGAGTATGCCTTGAGTACACCTTTATTCTTTATGTCCAAGAAAATGTCATGGTTTCATAGAATGCACTATTTTAGCTTTGTAAGTAGATAAGGGTTTTTTCCCTTTCCAATTTATTCATAAGCCCCTTTATTATTGCTTTTTATCTTTTCTTGGCTCATCAACAAAAACCATTATTCACAGATTGGAAATAAACGATGGAATTCCTTAGAAGCACCAGACTCAGTTTTGTTTCCATGGGACTTAAAGTCTACTTATATCAGATGTCCTTCATTTTTTGACAAACTTGTAAGTAGTTTTATTGGATTTTTTTTTTCCCCCATTAAGTTTCTTGGTATTTTTTAGGTGTACAGTATGGTTACATTCATCATTGGGATCTTGTACCTTTATATAATGTATCTTTTTTCCCATACCCTGCCCACCCTTCACCCCCTCCACCCGTCCCTATTTACAAAGATTTTGTTCCCAGTAATGAATGTAGTTGTACTGTATACCTAGAATGTACCAATAAACTCAATAAAAAGAAAAAAAAAAAGGGTATGGCCTCATTGTGCATCCATTTAGCTGCAGATCCGTAGTTGG
>NW_022900937.1:26055352-26062191 GCF_012274545.1 Fukomys damarensis | reverse complement strand
TTTTTTTTTTTTTTTTTTTTTTTTTTGGTACCAGGGGTCAAACTTGGGGGTCCAGAACCACTAAGCTAAATCCCCAACCCTCATTATGGCTGAGTAGTAGTACTCCATTTTATGAAAAAAAACTACATCTTTATCCAGTCTCCTTAAACACTTTGAACTTTTATTTTGCAGACCAAAGAGGCAGTCTCCCTCCAGCCCATTGAAAATGCCCACGTCTTGCTACATTTGGGAGACGCTGTTACGACAGATCACATATCGCCGGCTGGAAGCATTGCTAGGAGTAGTGCTGCTGCCAAGTATTTGACAAACAGAGGGTACGTGTATGTGGTTTTGAGGCGACCTTGCTTCACCTTTCTCACTAGTTAAAGGGCTTCTGCTGCTGCTCATGTTGCTTTATCCAGTAAATGAATGCCACCTTAGATGTCTGATAGTGTACAGATATTCTTTGTACATTTCTGTATATCTTGGCTTGTAGAGCCTTAAAATCTTTTTGTACACCTTATGTAGTAGTGTAATTTTTGCTTATTGTACGGTACAGTACAATACTGTAGTTTTATGTTCTGTTATACAGTATAATACGCATGGAAAAGTTATGCCAATAAAGCAAACTCATCAAATTGGAGTTTTCTTTGTTCTGAATATTATAATGTGCATAAAGTATACAATTCCTCATTTAGTGACCAATTCAGTTAACAACCTAGTTGTGGGAACAAAATTTGGTCATTAAAAGAGGAGTGTCTGTTTAACTTGAGCCAGAACTGGAGCACCTGTAACAGTCTTGTCTTGTAACTTTAGAAACTGAAGTTGCTATTTTATATTGAGCCTTACAGTCTAAACAAAACAACTGATTAGATACAGGGTTTTTCTTTTTCAATGATACGTTATTGAAAAATGAGCTTTTGATACACCAAATGAAGTCTGGTCATTGGGTTTTAACTAGCTTCTCATTCTGTTATGGGCTGTAAAATGCTCACTCGTAAGGCCATGGTTGATGTATATCGAGTCAGCTTCTGTACTTTTTTGTCAGTTGAAATTTTTATTATTTTTATTAGTACATCTTTGCAGTACATAATTGTTACATTGAGTGTTAGTACAGGTATAGAACACATCTTAATTCTTTTTATTTCTCCCTCCTTCTCCCCCCACCAACTTCTGTTGAGCCTAAAATTTTATGGTAATAATATGAATAAGTGCCATTTGTATAGGAAGATAAATCTAAAGCTAGGGTTTATTTCATTTCTATGTTCTAGTAACTGTTTTGATATAAGACATAGTGAAGGCAAAATTTGCCTTACTAATGCTTGATTAGCCTTTGGTATTTAAGCAATTCAAATGATTGAATTTTTCATTATAATTATAAATCAGGGCTATAGAGTTTGATTCAACATGTAATACTACATATTTCATAGCTTATTACAGGGTGGTTAAAAAATTAAATTTTCTAATTTTTTTGGTTGTGATTTCTGTCTTGGTCATAATTGTGACACAGCTTTCCAAAAGAAAATGAATTACCACTTCTCTCAAGTGCTCAATTTTTATGTTTGTTGTAATTTCTTGAGCACATTTAATCCAGTAGTTATCAGCTAGAGTTTTCTAAAAATAGATACCCAAACCCCCACCCCTCCTGACCTAAATAAAGTTTAATTGTACAGATGTAGAGTATTGTTGCCTCTGCCTGAAAGACTAAATGAGAGGCTGATAAAAATCATTTCTTGATTGTGTGTGTGTGTGTGTGTGTGTATACCAGGATTAAACTCGGGTCCTTGTGCTTGCAAGGCAAGCAGCGGCACCACTGAACTAAATCCCCAACCCAGTTATTGATATTAAGATACTTCTGTTCCTTTGTTTCTTATCCCTTAAAAAAAGTCATTGATATATTTAACCCAGGGGGGATGAACATCCTTAGCACTGAGTGTGGTTCCTGAATACCATTTCCCAGTGCAGACCACCAGCACTACTTAGAAAAAGGATTGCTTCCGGATCTGGGACTGGAAATGTGTGTGTAGCATAATTCAAGACTCCTTAAGCCCAAAGGAGGAGAGCCACAGGGCACCACCAAGCTCTGTCTGGAGGGCTCATGAGCTGACTTGAATTTGTCACTGCTCATAGGTGGGACATGTTGAACATCAATAGGAATAATAGTGGAACGGGCTGAAACATAATAGATACAATAAAAAAAAAATCCAGGGTTCATTTGATCCTGAAAGGAAAAAAAGCAGAGGTTAACCATTTTTGATACCTTTCCCAGATGGTAGAGAAGTAGCTCATTATTTGGAACACTGGCAATCAAATCAAATCTTTTTTTTTTTTTTAAAGCAAATCAAATCTTTAACCAGCTGTTTTTGTATGGAATGTGCATCAGTTAAACCAAATCACTCAAAGGAAAGTTTGTCTTTATAGAAGTTTTCCAGCCAGAAAATTTAGAGAGAATGATTGAATTAGAGTATTATAGCATTCTCTAATGAAATAATAAATTAAACAATGATAAGCAGTCACTGCTAACATTCCAAGAAAAGACAGTTGTATGACACATGCCTCCCAACGGAAGTACATAAAACTGCTAAGCATTGTTGCTAGAAATGTAAAAACCTAAATCTTATTAAGTCACTGGATCTGATATCTAATTCACAACAAGGTAAGAAGACAGCAAACCCTATTGAAAGATAGCCTGGGGATACAGTCAACACAATTTACCATAGGCAAAGAAGACTAAAACACATGCCTTACCTGGGTATGGTGGCACTCACCTAAAACCCCAGCACTCTGGAGAATGAGGGAATGGATTGCACATTCAAGCCCAGCCTGGGCAACTCAGCAACTTAACGAGACTCAGTCTCAAAATGTTTTTAAAAGGGTCAGGTCCATAGCTCAGTGTGAAGGTTTTAGGTTCAATCCCTATGAGCCCACCCCCACCCCCAAGTATGGAAAAATTAGGGACATTTGTTTGTCAACTGGCTGATATTTAAATATGATATCTAAATTCTGCCTCAATTTTACATTTACAGGGTTGACTATAGAAGAAAGAGTATCCTTGAATATAGTGTAGCACTGTCATTATTTTCCACCTGGAATGAAAACTGATTTTTATAACTTTCTTTTAGCCTTACCCCTCGTGAATTCAACTCTTATGGAGCCCGAAGAGGTAATGATGCAGTGATGACAAGAGGCACTTTTGCAAACATCAAGCTTTTTAATAAGTTCATTGGAAAGCCAGCTCCAAAAACAATTCATTTTCCATCAGGACAGACGGTAAAGATGTATATAAAGTATTCAAGCAGTTGATCTCTTGATCAAAATGTATATTGAAGAATTTTGTATCTGTTTAATCTACAGCTAGATGTATTTGAAGCTGCAGAGCTGTATCAGAAAGAAGGCATCCCACTGATTATTCTAGCAGGAAAGAAGTATGGTTCAGGAAATTCAAGAGACTGGGCTGCCAAAGGACCCTATTTACTGGTTTTTGTTTTTTTTTTTTTTTTTTTTTTTTTTTTTTTTTTTTGGTAAGTATGGATTCTTAATAATACTCCTTTTTATCAGCAATAGCCTGTCCAAGTTTACTTACTTGTATTTTTTTATGTTTTGGTTTTGAGTTTGTTTGTTTGTGACAGGATCTTGCTAGGCAGCCCAGGCTGGCCTCAAACTTTTGTCGGTCTTCCTGCCTTAGCGTCCCAAGAGCTAGGATTACAGACACGCGCCACCACATTTGACATTTTTTTATGATTTGCATCTTTACTTTATGAGTTTCGTTTTTATTATCTTGAATGGTATTTTGTACTCGTCTATTTGCATGTTATACTCTGGATGTGAGTCAACCTAATTCTTTCCTTATGTGTGGAAGTCAGTATTATGGATGGAAAGGGAATTCTCTCTTTTAATTTCCTGATTTGCTCCATTGGAAATTAAGAGACTTAAAGTTTTACACCCCCCCATAGGACCTGATAGTGCCACTTCTCTCCAGAGTGTCTCTCTGTCTTGGGTGGACAGACAGTCTGCTGTGGAGTTACATCCCAGATAATGTTGCATTCTGTGTTGTAGGAGGGGACTGTTGTGAAGCTGTCTAGCAGTGATCCTTAGCTGTCTGTCCAGTTAGACACTGAAAAACTGAATGTAGGCTGGATCTTTTCAGTTAGGGCCTCACTGTAGACAATGGGATTATAAGCTGCTTTCCCCTTCGGACACCTGTCATACTGTTCACATTTGCTTTGAGGCCATTTAGTCTCTTGAAGGAGGCACACTCACAGTGTCAGCTCGGTCTCAACTTCCAATCTGGTGTTCTTAATCCTGTGTTCTTCAGGCTGGTAAAGCATGTGTCTTGGTCCCCGGGGAGCAAAAACTGTTCCTTACCTGGTATAGGTGATATTTACCTATATAAAATACAGATAAATAGTGCATAAATACACAGTATATAGATTAAAAGTTTGAAGGGATTGGTGAGGAAGATGAAGTGATTAAGGAAGAAAAATGCATCTTAAAAGGCACCTTAGACAATAGCAGAAGAGTTGTGAATCATAGGTCAAGAACCTCTGTAGCTCATTTTTCTCCAGGGAATGAACATTAGTTTTCAGGACTGGAGGCTGAGCTAAGGGTCTCACCAACCTGTATAGACTCCTAACCAGAACGCCCAGTGCTCCATGAGTCTGGAAGCTTTCCTGGGTTCTGCGTTGCACATTGACCCACAACTTACTGAAACCACTCTCCAATTTCAGTTCATCATTCTGCAGTTTCAACAGTTTGCTAAGTCAGTTCCTGTTTGTATTTACTAAATACTTAACACAATTTTTTCGCCCTGTTTATTTTGTTGCTGTGGGTTTGTATCTTCTTTTTCTTCAAGTATTACCTTAAGATAAATTGTTGGTTAACATATGCTGGACTAACTGTGAGTCATTTGAGGGTGAAACAGCTGCCCCACTTACCCAGCTCCTGTGTGGTGGGCTTGGGCAGCTCTGGGCCCTGGAGTGACTAGGGGGAGGCAGGGGAGGAGACAACAACACAGGAAGCTCTTTAAAAACACAGAAGTCACCTATGAATGGATTATGTAAATGTTATTGATACAACATTGACCAAAGTATAGGGTATTAGATAAATGTATTCTGAAAATCCAAAGTAGATGTTTTTCCTTTTAAAATGCTCAATAAATCCACTTTTCAGAAGTGATTAGAGGAAATAAAATACATATATGTTGCAGGGTGTAAAAGCTGTTTTGGCTGAAAGTTATGAAAAAATACATAAAGATCACTTGATCGGAATTGGCATAGCTCCACTTCAGTTCCTTCCGGGAGAAAGTGCAGACATCCTGGGCCTTTCTGGCAGAGAGACGTTTTCTTTAACGTTTCCTGAAGAACTGTCTCCTGGAATTACATTAACTATAAAGGTATCTCTAAAATTCTCATATGTGATTGTGCACTCTTTGCTCAAATAGATGGTTGTAAATTGACTAAAGATGGTTAAAAATTACATACTTACATTAGTTTTAAAAAGTTGTAGTTTGAGATGGCCCTGTTGCCTGTGTACTGTGATGTTATACAGCTCATGTTCTCTGAGGTGAAGTAAAGAGAACTGAATTCTTAGTGCAGGAGAAAAATGTGGAGGGGCATCTTGACTAATTGCACAGGCTAGTTCTCTCATACTGGTTCTCAGCTCTTTCTGTTTTAACCCAAGGGCGTACTCCAAAGAGCAGGCAAAAGCTGAGCATTCAAGGTTAGAGTGAGACAACTAAGGGAAAAAAGGAAGAATGGCAAAAATGAGGCCCAATTAATATTTAATGTAAAATGAATGTGAATAGTGACTAGTAACTCAGATAATAATTCAAAATCTAAATCCTTTGTGTGTTCTATATAGTATAATATTTCTCATTTAAAATTAGAGATAAAAATACCTCTCTTTAGCTGGACGTGGTAGCACATGCCTGTAATCCCAGCTCTCAGGAGGCCAAGGCAGGAGGATCGCTTTGAATTCGAGACCAGCCTGGGCTACATAGTGAGTTCCAGGTCAGTCTCAACTACATAGTAAGACCCTGTCTCAAAAAAACCTTTTTCTACTTAACTGTAAAGCCCTTGGTCAGGTATCTCAGGTGCTTTTCAGGCAGCAAAAGAGCTTCAGGCAGTCAGAATTTAAGAAATTAGAACCAGGAAAATCAGAGAAAATATATGGCAGTTAGTCATTGAATATGAACATAGATATCTTAACCAGTAAGTAACACTTAGAAGATTTTACCCCTCATATGAGATGTTTTTGTTTGTTTAAAGACAAGTACTGGAAAAGTATTCAGCGTGATTGCTTCATTTGAAAATGATGTGGAAATAACACTGTACAAACACAGAGGATTATTAAACTTTGTGGCACGGAAATTCTCCTAGTATCTGCTGGCCATGGATCTTCAGAAACTTAACTTCAAAGCCTTCTGTGCTGGACCAGGAATCCTGGCATGGAGCTGCAGTGGTCCAGTGCACTCACCTCTGTCATCCTTGGTGTAAATGATTATGAATCACAGTAGTGACTGCAATGAAATCTTCTTGATCTTAAATCATACAAGAATGGTGCTATTAACATTGCTAAAATCAACGTGTGACGTGTGTTGTGGAAGAAACCTGTAAGTATGGGTGGGTAGGGATATTTTATCAGACCATTTTGTAAATAAAGGCAGAATTTGAACTTGTGTTGAAGATTCTTACATGAATAACATTGTTTGTTTAGTTTTGCACCTATAAAACTGTACTACTGTTTGTTGGTTGAAGAGTAGCAGATTGAAAAATAAGAAGCCAGAGTAGATTTAAATTGTGGAAGTTAGAATCTGGTTTATAAATGGATTTTTTTTTTTTTTTTTTTTTTTTTCCCGGGGT
>NW_022900937.1:26045391-26055314 GCF_012274545.1 Fukomys damarensis | reverse complement strand
TTTTTTTTTTTTTTTTTTTTTTTTAATACCGGGGATTGAACTCAGGCCCTTGAGCATGCAAGGCAGGCAGCAGAACCACTGAGCCAAATCCCTGGCCCTATAAATGGATATTTAAGCATATCAGTTCCTTTTCAGAATTGAGCTGGATGCATTTGGCATTTTGTCTATCATAAAAGCCAGGTTTGCCCTTAGTTTCATTCTAATTACAGGGAGAGAACCTTCCCCAGAGCACAATCATCCTCTCCAGTGCAGCCAAAGTTTCTTCCATGTCTGCATTTGGACCCGTGCAGGAATACAAGCAGTTCTGTGACATGCACACATGCATTAGCAGTAAAAGGATGAATGCCTATGATGCAGCCCTTAAGTTTTTGGTGGTTTGCCACTGTACCCTGTGGCAAATCTGAGGTATCATTCTGATAATTGGATTAGCTTATTTTGCTCATCTAGAACTTTTTGTAACCTAATTTAGGTGTCACCACCTGACGTTACAAACTTACCTTGTGGAAGCTAAAGAGAACTTGAATCATTAGACTCCAACCGTATTTCTTCTCGAGTCTAGACTTTTAAATTATCTACCCCAAATTATATGGATCCTTATACCTAAGCATTTCTTTAAAAGTTGCTGTTTTATTTCCTGTCATTTCACAGTATTTTACCAAGGGTGCATTATTTTTTTTTTAATGGTTTATTTGGTTTTAACCAAAACTGAACAATAAGTTGTTGCTGTGTGTCATATGTTCTCAGTATGCATGTTTTTCTACCATACTGCATCAAACATTTCTCTCAAGACAGAACAGTTTGGGTAATTAATTTCAGAAGGTCCTGTAACTTTTTTTAGTTAAGAAATTAAACTTAGGAGCAAAAAGTTAAGGTGATGTTTTATTTTTCTTTCACATGGAGATCTTCACATGACTTAGTTTTAAGGTCTTGCAATTCAGTTAGCTCACATTGCACAGAATTTAAAAAAATGCTTATTTTAAGCTAAAATACTGAAACTACCAAACCAGTGGATAAAGACCTGAGAAATTTGCACATAACCAATCATAGTCTTTTAAAAGCATTTTGTAAATATTTAGACAATGAGTTGGACTAGAATTTGACAAGAATGTCCTGTCTTTATTTAAATTTTTTATAAATATTTTCTTTGGTTCTTTCAGGTCATCTGTCTTGGTACATGCTGTATATCTGTCACTGTGTGTGTTTAATTTACATGAGTTTGATGGAAAATAATATAGGTTGATGTTAAAAATACCTGTTACATGCTTTGAAGAAATGGTAATTCCAAATTGTGTGGCTAAAAAAGACCTGTGTTTAGCTCAGTGGTTCTGGCACCTGCCCCGCAAGCACAAGGTCCCGAGTTCGATCCCCAATACCAAAAAAAAACAAAACAAAACAAAGAAAGTGTACTCTTACTGTAGTTTATGTACATCACACATGGCTGATCAAGAGGTGGTGATAAAGCTCTCTAGTGATGGCTTAAACATGACATTTACAAACAAACCTGTATTCCAGGAACAAAGTCAAGGTTCTTTTAATCTCTTGCTCATATACAACAAACTAGAAGCTTGGTTTCAAATTGAGGGAGGAGAGTTACAGACCTATGTTCCCAGGTGTGTATCAGGTAATTCTGCCTCCAAATGCTGCAGAACTGGCATTTATTTGTTTATTTAACCTCCTTTGTTGACTGTGTCTACGTAATTTTGTTTTGCAAAAATAAAAATGTGATAGGCCTACTACTAGAAAGCAGATCAGTTTTGTGAACTTAGAAGTACAATTTCAAAGGTCACTACCAACAGCAACATTTATCTTTTGAGAAACCTACATAACATTGCCTTGTTCGTACCTTTGGGTCTTGCTAATCCTATTAAATGTCATACAGCCACTGAATTACCTCTACTATTTATACCTTAAAGTTCCCAAGGTGACAGCTGTCATTTTTTATCTTGTCTTCATTGAGAACGCTCAAGTACAAGTTGGCAGAATTCCTTTAGCCACATTGCCTGGATTTTCCCTGGTGGTTGCACTAAATGCTGTAAAGCTACCAACTGAACCCAGTCATCATTGTTTGCAATGGCAGTGACAATGATGTTTGCATCCTCTTGTCAGTAGCAAGTGACAGGGTGAGAAATGTGACGTTTCTCTGAGGTTAAATTAAGTGACACCTTTCTTTTGCTTTTAGGTTTAACATGCTTGGGTGTTGACACTGTCTAGTTTGATTTGGAGTGTACAAGACAGTATAGGAAGGGGTTTGACTTAGGCTTTTTCAGTGTTTCGGCTTTTGTTTTAGTTTTTCTTTTTCCCGAACAGGTGACAGTGCTGATGTTTTCTATCAAATTTTACACATTTGGGGCTATCAAACCATACATCTCAACTGCAAATCATTATCTATTATTTAAAGCCAGCAAAACAGTATAACAGTTTTAAGTTCAATAATGTATGTTAAGTAATTGTATAGAAATATATTGGAGGCAAAGTTCAGTTGATGACAATGGTGTATATGTTACTGATGATGTAAATTATTTTTAATAAAGAAAATTGTATTATCACATTTGGCTCTTGTTATTTCATGGGGTTGTTTTGTTTTGCTTTGTTTTGAGACAGTGTCTCGTGTAGTCCAGGCTGGCCTTGAAATCAAAGTGATTCTCCTGCCTCAGCATCCTAAATTTTGGGATTACAGGCATGTGCCACCAGGTGCGACTCTTGTTATACTTTTAGCAATTAGAATATAACCTCATGATTTAAAATGATACAGGATTTTTTAAAATGATACAAGATGCTGTCCAGAAATTTGTCATGGAATATATTATCTAAATGTTCAGACGTCACATTGTTCCCAGTGTAACTGCCGTAAAACCCATGGTTCACATCTTTTATGTCTACTTGCTTCTCTACTCTAGGGATGAGAATGAAAATTAGTGTAAACGTTTGAAATAGGGGATAGAATAGTCTAGCAACAAGAAATAAAGTTGAATTTCATTCAGGAATTGTTCTAACAGGTACTTAGATTTGTGAGATCGGTTTAGTGTTGAAAAGACTAAAAGCAAGATCCTTTGTACAGATAACATCTGGGTAGAAGACAGCCTCTGAACCTTAAAAAGACTGCAACTAAAAGTGCCTTGCTGGGAGCCTCCTGGTCAAAATCTGGTGGGGGCTCTGTTCTTTCCAGGCTTCCTTCTCCCGTCAGGAGTGTGCAGGCCTCTTCATAGAGATTTAGTTCCAACAATGCAGCACCCAGGTGAGGCGATGTCTCTAGGCCGATTCAGGGCCTACTATAGTAGCCTCTGTCGCTCCTGGGCCAAGAGGAGCTAACGTCTACCTCTGACCACCTTTTCGAAGAGGCCCTCTTAATATACAAGCTTCTAGCAAGTGGGGGAGAAAAAGCGCCCCGTTGGACCCTGAGAAATGGTCCAAGCTACTAACCCAACCACGTGGACGGGGCGGACCTGAGCGGTGCCCCCCAAGGTGCGGAATGGCTACTCATTGGCGGGTGGCGCCTTGGGCAACCAGTCAGAAACGAGCCCCAGTTATGTAAGGTAGATGGATTTTTGACTGGGGTGCTAGAGGACAGAAGGCGGGGTTGGGATTTCAGAAAGCCAATCAATCACAATCCCCATCTTTAATTTCCTGTTCAGACACCCTGGAGCAGGGCAAAGTCTTGTGTTCCTGGCCAGGCCACGCCTTCCAGCAGTCTACGCTGACTGGGCGGCAAGGAATGAGAGGAGCCAATCAGAAACTCGGCACTCGGGGCTTGCTGGAAGGACGGACTCAGCTCTAGCAGCTCGCAGTCCACTTCCCTGGCGCTTAGGAGCGGGCCGCTATCGCTACGTGGGACGTGGGATTGTACGGTGAGCAGAGCAAGGAGCCGAGGCCGGGCCCCGCCGGAGGACGCCCGAGGGCGGGTTGGTGATCCTGTGGCCCTCACCAGGGCGGAAGGGATGGGGATGCGAGGCCCCTTCCCCTGTCCTCACCCAGGCTGAGAACCCGGGGCACCACTCCCAAGTCTCCCACCCCCTCCCCTCTTGGAGAGTGGCAGAAGGAAGTGCCCAGTGGGAACCATTTCCGAGCCTCCCCTGGCCTCATTAATATCATAACTATGAACCTGACCTGAGTGCCCTCCTCTTTCTTACCCCCTTAATTTCCTGCTTTTGGGGTCAGCAATCCCTTGGAATCCTGCTGGCCCACCGCTTTTTATTCTTCGCTCAACATCAAAACCCAGGTGCATTATTGTCTGGAAATGACTGAGTCCGAATTCCCTGCTTTATTTCCTGTGGAGTAGAAACAGACCTGGTTCGGTGTTTAATAGTCACTAAGTCACTAGCTAGGTGCTGAGAATCCACCACCTACTCTTCACCCTGGAAGGATGCGGAAGTTTGCAAAAGAAAGGAGATTGGGAATACGGGCTAAGGAAGAGGTTCGTGGGTTTAGTGACACACTGCAGGGAGAAAGACGAATCAAGACTTAACTCCTATTTCTTGTCTGGAGTAACTTTGTGCAAAGTCCAGAGTTTAAAGTCCAGCCTCCTGTTTCTGGGACGAAGATTGTGAGATTGTGGTACAGACCTTGAGGCTTCCTGAAAATTTTTTTCCCCACGTGCTAGGTAAAATAAAGATCAACAACTGTCCCATAAGGCTTGAGCCTCCCTCCTGCCTCACCACATGCAGGACAGATTTGGTGAAGGAAACATCTGTGGCAAGCACATTTCTTTCTGAATGTTTGTTTTCCTTCAGAAGCAGACGGGATCTGTACCATTCATTCTAAGATTTGGAGTCCTTTGTGCATGAAGAAGAAAGGCCAAGGTAAGGTCAAAGAGAAAGAGCTTCAGCTGTTAGAATGTTAGAGTTAAAGGACTTTCAGGGATGATTTAGTCTAACTCTTTCCAGAGGAAACGGGGTGAGTCTGGAGTTTCAAAGGTCATGTGGCAGAGCTGGGACTAGAATATGACTTTTTAGTGCACCAGCCCTTCCAGCAATGATAAAGTATTCTTCAGAGAGATCCCTAAAAGCCCCTTCACGCGCGTGTGTGTGTGTGTGTGTGTGTGTGTGTGTGTTTTTGTACCAGCAGAGAGTTGACCTTCCCCAACTGCCCTTAAGGTTCCTTTCAATGTTAAGAGCTTACAATTCATATCACATCCAGAGTTGCTCTGACATCCTTAACACTTTGGAAATTGGATTTTACTTTTGTAGTTAATGCTGCAGCTCCTATTACACTCTGAATCCGGCCTAAAAGTCTGAAGCCCAAAGAAACAGTGCATCAGGATATGTTGATTCCCAAAAGTTTTAGGTGCAAAAAGTACTTTGAAATCCCATGTAGGCTTTGTTATAATGCCTTTAGTGAACAAAATCTAAACAGCTTAATTTCTTTCTGAAAGGAAATCCTTTGGTTGGAAAGTAAACAAGAGAAGTGATCATCGGGTGTGCAGTGGCTGGGGCTGGGGACGCCTGCCTGTGCCACGAGGCAATGTGCATCCAGTGGTAGGAGAGTCGGCTTTGGGTGGGTGGACGAAGAAAGACCTTGGGGAATGGTGACGACGTGCGAGGCTTTTACCCTTATTGTCACTCAAGTCATCAGGCTGTGTAGTCTTGCGGCTGAGGCAGGGAGAAGAGCCAGACACCTCCAAGAGTTTCCTCTCCTTCCCTCGGCAAAGTAGGGTGGCCTTCAGTGTGACAGGGCTGGGGTGCCTGGGCATTAGCAGGCCTGGCTGTAATGTGTGAGATCTGAGACATTCTGAGCATTCTGAGACCTCCCCTCCTTGTTCTGGATTGTCTCTTGCTAGGGCTTTTTTTTAAAGGTAAAATTTACATTCAGTGAGATGGACAGTTCTCATATTCACTTCATCTTTAAGCTAAGTTTTGGCAAATATTGCAACCATACAATGAAAGCCTCATCCAGATACAGGGATAGGGGTGTGACTGAATGGTAGAGCTCTTGCCTCACAGGCATGGTTCGACCTCCAGGATTGCTAAAGATCATTAAGATGTAGAACAATTTCCTCTCAAAAAGTTCCCTCCACTAGGGAGGCTGAGGCAGGAGGATTACAAGCTGGGGGAAAAAAATGTTCCCTCATGCTGCCCTCTTGTCAGAAGCTTGCTTGCTTGCCCTGAGGACTGAATCTAGGGTATGCTGAGCTACATTTCCCTGTCCTTTGGTTTTTTGTTTGTTTTAGTTTTTGTTTTTATTTTTAGGTTTTGGTTTGGTTTGGGTTGGGTTTTTTGAAACAAGAGTCTCATTATGTAGTCCAGGCTGGCCTGGGTTTGAACTCACTATGTGGCCCAAAATGGCCTCAAACTCACAGTGATGTTCCTGCCTCAGCCTCCTGAGTGCTGGGATTATTGGTATGTACCATCATGCCCAGCCCATTTATTTTTTTATATTGAGACAGGGTCTTACTAAATTACTAGGCTACCCAGGCTGGCCTAGAAGTTTTGATCCTCATACCTGAGCTGGCCAAGTGCTGGGATTATAGATGTGCACCACTGCACCGTACTGAGATTGTTTAGGGGGTTGGTGCTAGGGATTGGACCAGGGCCTTCACACTGAGCTACATCTTCAACCCATTTTTAGTTCTTATTATGAGATAGGATCTCAGCTAAGTCTCTAAGTTGCACAGTCTGGGCTCCAATTTGCAGTCTTCCTGCCTCAGCCGCCACCACCATGCCTGGCCAAGATTTGTTTGAACAATACTTCATTTAGCTGGGCTTGGAGCATATATCTGTTATCCCAGCACTTGGAAGGCTGAGGCTGAATTGTGAGTTCAAGGTCAGCCTGAGCCACATAGCAAGACCTTGTCTCAAAAAACAAACAAAACTGCATCCCCTGAACAGCAATCAAAATCATACTCTAAAAGACAACTGACCCCAAGATGTTTATCAATCACTTACAACTTAGTGTGAAGGAAGAATTGAAAGAAAACGATTTTGGGAAAAGAAGAAGGTAAAATTGTAAAAACCTTAGAGATTTGGTTCCTGATGGATGCTCGGGCCCTACATTGCTCAGGAAACAGGCCAGGTGTGTGGCACCTAGAGTGTAACTCCCAAGGGGAAGAAAGCAGTCTTCCCTCCCCACCTCTCCCAATAGACTCAAAAGCCCAGTTGAAATCCGTCTTCTAGGACCATCTTCCTTCAGCTGCCTTCAGCTGTTTTTGGCAGATATTAAATTTTTTTTAATGGAAGGTTTTTATTTTATTTTTTTAACAGTGGTACAGTTTCACATTTATTTATTTATTTCCCATTAAGTGTATCGGTACATTTAAGGTAAACAATACAGTTACATTCATCATTGGGAATTTGTGCCTCTACATGACTTATCTTGGTTCTTATTTTTTCCCCATTCCCCTGCCCTCCCTTCTCCCTTTTACCCTTCCCTATTTACAAAGACTTTGTTTCCATTTTTTCCTTTTTTCATATTTTTTCTTTTCCCTTCTTTCCTTTCCCCTACCCCTCCCACTTCCCCTTCTCCTTTAGCCCGTTTCTTCCTATTTCGCATGATCAGTGGTACCGTTTGAACCTTATTTACACTTTTAGTTTTTCACACCAGAGAAGCCATTCGGTATTTACTCATGTGTGTCCTATGTATTTCACATAAGAGTGTGGCCTCAGTGTGCATCCGCTTAACTATAAATGTCTGTATTAAATTTACAGGTAGAAAACTCAGATATAACTTTATTTTTTGTAACTGGTCATAGGTTTTATTTTTAGCCCCTGTTCCTCTTTGCAGTAGAACACATATTCTTCACAGTTTAAGGTAAGTCCAGTCACTTCAGTGCAAATCCGGTCATTCCAGGTTTATACTTAGTCAGTGGAAGACTTTCTTTGGCATTCCATCAGTTCATTATTACTGCTTTATAACGTGTTCCGAGTCCTTCCTTTTATTTATTTTTTATTGATTGCTTGATTAATTTTTTAAAAAATTGAACCCTTACACTGAGCTCCATCCCCAGCCCTTTTTATTTTTTATTTTGAGACAGGGTTTCACTAAGTTGCTAAATTGCCTGGTTGTGACTCATACTTAGCCATCTTCCTGCCTCAGCCTCCCAGAATATTGGGGTGAAAGGCGTGCACCGCCACACCCAGCTTCTTTAAATGTTTTTTGTTGTTGAGGATGTCTGTGGTTGTGAGTGAACTTTTCAACTGTTGCAGAACACAGGGCCTCGCACAACACTCTGCACCACCATTCACACCTTTCTCTTTGAAGTACCTGTGACAAGCTAGCTAGATGTGAACCATATAATTTACCAGAATTCACCAGGAAAGACTGTCACATTTGAAATTATTTTAACCCAAGACTGGTGGGTGAAAAGGACTTAACCATGGTTTAGGAGTCTGGAGAGCCGGGTCTTGCTGTAACTTACAAGGGGACTTTGGCCACTTAATGCCCAGGACCTGAACTTCTACTATAAATGTGGAGGGGAGGGTAGGATTCGATTTGGTGACCCCAGGGTGCTTTCCAGTACTGGACCTTAAGTTTGGGAGATAGGTTTTAAGATGATTCGTGGTACAAGGATTTTTAATCCTCTGCTAAAATAGCTACTTTTTTTTGACAGTATTGGGGTCAAGCCCAGGTTCTCCTGCTTGCTGAGTTGCACTCCTGGCCCCAAAACATTTTTTAGGAGTTGAGGATAGGTTTGAGACTATTTAGTCCAGGATGGCCTTGAACTCAATCAAGTCTTGGCAATCCTCCTGCCTCACCCTTCTAAGTGCTGAGATTATAGGCATGCACCACCATACCCGGCACATCCCTAAAACTTCTTAATCTCTTTTACTGATTTGGTTTTTTAACTTTATGAGTAAAAATAATCAGAAGAAATATAGAACCAATGTAGAACAACATTCTTGGGTTGTCTGCAGAAAACACTGAAGTAAGTCTCTCTCCATGTCCCCTTTCTGGTTGCTCATTCTTCAGACACAATGGCGAGTGAAGCCAATCAACAAACACAGTCCCTGGCCAAACCTGCTTTCACTGAGGCCCAAGCCTCCGCATTGGTAGAATCAATATTTGGATTAAAAGTGTCAAAGATCCAGCCACTTCCTAGCTATGATGACCAAAACTTTCACGTTCACATCTCGAGAACCAAAGACACTGCAGATGGCCCTGCTGAATACGTCCTCAAAATAAGCAACACTGAGACCAGCAAAAACCCAGACCTAATTGAAGCACAAAATCTTGTCATCATGTTTCTGAAGGCAGCTGGGTTTCCAACAGCATCTGTGTGTCGCACTAAAGGGGACAACACGACCTCTCTGGTGTGCATAGGTGAGAGATGCCAATTCTCACACATTCCTGCACTGGGCTCCAGCTGGAAACGCAGTGTTGAGCACAAGCTTGTGATTCCTAGTCGAAATGTATTATTTTCCCAGTGTTTGGGAAGAGCCACCAACTACCAACATGAAGATCAGGCCTCTGGTTTGGAAGTGGCTGCAGCTGGCATCAGGTGTAAACTTTTTGCTTACAAAGACTGATGGGGAGGACATTTTTGTTCTCATTTAACCAAAAATACAACCCTCCGCCTTTTTTTTTTTCCAATGCTGGGTATTATACCCAAGGTTTCACATGCAGTGTACTACCACTGGGCCAAACCCCAAGCCCAGTTAAACATTTCCATTCATCAGAACAGCTGTAGATTCTGGTCCTGAGGTGTAGTAGAAAGAATGAACACAAGACCAGACATGAGGAATTGTAGATCTAGTTCTGTCATTACCTTGGGCACCCACCTAATTCCCTAGGCTCAGTCTTCAACTGTGGGGCTTGGTCCCCTATAACCTCTCACTGACTAATGCTAAGATGAGCCTAATTCATCAAGCAGCAGCTTGAAATGCATTTCTGGGAATTTTTTTTCTTTTCTTTTTTTTTTTTTTGAGACAGTCTCACTATGTAGTTGAGACTGACCTGGAACTCACTATGTAGCCCAAGCTGGTCTCGAACTCACA
>NW_022900937.1:26010873-26045200 GCF_012274545.1 Fukomys damarensis | reverse complement strand
CTTTTATTTTTGTTGTTTTTTTTTTTTTTTTGTACTGGGTTTCAAATGCAGGAACTTGGCGCTTGCAAGGCAGGCGGTGGCACCACTGAGCTAAATCCCCGGCCCTCTATTTGGGTTTGTTGAGATAGGGTCTTGCTATGTAGCTCAAGCTGACTCGGACTCACTCAGAGGCCCAGGCTGGCCTACTGTGTTCTTCATTTATAAGTGGCAATTCCAGCATTCTTCAGGTGCTTGTCTGCTCAGCCCTGCCTCATAGAATGCTAGAGAGAAGTTCATTTTTGAGTAGAAAATCTTTATCGTATTCTGTATTTTTAAAAAATAATTATCACAAAAGCAGAACAGTTTGTAGGTTGTTTTGTTTGTTTCTTTTTTTTTTTTTAGAGAATAGTTGAGAATGCCATATATCATTGCATCCATCTAGATAACAGCTTGGAAACCAGAAGCCACCTGGTGAGGCTTCTGACGTTCCTCCCTGGAAGACCCGTAGCCCAGACGCCTGTCAGCCCCCAGCTCTTATACGAAATCGGGAGGCTGGCTGCCAAGTTGGATAAGACACTGGAGGTAAGAATTGGGATTTTACTTTGTTTTTAAGGAATTGTTGTTTATCTTATTTTTAAAGTAAACTCAGGACCAGGTTTTCTTCTTATACATTGTGTTTTCTAACATATGTGGAAAGGGAAATGGGGGTTCTAGAAGTATAGGTTTGGGGACAGCAAGGCTCTTGTCCCAGTCTGTGCTTTACTGATAAGTTGGCAAGGTTATCTGTGGTTTTAGAAATTCATGATCTTCTTTGCACTCGTCACAGAAAAATAGTTCCTCCTCACAAAGTGGAACCTGAAGTTTTCGTCCAGATGAGGCACAGTCTGCAGGAGCCTGATGTGAGGCGGTAGCTGAGTCACAGACAGATTAGCAAAGCTGAGCATGTAGCTCAGCAGTGGCCTTGGCAGGCACAGGGTCCTGGCTTCAGTCTCCTGTGCAGAAAAGAAGGAGAAGGAGAAGACTTGTGTTAACGATATTTTTGTCCCAGATAAACAATGTATTTGCCCAGTACTTTTCAGACCCAACCACATAACAGCTTCATTTACTTAGTAAACATTCACTAGGTTCATGTTGTCTGTGACTGCTTAAAAAACCATCCCAAACTTACTGATTAAAATAGTGGTGATTTATTTCTTGTGGCTCTGAGGTTTGGCTGTGCCGCTCTTTTCTCGTCAGCGTGATTAGGAGCCCGAGTACAGCTGGATCTCACTAGAACCCACAGGCACTTCCGCTCTCCACACAGCCCCTCTGTCCGTGGGGTCTCGTCCTTCAGTGGAGGCCCGAGCGCCCTTGCAAGATGGTTCCTGGCTTACCAGGAACCGGTTTCCTAGAGGACGCAACTCATGGACACATCCTTGCCAGGCCTCTGCTTGAATCATGATAGGTAATTCCCCGTCGCCAGTGCTGGTGACAGGATTAACGTCAACTGGAGCAGCCACACAGTGCAAGCCAGTGTAGTTCACAGGCTGGCACAGCCACAGCCCAGCACTCATGGTCCTGGAATCACTGTTTCATGTTGGCGTCTGGCAGTGTCAAATGCACACAGAATGCTTTGGGAAGAAAGGCACATCTCAGGGGTTACTGATTAGGAGTACAATAGGCAGACAGAAAAGGAGGAAAGGCCTCACTGCTGCAGGGAAAAGCACACGGAAATCATGGCAGTGCCACCTCTGTGTTCCAGAGCTTCTGGATAACTCCCTGTGGCCGGAGTGTAGGGACTGCGATTGAGAGAAGCAGGAATCAAGTTGAAGATGTAAGGTGGAGTTGGATTATAAAATGCAAGTCATGTGTGACAGGACTTTGGCCTCGTCTCCGAGAGAGAGTGAGGCCCTGGAAGTTTCCTCGGTGGACAGCACTTTCTGACTTAGGGTCCAAGAGGGCGGGCGGATGGACAGGAGTGAGACTGGACATAGGAATGAGTATACCCAGGAACGTAATGTGTCTCAGGAAAGCTGATTGAGGGCTTGAGCCACACAGAGTTTAGAAAACGGCACCAATCAGCTTTGGTGGCTTAGTCAGTATTAAGTTTAGGAGAAAAGAAGGGGTTCTGAGTAGGCCTGCTGTCCCCAGGAGCCTTCAGGTCTTGGGAGCAAGAACTGAGGTGACAAGAAGGGGAGCCCAGAGAGAGGGTGTGAAAGAGGCTGAGGTCTGTGGAAGCTGAGTCCCATGTCTCACAGAGAAGCAGCTCTGCTCCTCCTCAACCCCTTGCTGGCACCTTCTGCAGTCTGACCGCCTGCCTCCATCCTGATCTGTCCAGTTTCTTTTCCATTTGACTGGAGCTTTAGAGAGAGGAGGAAGGTATCAACCCTAGCAGAACTTAGGGAAGAGATGAGGCAGGTTGTTGCAAATATTCAGGGTGCTAGTGACTCATAGACTTGAGACAGTAACAATTTATTTCCCATGATGCTGTGTGTTGGCCAGGCAGCTTTCTTTACGTAGTATAGTTGGGGGGATGTGAATGAGACTTTGGAGATTTCTAATTCTCTGCACCCAAAGAGACTTCATATTGATTATCTCCTATTGGGGGATGCCTGACTTCCTGATTTAGGGTACACTGTAGGGTGAAAAAATGATAAAGAATAAAGAACAATCTGATCTTAGCTTTTCCTAAGGCCACAAGCTATGCACTTGTCCCAGGCTAGTTGCTCTGAGGCTGTCGCTTGCTTTTGGTTTAGACCTTCCATCACCCGAAGTTATTGAGCCTTCATCGAGACGACTTCATCTGGAATCTGAAAAACATTCCCCTTCTGGAGAAATACCTGGATGCTTTGGGCCAGAACCAAAACCGCGAGATTGCCGAACAGGTCATTCAGCTGTTCAAGAAGGAAGTGGTAACCAAGCTTAGTGAGTTTCGAGAATGTGAGTAACCCCCACCCCAGTCAAAACACATATTTTTCTTGATATTTAAATTGTCAAACGTCATACCATCAGAAAGTATGGAGGGACAACTTAGCTTTCTCAGATCTTAAAACTGTCATATGTACTCCTATTCCTTTGTAACAAATAAGATTTTTACTTTTCTCACAATTGCTACATTTGAAGAAGATGGGTATGGTGATGCAGGCCTGTAACCCCAGCAGTTGGGAGGCTAAGGTAGGAGTTTGAGGCCAATCTGGGCTACATAGTGAGACACCATCTCAAAAAGCAAAACAAAATAACAACAAAAATCACTGCGTTTGAAGCTCCTTTAAAATTTGGGTGATTCAACCTCTCTCCTCTCTGTTGAATTTGTTGCTATCTATGTATGACTTACAAATGATTTCCATAGTGTTTTATATTTTTCAGACTTTATAAATGATAGCACAGTGTATATATATATATATATATATATTTTGCACATTGTGTATTAACATTCATTCTGTAACCTGCTTTTTTATTCAATATGTTTTTCCAGGTTTAACCACATTAATATATGTAGTTCTAGTCTATTTAGCTTATTAGCCTTAATTGTGAATAGTACCCCTCAGTATTATGAGTATATGCCTTAATGTATTTGCATGAATTATGCCTTTTTGTCCTTTCTAGTTAATGGAATTTTAGGTTGCTTCCCACTTTTTTCTGCCACATTAGTGCGCTTCAGCACCCACCCGGGACTGGCTCCTGGGAGCAGACAGCATTCCCAGAAGAGACTGGAGGTGACAGCAATCAGTGCTGGTCAGGGCCAAGGCACCAATGGCATCCTCGCGAGGCCAGGGTGGGCAGGATGAGCCTGTTCTGCTATTTGCTTATTTTGTGTAAACACAAGTAAGGATGTAGCAGAAAAACTGAGGGTTTTTTTTTCCCCTGAAAAATGTTTTTCCTGCAGTCTTTATCTCATTAAAATAGGTACCCACTATTCATCTCATTGATCTGGTGAAAAACATAGAGGCCATCAGCTCAGCTTGGTTTTCTCTCACACACGACGTCTTACCAGCACCAATTCATTTCGCCTTGGAATCTACCCTTTTCTACCTGCTCTTCCTGCCTTTGCACAGACCCTCAGCCCACACCACTGTCACCTCTGGGCTAGGATTGTGGGAGCCTCCTCCTGAGTGTGTGTTCATATGGGGTGCTCTCCCTCCCGCATTCCCTCCCTGTCTCTCTCCCTCTCTCCCAGTGTTACATTTGTGAGATTATCCAAGTTGTATGTAGCTATAGTTTAACTTTTATTACTATAGAATATCTTATTCATAAATATGATGTACATTATTCTTTTTAAATTTTTTATGAGTCCATTTTTGCAGTACATACGATCACATTCACTGTGAAGAGTTGGTGCATGTATATAATACATTTTAATTCTTTTTACATCTCTTCCTCTCCCTTACCTCCCACCTCCCTCCTTCTCTTTTAAAAAAAAAAAAAAAAAAAATCTATCTCCTTGTTTCCTATTTTACATCTTTTATTTTGCTCTTTATTTATACTTTGGGTATAAAAAAACCTATATGATATTTAAGCTTGTGTGTCCACTTTATTTCATTTAGCATTATGGTCTCAAGGTACATCCATTTTCCAGCAAATAACTCAAGCTTATCCTTCTTTATAGCAGAGTAGTAATTGTGTGTAAATGCCACATTTTCTGTATCCATCTTTCAATGAACATATGAGCGACTTCCAAGATTCAGCTGTTATGAATTGTGCTGTTATAAACATGAGTCTACACATTATCTTAAAAGATACTTGGGGGGCTGGGGATTTAGCTCAGTGGTTCCGGTGCTGCCCTTGCAAGCACAAGGACCTGAGTTCGATCCCCAGTACCTTAAAAAAAAAAAAAAAGATACTTGGAATATTTTTCACTTTTGGCTACTAAGCACAGTGGTGCTGTGAGCATTTCTGAGTTCCGGCCTACATGTTCATCTACGTGTTTACCTTTGGGTAGATAGATATGTAGGGGTAGGATTGCTGGGTCATAGAACATGACTGTGTCAACTTGACTGGATAACAGTGTCAGACAGCTTTCAAAAGTAAATAAAGCTCTCATTCTCATTGCCACTACCAGGTGACCAGGGCTGTCCAACCTGCGAAATGCTTTCTTTTTTCTTTTATTTTTTTTGAGTGAAGAGGAATTGTCTTGGGCCACAAATAAAATACATACTGTGATGTGCTGTAATATGATTCTCTCTCTCTCTCTCTCTATATATATATATATATATATATTTAAACATCCTTTGAATTTTTAAAATTTTAATTTTTAAAAAGGGCAAAAAAGTAAAAACAGGCCTCAGGATGGGCATGCCTCCCTTGATATTGTCAGATTTTTTTTTCATTGAGTTTACTAGTACTTTTTAGGTATATAGCACAGTTACATTCATCACTGGGATCTTGCACCTTACTCAAGCTGGTATCTTGGTTCTTATTTTCTCCCCATTTCCCTGTCCTCTCTTCACTCTCTCCACTCTTCCAAAAAAGTAAAAACAGGCCTCAGGATGGGCATGCCTCCCTTGATATTGTCAGATTTTTTTTTCATTGAGTTTACTAGTACTTTTTAGGTATATAGCACAGTTACATTCATCACTGGGATCTTGCACCTTACTCAAGCTGGTATCTTGGTTCTTATTTTCTCCCCATTTCCCTGTCCTCTCTTCACTCTCTCCACTCTTCCCTATTTACAAAGGCTTTTGTTTCCATTACTTCCTTTTCTCATAAATATTTTCAGATTTATAATTTTTGCCAATATGATTTGTGTGTAACAGCTCATTGTGGTTTTAAGTACATTTCCCTATTTTTTTGCCATGTGAATATACCATATGAAATGCCTGTTTGATTTTTTTTTTTTTTGCCTGTTTTTCTTTTTTTTTTTAATTGAGTTTATTGGTACATTTTAGGCATACAGTACAGTTACATTCATTATTGGGGTCTTGTACCTTTACATGACAGGTCTTGGTTCCCATTTTTTCTCCTTGTCCCTGCCCTCCCTTCACCCCCTCCTCCCCTCCCCGTTTACAAACACTTTATTTCCATTTTCTCCTATTTTTTTCTTTTCCCTTATTAACTTTCCCCTACCCTTCCCACTTTCCCTGCACCTTTAGCCCCTTTTTTCCTATTTCACATTGTCAGTTATCTCAGTAGGATCTTATGTGCTATTATAGTTTTTCACACCAGAGAAACAATTCAGTATTTACACATGAAAACACTACTCTTATAAAGTGCCAAAATATATTTCCTAGTGAACTCTACCTTCTGTAAGTCTGGAAATTACTCTAGATTTTGTGCTGGCACTATGCAATTTTGTGTTTCTCATTTGGCAGTGCTTGCAACTTCTTTTTGGGTTTCCTATCTTCTTGTCCTCTCCTCTTCTTTTTCTTGAAAATATCTGCATCCTGGGCCACTCTCTTCTCTTCTTCCTTTGCTGCCTTATTTTCTTTGATTTGCTCCTGCAAAACCTTGCAGTTCATGTAAATTGTTTTTGGGAGGCTTAGCACCCAGCATGATGGCTCGTTCCCGTTCCAGGACTCTTTCTTTTCCTTTCCCCGCAGCCTGTGATCCCAAACCGGTGTCCTTCCAACCGAGCCTTTTCTAGGTTAAATTCTTGAACACTTGTGTCTTTCTCTTGGATACTAGTTTTTGTCTTTGCGCACTCATCTTGATCTGGCTTCAGTTTTCTCTTTTTATTTCTGCTGTAAAATTGTACTACTTCCACTTGCTCCCTGTTGTTCTGCAGGGGAGAGGGTGATCCTGTAGCAGTGGAGACTTCTGCTCCTGAAGGGGGACTGTGGGAGGTGAACACAGGAGCACAGTTCAGCTCCTCTCTGAGCTCCCTGAAAAAGCGGGAAGCGCTCTTCTTCTGGCCTCTTGTGAGAGAACCAGGCAGGGTTCTCTTTGCTGCCACAGCTATGCAACCCCATCTCTCTTCCTATTGTCTCTCTTCTTTCTGATTCTCTTTTGTTCTGTTTCATCTTCTTTCTCTTCCACGTAGTACAGAGTCTGCAAGAGGGCGTCCAAGAGCTTCTCAGTGTGCTTAGGTGCCTCACAACCTGACCCTGGTCCCCTCTCCAGCACCATAGGGGGAGCATAGATATGAGCTCCAGCCCACATCTCATCCTGTTTTTCTATTGGAATTTTTTTCTGACTGGTAAAACCTCTAAAAATATTCTAGATGAGCCCTTTGTTCATTATATGTGTTGCAAATATTTTTCTCATTATCTGGCTTGTCTTTTTACTCTGTTGTGTTTTGATGAAAAGGCCTTAATTATATTGGTTTCAAGTATATTCATCTTTTACTTCATGGTTAATAAAGTGCATTGGGTAGAAAATTTTCCCTACATTATGGTCAGGAAGCTATTCTTCTATATTATCTTCTTAAAATTTTATAGTTTTTGCTTTTCACATTAGCTCTGGAATTTATTTTTATATACAGTGTATTGCATGAATTTTTCTTATGGCTCATACATTTTCCCATCACCATTTATTGAAAAGATCACCTTTTTTTCCTCTTTGTTTGTTGTGGTACTAGAGATTGAAACCAGGGCCTTTACATGGAACTACATCTTCAACCCTTTCTTTTTTATTTTTTATTTGGAGACAAGATCTCACTAAATTGTCCATGTTGGTCTTGAACTTGTGATCTCCCTGACTCAGCCTCCCACTCAGAGTGGTGGGATTACAGGCATGCACCACCATGCCCAGCTTCCTCTCTGTTTTGCAGTATCACCTCTGTGGTGAATCAACATTTCTGTCCTGTTTTCTCCTGTTTTTTTTTGTTTTTGTTTTTTGTCTTTGTCTGTACCCATATAACACTGTGCATATCAGCTAGGCTAGGTTACGGGCAGTAACAACTGTCAAATTATTGTGAGCCACAATAAAAAAGATTTCATTCTAACTCAAGCTGCTTGTCCATCATGGATTGGCAAGGCCATGTGTTCTATCCCCAGCACTGCTAAATAAATGAATTAACAAACCACTTTGATTATATATTGTCCATTGTATTTCTGTCAGACTTTGCTTTCTGTAGTTTGAATCAACTGGGCTCCATCCCAGTTTCTGAAATGTGTAGTTTAAATTTTGCGAGTTTCAGCAATGTTCATGGCTGTGCGGCTCATTGTGCAGCATTACTTGAGCATGGTTTGCACCATCCTATAGCACATGGGAGAAATCAGCATTATATTTGGCCCTTTATCTCTGACTGCTTGTCAAACTCTGTGAACAGCCTTGCCTAAGAAAGAGAAATGGAGAGATAATTAACTGGGATGTTAAGTAACTATTTCCGTGGTTTTTCTGCTTTCAGGCATCAATCATGGCGATCTTAACGACTATAACATTTTAGTTCAGCCCAGCGAGTCAGCCTCTGGAGATACTGTGCTCCAAGTGTCTGGAGTTTTAGACTTTGGTGACATGAGCCATGGCTGCTATGTTTTTGAAGTGGCGATCACCATCATGTACATGATGATTGAAAGCAAAAACCCCCTACAAGTCGGAGGCCATGTCCTGGCCGGGTTCGAAAGTGTCGACCCACTGACCGCCATAGAGAGAGGTGCTTTGTTCCCTCTCGTGTGTGGTCGTTTCTGTCAGTCACTTGTCATGGCTGCCTACTCTTGCCAGCTCTACCCAGAGAACAGAGAGTATCTCATGATTACTGCAAAAACTGGGTGGAAACACTTACAGCAGATGCTTGACCTGGGTCAGAAAGCAGTTGAGGAAATCTGGTTTGAAACTGCCAGGTCCTATGAGGCTGGGAGCGCCATGTGACTGGGTAAGAGTTCACATTCACTGGAGTCATTACAAATGCTGTGGGGCCGAATCAAAAGTTTGTGAGGGAAGTTCCTGCACAGAGAAAAAGGAATGAAAGGAACAGATCAGTTCTGAATGTGGCAGAGCACATGAAACTTCTAAAGCAGTGATAGCAAACCTATGGTGTGCATATTGTGTTGTTCTTTTATGACAAAATATGTTAATGTATGAGTTGTTTTTTCTAATCTAAAACTTCAGTGTTCAGGTTTAATTGCAGCATTGGCACTTTGTGATATATAAGTGGGTCTTGGGTTACAGTTTGGGCCCTTGATATCTAAAAGGTTCACCATCACTTCTTTCTCTAAGGTCTTCAACAGATCTCAGGACTTTTTTTGTTTTGTGTTTTGAGACAGGGTCTTGCTCTATAATTCAGGCTGGCCTTGAACTCACTATGTAGCCCAAACTGGCCTTGAACTCACTTCAATCCTCCTGACTCAGCCTCCTGAGTGCTAGGACTACAGGCGTGTGCCACCACACCCAGCCTCAGAACCACTTTTGAATTTAAGAATTTAGTTCTCTATGTAGCTATATTCCTTGGGTATGAAACTCACATAATGATACCAGATTCTGAATCAGATCATCTTTTGATGTCTCTTCCGGCCCTTTGATCAATAACTTTTTTAAACTTTGAAAGGAATATACACATGCATCTATATAGATTCACATATTATAAATCATTTGACATAAATGTAAATCTGGCTAACATATCACCAATTCTATGAAATTACTCTCTCCTTTCTAGACTCTCATTGCATTCTTTCTTTTTCATGGCCATGGCTTTGTGTACTGGATTATGCTTGTGCAGTCATCTAGGCCAAGAGCTATGTGATCATAGCAGAGACCATGAAGAACTTTACTTCTGTCTCCTCATCCCTTCTTCTCACACCTGTAGTAGTATCTTTCCCAGAGAAAGGTCTTTAAATGTATTTATTTGCAAAATGAATGCAAGAGAAAGGCTGGAGAAGGTACTGCTGTGATGCCTTTGGAGGAAACATAAATGTAATCATATGAGGAAAAAGTTTAGCTCTTTAAGGGGGTCATTGAAACTGGAACTCCCAAGGTAGATGCTTGGTACTGCTGTGATGCCTTTGGAGGAAACATAAATGTAATCATATGAGGAAAAAGTTTAGCTCTGCCGGGAGACAGGGGAGCTGCAAGGAAGCACATGAAGACCTCCAGTTAAAATCACTGATTTACTCAGAGCCAGGGATGCAATCAGATCTTTCAATCAATGCATCCCATGCTCCTAACCACTGCCAAGTCTTATTTGACTGACTTCCTCTGCCTCCCCTTGCTTCTGTCCTCCCTACACACACATCAGGGGAACTAGTGAGATCATTCACACAGATAACTCAAACTTCTCAAATTTAAGGGCTCATGGTTTTTATCTAACTTGACCATTAAGAAAATTAGACCAGGAAAATAGACTGAAGTTTGGATTTCACTCTCGAATCACTGTTCATTCTTTGTAATGAACCACTGATTTCCCTTTTGATTGCTGTTATGGTTTAGATCTAAATTGTTCCCCAAAGCCTTGTGTGTGGAAGGTGACTGGATCATGGGGGTGCTACATGAACCTGTGGATTCACTGATTAGTTCAGTAGCAGACTGTGCTGTCATCAGGTGGAGCCTGGTTAGAGGTGGTCACTGGGACAGGGACTAGTGTACCTTCTTATCCCTGGCTCTCTTTCCTTCCTGGATGCCAGGGATTTAACAGCTTTCCTCCAGCAGGTTTAACAGCTTTCCTTCCACCATGGCATTTCTGTCTTGATGCCAGCCAACCATATACTGAAACTGTGAGGCAAAATAAATATCTCTTCCTTTAAGTTGTGGATGTTGGGTATTTTGTCCCAGTACAGGAAAGTAACTAAGACAATTACTCATGCTAACATGGATTCCTTTCATTGAATCCCTGATACAGATATTGCTGATCACTACTTTAAGATTGATCCATCCTTCATTACTTCCTTCCTTTTTGGTGATACTGGGGATTGAACCCAGGACCTTTGCCCTGAGCTGTATCCTCAGCCCTTTATTCTTCTTTTATTTTGAAACAGGTTCTTCCTAAATTGAAACAGGTTCCTAAGGGTGGGTTTGACCTTATGATCTTCCTGCCTCTGGCTCTATTTCAGTATTTAAATACATGCTACATTGAATTGATATTTTACTGTTTCAGGTTTGTTCTAACAGATCTCTAATCATCAGTTCCAGTTTGATAAATTCTTTCAGGGCTATCATAGCTAATTTTCGGTGTCTACTTGACTAGGTGAAGGGCTACCCTGACAGTTGATAAAGCATTACTTTAGGGTGTGTCTGTGAGGTTTCTGAATCCAGGGACCCACCACCCCCACAGATGGGAATAAGTACCATCCAGTCCATGGAAGGATGATCCAGTCTTTCTCCTGGAGTTGCGATATCCACCTTTTTGTGCTCTTGGACATCAGAACTCCAGGTTCTTCCCTTTTGGACTCCAGGCTTTTGCCCTAGTGGCCCCCCAGCTCCTCAAGCCTTTGGCTCAAGCTGAGTTACATCACCAGCTCCCCTGGTTCTCAGATCATTGGACTCATACTGAACTATACCAGTGGTTTCCCTGGTTCTCCAGCTTGCACGTGGCATATTGTGGCTCTTCTTCTTCGCCTCTGTAATCACATAGCAAATCCCCCTATAAATTCCTATAATAAATTCACTTTATCTGTCCTCGTTCGCCTCTGTAATCACATAGCAAATCCCCCTATAAATTCCTATAATAAATTCACTTTATCTGTCTGTCCTCATTTTTGATTCTTTGGAAACCTTAATACGGTGGTGACATAAATTGAATATCATATTGCCTTCAGAACCAAGTGTCATGGCAGACTCCTAGCATACCCTTCATGAATATCTATTTAATAAACTGCAAGAATGAACATACCTCAGGTTCTGGTCTTTTCCATCAACAAAGAGAACATTTTAGATTTAGGAATCAATGCCAAATGTCTGTCAAAGACATTTGCTATTGTCTTTTTCTTTCCAGATATTTATCTTCTTTAGATGACAACGAAGCTTTACTTTCTGGTCTTCTTATCCTTAGTTTCCTCAGCTGACATCCTTCATATTAAAGGCAATAAAAATTCTGCTTACATGTATTGCTTTGTGACAGTTCAGCTAAACACTTGGTAATGTAAAACACTTGGTAATGTTAGTATCTAATGGTTTCTGTAGGTCATTAACCCAGGTATGAGAACAGCTTGTATCTGCTCCACAATACCCCAGGCCTCAGCTGGGAAGACTTGAAGGCTAGAAGAGGTAATGTCTGCAAAATTGGTCCCAAAGACCAGAATCATCTGGAGGAATATGCACTCACCTATATGGCCGGGGATGCTAGAACCATATCTGAGCCATGGCCAAACATCTCTCTACATGGTCTATGCGTCCTCACAAAAATGAAGGTCATCCCAAGAGGACATGACAAAACTATATTACTTTTTATGGCCTATGCTCAGAAATCACATTATCACCTCAGGTGCACCCAACTTCAGGGCAAGGTGATACAGAACCTCTGGGTGGGAATGATCTTAAGGCCTCATCAAGCTAACAGGTCACTTTATTCCTGCCTTCCCATTTCTAATAGGAAGAAAGTGTGGAATCAAAAGCATTCTACAGTTTAGCCTCAAATGTTTGTCCTCCTTTACTACGTCCTGTATTATCTCTCCCACTCTTCCATTCAGGCCAGCCTGAACTAGTCTATCACCTAAACTTGTCAAACTCATTTTTCTGCCCTTGTATCTCAATTGATGCCTTTTCTTTGACTTAAGAAACCCTATCTCTCACTGAAAACTCAATGTTTGCTGACTTCTAAAGAATAAAATAAGCTGGGAAGGCAGAGGCTTTCAGAGGAAGTGTAAATTAGGTCACCCAAAGGTGCTTCAGAACTGCCTGTGTTTGGCCTTTTGCCAGGTCACCGATCTACTTGGGAAGCAAAGACGACAGATTTCAAAATGCAACTCATTCTTAAGCTACTTCCTTTTCAAAGTCCAGATCCCAAAACTTTGCACCCTATGAGAAGACAAATTCCTTGCCCAATGCTCTGAATAACTACATATTAACCCGGATCTAGTTAGCCCTCTAGCACCCCCCCCCAAAAAAACCTAAACAAATAGTACTTCACACAGTTGGATAAAAAAGGTTGGAGAGATGATACAGGAACAGCATAACAAAGATAAAATGCTGTGTGTATAGTAATGTAGGTTATTGCTTTAACTAGGGTGATGGGGTAAATCCTTTCTGAAGCAAAGGGGACCAAAGTGGAAGTTCTTCCAAACGTGCCAACTCATGATTTGTTTTAGACATTTAAAAAGATGTAAATCAGCCGGGCATGATGGCACAGGGCTATAATCTCAGCACTCAGGCGGATGAGGCCGTGAGTTCGAAGCCAGCCTGGGCTACATAGTTCAGGGCCAGCTTACACTGCATAGCAAGATCCTGTCTCAAAAATAATAATAATAAAATAGATATATATCAGCCATAAAAGTGGAAGCCACATCTGAGAAGGCAGACGCTGAGGAGAAACTTTAGTCTGCCGTGGCTGGGACCACTATGAGTATCAGGGCTGCAAGTGCAGACGACTTCGCTCCATCCACACTACTGTCCTACCTAGGTCTACGCCCCGTGGTGAAGTGAAAGTGAAAGAGCGAAGGGCACAGGCAGAAATTGCTGACTCCCTTGGGCAGGACTTCCACGCGTCAGCGACACAGCACCGTCAGGAACCCGGCCTATACTGCGCGATCTACCCTGAAGGCCTTGCGGCGCAGGACGCCTTCCTTGCCGTTTCCGTCTGGCTTTCAGGGGACTTCCGGGTCCTCGGCGTCCCGCCCCCTGGCTCTGCGCATGCGCGGTAGCCATATGCGAAGCGGTCCTCTGGCAACGGCGTTGGTTCTCTCTACTTGCCCAGTAAAGCGGTTGTTGAAACTGTCGATTCTTCATTGTTTTCTCTCAGGTGAGCCTTGTCCACCCCGAGGGCTCGCAGAAGCGTGGGCGCTATCCCTTGGGCGGGGGATGTGAATATCGAGGTAGCCGGTTGGCCTGCAGCTGCGGCCGAGTAGCTGTGGGACGATGACTGTGCAGCCGCCTCCGCGGACTGGCCCCTGCCGGATGCCGTTGTTCCTCTCCTGGGGCCTGTGGCAGCCAGGTTTTGGCCGGGCCCCGGGGTGGGACGATGGCCAGGACCGAGGCCTCGGGACAGAGCCGAGTGGTCGGGGAGCCTTCCACCCTGGTGTCCAAGACCCGAATGTGAGCCCGCCGCATGTGCCAGATGCTCAAACTCGTGCTATGCCGGCGTTACGCGTGGAGATGCGGCTTGTAGTTTTTACACGCAGGTCAGACCCCTGCCCCGCCTCCTCTCTGTGCCTTTCGGCTGCGCTGTCCAGGAACCCCCTACACACACACGCACCTGCCTGCGGGAGCTGAGCTCCGACCGGCTGCCCCGGCTCAGTCTCTGGCCCTTGGGCTCAGAGTCTTGGTGGAGCCCACCTGACTATAAGACCCCTGCTTACATTTCCAGTCTTGATTCCCTTCTCTTAAGTACTTGGAAATACGGGCTTTGGACTCAGGTTTGGTTTTTTTCTACTAAATCGCACTGAATCGTCTGTGAAATGGAAATGATGCCCAGGATTACTGTCTCCACCCTCAAGTTTAGGGACACCCCTCATGGTATTATTTGCTCATGCTTTATCCTCTGCCCGCGGTGCCCTTCTCTCCCCTCCTCTATCCTTCCAGACCTGAGGGTTTTTAACTTGTTTGTGCCTTACCAATCTCTCATTAATTCATTGTCTGTATCCTTTTTTCCAAAAAAAAAAAAAAACAAAAAAACTTTCCTGATTTTCTCTCTCTTCCCACCCCACCTTCGTTGCCTCTTTCCACATTACTTTATAACCTATGCTTCTCACACCTGCCTGCCAAATTACAAGCTCTCAAGACAGGGATTAAATGTATCATGACATTCCAACATCTAGGTAAGTACCAGGCACTTAGAGGGTACGTAGTAAATGTTAACTAAATGAAATGAATAAAACAGATTTTTTATACTGGGTATGGAACTCGGGAACTTGCACTTGCGAGGCAGGTGGCGGCAGCACTGAGCTAAATCCCCAGACCAATGCAACAGATTTTTAAAGTCAGGAAATGCATCTTAAATTATGAATTTTATTTTAATGATGATCTTGTTTTCTTTTTACAGGAATTTTCTAAAGTTCAGAAACCATGGTGAGTTAATAACAAGCTAGTAAACTTGACTGAGGAATAGTATTGCTTGCACTCAGCCTGCAGTTTTGCATGAGAAAACTGAATGGAAGGAGAAAACTGAATGGAACTGAATGGTGGTGCAGTGCCATCTGCCTTATCAGCTCCCACACATTGAACTTTGTGCGCCATCTGTCTTGTGATTTGTGGGCTTGTGGGAAATGGCTAATTCTCAGCGGGCAGGAGTCACTTGTATGTTTTTCCTTTGCAGTCTCGGAGATATGACTCCAGGACCACTATATTTTCTCCAGAAGGTAAAATATAAATTGTTCAATCTGCCTCAAAGATTTTATGTGTATGTTAGGCTTTAATCGCTTAACAGTTTACCCTGAGTGTCATTTGGCATTATTTTGGTACTGACTCTCTTGAGCCTCAGGCAGGTGTTGAATGTTTTAAGATACACCGTACACAGAAAAAATATTGAATAAATTTGATAAAATTGTCATTTTATATTTCCTTTTATAAAAATTAGCAGGAAGCTGGGTGTGGTGGTGCATGTCTGTAATCCCAGCACTTGGGAGGACGAGGCAGGAGAATCGCTGTGAGCTCGAGACTAGTCTGAGCTACAAAGTGAGACCCTGTCTCAAAAAAAAAAAAAAAATTAGGAGGAGAAAAATGCAATTTTTAGTCATTTTGTATTTTAAGTTATTGTCCTGGTAAGTGGTTAAAAGAAAAAAAAAATCAACAAATGTTTCTGCAGTTGCTGAGTTCATTCTTTTTGTACTTAGAAGTAATTGCTTACTAAGTTGATGATATGCCTCATAGAAGGCTCAGAGTGGCCCTGTTATTTGCAGCCTGTTAGTGTCTTTGTGGATTCCTCTTGGACCAGTGGTATGGGAGCACCAAGGAGAGTCCTAGCTTCTCACTGCTTATGTTTCGTAGGTCGCTTATACCAAGTTGAATATGCCATGGAAGCCATTGGACATGCAGGGACCTGTTTGGGAATTTTAGCAAACGATGGTGTTTTGCTTGCAGCAGAGAGACGCAACATTCACAAACTTCTTGATGAAGTCTTTTTCTCTGAAAAAATTTATAAACTCAATGAGTGAGTATTACCTTAGGAAGCGTTTTATGTATTTCACTTTCTCACATAAATGGAATCTGCCTTGGTGGGGACACTTTTTGTGATTTGGTAGATTTGAACAGTTTCTGAAAATGTCCTTTTTCTCTGCTTGAAACCTCCTTGAAGCCCAGAACCACCTGTTACCCCTTTTTACTTTTGGAAACATTTATTATGTTTAGCTATTTTTGTTGGGTGGGGGACAACGGCCTGGGAATGGAACCCAGAGCTTCCTTCACACATGCTAGACAAGATTCAACCACTGAGCTACATCCCCAGCCCTTACTGTGTCTAACTACCTTATTTATTTTTTTAATTTAATTTAATTCATTTTTTGGTGTATGTTATACCTCTGAAGTGCAGAGCTAAAATAGTGGAGAAACAGCATTATATTGTGGACATATAGACTAAGTAGTAACACAGATCTGGGTTCAAATCCAGGCCCCACTCATATAAACTGTATAGCCTTGCACCAGTTATTTAACTTCTTAGGGTCTTAGGGCCTCTTAGAGTGATTGTTAAAGTTTAATTTAAAAAAAATGTGCAGTAAACTAGCACAATCTCTGACATGTAGCAGCCTTAAAAATATTAGAGTAGTAACTATTCAGGGCTTTTGTTGAATATACTATTTACCAAAGAACAGGCCTCCTAGAGATCTGGGGACATTTTAGGTATAACCTATGAGATTTCTGTTCATTCTGAGTATGCAGAACACTGTAGTGATTAAAGAGCCAGCTGTGCTAGTTAAAGACTTTCCTTCAGGGTTGGGCCTGGTGACTGCTGGTCACTATGCCTGAATCACTCAGGTGAGGTAGTGTCGTCCCCTACATAACCACTTTTGAGCCTGCTTTGCAGATGCAGGCTTGGGTAGGCATAGAGATCTTGGGTGTCTAGGCTATAGTAGAGCCAGGCAAGGCTCAGGGTATGGACAAAGAAAAGGAAAAGCAGCCCTCATGAGAGGTTGGTCTTGGTCTTGCTAGGCATTTTGTGAGTTCCCCTGCTCTTGCTGTCCCTCACCCTCATCTCCGTGAGCCAGCTTTATAAGGCAGGAGTACACTGTACCCCAAGTTACAACCTGACTGATGTACAAACAACTTTGGTTATGACTGGAATTTTAGTTTTAAATTAGGACCAAGGTCTTGAGTTATGATCCAAATGCTGACCAGATATGCTTCAGATGCAGATTTAACCCTTACAGAGTTCTAGAAGGAACATTACAACATCTTTTCCTGTGTGGGGTTGAGAAGTCCCAGACCAGTGTCTTTCTGAGGACACTGAGATCTGCTGTATACAGAAGAGAGACTTTGAAGGCTTTGTAGGAGCCTGAGTCTTCAGTTGACCAACCTGAGTTACATCCAGGCCTCAGGAACGAATTGAGTTTGTTAGTCAGGGGTCCACTATGCTACTCTAGAGTGTAGGGGTAATCTGTCTATCCAGCAAAGCCTGTTTATTTTTTAGGGAATTTACTTTGGTGTCCTAGTGTTCGTTCTCTTGGCCTATTCAAGGATGGCAGTGATACTTGCAGCTGTTAAAAGATTTAGATTGCATTTGTTTGTCATTTGTGTTGAATGAGATCAAGTAAAAATCTCTTACAAAGGTAAAACTACCATGGAGTCTGGTGAGTTCCGAATAGATCTTGGTAATCCCCTCACCTGCCCCTGTACCAGGGATCAAACTCAGGCCCTTGCACTTGCGAGGCAGGTGCAATGCCACTGTGCTAAATCCCCAGTCCGAAATGTACTTAACCCTGATAACGCTCACAGAGTCATCTTACTGATCAGTGTCTATCTTCTCTTCAAGGGACATGGCTTGCAGCGTGGCAGGTATAACTTCTGATGCAAATGTTCTGACTAATGAACTGAGGCTCATTGCACAAAGGTAGGAACATAAATAGCAATTTCTAATTTCTGATGATACAAAAATTAGCAGTTTCTAAGGAGAGCTTACTTTTGCAAAGTTTAAAGTCTATTCATTGACTATTTTAAGTTTTTTAGTTAAAAATATAAAGTGCTACAGCAACAGTAGTAGGATGTCAACATTTCCTTCTCCTTCCTCTTCAAATACATTGATAATTATGTTGGCTTCATGGCATGGATTTCTTTCAGAGGACATTTTCCTTAGAGTCTGTGTGTTTTAAAGACAATTTACCATGCCAATCTCTTTATTCTAGGTATCTATTACAATACCAGGAGCCAATCCCGTGTGAGCAGTTGGTTACAGCACTGTGTGATATCAAACAGGCCTATACACAGTTTGGAGGTACTGAGTTTTTGGAAATTTTATTCCAAAAATTTTAAATGTTTTATGAGCCGGGGATTTAGCGCAGTGGTTCTGCCGCCAGACCCGCAAGCACAAGGACCCGAGTTCAATCCCCAGTACCAAAAAAAAAAGTCTTATAAATAGAAACCTTTTTAAGACAATAAAAAAAATGAAAATCAACACTTTATAATACCTGCTTCATGATGGAACCTGGTTCTACTTGGTAGATTATCATATGCTGTAGTAATAGGATATTGAAAGGCAGTGACATTTTCAAATCTGGAAACAAATTCTCTTTACATAATAATGAAATTCAGCCCTGGTCCTCTGTGTCCTCATTTCCTTTCCTAGCTGCATCCAAATCCTAGAAGCAGAAGTGCTTCTGTTGATAGAGCTTATCTGTAGCGGCCAGACCACAAAGCAGTTTATGAATGCCTAACTTCCCAGGGCAGGGGAAATCAAGGATAATCAGGATACCAAATCAAGGTTGTTGATGTTTGCCTTCTTTTCCTTCATTAAAGGAAAGCGTCCCTTTGGTGTTTCATTGCTGTACATTGGCTGGGAAAAGCACTATGGCTTTCAGCTCTATCAGAGTGACCCCAGTGGAAATTATGGGGGCTGGAAAGCCACGTGCATTGGAAATAACAGTGCTGTGAGTATTCCCTGGTGCTGTAAATGCTCTCAAAGGTCTGATAAAGCCCACAAAGTTGAAGTAATGATGAATGTAAGCAGTATCCTAAGACAGCTGGTGCATCCTTCGTGTGGTAGGAAAATATCTATGATTTCTTTTGCTGACAGAGTTGTCTGCATTTGTAATTAAATACTAATTTTCATTTAGAAATTGTGAAAATAAGGATACAATGTTTGTTTTGATGTTTTAGCTGACAGACCTGAATTCTCAGCTGAATACTTCAGGACCTGAGGACCTAGATTAGGGACTCCCTTTGTAGAGCAGCAGTGTCCCTCTTCTTACCCCACCTAGTGTCCAACCTCTTTGCCATCAAACTTCATACTGGATGTAATGCCAGTAAAGCTCCAGGATTTGTTCTTCTAAACCAGTGGTAGCAGCCAGCTGTAGCATGCATGCTGCAGGTTCATGACCACTCTTCTAGGCTAATCCATATTCATAAATGCAAAGACTTGTTCATTCTTTGTTTTGTAGGCAGCTGTGTCAATGCTGAAACAGGACTACAAAGAAGGAGAAATGACTCTGAAGTCGGCGCTTGCTTTAGCTATCAAAGTGCTGAACAAGACAATGGATGTTAGTAAGCTGTCTGCTGAGAAAGGTGACTCTTGTCCCGCCCTTTGTCATCTGATTGTGCAGCTGTCATGTTGGGTCTTGAATATGTTGTCCTAGTTCATGGGCACAGTAGCCTCATAATTAGGTGGCTTTGTACCGTGTCCTAAATGGGGATAGTCGGGTTTCATGAGGTTAAGTGACTTGACCAGACCAGCACCACTAAATTGTGGGGTCTCAGTCCCACACTTCGTGGACCTCACCTTGAATGTTCTCAGCACTCCGAAATCTGGTATGCTCCTTTAAGTAACAGCAAGACCTCGCATTAGTAGTATTGATGCTTCTGTCTGTGACAAAGTATGTGTATGGTTATGTATCGATACTTAGATTTGATATGTTTTGTCTGGGTCAGAACTTTTGTATGATTGTACCCTGTCCTGTTTTTCTTGATCTATTAATCTCTTTAAACTCATGTTAGGAATTTCAGATACTTAATTCAATTTAAATTGTATGACCGTATAAAATAATACTTCTAAATAATGTTTTTCATGCCGGGCGTGGTGCGCACGCCTGTAATCCCAGCACTTGGGAGGCTGAGTCAGGAGGATCGCTGTGAGTTTGAGACCAGCCTGGGCTACATAGTGAGTTCCAGGTCAGTCTCAACTACATAGTGAGACCCTGTCTCAAAAAAAAACCCCAAAAATAAATAAATAAAATTTTTCAAAATGTTAATTAACATATTAGTTTGGTGTAGGATAACTTTACTGTTAGTGTTTTTTGGAAAATGCCATTTACTTACAAATTGCCTCCTAATGTTGTATTCTACCTAATTTCAAGGAAGCCCTACTCAGAAAATCCTTCTCTTTTGTGTATCAGTCAGTCTGCCTTTCTTACCCATAGCCATGCCATGGAAGCTGCTTTTTATGCCATTATTTTGAAAAGTCCCTAAAAGAACCATCCTGACTGGCTCAGTGCCCAGGGTGTCCAGCAAGGACAGTATGGGTCCTCTGATCGGTACAGCTAACAGCAGGCCAGCATGAACTGTGCTGACTGCACTTGTCCAAGTGAAGGCAGGTAGATGCTGAGAAATTTGTGATCGGGAGAAGGAAGATATGTAGGCAAAAATGGTATTCAAAACAATATGAGAGCAAAGTTACTGTGTTCCCATAAATTTATCTGTGAACAGTAATTAAGCATAAAACGTGGGAAAGTGGTGAAGTAAAGCTGAGCACGTAGGAGAAAAAGCCCTGGCACTTGGAGTTTGCTGAGTCCACCTGCCTCTAACATGATTGTGTTTGTTTCTAGTGGAAATCGCCACATTAACTAGAGAGAATGGGAAGACGGTGATCAGAGTTCTCAAGCAAAAGGAAGTGGAACAGTTGATCAAAAAACATGAGGAAGAAGAAGCCAAAGCAGAGCGTGAGAAGAAAGAAAAAGAACAGAAAGAAAAAGATAAATAGGAGATGGAATCAAGGATTTCAATGTAGACATTGTTCTATTCTTCCGAGTCCAAGAAGGCTTTAAAAAAAAAAAAAACAAACTTGCACGGTGGAGAAGTAAGACATGACCTAGTGAACTTGTCTCTTCTGTCCAATTGGATACTTTATTGTAATGATGATGATGATGATGATCACTCTTCATGGACATCTTAATCTCACACAAACCCCTTTTTTGGAATAAAATTTGGAAAGAATGGAAACAGTGGAGGAAAATGTTTTCTGTAACAGTAATTGATAGATGGCAGGACTGACACTCATGCATATGGGTCCTGTGGCTTATGCTCCTATCAGTGGGTGTGGTCCTTGGGCCAGCTGAGTGACCCACGCCATAATGTGTCCCTGTCCAGGGCGTGGCTTGAGAACTCTGACTTGGTTTCCGAGGGTTGTTCTTGAGCACTGGCTCCATCGCCGGTAGACCTGTGGCAAGCTGTGCAGGAACAACAGTAGAGGGCATGGTCGAGCAAAGCTGCTCACCTGGGGCAGCTAGGAAGCCAAGAGGAAGAAGGGCTGGAGCTGGGGACAAGATGTCATCCCCAAGGTCATAGCCTGTGACCCATTGCCTTAGATTTCCCTGACCTCCAACAGCCATCGAATTAGGATTAACCTGTGGATGAAGTTACAGCCTGCCCAACCCAGGCACCTTCCTGAAGCCCCACTTAGGAGCATAGGAGACTGGACAGGTAGACTAACTGGGCACTGTGTGAGGAAAGAATGGCAGCTCTGCAGCTAGGACAGGCTGAACTTCATAAACAATAGGGTGGTAGAAGTTAAAGCTGCGAAGGAAAAGCGAACGGAGACAGGAATAGCTGTGAGGGAATGTCGCTGCCTGGCCCTGTGCTCTGGTATCTGGGACCTCATAGAAGTGGCCTAGGCTGAGCCACTTACGGTGTGGTCCAGGGGTCCGCAGCTGCATCACCTGAGATCCGGGAGGAATCAAGGAATGGGGTAGAGCTGAGTGAGTCATACATGCACACTGAAGTTTGAGAACGTGCCCTGCATATTCACATCACCTGGGGAGATTTAAAATTACCCCTGCCTGGGCAAATCCATGTCAACTCCGCCTCTGAGGTGTGGGACCCAGGAGAGTGCCTTGCATGGAGATGGGAACCAGACCAGAAGCTTCACTGCCGCGAGCAGACACAGGATTGATTGCTCTTAGGAGTGACAGTTTCTTGCGGTTTTCTATGTGGGCTGTGTACCCAAGCCCTTGTGATTGCTTTTTTTTTTACATTTTTGTTTCTGGTAGTGTTCCACAGTCACCACCAAGACTTGGGGTATGGCTCGGTGGAGCAGAGGCCCAAGCTGGATCTCACACTGCCAAATGAGCCATGACAAGAGCTGAGCAGATATGGAGCCCTCACACTGGGAACATCCCTGAGCTCAGCTCCTGCAGCCCTCCAGTCATGGTGCTGTCATCAGTTTGTATCTTATTTCGTGTGTTTCTATTTTACATGCACCAGGCTCACTAACGGTCCTGCCGACAGCACTATGCCTGAGGGTACTTTCTCTAGGCCCATCACAGACCAGGTGCCTGGGAACACTAAACAGGACCTCAGCACTGCACTTGAAGATCACTACACTGAAATTGCCAAGATAAAGAATGAGAAAAGCATGGCACAAGACAGATGCCAAGAATCCCCTTTTACAGTTTGAAAGCACAATCCAGAAGGTAAAGTGCCTTCTTGTTAGACCCCCAGCTAGGACTGTATTCTTTGGGCTACTTTCAAAACTCACCAACCTGTGCACGTTGGCAAATGACTAAAAGTACTGCTATCGCCAAGGCCCTGAGAGAGTAGATGGGAACCTCAGTTTGGCCCAGGTAAATTCTTGACTCACATCACAGAACTTTAGGAAGCAGCGGAGTGAGGCATTAGAATGAAAGCGAGGGGAAGAGGAGAGGACCCCAGCGTGAGTAACTGGAGGGGCCCATCCAGGTGCAGACCATCAGCCCAGCTGCTCCCACCCAGGTGGGCAAACCAGGTTCCAGAGATTAGCTGATCTGGCCAGGTTTTGCTTTCATTATCTCACAGGAAGCTTCATGGCCTGGGGGCAGTGAGATCTCCAGGAGAAGTGTTCTTGCTTGGGAGGAAAAGGCCTCGGTTCCATCAAAGGGTCCTTGCTTCCACTTGGGGGTGGTGATCTCATCATGGGGGTCTGCTAGCTCTTGTTTTTCCTGGAATCTGAGGTGGCTGTCAGCTTGGGGACTCTTGGGCATTGCTCCAGGGGAGTCTGGAACTAGATATTGTAAAAGCTACCAATTGGCTGTCCCTGCAAGCCCTGGAAGTTGCTTGGTTGCTCTTACCTGACATTCATCAGTATTGAGCAGGGGTGAGATAGACTAGGGAAATGAAGAGGTGGTAACCCTTGTCTTATGACACTCCTTACATGACTTAAAATGCCTACATGTTGAGCCAAAGGGGATCCAACCCAAAGTTTCAAGATAATAAGGGAGACAAAAAATTGAATTTCTCCTTATCTCTCTTTAATTCTTCTATCCTACCTTACTACGAATATTGATAAGGGGGTCGCAAGGAAATTTCTGTGAGTTGGCTAGTTTCCAAACACGCCGTCTGCTAATGAGGATTGATTGTATATCTTAAAATAAACTTCCTTTAGTCTTGTCACCAGGAGGTACAGTAGATGGAGAACAAGCCAATAAATCCAGCCATTAGCATGGAGAGACCAGGGGTGACCTGGTCCAACACACCATAGCCTCCCTCTCACGTGGACTCTTACAGCAGCCTCCCAGCAGGTCCTGCTTCCACTTCCTGCCCTACATGCAGTTAACATAACCACTAGAGGGATCCTTTTAAAATGCATTATGTGCAGCTGCTTGCCCAGCATCTCCCTAAGGCTTCTGTCTTTTCTGTAAGCGACAGGTTGTTCCACTTGGTCGTGACACACCTTCTGTTCTGGCCCTGCTGCTGCGTTTTCACCAGGTCTCTTCCTCACTTGCACTCACCTGAATGTGTCTCTGGCAGTCCTGGTCTCCAGACTTCATCCTCACAGGACCTTTGTCCTTGCCAGTTCTCCTGCCTCAGGGATGCCCTGTCGTGGGTATCTGCGCTGTCCACTCCCGCACAGATACCCTCCTCTGGCCTCAGTCTGGCTACCTCTATAACAGACCAATCTGTTTTCTATGTCACTGTCTCTGTAGCACTCATCACTGGCTGGTGTTTTTGTCTGTCTCCCCCAGTGGAACAAGTTTCATAAGAGGGACTTCATTTTTATTCTGTGTCTGTGTCCCAGTGCATAGAGCAGAAGCTGATGCACATTAGGCAACAGATATTGATGACAGCCGCTCCGTGTGCTGGAGTGAAATCCTAAAGACTCCTTTTCCAGCCAGGTTTCTGGATCCTGACTACCTCTCAGGACCCTAAAGTTAGGACAATGTCTGCAAGGCCATAGTGGCGAAGAGAGCCTAGTCCACAGTGGTGGCGAACCTGTGGCATGTGTGGACACACAGAGCCTTCTGTCAGCATGAGAGCCAAGTGTGAGTTTTTTCTAAAAAAAACTCAGTATGCAGTTTTAACTGCAATGTTGGCACTTTGTGATAAATAAGTGGTTCTTGGGGTATGGTTTGGGCACTTGCTTTCTAAAAGGTTCACCCTCACTTGCCTAGGATATTTCACCACCACATTAGGAGTAAACCTTCAGAATTTGAAACTAACGATGGACAATTTTCAACATATTCACTCTTTTGCTAATAATTCACACAGGATGAAAGCAAATGGGTGAGCACAGAGAGGACACCCCAAAACTGTAGGGTTTATTTCCTGCTCTAGAGCTGTGGCCTAGAGATAGAGTTTCCTGTGGGAAGACCCCTATGCTCAATCCCTGGTACCACTACAGACAGACAGGTAGGGAACCAAGGAGAGCTGGGTTTTACATCTTGGGTCAATCTTTAAAATCAAAATCTTGGGTTGATTTCACTTTGGACAACTTCAAATCATATTTTAAAAATTAAGTTCCATGAGAAAAAAAACCCTATATTCTTGTGTATCATTTTATTTCTGATGTTTTTCTTAAGACTCCTGAGTTTCTATAGTCTAGCACTTTGAAAGTTCCATGAAAGGATTTGTTTTAGCAGTTCAAAAATACTCTGCACTTGAGAGAGAGAGAGAGAGAGAGAGAGAGAGAGAGAGAGAGAGAGAAAGAGAGAGAGAGAGAACAGGCATATTCCTTTCTCTGTGGGAAGGAAACTCAGCATGTTCCATGGGGTGCTGGTGCTGGGGACACGTGGTGAGTGGGATGCCCTCAATTCCTAACTGCAGGCAAGGTGGCTATAATTCCTGCTCACTACTGGGGAGCAATGCCAGATTCCAGAGCTGTGCACAGAGGCTGTGGAGGAAAGGCAGGGGGCAGCGTCACACAACCATGGAAAGTGTGCTCTCAGTGAGTTGGGGAAGATGAGTGATAACACCAGGACAGAGACACAGCTGTGCAGGTCCTGGAGTCGATTTTGTGCTCTCTACCAGGCAGAGGTCACTGAGATTTTCCAGAGAATAATAAGCCCAATTCCCATGTTTATAGCTGCATGATTCATCATAGCCACTCTTAGAAGCAGCCATAGACGAGTGGACAAAGAAAAAGTGGTATTTATATACAATTGAGTAGTACTCTGCCATAAAAGATACAGTTGAGTCATTTGTAGGAAAATGGATGTACCGTGAGACTACAATGTTTAGTAAAATAATCTTAAATATTGCATGGTTTGTTTTATGAGAAAGCCAATAAAAATCAAAATAAAAGATAACAGCAAACAGGGAGATAGATCTTTTACAAAAAGGAATAGGATCAAGAGATGGAGGGAGAGGGGAAGGAAAAGAAGAGGATGAAAAAGAATAAGATGTGCTGTGTACATGCATTCCCCATGATGTCCTGCAAACTTGCACTAATAAAAAATTTTAAAATTTCAAAAAGAAACAATTAATTTGTTTCTTAATTTGATTCTGGGAGTCCAGAAGATAGATTAGACTGAAGGAGACAAAAGGCTACTGAGACAGGCAAGGAAGGATGAAACCTAAGCCTGAGAAAAGGGAGCAGGAGGTGGGCGCGCTGCCATGGAGGGAGGGATGTGAGAGCTGGTAAAGGCTGACCAGGGTCCAGGCAGCCCTGCTACAGCCTGATCCCCAAAGTCATTGTGTGATCAGACAAACTTTCCAGGGCCTGATTTGTTACTGTTATAACCTGAAAACAAGAAGAGACAATACCACTCGGTAAACAGTGTCGAGTGTTTGTTGGGGTGCACCCATATGAAATGTTTTCTCCAGCTTTCCTCTAGACTTTATTTGTATTCTTGTGTGCACTCTCTATTCGTCTACTTTGCCCAATTTCAGAGTATTCGAGTTCTCAGAATTCATTTATGAGTTCTTTTAAGGGTATCTCTTTGTCATCTATGTTGCAAATGTTTTCTCATTTTAGCATCTATATTTTTGTTCTTGATGTTGACATACTGAACGGTCTTTTGTATTTATATGCAAAGTTATCAATTACAGCTCTTATTGTTAGTATAATGCATATAAAGATATTTCCCCATGACAACATGTATAGCAAAGTTTTGGTTTTATCACATTTTAACACATACTTTAAATACAAGTATAATTGTTAATTTTTTTTTTTGAGACAGTTTTGCTCAGGGTGGCCTCAAACTTGACACCCTTCTGCCTCACCTCCTGAGCAGCTGGAATTATTGGCTTGCACCACCATGCTTGACCTGTTAATCTATTTTTTTGTTGTTAATCTATTTTTTAAAGCCAGTATTTAAATCAATCATGCCACTTTAATTCCATTATTCAGGGCCAGGGATTTAGCTCAGTGGTGCCGCTGCCACCTCGCAAATGTAAGGTCCCGAGTTCGATCCCCGACCAAAAACAAAACAAAAAAAAACAGTGTATTCAAGCCCACTGGACAGGGAGTTTAGCTCAGTGGTGCTGCCGCCTGCCTCCATTATTCAGACTACTTGAGAGTTGTCTATTCTTGAATGAATTCAGAATTACATGAAATAAGATCATTACTTACCTTTCTTGGTTGGTTGGTTGGTTGGTTTTGGTGCTTGGAATAGAACCCAGGGCCTTGCATACACTTGACAAGCACTGAGCTATGTTTCCAGCCCCAGTTTTTATTTTTGGTTTTCCTGAGCTATCATTCACATCCTGTCCCATTCACTCATTTAAAGTGTACATTTCAGTAACTGGTATATTCACAGAGTTGAGCAACCATCACCACAATCAATGTTAGATTCCTTTCCTCACTGCAAAAAGAAGCCTTGGACCCCTTTGCCATCACATAAAATCCCTGTCCTCGGCAACCACAAGTCTCCTTTATGTCTCAATAGATCTGACCTTGCACATAAAGGGATTTTATAATGTTTGACTTTCTGTGTCTGGCATCTTTCACTTATCAGAATGTTTTGGGGGTTCAATATAGTCTGTATCAGGCATTCATTTGTTTGCTTGTTTACTAGATTATAGATCTGTTTCTTTTTACTGCTCAGTAATGTTCCATGGTATGGTTTGGTTTTTTTTTTTTCCTATGTTTTGTTAATTCATTCCTTAGTTGATGGATAACTGGGTTGTTTCCACTTTATGGCTACTATAAACAATGCTGCTATGTTCAGGCATAAGTTTTGTTGTGGACACGTGTTTTATTTTGGGTATATGCCTAAGTGCAGAATTTTGGGGTTATATCTGGTTTATTTTTTAGTTCATTTTCATAAATCATACGAGTGACTGACATATTTTAAAAGCTGTCTACATTCCCCCTTTTTACTATAAGGGCCTTGTAAAAGTGGAAAATGGGCTGAGTGTATATGATTTTGTTAGTTATCATCAAAGTGGGTCCCAAAGTAAAAGAGTTTTTCACTTCCCTGTCATCTTGGCCAGAAGAATCTTTCCTATTGCACGTTCTTTTATACCTAACAGGAGGAGAAGCCAAGTCTTAGATTCTGTTCCTAAGAGCCTTACATAATAACATTCTCTGAAACACTCAGAGTCATTCTGGATGGGAGAAGCAGGGTAAATCATCTCCCTAGTCCTGAACAATCTAATAAGTTACTGTTTCCTGATTACAAAAGCAAGACACGATCACTTTGGAAAATTCACAGTTCCCTCTCTCCTTGGAATAAACTCCAGCTCTTCATCCTGACCGCAGCCACATCTCACCTGGCTTGTCCTAGCTCATTGACAATGTTTTCTACCTTTCTTCCTCTCTGTGCTGCCTCATGCCCAGCTCTTTCATGTTTTAGGGTCCTCACCTCAGGGATCCCCACTAGGAAAACTCCTCCTCTGCATTCTGTTCATCTATCAGTTCCTTCATCTCTGGTCCTAACTCAAGTCACCTATCAGAAAGACAAATCTTTCCTCCTTCCTTCTTTCCTCCTTTCTTTCTCCCCTTTTCTTTCTTAATTCAGAAGATTTCCTACGAACCCAATCTAAAGTGGAATCCCCAACCCCTGTTCCAGAATTTTCATCTTGTTTGCTGTCTGCCTTCCTCCCCTAGGCAGTAAGTTCCATGAAGGCAGGGAGGTTTTCTATCTTGTTCACTGCTTCATCCTTAGAATTTGGTATATAGAAGATTCTCAAATATTTATTGAATAACTAAGCTAGGAAGTGGTAGAGGAGAATTCATTCATGTTTGCCTGACACCAGAGACCAACAGTTGCACACTTCATAATATGCCAAGAATGCTCTGTGTTCCCTGATCTATTGTCCCACGGAGCATTGGAAAGAACACGTGTGTAGCAAAAACACAAGCAATTTCAACTCTGTTTTACCAACTGAGAAGATCAGTTATAACTGAGGATCACAATATGCTTCTCTATATAGGTGAATTCAAGCGTTTCCCAGTTTTCAAAAAATGGAAAACACCTAACACGAGTCAGGCATGTTAGTTACAGAAGAATAGGAGCAGTTGAGGCTTAAGTGAAACAGCTGTGGACCCAGACATTACCAAAGGTTTCTGATGTTAAGAGCTTGGATCAGGTGGCTCAGGTTTAGATTAAAGATAATCAATTCTCTGGGACAATCAATGCCATGCATTATGCTAACCTTCCCAGGGAGCTCTTCATCTTGCTGAGAGGTTGCCCATCTGCTCTAATTTCTTATCCATATAGGGACGCTGATGTCCATTAGTCCTTCAGGGAAATGAAGCTAGGTGAGAATGTGAGCCTTCACTAAATAAATTAGAGGAGCGAATAATTAGAGCAGAGAATCCAAGCCATTTCACATCTAGAAAAATCTCTCATGTCCAGAATAGAAAGTGTGAGGGAGATACAGACTCCATGTTGGGTAAGAATATTTAAGTTCTTTCATTTATTTATTTATGTATTTATTTATTTATTTATTTATTTATTTATTTATTTATTTATTTGCTTTTTTTGAGACAGGGTCTCACTATGTAGTTGAGACTGACCTGGAACTCATTATGTAGCCCAGGCTGGTCTCGAACTCACAGCGATCCTCCTGTCTCAGCCTCCTGAGTGTTGGATTAAAGGCATGTACCACCACGTCCGACTAAGAATATTTAGATTCTGTCTTTTGTACGGAATTGAACATTTACAATTGTGTCTTGCAGATATTAAAAGCCTATCTTTCTTAAAAGAGCATACATTTCTTGTTTGAATTTATAATAATGGCCACTGTGCTCTTTCCCACTCATCCACCCTCACACTGTACAGTGATTGTACTTATTTTCCTTACTTTTACTTGGCCCAAGCTCACTTTGCAGAGGGTGCTTCTTTCCCTACCTTTAATAAATATAAAACCTGTCACCACTAAAAAAATAAATTTATAATGGTGTATCATTTATGGAGAACAGATCATGTAACACAGTAATATTTATAATATCCTAACAAATTTAGGAAGTATAAGTGTTGAGCTAGTGTGCATCAAATACACATGGTGGACTGCATCCATGACAGGGGCTGTGGGATTGTATTGCTCAGTGCTGTCACCCTGACGATACTCACACACTTCTCAGAACAAGGCCCCAGGTTAAGCAACTTGCGGTTAACTGCAGCTCTGCTGAAGAACTTCACAGAAGTCCAGATTTGTCTTAAAAGTAAAAATCCTTCCACAATGTGATTCACTACTCTCAGATTTAAAAGCTCTGAGCATTTCGAGGACGTGGAATGTTGTACTGCATTTTCCTAAGGTGGAAATATCTTCATTTTTCCTAAGAGCTGACATTTGTCTAGGATATGTTATAACGTACTGTATAGTAACTAAATTGCCATATCCTTGCTAGCTTTTGTCTTCTATTGATAATTGGGTCTGTGACATTGTGCTATATAATATTAAATTATTTTGGGACAGCTAAGCTTTATATATGGCTTATATGTTTGTAATATTTGATTTTATGTACTATGACATATTTAGTTCTAACAATGTAATATGGCCAATTAATTTCCTTTCTTGGAGCTCTCTGCATTAAAATATGTCTGCACTTTTACATTTTGATTTTGGCCAAGCAGCCCTTGAAAGAGATTTTTTTTCTTTTTATATCATTTCTTTTTGAAAGATTGCATTTTAATATCCTATCCACACTTGCTCTTTTCTTTTAATCTATAAAACTGCGTTAATTTCAGCAATAAAACTGACAGCATTCATTTTTATTAATTAACTTTTCAGATTGGCTTTCATCTTAAAGACTTACAGCAGAATTTATCACGAAGTCATAATGGAGATGATGAATGGAGGATTTGCAGAAGCTGCCTCGCTCTGAATTTAGCTCAGTTGACCCCATTATAAAAAAGAAAAGCCAACAACATTGATATAAAAGATGATTTGCTAGACCACACCACAGGCCAATAGCAGGATTACTGCTATTTTCTACAGGCTCCTAAGTTCCTTTTCGTGTCCTCTGTTTTAACTCAAAATTACCAACTGCCCTTTCCTTAGGAGCTTGTCAGTGCAAAATCACATCAGCGAATGATTGCCACACAAATAATAATGGGTACTTTTTTATTGGATTCCTGGACACTCTGCTAATCACTTCACTAATTTCATCTTTCTTCCAGATGGGGTTTTAGGCTTTACTTTAAAGACCAGGAATGGGATTTTAGGAGAGAGATTTAGTGTAGCGAATGAATTCAGGTCACCTGGGTTTGAGTCCCAACTCTTCATTTTCTAATTCGTTAGCTGTGAGATCGTGGGCCAATGAGAAGTTATTATTCATTTATTCACCCAACAAACATTTTGGGCATCCAGAGTGTGCTCAGTATATGGGCCTCACCTATTTATATGAGAATAAAGCAAGCCCAGCTGCTGCTGGTCAGGGCTGTTATCTGGGGGCAATCAGGCCAAAGAGAATGGAGTGACAGATTGCCGAGGTAAGGTGAAGGGAGGGAACAGGCATCGATGGGGACTAACAGGTAAGGGCGTGGAGGACCCAGGTTAGACAGGTGGGTGTGCTGTTGGAGAGCGGACAGGCCTGGCTGAAGCACAAGTAGGAACTGGGAGGAGGGGCGCTTGTGGCAGTTGTGAGGGCAGGGGTGGGGGGCTCTTCTAGGAATCATGACCAGGATTTGGGGTTCTGTTTTTGTTTCAGGCTGCCATTCGCAGGATGTGCAGGAGGGTGTAGAGGAAGAGGCTCAAATGAGAGGCTGGGTCAGGAGTCTAAACTAGAGGTAAGGACAGGAGAAGCAGGATACAGATCCAAGTTAAATTCAAGATAAATTGCACTTAATCTTTTTTTTTCTTTCTTTCTTGAAACCAGATCTCACAATGTAGTTAGTTCAGACTGGCCCTGAACTCTTGGCAGTCTTGCCTCAGCTGCCCAAGTGCTGGGACTACAGGCGTGCACCATCGCTCCTGGATTGCACTTAATGTTGAATCAGATCAGATGTGCCGGGTGAGTAACGCAGAGGGGGGAACTGACTTCCAGGTTTTTAGCTTGAGTAACAAGTTGGATGGTGGAACCACTGTCTGAGGTGGGAAGAGGAAGAGGATGAAGTGGTTTGGAACATATTAAGTAACACGTCCACATATTAATGATGTGAAGTTCATAGTCAAATATCCTGGAGCACAGAGGTGATGTCAGCACCTGAGTATGAACTTGTTTATCCGTCCATGGATGGGATTTAAAGCCAGGAAAGTTGATAAGATCATGGAAGGAGTACTTGGGACAAGACATCAGGATTTGAGTCCATTCCTGCCATCACTATTCTCTTGCTCAGTGGCTACTCTGTAAGGCAGGTAAGACAAGGATAGACTGATCGGGGCTGGCACTTTTTTATCTCTAGTTTTCAAGGCTGATTATTTTCTATCTAGGCCATATTTTGGGGAGATAGTAACAGACAACGTAAGATTTATAAAGAAATGGACAGTCCCTTTGGAAGTTGGTGGGCAGATCTACTTTAAGGGGAACTTTGTAGGTGGCAGCTGCAGTAGCAAGCAGCAGTCTTCGCCCTCATCGGGCTTCCCAGTGTCTCCTAGCAGTGGGAAGATGCCGGTCATCGGACTCAGGTGCAGCCACCCTATCCAGCAACCATGGGTAATTGGCACTCGGAATCCTTCTAGGGAAAAAGAAAAACCCATCCAAGATGCATACATTAAATTCTGTGATTATCTGCTTGGATTTTAAAGTGCCCAACAAATTACACACTGCTTTTCACTTCAAAAAAGAAAGCAACAGCTAATAGTGTTTTTTGTACACTACGCAGATGGAGCTTTTTTCCTGTGGTTATTAATACAACACCCTGGGGAAGTCTAGAAGTTCCAATTATGCTTACAGTGGCTGAGCAGAAAACCACTTAATTCTAGTTTTGCCATTATAGGTACTGTGACCTTTGGCAGTTACTCCATTTCTCTCTTTCAAATCCCTTAGCTATACAGGCAGACTAGCACTCTGAAGTCACCCAAACACTGTGAGAATGAACTGCATAAGAGTCTGTAAGGCTGTGAATTCTTCAGCAAGAAATATAGATCCGCAGTGAAGGGTTGCTAAGTGCTGTCTTTCATGCCTGTGCAGAAGTGTAATTAATGACTAGCCTGGTTATCACCCGTGCATCCCTTTTCTGTGCTCTTTTCTTTAGGACCTGCTTAAACACACTGGCTTCCTTAGGTATTGGCTTTATTTTCCCTGTGCCGCTTAGACCTTAACTGAAGAAGGCTACTGTTGAGATTCTTTGTGGCCAGATCTCATTTTTAACAGATTTATCAAGTTTGGCTCATGATGCAATTTCTGTGAACAGTACATTGCACGCTCTGCTACTGCAGTTTAGGGTAATTTGCCCGAATCCCTTCAACCAAATGGAGCGTTCTAATCAATTTCAAACGAAGGCATGAGATCCAGGGTGGGGCCCAGGGAATCCAGGCGTGATTCCCGCTGTCAGCGTCCATGTTCGTCAGCGTGCTAAATCTCTGTGGCAGATCAAGGCTCTGATGTTTACAAACGTTAATTGACGGCGACACGGTGGCACTGCCGGCATCTGAAACACCTCGTGATCTCCCAGTGGATAACAGAATGGGTGGCAGAGCTGTAGTCACAGCTGTCCACGTCCTCTAGTGTAGCCTCTTATTTTAAGGGCGAGAAACAGGCCCAGAGAGGAAGGACGACGAGCCTGGGGTCGCCTTGCTAGTCCAGAATGTTAGGTCTCCAGATGGGGTCCACTTGGCGCGCCCGCGGCAGCTGCACGAGGAAGGCAGGCCCTGAACGGCGAGCGGGGCGGGGAAAGGGGGCGGGGCCTAGGTGACAAAGGCGGAGCTAGGGACAGAAGGGTCGAATCAGAGGCAGGACCGGGAAAAGGGCGGGGCGGGGGAGACAAGGACGCCGTCTGGGCGGGCTCAGGAGCTGGGCTTTGGGAGGGATCCCAGTGAGGCTGAGCGTCTACCGCTCCCTAGTGCTCTGAGCCTCGGCTGAGGCGCTTCTCGCGGAGGGGAGGCTGTCGGTGGCGTTCGTCCTCTCGTGGATCCCACTGCCCGCGCCGCCTCCCTCGAAGGTCTCCCTTCCCGCAGGGACCGGGCGATGGCTGTTTGGGCGTCGGGCCCCCGCGTGCTCCACCTGCTCCTCCTAGTTCTTCTTGTCGAGGGGCGCGGTGAGCCTGGAGGTGAGGAGATGCGGGGCGTGGTAGGGAGGGTGAGCAGTGGTCCCGCGCCCACGTGCGTCCCGAGTGCCCCCCGCCCCTTGCTACTGCCCGGTGCCAGCAGCCTCGTTTGGTTGGGGCGGACTCGTTTACTCTCGAGGCTCGCGTGCTCTGCTGTGTTGCGGCGTGGGTGGAGGCGACTCCCACGGGACCCGGCCGGCCTGTAG
>NW_022900937.1:25999899-26010797 GCF_012274545.1 Fukomys damarensis | reverse complement strand
TTTTTTTTTTTTTTTTTTTTTTTTTTTTTTTTTTTTTTGGTACCGGGGATCAAACTCGGGTCCTTGCGCTTGCAAGGCAGGCCACCGAACCGCTGAGCTAAATCCCCGGCCTCTCCGATAGGGTTTCTGAACCGCAGTTCCTAATTTTGGGAAGTACAGCAGTAGTTTGGGAGAATAGGATGATTAACTGCAGGATGTAATGCTTAACGTAGACGGAGAGAAAGGAGAGTTAAGTGAAATCCTGTGCAGTTACAGTTGAGCAGGAGAGAAAGAGTGTTGCTTTGCAGCCAGACAAACCAGTATTCAAGTTTTGGCAGTGGAGCAGATTAGGAAACACACGCGTGCATGCACAGGGCCTGACAATCTGGAAAATGGCAATTCCCTATCCTTTTATGGTGAAGGTGGAAATTTAAAGATGTATTATCTGTTCTAATAAAGCATCGTGACAGCGGTGTAAATAGCTCTCTGTTCATGAGTGGTGATTACTTTCTCTTTCTGCCCCCCCTCATACTTTTATAATAATCCTCTTTTTGTATTACACTTGTTTTCTTTTTTCTTTGTCCTACGTGAATGTCTAAGAACAGTGATTCTTATCCACTCTTCTTTGTCCAGAACTAGTTCATTATAGGAGCCTAGTAAATGTTTGTGAGAGGAACCAGTGGAGCAGTAAACTCCTTGGATAGTTCACCTGACAGGCAGAGGTCATTAAAGGTTCTGTCTTCCTGCTCTGAAATCCTAAGGTTCTGTGTGTTCTTAGTAAGTGATCACCTTGAAGAAGTCAGTGATACGGTAACGAATAAGTCGGTATTGATGTCGAATTACACACTTGCTTGGGCTGTTAATATGTTTTTGTACACAACTGCCTTGAAAGTAGAGTGGAGTCCGGAGACCTAACTGGCTGTGCTTCCTTGGGCATGTTCCTTGACCTTGCTGATTTTTAATTTTTACTTCTTTAAAATTAAAGGGCAATGGCAGATGCTTTTCAGGTCCTTTCCACTGTAATTACTTTTATGTTTGCATTGTACTGTTTTCACATTCATCTCAGATTTCTATAATAATTCTTCTTTATGGTTTTCTTTGAGTCAGTCCCTAGGCATGGAGATGGTCCTGGTAGCTGGCAGCCGTACCTCTTTGCCTGATAGAAGGTCATGGGGCTGTGGAAAGTGGCCCAGATGGCAATTTTGTCCATATTAAATCATAATTTACTAGTACATTAAGATAATATAAGTCTTTTAAACTGACCTAACTGTGACGGGGACAGTGATTTATGGAAACCAGAGAGTCATCAGTTCTATTAGCTGTGCAACATTTTAAATGGTTGAAACTCTATTTTTAGCATGTGTAGTAACTTAGTTCTTCATCTGAAAGAGAATAAAGTCAAAGAAAATGAGAGCTATGAAAGCTTTTTTCTTACCTTTAATAACATTTTCAGAAGTTAGCAAATATACATCTAGTGGTTGTTGGCTCTACTTTTGTTATCTGTGTACATCAGACTATTCACACAATTTAATTTGAAATTATTTTGATCACCTGGCAAATACCAAATAAAGCTCTATGTGCTAGACCACGAGCACTTGGCACTAGGACTTGGGTCCAATTTGTGAGCCTCCCAGGACGGTGCAGGTGTGCAGGGTTTATTGAAGGGGCTGTCACTAGAGCTCAAAAGAAGGTTGTCAATCAGTTAGAATGAAGTTTGTTTTTCAATGTATAATTACAAATTAGATCCAACAAGTAATTTTTTTATAATTAGGATATGAGTCTTTAGTAAAGTAATTTCCGTACAGAATATTTTTTTTCTCCTACAGGATTTTTTTCTCCTGGATGCTGGGCATCAAACCCAGGGCCTCGGGATGCTAGGCAGGTACCCTACCACCGAATTACAGCCCCAGCTTCTGAATATTCTTCTTCTGATTACATTAGTATTTTTTTCTTAAGAATTGGAACTAAATTCTTTCAGATATTTTTAGTTTAATGTTATATAGGCATGTTAATAATGAAAGTTAAATAGTAGACTGGTTTTGGAAAGAGGTTGAGAATTTTTCTTTAGAAATTTTCCCTTTAGAACATCATTGGTATAGTTTTATGAAGTCAATAGAAGAATTATATTTAATGATCCTTTTCTGTTTTATGTTACATTTTTTAATTTAAATAGATTTTGTTCACAATTTAGGAAACATGGTTTTGTTTCTCCTACTATGTCTAATTTAATGACCTCAAGATCTTTTCTTGGAAAGTACAATTACAAATAGCCTTATACCAGCAAAGTGAGAATGAAATATAAGTATTTGAATTCTGACTAAAAGGACAGTACTATAAGCTTTTGGATTTTGTTTTGTTATTTTGAGACAGGGTCTCATTATGTAGTTTGGGCTGGCCTTGAACTTATGGATCCCAGGCCGGCCTTGAACTCTGACCAAGCCTCCCCAGTGCTGGGGTTAGAGGTACCCACTATTGTGCCTGCCTGAGCTTTTAGATTATACATACTACATGGAATTAGGCAAAACTCTCTTTCCTCTCTGTTGGGATTCCTCAGCTTCTGAAAATATAAGGCTAGAGAAGTTATGTGGTGGGGGAGAGGAACATCCTGAGCCTTATCTGGCGCCCCATCTTCTGTGCATGAGATGACACTAAGCTCGCACTGCACATGTCTTCCGATACGTTGGATGTGCCCTAGAGGACAGAAGTGTCCCCCACCTCCCCAACTTTGAGCGTCTTGCTTTGGATTTTCTTGACCAAGGATCTCAAGCTTGAACGTGCACAGGAATCCCTGGGATGTTAATGGTGTGTCAGAGACTCCTGTTTCTAATTTTAGCATATGTGCTGCCCAAGTGAGCATGAGAGACCCTGTTTCTAACAAGCCTGAGGTCCTGGTGGTTATTAGTCAGAGCTCCATGTTTGACGTAGCAGGGCTTTCAAGTGCTCCCTGTTAGGCGCAAGTGCGTGGATTCTCAGGCAGATCCAAGGAAAATAATTATGGAAGCAGCAACTTTATGACGAGTTGTAGTCCCGACAATATAGACTGACAGGAGGAAAGCAAGCCTTCTGTCGCTCTCCTGCCGAGCGGCTGTCTTCACTCTTCCCTTCCGGTCACTGTGCACAGGTGGACGGTTCTGAGGAGGATGTAGCACCTTAGCAGAGTCATACAGACTGCACAACTTCACCTGCTTCGAGGTGTTTTATTTCATATGTTGTGGATGTGCTCATTCATAACGCACATTTATTGCCTGTTGAGAAATCTGTGGGCCCAAATTAAAGTAGTGAACTCTGCATTTACTTGACCTGATGATGCTTACATTTTTTCTGTCTTTGAAAACTATTGACTAGACCTGAATTTAACGCCACCTAAGGTCTTTTTCTCACTGCAAGTGTTCTGAAAGGGCAAGATGCTACATTAAGCTTACCGAGGCATATCAGTTACAGCCTCACTTTATCCTGTAATTCTGTGATAAAAATCAATATAAAATATAATGAAAATCCTGAAGTGAAAAAAAAAATCCTCTCCATTTCATCTGTGATACTAAAATAACGATTGGTAGGCATACTTACTGGCCACGTTGAAAATGCCAGACAGTGTACATTTATTTCCCCTCACATTAACAAAGTGGTTGTATTCACTGCTTTGTCTTGCTGTTGCTTAAAATAGCCTTCCTAGGACTGCTGCAAAGAGGGTTTTTATAAAAAGGAATAAAAAGTCACTTTTTGTTTAAAAAGATTACAAGGAGACTTAGAAGGGGGGCATTAGCTACTTTGGGAATGCCTTAATTATGAATTGGGGATATAGAGTATCACTCTTGTGAACTGCTCTAGGTAGATTTATTTCATTTTCAGAGCAGCTTGTGAAGAAATTGGGGAAAGCTATTGGCAGGCCTGCTTAGCAAAATTTAAGATATACATACTCTTGACTCAGCAGTTTCAACTCTGAGAGCCAGTGCTTGCAAAAGTATGGAAAAATAGATGTTAGTTACAACTTTTTCTCGTTGTAGCATTGTTGTAGGACATGTGGACTGGGAAAAACAAACCCATGCAAAAGAGATGGAGCAAAGTTTTATTTGACCAGTCGGCCCAGTGGAACTAGGTACTCTGTGAAGACCCAGGCCCCAAAATTTAAAAATAGGAGAGTTTTATATAGTAGTTTTAAGTTAGGGTGGGTTTGGGGTGAGCGATAACTGTCTTGAGGTTGGGGCTTTCTTTAGGAACAGGATATTCACGTAGCAGTAGCAACAGTATGCATATTGTGAATGTTGAGGCTAACCCGATGTATCAAGATATACATTGTGAAATTTGAGGCTAATGGATACATTTTTAAGGCTAACAGAAAGGACGTAACAGACTATATATTGTGAATACTAAAGCTAACAGTATATACATATATATATTTTTGTGTGTGTGTGTGGTGGTGGCTTACATTGTGATTATATAAAGTATCACTCGTAGTAAGGTATTATGAATCTGCCTGTCTTTGGGTAAATAGAAACAAAATAAGGGCCGGTGAGAATTCGTAAGACTTGAAGGCCTAAAAGTTGAAAACTTCTGCATTAGCATTATTAGAAGTAAACCCAAATTGAACACTGTAGAAATACCTAACCATGATGAAAGCTGAAATAAGGTAGAGCTCTCTTCATAGCTTATGAAAAAAGAGTAGAGGTGGATAGATGCTTCCATTTTACATGGAAGAATCGCCTTGCATAATTTAAGAGGAAGACATCTGTCCTTCCCATGTGGGGAGGTGAGGTAGGGTGGGGTACACACATGCATGTAATTAAAAATGTCCACACCTCAAACTTATGAGTGGTTACCCCTAGAAAAGAGTGGAGTTGAAGAGGGAGAATTCCTACTCTCTTATCAGATTCTGGGTTTAGATTTTGACAGAGATCATGCATTACTTTTGCAATGAAAGCATAATTTTGAGAAAAAACCAAATCTGGGTCCTGGTTCTACATTGACTGCTTACTGGCTAGTAATGTTGGGCCATTGATTCTCAAAAAGGGATAGTTTTTGCTCCTCTACCTAACATTTGGCAATCTTTGGGGGATGTTTCTGCTTCTCACCTGGGGACAGTGTGGAGTGAATGGAAGCCAGGGAACCTGCTGAGCATCACAGTGTATAAGACAGCCCACCACAGCAGATATCCATCCCCAGATGTCAGCTGTGTAAAGTTGAGAAATCCTGTATTAAGGCTCCAGGGCTGCAGCCGTGTTAAGATGTGCAGGTTGTGCACTATGCAAGGATCTGGGGCACCATTCTTTTGTGAGGTGTACTCTGCATGGCCCTAGAATTATAATTCCGATATAACAAAGGTAAATTAACATGCAAATTTGTTTGCCAGGGAAGCAGGCACTGCATCTGTTTTCTGCTTCCTCCCTAGCACCTGGCAATAGTTGGTGCAGTAAAGCAGCCGGTCAGCATCTGTTGAGTGAGTAAACTGAGATAGATATTACATGTTAGGCTCTGGTGTACCTGAGTGTAGCAGATGCTAAAGATTTAAGAACTTTTGTAGCAGATGTTGTCTGTTGATTCCAGAATAATTTTTATAAGAAAATTATGATTCTTTATGGAAAAATTCCAGTAGAGGATAATACCAAGAGTTTCTAGAATTGGTCTTTAAAATCCTTAGTGCTTATATCTAAATGTCTTTCAAGAAGCTTGTAGGCCAGGCTTTGGGGGCTTAGAGCTGACCTGCTGTTAGGAGGTGGGGTCTGGTGGGAGAGAGGAGCCCCTGGGGGCATGGCCTGGACGGCTTCTCTCCCTCCCCCTTCCTCCCTTCTGTTTCAGTCCTGAGTAGTTCTCCCAGGCCCCTCTGCCATGCCTTATGTAGATGAGAGACTGTGGCCTGTGGAGGTTAACAGCTAATTAGTGGTGCCATTAATTAGCATTCCTTTAGCACTCATTTGGTGGACTAAGCTGACCCAGTGCTGGCACATAGACACACAGTTTTAGTTAATTCTCGTGACCATATGAAGGAGGTGTTGTTTCATTCACATTTCACAGATGAAGAAACACATGCAAAGGGGTTAGGTGACTTGTCCTTACGTCATGGAGTAAGCAGTGAGAGGCTGGGTGGAACCCATCCTATACATCTGCAAACCCTTAGTGGTTTTGTTTATTTTGAAACAGGATCTTGCTGCGTTGCCCAAGCTGGCCTTGAATACCTGGGCTTGGGGTATCCTTCTGCCTTAGCCACCTGAATAGCTGAGAACAGAGGTGCATGCCATCCTGCCTAATTTAACTTCTGAGTTCTTAACCAGTATGTTATATGTGTTCATTCATTCATTCATTCTCTTCCTCTCTCTTCTTCCCTTTCCCTTTTCCTTTTCTTCTTCCTCCTCCTCCATCTTTCACTTCTTTCTTCTCCTCTTCCTTCTCCTTTTTCTCTCCCTTTCTCTGTCTCTCTTTGGGATTAAACCCAGGCCATTTGCACTGGCCTACCTTCCCTTAAATTTTGAGACAGGGTCTTTCAATCACCGAGCTGCCCAGACTGGCCTTGAAGTTACTATTCTCCTGCCTCAGCCTCCCAGAGTGCTGGGATTGAAGGCATATACCACCACAGCCAGAAATATTGTCTCTGTGTATTCAAATCTGAATAGGACAAAGTCCTACTTTGAGAAGCTGAGTCTTGATGGTTTATTATCCTTAAAAGCAAATTTGTGTAGCTCTTGTGATGGTTGCTTTAGAACTAGAGATAAGACCCCAGATCCTTAAAAGTAAATGAGCATTGGCACCTGGTACTGACCCACTCATTTGTGTATTCATTGGATAAACTGAGTACCTACTGGATGGTGCTGTGTTGCGAAGTGCCAGGGCTAGAATGATGAACAAACAATACCTGCGGCCTTTAGTTTATATCTTAGGGAGATGTGCTTTACTCAGATATACTCGAGAGAGTGTACTTGCATGCCAGATGCAGATCACAGGTCCGTGTAGAGGAAGGCAGAAGAAACTTCAGGGTAGCAAAGAGATCCCGCAGAAGTGGTGCCTTGGCTGAGACCTGAGGATGGTGCAGGTTAGTCAGGTAAAAAGGGAAGAGAGCAATGCACACTGAAGGGCACATGTGCATGGAAAGCTGTCATCAGCATGGCTAGGGCAGAGGTGGGGGGACACAGGCTGGCTGAGCCATGGCCATGAGGATTTGGTCTGTCCTAGGTGGTGCAGAGCTGCAGATGCCCTAGGCAGCAGGTGGCATCAGCACTGTGTGGGGAGGGCTGCTGGTCTGCACAGAGTTGACTGTTGGTGTTGCCAAGGGGTCGGCTAGAGTCTGGGCACAGGAGACTTGCTTGGTCCTGGAGAGAGGAACAGGGCGCTGTGCACGGAGGAGGCATGAGTGGTGAGACACAGATGGACAGAGAGATCTGGGAGGTAAATGCAACAGTGCCCCAGTGTGTAGGACATAGGGAGGAGGGAGGAAGTGCTGTCAAGAGCAACTCCAAGTTTTCAGATGATGGAACTACTTGCTGTGAGGGGGAACACTGGCAGGATTCCATTTTGAGGAAGATCTTGAATTTTTTCGGTACTGGGGTTCGAGCCCAGGGTGCTTTAACACTGAGATATTCCCTGGCTCTTTTTACTTTTTAAAATTTGAGTCAGGGCCTCACTAATTTGCCCGTGCTGATTCTTGTAATCCTACTGCTTCAGCCTACTGGGTATCTGGAGTTATAGGCACGTGCTACTGTGCCTGGCTGAATTTGGTTTTGTATATGCTGGGTTTATGGTGCTTTTAAGGTGTCTTTATTCCATATAGGTTAGAAAATTTTGGCATCTGGAAGTTAAAAGGCAATTAGTTGTGCCAAGTATGCAGATTAAGGCTTTAGCTTTACAGTTCTTTTTTCTTTCCTTTTTACTCTGCTAAAATACTCTTAAGGATCAAGGTTACCTTTTCTTTTTAATAAATGTTTCACTAAATCACTTGAGTGCAAATTTTTTATAACAGTAAGTGAATATTCAGGTCCAGAATGAAAAGAGAAGTCTGTGTTGGAGACAAAAAGGCCATAAAAATAGTTTGTTTTCCTTAAATTTATTTTAGTTGTACCCTTGAGGGTGACCTTTTGGGGCTCTCTGTTGTATCAATAATAAATAGCAAGAATAGAAGAACTTGTGGTCTTTCTCTTACTGAATGCAATTTGACAAGTTCTGAAAGTAATTGTTGGGTACTGATCCCTGCTGAAGGAAGAGCTGGACATGCCCCTGTGCCAGTAGTTTCTGAGAGAATCTGGCTGTCTAGCCGGTGTTTCTGAAAGGTGTCCCATGAACAGGTATCACAGGTCTGTTGGGGTCTGCACTAGAATAGTTTTTTTTTTCCCATTTTACCATCTGAAGTATTGGTAAAATCACAATTTATTATAATTACAATTTTTTGAAGCCACATTTTGTTTTCAAGGTTTGCACTCTTAAAGAGTGTGATGGAAAATGAATAATTTGTCTCAGCTAACTTGGTAGCAGTGTGGTCTAGCCAGGCTTCACGTGATTTGAGAGTTACTGTTGACCTTCACTAACTTTGCTTGTTTTATTGCCTTATATTCCTTTTTTCAAAAAATGAGTTATTCAAAGATAGTGATAATAAGTAGTAATGTACAGTACAATGCAGATTTTACCATAAAAGTACTCTGTGCAGAGTGTAAATCTATATGTGGTGGGACAAATGAATGTACAAATAGGGCAATTTCCTAGGTACTGGCCCTCAAGGAAGGCAAAACAATGACTGTGAAAGTCAGAGTTCACCCTCTCAGTAACCGATTCCCCATGGCCCCAAGGGTTATTTTACTATGAAACTTTCTCAGACAGTAGCACCCTGAAAGCATTGTGTTATTTTCCAGACAAAGGACATTGGACTCGCTGGTGAACTGGTTATTTTTTAGAATAAATATAAAATACTGTTTTACAGTATAAAATGAATTTTTCTGCTGAAGGCAGAAAAGAGACCAAGATAGAGACATCATGCAGCAAAAAATTGGTTCAAGGCCCACAATTGATACACTTGTAAAATCAGACACAATTTATTCTGAAAGAGAAAGTAGAAGAGGCTATCTGCACAGTTCTTTTATTAAATGGCAGTGTTGGACATCCTGTGTTGTAAATAACATATGTGTGGAAGACGGGTTACCATCACCTGTGTGTTTGGGTGTTTTGTTCCATAGTTAGAACCGTTAGGGCATAGCACAGGCCACCCTCTGGTTGTGCATGGTGCCTCAGTGGGAAGTACGCCTGACAGCATTTGCATTTTATCACTAAGCTCTCTGATACTGGAGCAGAGATTTCAACATGGTTAGCATTGCCTTGCAGTCACTATAGAGACAGGAGAAAGCACCCTGGGACCAAGTCTTACAGGACGTCAGCCAGGTGGGCATCAGGGATGGGTATGCTGTACAAGGATATGGCTTGGAGCTGGAAGGCCTGGTCAGCAGCTCTCAATCAGTACACGTGGTGGGGACTGCATGATTCCTAATCTTGGGGCTCTGTTAGCAATAGTAAAAAAAATTGTGAAGATGATCAAAAGACAGGTGCAAAGTGTGTCTTTTTAAATTCGGCAGCTCATAGGATGAAATAGTGCTGCATGTATGACTACTTCTCTACGCTGATATTTCCTGAGTCTCAAGGAAATAAGTGCACACATAAGTTCTGTTTTGTTTTGTTTTGTTGAGACACATTGTTGCTATGTAGTTCAGGCTGCCTTGAACTCACTGTGTAGCCTAGGCTGGTCTCAAACTTGAGGGGATCCTCCTGCCTCAGTCTCCTGAGTGCTGGATTACAGGTGTGTACCACTGTGGCTGGCAATACACGAGTTCTGAAATGCATGAGATTGAGAGGAACATTTCTTTAGGGCAGATATTCCTTGTTTAACAACCTCGCTGTTTAATGGCTGTTCAGACTTCTGACCAAGGTGCACTGTTCAGATTTAGGATCCAGCACTCAGACTTACAACCCGTCTTTTTTTGTTTTTGGGTACAGTTCTGTTCATCTTATTTATAGAGTCTCAATGTTTTTGTTTTTGTACAATATACCATAATTTTTGCTGATTCTACTTTATAGTACTGTCTTTCCTCATTGCTGAGACAAAATACCTGACACCCAAAATTAAAGGAGGAGAGGTTTATTTGGCTCAACGTTTGTAGAGTTTTCAGTCCATAATTGGCTGGGTCCAAGGCAGGTTGGCATGGCAGAGAGGAAAAACAGTTTATGGCAAAGCAGGGCAAGCAGAAGGCAGCAAAAGCAGCAAGCAACCAACAACAACCCTCTTTCTGTCCCTTATGTTCCATCCACACCCATGGTGCAGCATCCTTAATCTACCCAAAACTATGCCAAATCAGTCAATGGATAGGGCCAGAGATTTAGCTCAGTGGTTCCACCACCTGCCTTGCAAGCACAAGGGCCTGAGTTCGATCCCTGATACCCCCCGACAATACACACACACACACACCCCACACCCCATACCCCATGCCAAACCAATCAGTGGACTGATTTAGTAATTACACACCCTTGATGCCAGCATCACATACTGTAGATCCAACCATCTCTGAAAAGCCCACCTATGACCACATGAGGCTTTGGGGGGACATCTAGACACAAGCTATAATGAGTATAATACTGTAGTGCTGTGGAACATTTTTTCATATATTTTCTTGCTGCTTTCACTTCTTTGTATGAGAAATGTCTGTTCATTTCGGATGCCCATTTTTGGATCGGGTCTTTATATTTGGGGGGACTGATTGTTTTGAGTTCTTTATATATCCTTGATAATAGTCCTTTGTCTGAGGTACAGCTGGTAAAAATTTTTTCCCACATTGTAGATTGTCTCTTAGTTCTGCTAATGGTTTCTTTTGAAGTACAGAAGCTTTTTAGTAAGATGAGATCCCAGTTGTTGATTCTTTCTGCTAGTTCCCGTGCTACTGAGGATTTGTTCATAAAGT
>NW_022900937.1:25980356-25997689 GCF_012274545.1 Fukomys damarensis | reverse complement strand
AATAGTTTCCCTGGTGTGAATATTCTGCAACAATGCATAAGATTCTAATAAGATTACTGACATTTAGAAATGGGAGGAAAGGAGCTAAAGGTGTAGGGAAGGTGTGATACGTAGGGGAAGAACAAAAAGGGAAAAGAAAAAAATGTGAGAGAATGAAAAGATGAAAATAAAGTGTTTGTAGATGGAGAGGGGAGGAGGGGGTGAAGGGAGGGCAAAGGTAAGGGGAAAAAATGAGAATCAAGACTTGCCATGTAAAGGTACATGATCCCAACAATGAATGTAACTGTACTGTATCCCTAAATGTACCAATAAACTCAATAAAAAAAAAATACTGTAGTGCTATGTTGTTATACATTACAGTACTACATGGTAAAAGTTATGCAAATAAAAGCAAAGTGATGACTTGATGAAGTTGTAGCTTCCTTTGACCATTTCTGTGTTCTGAGTATTGTAATATCCATACTATATGTATAATTCTTCTTTTAGTAACCAATGCAGCTTAGCAACCAATACAGCTAGTGACCTTGAACGCAATTCAGTCATTAAATGTGTAATGTCTGTACCATCAAACCATCTTTTCTGATTTCAAATATCCTCCAGCAGCCTGGCTCACTGATAGCTCTGTCTTGAATAGCCAGCACTGATCACTTGGGGAAGACACAGGATGTCAGTTTGAGGCTGTCAGTGTGACAGGACAGCATTTCACGTTGCTCCTGGTGTGTGCTTTGCCCCTGGTCTTCTCAGCATCTTCTCAGGTGAGGTGACTTGCTCCAGGGATGGGATATGCTTTGGTAGCAGGAAGTGTCAGGGAGTTCATTTCTGCCTTTTGAGTTTTAGATGCCTAATCTGCCTTAGGGCACAGAAGAGAGTTGGCATAGACCTTATTATGTAAAGGTGGAAGCATTTCCTACATAGAAAAGTGATTCCTCCTAAGAACCCTATGGGCCCTAACACTGTTAAAAGAATCAGCTAGATATGGTGGCACAGGCCTATAATCCCAGCACTTAGGAAGCTGAGGCAGGAGGATCATTGTGAGTTTGAGGCCAGCCTGGGCTACATAGTGAGTTCAGGGCCAGCCTGAACTATGTAGCAAGACCCTGTCTCAAAAAAAAAAAAAAAAAAAAAGAATTAGATTGAAGTCTATCCTCTCAAGAGGGAGGCTATCAATCATTAGGGAGGCAGCAAGTAGGAAGGCAAACGGGTAGGCAGGAGCAGTCTTCTTGATGTCCTCACACACAGAGGTGGAGTCTTGCTAGGCCTGCATGTTCTCCCTGTGGGTCTTCATGGAGTACAGGTCTCTTGTCATGGTTGGCCTCTGACTCTGACAATGTCCTAAGGTCAAGGTCATGCTAGTGGGGTTTAGTGACTACCCTTGCCATTGTCATTGGGAAAGGCCCTAGTATGTTTTTAGAGCAGGGCAGACTGTTCCCCCAAGAGGGTTCATCCTAATGGCCTTGTCCTTCTTGGCCCTGGCATCCTGAGCTGGCTGGCCACATGGTCTTCGAAGGCTGAGCTGACTCCCTAGCGTGCAGTCTCTTTGCTATTTCAACTTCATGGTCTTGAGTCATGGTCTTGAAGAGTGTTCTACTTTTTAACTCCCAGTTTCCAGCCGTGTTTGTTCATTCTGACAGGACTGACAGGTGTCTCACTTGAACTGGGCAAGAAAGGCAGGAGGAGAGAGATGGGAGGGACTGGTCAGCAGGTCCAGAGCAAGGAGGCTGGTTGTGAAGGGACACCTGCTAGAAACCAAGGTGTAGCCTGAGGCACACTCAGCAGCCTCTTCAGGTCTCTGTTGGGAGTTGCTGCCATTCTGCCCAAGAGCTCTAAGTTAGATTTCCTTAATTAGCAGAAATGAAAAAACAAGAAATGCTTTCAAGGGTCAAATCCTTAGGTAAAAATAATATTCACTTTCATTTTAATAGTTAAGTAATTCCAATAATTTGTCTAAAATCAGTGGTCTGCCTGTGTGGTGGACACAGTGAGATGAGAGAGGCTGAGGAAGTTGTGGGTGATCTGCTGAGCATGGCCACTTGGGAATTATTATTATTACTGTTATTAGTGGTTCTGAGGTTGGAGCCTGGGGCCTCGAGCTTGCTAGTAATACTGTACTATTGAGTCAGACCCCGATCCCTCCCTCTAAACTTTTTTTTTTTTCTTGGTACCAGGAATCGAACTCAGAACCTTGTACTTGCGAGGCAGGTGCGGTGCCACTGAGCTAAATCCCCAGCCCTCCTCTAAACTTTTAAAGTTTTTATTTGATGCCATTAATTACAAACTCCTTTTGTGGCTTTTGAAATTTCAAATGCCCTTTATGTAGGTGAGGATTTCAACTGAAGTTTTTCTCTTTATAAATTAAAAATTTTTTGACTTGTATAAAACCATGTAAAATTTACCACCTAAACCACTTTTTTTTGCAGTTATTTTTTTTATTGAGTTTATTGGTACAATCTAGGTATACAATACAGTTACATTCATCATTGGGATTCTGTACCTTTACATAATAGGTCTTGATTCTCATTTTTCCCCCTTGTCCCTGCCCTCCCTTCACCCCCTTCCTCACCTCCCCATTTACAAACAGTAAATTTTTCAGTTTGTCATATTTTTTTCCTCTCCCTTATTACCTTTCCACCACCCTTCCTACTTTCCCTATACCTTTAGCCCTTTACTTCCTATTTCACATTATTAATTATCTCATTAGGATCCTGTGTACTATTATAGTTTTTCGCACCAAAGAAACTATTCGGTATTTCAGTTAAAGAAATCTCTGTATGAACATTAGAAATAGGGAATCCTAAAATAAAACTAAAAAGGAAAGTAAAAGAGAAAAGGCAATGATGTAACATTAAAATAATCCTTAATTCTGGAGATGAAAATGGTCCCCGAACATATTTAAATTGCTTCTTGCTCTTATAGTCTTATCTTATTCTTTTTTTCATTATTTAGAGCCACCTTAAACCAGTTTTAAGTATACAGTTCAGTATTGTTCAGTAACAAATCTCCACAACTTTTTCATCATGGAAAGCTGGTGCTGGATGTCCATCAAACAATTCCCTTTTCCTTTGTTGGGGAAGGAATTGGCAAGTGACACACACATAGAGACGAGCTGAGTGGAAGTAAAAGAAGTTTATTTTGCCAGCAAAGGGTCAGTTGCATTCAAAAAGGCAGTGCCAGTGATCGACCTCCTATTGGGTTGCAGCTCCCTCTTTTGTAGGGTTTTACAGCTTTGATCTCATTCAGGTGGTTACATTTCATTTCCTCAGTCACATCACAGTCACAAGATAGTTAACTTTAAACCCAGACATAACAATTCTTTGCAGTTGGGGAATTTACCTTAAGATTCCTCTAGCTATCTATTCTAGTGCACAGGAAGTGGGTGTTCAAAGTAAGGGATGAGGCCAGATGTCCCACTTCAGGGTCAGTGCCTCCGCTGTGTGTTACTTTTGAACTAAACAAAGCAGATAGCTGGTAGAGACAGCAGAAGTCATTTTACATTTTCCTAACATTTTGTAGGTTTTTAGATTATTTCCAAAAGTTCTCTGTATGGCCTTCCTGTTCCTTTGCACTGTCTGGATCCATCCCGTTTTGTCCACCCATCTGTCATTTGATGACAGCTGACGTGGGGCTGTCCTCCTCACTTTTTGGCTGTTAGGGCTGAGTAGTGGTGCTGTGAACATTCACGGACAGGTTTGTGTGTGAACATCTATTTTCTTTGGATTGTTGGGTCTGTGGGAATATTCCCTTTAACCTTGCAAGGATTCTCAGACTGTGGTCTACGGTGATTGAACTGTTTCATCTTCCCTCCTCCCTAACATTTTCTTTTGTTTTCCTAGTAGGTGTGCAGTGGTGTCTTGGTGTGATTTGGGTTTCGGTTTTCTTGATAACAATGTTGAGCACTTTTCATGTACTTACTGGCTGCTCTTGGGTGAAATGTGTATTTCCAATCTCTTGCCCATTTAAATTTTTTTTTGTACCCGGGATTGATTTTTTTTGAGATAAGGTATCACTGTGCTGTTCAGGCTAGTCTTGAATTTGTAATCCTTCTGCCTCATTCTCCCAAGTAGCTGGGATTATAAGCATGTGCCACCATGACCAGCAGGTTTCCTCTTTTTAAATTAAGTATTTTTAAGTCAAAGAAGAGAAAGAAAACTAAAATGTATTAAGTAAACACAGTTCAGATTTATACTTAGCTATAGTAATGCTAAAATACAGAAGTGATTCCTGCCTTCCAGTACATTGATTTCTTGGCAATTCAAGACTTAGATAATATCAGTAGGAAAAACATAAAATAGGCCAGCAAGGCTATACATGCCTGTAATCCCAGCTATTCAGAAGACTAAGGTAAAAGGAACACAGGTTCAAGGCCGGACTAGATAATTTGGTGAGACTTTGTCTCAAAATAAAGTAATAAAAAGAGCTGAGAGTATAGCTCAGTGTTTCTGGATTCAATCTCCCGTACCACCAAAAAACAAAATAAAACCACACAGACACACAAAATAGTACATAATGTGTTAAATCGAATATCATCTTGATCAAATGTAGTGTGAAAAATTTCATAGGACTGTAAGGAACCTAGATTGAGAGTCACGGATTTAGAGTGCTTATTTATTGTTTTTAATTTAAAATTTTTTTATTAGTACATGTTTTCAGCATGTAATAATCACATTCCTCGTGGGGTTGGTACATGTATGTAACAGCTCTTCATTCTTTTAACATTTCCCTCCTCCCTCTTCTTCCCTCTATGTCTTGGTCCCTTCCCTATTTGCAAGAGATCCAGCGCCCTTGTTTTTTTTTTTTTTAATTTTATCTTTTTATTTGTGAATTTTTGTGAGGTACTTGTAATTCAGTATGTACCAACGTGTGGTGATCACATCAGGATAGTAAGCAGTGCCATCCCTTTAGCCTCTTCTTATATTTGTGTTTCGGGGATTCATGCTCTCCTGGTCACTCTGAGCACAGCATAGGATGTCTCAGCCGACAGATGCCTCCCTGTACTGACAAGAAGCTCGGTGCCTCTCTAATGTTCTGACCGCCCCCCATTTCTACTGACTGCTATTCCATTTTGTTCTGCTACAATAAAGTATCTTGAGAAAGAAGAGCAAATGTTAATTATTTAAAACAGTTTTTGATAGTATTTTCCAGTTTGATCCAGTTAAGCATGTAGTTCATGTGTGTTACCGCGCCTTCTGCCTGTCTTTCCTGCAGGACTGAAGATGGAAGTGTGGTCTTTTGTTATCAGTGCCTTCCCAGTACCCATCTCATAAGTCCAGTGAACATTTGCCTAGTGAGTGAGCAGTAGTCAGCATGGGACAGAGCTCTTGGGGGTGTGGCACAAAATGGACAGTGTCAGGGTGACCACAGCAGGAGGCTATCGGGAGCTGCAGAGCCTGGCAGAGCTCAGCCATGAATGAGCTTCCAAGTTCTGTCTTTCTGACTGAATCCTGAGCAGCATAAACAGAACTTATAAACCAACTAGGAAAGCCTGACCACTGAGCAGCATTTGACGGTGCCATCAAGTTTATGTCCTAACCACCGTGACTCTTGCACCTTGTTTTATAAAGTGTGCTAAAAAATTGGTATTTCTAGCATGGAGTGGATTGCCAGGATGTTTGTTAAGAAGTGTCTTGAAAGTTCTCATTAGGTGGAAGGTTGTACTCCCTCAATTTGTCTTTCAAACAGGATTTGAGATAGCAGCAGTTCAAACTAGTCCCCCCCAGCATAGCAAAAAAGATTCATAGATGATGTTGAAAGATATTATACTTATTTTTATCTTTTTAAACTATCTTAAATTTTTGACATTTCAAAGATGAAAAAAATCCTTAACATAGCATTAAAACAGGAAAAATGGTTCAGTAATGTTATTTTAATTTAAAGCGCTAAAATCAACTGCTTTTGAACATTAGCATTGTCTCTCTAGGATACAGTATTCTAATACAGTCTAACAGTGGTACTGTGTGCTCCCTCATAAGGGGGTCTTGTAGGAGGCAGGACGCCAGCCCTGTTGTATTTATGGGTTAGATCTTACCCTGCTCAGGGAAGCAGGATGTAAATCCTTGAGGTTGTTGTATCAGAAGAAATGGGCCGTGGAAGAGAATCGAAGAACTAGTTTCCTCCAGCTAGAGTCATCTTTAATGGCTCTGTACATAAAGCATGGTTTATTGTAATAAAAAGATTGCAAGGGCTGGGGATTTAGCTCAGCGGTTCGGTGGCCTGCCTTGCAAGCCCAAGGACCCCAGTTCAATCCCCTGCACCAAAAAAAAAAAAAAAGATTGCAAGTGCTAGTTTCTGTGGGATCATCTTTTAAATTGTAGAAGGATCGTCATTAGCTACTGTGATCCCTGTGTGTATGTGATGATAATAAATCTGTGACACATTTAAGTAAATGATTTTCTTCATAAAATTACTAGTTTTGAGTAAATGTCATGCTTGAATTTCACTCCTTCCTCCCTCCTCCTCTTTTCCTTCTGCCTTCCCTCCTCCTCTCACCTCCTCTGCCCCCGCCCTCCTTTTATTCTTTCCTTTTCTTCCAGTACTGGCTGGTACGCTCTACCACTGAGCACCATGCCTGAATTTTTTATATTTTATTTTGAGATAGAGACTTGTTAAGTTGCACAGGCAGGTCTTAAACTTGCCATCCTCCTGCCTCAGCCTCTTGAGTGGCTAGAATACAGGTGTGTGCCACCATGCTCAGCCATGCAGTGCTGGTCCAGATGACCCTGCTTTGTTTCAGAGAGGCTTAGTGAAGCCTAAATGCAGCTACGACCAGGTCTAGCCAGTCTTTGACCATGGTATCTACAACTTTTAGATATTTTGTTCATGAAGAGTTGGGTTCTAAAAGTACACAAACGTGCAGCAAACAAAGGTATGACAAATCTAAATGCTTCAGGCAATATTCCTATATAAAATTATGCCTATGAAGCATGTTTAGTTTATATGTGTAGTTGACAAGTGACTTTGCTTCAGTCTGTTTTCTGAGTTTGTCAAGCAGTCCCCTCAGCTTTTGGAAGTGAAAAGCTTTTCTTACCTTTTCTTTATTGTTTTTGCAGTGTTAGGGATCGAACTCTGGGCCTCTTGCTTGGTAGCCAGATTCTTTACCACTGAGCTGCATCCCCAGTTACTCAAGGAACACAGCCTGTTTCCATAGTGAGTGATATGATTTCACTGAAAACTAATCGTATATGAACAAAGGTGTCCCTTATTTGACCACATGTGTTTGAATTAATATTTCATTTCAAAAGCCATGTTAATGCCTAAATTTTGGTTCAGTTATTAATGGGTTTTTTAGGAAAAGTATAGGTTTGGTGAGAGAGAAGCAAGTAAACTGACTTGTAAAAATTTGTTATACAGGATTATCTGAATCGTCCTTTGTTGCAAAACACGAAGACAGCTTGTTTAAGGATTTATTTCAAGACTACGAAAGATGGGTTCGTCCTGTGGAGCACCTGAATGACAAAATAAAAATCAAGTTTGGCCTTGCCATATCTCAGTTAGTGGATGTGGTAGGTGTGCATATTGTGATCAACTCCATTTCACGACAACTGAGCAAGTCTGTTGTATGCCCAGTACTGTCCCAGGGTGGTGAGACACAGTCCTTGGCTCAAGGGACTCAGCAGGGAGAGAGGGTGACCGTGTCTCAGCTGTGGTGATGTCCTGTGTTAATACGTCATTGCCTAGGACAGCCATGGTTAGCTCACCCGGTAATGAAAATAGGTTTAACAGACTGGAAGATGTTAAGATGTTTTGTAGTGAAGTTTCTCCTTAGATGTGCTAAACATATTATCAAAAGGTTTTAAGAGAAACAGTGTAACAGAGTTGTAGTTCTTGGGACTGAAAGTGTCTCAGCAGGTCACGGGCTCCAAATTACACTTAACACATTTCAGAGATTTTTTTTTTTTTCTGATTGTGGAGATTGAGTCCAGGACCTTACATGTGAGACAGAGTGTCACATGTGACATTCACCAGGGAGAATACGTTCCCTTAAAACTCATTCCTATTGTCAAGGGTCCTTCCTTTTCAAACTAAAAAAAATCACACTGCTTTTTAAAATAGTTTCTTCTTGTTCTGGTCATGTTAATTAGTAATTATCTTCCTGCTAGTTCCATAATAGTAAAAAAGTATTTAGCCACCATATATATTTTTAAATATAACATTTATAAGTGTGCCTTTATTTTCTGATTAAAGAAGGAATGTGTGGTTTTTGTGAGACTTTGGAAAATACAAATAAAATAAAAATTGACATTCTACCATCTAGAGGTGACTAATGTTAACAGTTTGTATTTCTTGCCATATGTTTTTCTTTGTGATAAAATTGGAATTTTTTTTTTTTTTTGAGACAGGTTCTCACTGTCGTTGAGACTGACCTGGAACTCACTATGTAGCCCAGGCTGGTCTCGAACTCAGAGTGATCTTCCTGCCTCAGCCTCCCGAGTGCTGGGATTACAGGCATGTGCCACCATTCCTGGCCAAAAATTGGAATATTTTAGATGTAATTTTGATTGCTAGCTGTTTTTTTTTTTTCATTGCGCTAATGGCCACAGGAAATTCTTTTTGTAACTGATGTATTCTCTGTTATTAGAAGATTGTTTTCTCATTATAAATGACAGCAGTGATGTTGTTACACAACTGTTTGAATTTCTTCTTTCCCTAAGAAGGTCTTAGTAAAGGGCTGGGGCGGCTAGAGCCCTTGCCCAACATGTGTAAGGTCCTGGCTTCAGTTTTTACCATTGGGGGGGGGGAGAGCAGGTAGTGAATCAAAGATTATATGGGTTATTTTGTTTCCATTGATTTCTTTTTTACTAGTACACATTTGTAGTACATAATGATTGCTTTCATTGTGGGGAGTTAGTACATGTACATAACACATCTTATTTTTTTTTCGTCCCTTCCCCACACCTCCTTCAGTGGTTTTGTTGTTGTTGTTTTGTTTTTTAAAAATAGGGTCTCACTATATAGTTCAGGCTGGTGTTGAACTCACTATGTGGTCCAGGCTGGCCTTGAACTTGCAGCAATCCTCCTGCCTCAGCCTCTCTAGTACTAAGACTTCAAAAGTGTATGCCACCATGCCCAGCAATGTATGTGTTTAAAAATTTGTGATACATGTTACCTAATTGCTTCCTGGAAGGTCAGTAGATATACAGGGACTGTGTATTTGGTTGGCCTCTGCTAGATGATATGGGGAAAATTCAAGAATAGGGAAGTGGAAAGGAAGATAAAGTGAGGTTGCTGTCAGAGGTCTTTCTTTTGCCTGAGGTTGTTGCCCAAAGCAGAGTCATGTAGAGCACTGTGTACTAAATCACAGTGCCCTCTGTGAGGGCCTGGGACTCCTGGTCTCCATAGCTGGGATTGTTAAGGAAGGCCAGATAGGGGAGGTGGCACCTGAACTGGCTTTTCAGGCAGCCTAGGGATTGACATGACAGAGAGTTAAATACTTTTAGTACAAAAGAACCATATAATCATGGGTGTAAGTGATCCTGAGCCTTTTGTGGAGCTTTTTAAATCCAGAGGTCCATGTTGGAAGCCCTGCTTCTCAGGAATGGGTTGATTGAATGGCTGAGCAAGTGACAAGTGTCCCTTTCCTGCCATTTGCCCTTTGCCACTGCTGTATGCTGCTTGGTGAGCTCTTCTGGCCCAAGCCGTTTGTTCTTCAAGGTCAGCTTCATTTGTCAGGTGCTTTGGGATGTCTACTTGGATGCCCTGAGAAGCCTGTTCCCTGTTCAGTCTCTTGCACTTGAGTACAGTTCCTGTCACACTGGCTGGAGCTCAGGCTTGGCATCTTCTGAGCAAGGTGCCATTATTTCTGGGTCCCTTCTGGAACTCAGTGCAGTGAATGCACGTAGTCAGCACTGAAGGAGTGTGGTCTGAGGGCACCAGTCATGGCAAAAGCTCTCTGGGAAGACCAACAGGGTAGTCATAACTTGCAGGGACGCTTGGGAGGAAGTTAGAAGACTATGCACAGGAAAGAGCAGGACTTGGCCTCTGAGTGTGGGAGGCGGCCTGAGATCTGGGAGCCTGGGTGATTAGAGTGGAAAAGCAACAGATCTGAAAGATAAAATCATTGTGGGAGTAGAGCAGAGCTGATGATGAGATTGATTACAACTTGAGATGTTCATTTCAAAGATCATTCTGCAGCCTGGGGAAGTCAAGACGAACCCTCAGGTGAGAGATGAGGCCGAGGACGTTAGCTGGGAAGTCCTTGCCAGGGCTGAGAGTAGGAAACCTTGATCAGTTTTTCAAGCTGGTGAGGAAGAATAGGAGCCTATCCCAGAGGAACTCCGAAAGCAGCAGAGGAAAGAGCCCAGCAGAGGAGTGGCCAGGGCTTTTTCTTGAGAACCAAGCTCGGGAAATGTAAGGACAGTGACTGCAAGAGGGGAGGCTGGAGCCAGGGAGTCCGAGGTAAAGCAGGACATTCTCTGACCTGCTTCTAGGTGGCCTCATACTCCTGCCAGTGAACCTTTCCTTGAAGCTTGGTGACTCTCCTTGAACACTCACAGCTCCCTTATTTCCTTGTGTTCTGCTCTTTTTTTTTTTAATCTCCATGTTGGTTTTTTTCAATTAGATTAAAAACTTGTTACCTCTAAAATCTACTATTCTGTGTATTTTAATACTCCATTTGTTTGTGGTTTTCTCCTGGTGTTAGCCTTGTCTGTTCTCCCTCAGTTTCATTTCTGTTGTCTCCACTGTGCTAAGCACATTATAGATATTGGGAGACAGCTGAGATCATGCTACATTTCATCCCCAAGTACTGGGCGAACTTCCACATCTTGGGGCCATTTGCATATATGTGTGTGTGTGTGTGTGTGTGTGTGTATGTATGTGTATATACATATATATATATATGTATATATGCATGCTGCTGTTGCAAACACTAAGTTTTTTTTATAATTTTATATTTGGTTTTTGTAGACAGGGTTGTTACAGTTGAGTGGGCCAAAATCATCTGCAAACACTAAGTTTTGATTGAGTCCTAACCTACAGAGCAAAATGTATGAGTTTCCACATTTTTCTAGAGGAAGGGCTGGTCATTGTCATTAGATTCTCAAAGATGGTTCCCTTCCATACAGTATCATAGATAAAGTGTTTGCCAGAACTTTTCTAACAGCAAATGCCTCTGTTTGGCACTTCTGCCAAATAGCTATGATCTGTTACAGGAGTCAGCGGTTTTTCTGGTAGGCTGTGTCTTTGGGGTAGACCGTAGAGCTTCTGGGGCAGGGTAGACTTAGGAGATTCGAGTGTTAGGATCACTTCTGCCAGGAATTGCTGGTGTGGCTTAAGGCAGAGGGCCTTTACGGGGCTGGTTTCTATATCTGCAGAAGGAAGGGGCCACAGTAGATAAAAGCCCCAGGTCCTCCTTAATCAGGGAGAATTGCTCTTGGGAGCTGCAGCATAGGAGGGATGAATGTATTGTATATTCTAGTGATCATCCTTCCCATTGGGGGACATCTTAGAGCCTCCATTGTCCCCAGGGATGTCTACCTGGTCACTCCTCTCTTACTACAACAGTCACCTGAGTTGTATGCACCCCATCCTCTTTCCCACCCGCCCCTCTCTTCTGTGGGTCTCTGTTAGCATCACCTCCTCTCTAGATCATGGATTTATGCTTGGTGGTTTAGTGAGCGGCTGGTTCAGTTGGCTTCTGAAATTTCAGTAAAGTGACAGGAATGTCACTTTAATTAAGTCTTCAAAATTCTGGAAAGGCATTACAAAGATAACGACAGCAAGAAGGAACAAGTGAGAAGTTCTTCCAGAGACCCCACGTTCTCTAGAAAAACAAGATTTAAAAGCTTTGTGAAGTTGGAACTGAAGGCCACAGCCTCCGTGTTTTCTCTACACAGACCCGCAGGACGTCAGATCCCGCTTTCCTGTGGGTGGGTCCCTGGGGGACAGGATGCTGGGCGCACTGACTCAGACACAGGCTCGTCCGCTTCAGCCGCCTGCAGTCTGTTAGCAGGCTTAGTTTTCCTCTCAGAGTGGAGCACACAAAAATAATGCTGTGCTTGTGTCTTAGGTTCAAGGAAATGAATGTAAAACCTAGAAACACCAATAGTATGTATGCTTTAGGCCCGCTTGTCTGAAATACAGAGTATGTGGAAAGGTGTAATGTGAAACTAGGCTGGAAAAAAGATGCTACTTACCCAGAGAACAAGATTGATGAGCAGAATGTCAGGTCTGTAAGGGTAGGCATGTTTGTATAAAAATGGACAAAAGTTCTTATTTAACAATTTTTCTGTAATTGAAATAATCAACTTTATTTAAATTTTTATTTTCTAGGATGAGAAAAATCAGTTAATGACAACAAATGTCTGGCTGAAGCAGGTGGGTGTACCATTCAGGTGACCCTCAGCTAGGGGCTGGCACCACCTTGATCACAAGGGTGCAGCGTGAAGGGCATCTCTGCAGTCTCTGTGGCTGGGCAGGATGCAGAAAGTAGACAGGGTTCTTGTATTCATTCAGTTGTTTATTTGTGGACTAGGGATTAAACCCAGGGCCTTTGCACTGAGCTATATCCCCAGCCCTTTTTAAATTTCAGTCGGGGTCTCACCAAGTTGCTAAGTTGCCCAGGCTGGGCTCATTCTTGCAGCGCTCCTGCCTCAGCCTCTCAGAGTACTGGGGTTACAGACCTGTGCCACCAGGCCCAGCTTCATTTAGTTTTTTTTTTTTGAGTGGCTATCATGGGCCAGGGATTGTGCTGAGCATTAGGAAAAAATAGTGAACAAGGCAGACAGAAATCCCTGTCTTCAAGGAACTTTATTTTGTGAGGGAGAGTTACCGAGTAAGTTGCATGCACCTTGGTCGCTGGTGAGTTTAGAGCTGGATGGTTGAGAGAGGACAAGGAGTAGAGGCTATACTTACACATGGGATGGTGGGGAAAGATGTCCCTTAGAAGGCACAGGTTGTAGGAGAACACGGAGGAGAGGTAGCAAGCTCTGTGGGTGCTGGGAGGAGCATTGTAGGCAGAGGGGCCTGCAAGCACCAAGGCCCTGAGCCTGGAGGGCAACTTGGCTGCACCTTGGGCAGTAACAAGGCAACAGCATGGCCGAGGTGAGTATTCTGGGGAGGGGTAGAGATGGGGCCGGACATGGAGTCCGGGACTCACGGGCCCGGTGAGAATGTGGCTTTTACTCAGAGTAAGATGGGAACAGGGAGAAGGTAATTGATTGCTTTTATGGACAGGGTTCTTTTTATCTAGAAGTCCTAGTTTGTCTGGGCTACCGTGACATACATCTTCAGTAGCTTTTGGTGCTTCCCCTTGTTCTTTCCTCGTCACCCCTAATTCTCACAGCAGAGCCCAGCACCCTATCTCCAGACTCTTGAAGGATGGTGTGCTTTTCTTGGAGTGCAGCTCTGAACTCGATCACAGCGTTGTTACCGCACGGAGGCTGGATAAGGTGTTTAACTTTGCATGTGCATAGCCCATCCAGCCAGGTCAGGTGACAGGCCAGCTGGAAGAATGTCTCCCTTGATCCTAGAACTTGGGGTTCACATAGTCCTGGCTGTGGTCAGTGGGAGGAGCAGAGGTGCTGAACAGAGCTACCAGGGCACCAGCTCTGTTTGTCACCTGTGTCTTATGAGCCACTGCCCCAGGAGACAGGATGCTGCATTAGTGCCACACCAGAGATGGGGTAGAGACGATTTCATATCCAAACCTTCTGGGTTTGGTAATCAGTCCCATTTTCACTATTTCTGACTACCATTTTGATTGAAATTGAGGCATATTTGTTCATTTTTAAGGAATGGATTGATGTAAAATTGAGATGGAACCCTGATGACTATGGTGGGATAAAGGTTATACGCGTCCCTTCAGACTCTCTCTGGACCCCCGACATTGTTCTGTTTGACAAGTAAGTTCCATTCTAAATACTATGTTTTCAAAAGAAAGCTTGTAGCCGGGTGTGGTGGCACATGCCTGTAATCCCAGCACACGGGAGGCTGAGGCAGGAGGGATCGCTGTGAGTTCGAGATCAGCCAGGGCTACATAGTGAGTTCCAGGGTCAGTCTCAACTACATAGTGAGACCCTGTCTCAAAAAAAAAAAAAAAAAAAAAAGAAAGCTTGTATTACTATTAGGCTTTTAGTAATTTTTCTCCCTTTCAAAAATTGTTTAGTTGTAAAACCAAATAACTTAATCTTACGTGCTTTTGTTTCATAAACCTACAAATAAGTTATATAGATCTTTCTACTTTTTTTTTTAAATATAAAAGTGTTCTGATTTCTAAAATTTGCAAAAGCTTTGGTAGGTACCGAAAGGTAGAAGGAAGAAGGGAGGAAATTGAAGGCAATTGCTGCCATTAGCTTACACGTGCAGTGAACTTTCATGTGCCCAGCGATAGATGACCAGGGCCTGGAGTGCTGTGTGTCATTTGATTCTCACGGTAGCCCATGTGCCAGGCACGACTGCCTCCTTGTTTATAGATAGGCATCCAGTCCCAGGGCTCACACATGGTCAGGCAGGGCTTCACACCATGACTCAGTGACAACCCCATCTGCCCTCTTATGTGCTAGATTACCTATTTGTCAGTCTTCAGATTTGGGGGAAATGGTTGAGTTCATATATTATGCTCAAATACATACTCATCTCTCTAATTTTGTTTACTGTATTGTCATTTGCACTTGCTAAGGAATGTTTGTTGGATTATATAGTTCAGACGGGTCTTGAACTTGCTGTATAGCCCAGGTTGGCCTTGAACTTGCAGTCATCCTCTTGCCTTAGCTCACAAGTGCTGGGATTATAGGTGTGCACCACCACACCTGGCATGCCTTGGTGTGTTTTGAGGATTTTTTTTTTCATTGCTTGGGATTTAACCCAGGGACACTGTACCAGTGAGATACCCAGCCCATTTTAGATTTAACACAGGGCTTGCTAAATTGCCCAGGCTGGCCTCAAACTTGGCATCCTCTTGTCTCAGCCTTCCAAGTACCATGTGCCAATAGGCCTGGTGTTTTCTATTTAATTTGGGAAGAGGGAAAATTTGGGAATTTGTACTTATCCTAAAGCACACTGGCCTATTTACAGAAAAGCACTTGTCATGAGGACAGAGGAGATGCCACACACCAGGGATCTCTTGAGACATTTTGCCTCTGTGTTTCTCAGTGTAGGAGGGGAAGTAGGGCTTGTCGTGCAATTGACACAGCCTCCTGCCTTCCACTTTACTCTTAGTGATTGAAAGCAGTGTTATACTAAACATGGGAGTACCACAGAGTGCTGCCAAAGGCATGTGAATTGGAAGAAAAAGAACAAGACTGAAGAAACCCTGTGTTGGGGATCAGCTTTGTTCTTGGCAGCTGAGTGTAGGTGCTCACTGGTGGGGGAGCCTGAGAGGCTGTGCCATCCTGGGGCCATACCTGCCTCTCGCCAATGTCCACCTGTGCCAATGCCCCCTGTACTAGTGCTCTTTCCCCCTGAGGAGCAAGTGCCAGTACTTGTGCTGCAGGAAGACCAGATTGTGGGGAAGAGGAGCATGGATTCAGGTCCTACCTCTGTGTGTAAATAGCCCAATTCTACTTTGTGTAAAAAGTGAGGTCTTTTCAACCCTAAAGCTGCAGAAAGGGAGATAGAGAAATTTGTCAGTTACAAGCAAATGTGGAAGAACAGTGGCATCAGATATAGAAGAAAGCTGTCCCTGAGCAGGTCCCTCTATTCAGCAGGTATGTTTGACTCTTTCCTGCTTTCCGTTTTGGCTGGCTTTACCTGGGCTTGCAGAGTGCGCACCAGCCTGTCTAACTCCTGCACTGTTCTTGCTCACGTGTGTCTCGCAGTGCAGACGGACGTTTTGAAGGCACCAGTACGAAGACCGTGGTCAGGGCCAATGGCACTGTTGTCTGGACCCAGCCTGCAAACTACAAGAGCTCCTGCACCATAGATGTCACCTTCTTTCCTTTTGATCTCCAGAACTGCTCCATGAAGTTCGGGTCTTGGACCTACGATGGGTCGCAGGTTGATATCATCCTCGAGGACCAGCATGTGGACAGGACGGACTTTTTTGACAATGGAGAATGGGAAATTGTGAGCGCAACAGGGAACAAAGGAAATAGAACCGACAGCTGCTGCTGGTACCCCTATATCACGTTCTCTTTTGTCATCAAGCGGCTGCCTCTCTTCTACACCTTGTTCCTGATCATTCCCTGTATTGGGCTGTCCTTCCTCACTGTGGTTGTCTTCTACCTCCCTTCAGATGAGGGCGAAAAGATTAGCCTTTGCACTTCTGTGCTTGTTTCACTGACTGTCTTCCTCCTGGTCATCGAAGAGATCATCCCCTCCTCTTCCAAAGTGATTCCTCTGATTGGAGAATACCTCGTGTTCACCATGATCTTCGTGACACTGTCCATCATGGTGACTGTCTTTGCTATCAACATTCACCACCGTTCTTCCTCCACACACAGTGCCATGGCGCCCTGGGTGCGCAAGGTGTTCCTGCACCGTCTCCCCAAGCTGCTGTGCATGCGAAGCCATGTGGACAGGTATTGCACCCAAAGAGAGCAGGCCGCAGTGGGCGGTGGGCCCGGGCCGGCCAGAAGTGTGCTGGAGGCTGCGCTGGACTCCATCCGCTACATCACCAGGCACGTGAGGAAGGAGCACGCCGTGCGTGAGGTCTGTGCTGGTCTAGGGGTGCAGGTCTGCTTCAGAGCTGGATAAGTGGGACCCTAGGGCTAGAAATCCTCACGGGAGCTTTCCTAAAGTCTCTTCCCACTGAAACTTCGGAAGTATGCAGTGTCCCCAGGAGCCTCCCCTCCCGTGTCCCCCGGCAACCCCCTGGGTGGCTCTGAGGAAGTCAGTGCATGCTTTGCAAGGATGGTGATCTTGCCGTGATTTAATGTTTTAATTTATCTTTAGTAACTTTTTCTGAACTCCATAGTAATCTACAGGCACAGTGGCATTATCCTTTATCAAAAGTTATTTTATTTTTTAAAGGATGAGCCAAATATTAACTTTATAAATACGTACAGCTAAGATATTTTCTAGAATTCTTTTTGTGGCTCATTTACCAGAGAGTGTTAAGAAAAGGAAAGGAACCAGGTGTCTGTGTGTGTTATGATTTCTACCTCGGCAGGTACACAAGAAGCTTAGTAAAATTATTCTTGATTTGCTTAAAAATAAAAATTTGCTTAAAGCTTTAGTATAGAAAAGTAAGTTTCACTAGCTCCTTATTTAAGGTTATTTAAAATTAAAGAACATAAGTACATTTAACTGAAAATTCTACACTGGTTTTCCTTGAAAATGTGTGAAATTTTAATAATTTTACTGTATTTCCCCTATTTCTTTTATGTAATATTTCTAAATGCTATCACTCTAGTAATATTTTCATAACTGAATTTATGTGGCCTCATTAACATACAAATTCT
>NW_022900937.1:25973104-25980326 GCF_012274545.1 Fukomys damarensis | reverse complement strand
TTTTTTTTTTTTTTTTTTTTTTTTGGTACCAGGGATCATACATCATACTCAGGTCTTGCACTTGCGAGTCAGGCAGTGGAACTACTGAGCTAAATCCCCAGCCCTTCTGAAGCTTTTTTAAATGGAAAAATTTTGGGTCTGCATAGTAGATAGGACAAATCTGATAAAATGACAGTTGTTCTCCCAAAACGGTATTTGACACATAATAAACTTCTTTGTTGCTGTTTTTAAGATGAGGTCTTACTGTGTTGTTCAGATTGACCTCAAACACCTGAGCTCAAGAGATCCTTTTGCTTCAGCCTTCTGAGTAGCTGGAACTACAAATGCCTATTATCGCACTGAGCTTACATCTAGTAAACTTTTTTGTTTTGGTACCGGGGATCGAGCTCAAGACCTTATGCTTGTAAGGCAGGCGGCAGAACCATTGAGCTAAATGCCCATCCTCTAGTAAACTTTTAATGCCTGTGGATTTGTAAAGTTTCCATCTGTTGGTGATATAATTAGCCTAGAAGGCCTGAAGCTGTCAGTCTTGAGAAACACAGATGTGTTAATGATTTGAACTGAGATGGACTTTAACTCATGCCTGCAAAGCATTATGGGCCAGTGTCAGGACTGTGCTGGGACCAGGAGGAACTTTACTTCTGAGGAAAACACAAAAGCAGAGGCAAACAGCATCTAGGCCACCACCCAGCCTGGGCACAGCTCTGGAGCCCTGTGATTTTCCAGGGGCTCAGGTGTGGTAGCCCCAGAGTAGAGGATGTAGCCCTAGCAGGAGCGCCCTGGGGCTCAGGTGGATCCTGCTGAGTCTGAGCCCGGCTCCAGGGCTACAGTTATGTCCTCCCAGGTTCTAGGGCCCCAGGAAATCCAGAAGTCATGAAGTAGGTGAGGGAAAGAGGAACCGCTGCCTAATGTGGATTATTCTGAATCAACTTTCAGTTGAACATAAAATTAACGTCTGGCTGGTAACCCGGGGGATGTAGCTCAGTGGTACCGCACCTGCCTTAAGTGCAAGGTCCTGAGTTTCATTCCCTGTACCAAAAATTAACTGTATATAGTATTTGTTTATTATAAAATATCTAAGTAGCTTTGTGTGTGTGGGAGGGAGAGGGGGGAGAAAGACGGGGAGAGAGAGAGACTGGAGATTGAACCCAAGGCCTTCAAACTGAGCTACATTCCCACCCCACTTTTTTTTTTGGAGGCAAGAGTCTGGCTCAATTGCCTGGGCGTGGCTCAAATTTGTGATCCTCCTGCCTCTGCCCCAGGCAGAGTGCTGCCTTAGCCCAAGGCGTGCACCCTTGTGCCCAGCTCCAAGTAGTAGGCTATTAAAAACCCATCAAACCACTTATATTACAGCTGATTTGTCAGGGGACATGTTTTGTAGTATCTTTCAAAGTGTGAGGAACCTGTGTTTCTTAGACTGTCAGGGTGGTTCTGTCCCTCAACCCTGGGTACAAAGTCACTTACTGTTTGGAGGCAGCAAACGATTTGGCCTCTTAATGCAGTGTGTTGTAAAATTATGTACACAATTTATAACTTATGTAATTTAATGTTTTTTTTATTTTTGTAACAGGTGGTTGAAGATTGGAAGTTCATAGCCCAGGTTCTTGATCGGATGTTTCTGTGGACATTTCTTCTGGTTTCAGTCGTTGGATCACTTGGGCTTTTTGTTCCTGTTATTTATGAATGGGCCAATATAATAATACCAGTTCACATTGGAAATACAAATAAGTGAAACTTCCCAAGGGGTTGTGGAATGAGTTTAGTTATAGCAAACACATCTCTTACAGCATCTGTACCATTATGAAAATGTAAAAACTGTTTTAAAATTAATTGCAAGCTATAGCCAATTAGCTGTTGGTAATACTGGTTTATGTTAGTAGATTGTCCATTAGAACATCTACTTGCATGGTTAAAGTAATAATGAAAAACAGCAACAAAACAGTATCTAAACTGTACTAGAGAAAATCTCTTTGTATCCTGGCAAATAATACTAACTCATAAGCACCGTGAAGTTTCGTCTTCGGAGTCTGGGAAAACTTCGTTTGTATTTGAAGATAGATTTAAATTTTTGTCAGGATTTATGAAGGTATGTACTTTTTATTTTGGTCTTGTTTTTTGGAGATTGGATTCCGCTAAGTTGTCTAGGCTGGGCCCAAACACATGGACTCAAATGATTCTCCTGCCTCGGCTTCCTGAGTAGCTGGAACTATAGGCATGTGTCACCATGGCCTGCGAAAGTATGCATTCTAAAATTCTTCTGTCCTGTATTCACAAACAGGTAACTTTTAGTCTGTCATACTGCTATGTTTAGTAAGCTGACTACTCAGGAAATAAATACTTAATGTGATGCTGATATTCTATAAACATCTTAAATAAATGAACAATGGGGACTGGAAACTCCTTCAAGGCTCACTTCATTCTGTAGATGCTTACACTGAGTGTTGTACCAACTATTTTTGTACCTCGCCTTCCACTGTGAGATCATACAACAGATAACTCCTGTGGATGTGCTTCAGGATATCCATCAGCAATAGGATATCCTAACATTAATTCCAGTCTCCTTGTCCACACTCCCCACAATAGAGAGAGTCATTTATAGGACTGTGGTAGTATCTCTTTATCCTTGATCTTAGAACAGTCTACTGCAGTTACACAGATCCCATTTTACAAGGATGTCCAAGTGTAGATCACTCTGTAAGAAAGCTGTCTTCCAAGTTTAAAGATTGTATTCCAAGGTGGTATAGTCAGATGGTTACATACCTATAATGTTTCAATATTTTTTTCATTCCAGCAATTACAGTAACCTTAGAATTGCAAGGGCCTTTAGATATAATCTAGTGTTTCTATTACTAGTAAAGTATTTATCAGTACAGTACAATGTATCACAGGTAAACAGTTAAATGTCATCTCTTAAATGACCCTGACTTACCTATGATCAGAAAGAACACATTGATGGGAAACTTGGATTTGATTTAGAACTTTTAGATGTTCAGATAACAAATGGCTTTTTTTTCTTTTCTTTTCTTTTTGGCACTGGGGATCGAACTTGGGACCTTGTGCTTGCAAGACAGGTGGCAGCACCACTGAGCTAAATCCCCAACCCGTGTCTTGTTTATTAATAGAAAGTAACCCACCTGTGTTCAAGCCACTACTCTTTATTGTAGGCAGGCACTTAAAACCATTTAGTGAGTGAAAAATCTGTGCTGTAGCTGGATAAGTGTACCCCGGAGGCCCAGGCATAAAAGTCTTGGTCCCCGGCCTATGGTGCTTTTGGGAGGCGGAGCTTGTGGAAGGAAGTTAGGTCACTGGGGGTATGGGCTTGGATGGGAGGTTGGGGCCCTGTCCCTTTTCTCACTGCTCCATGGATGCCATGAGGGGAAGAGCACTGCTCTGTCACATGCACCTGCCTCACCACAGGCCCAAACACCAGAGCCAACCAAATAGAGACTGAAATCTCTGAAACAGCCAAAATATACCTTTCCTCTTTAATTGGCTCAGGTATTTTGTCACAGAGACAAAAGACTAATACAGATAATTGGAACTGGGGTTGCTGTTGTGCCTTTCTTGACAGTGTTTCAGAAACCTTTGGAATTGGTTTGTGAAAGGAATTGGGGAAATTTTGGATGCTATAAACAGAGCTTAAGGGGTGATTCCAGGACTTAGAAGGTGAGAATGCTGACAAAAATATGGACAGGAAAGGTTGTGTACAAGAGGTTTCAGATGGAAATAAGGACACTGTTGGGAATTAGACACCTTCTATTATATTTTGGCAAAAAATATGGATTGCTTTTGTTTATGTCCTGAGACTGTGGGAGGTTGACTTTAAAGGTAATGGACTAGTTTCTAATCTGACAGAGGAAATTTCAAGGTAGTTCAGCATTCAGCTATAGCGTGGGTATTCCTGGCTGCTTTGTGGCAGATTTACAGTGAAAGCAAAAAAGTGGAGAGAAAAGATCTGGGAAACTTAGTTTAGCTGAAGGAGTATGTTTAAAGGTGCTATCAAAGAAGATACAGCTGCTAAAGAGATTAATGACATTTTTAAAAAGCCACATACTTTGCACAAGGACAATAGGAAAAATGCCTTGAGGGCATCTCAGGAATCTACAAGACCTTACCCACCACAGGCTTAGAAATGGAAAGGTACAAGTTTATTCCAAAAACTCCTTAGAAAAAAGAGCCCCAGGATGCCCTGCTTGTACAGGGATAAGTAGGGAATTGTCTCCCTGGGATTCAGTTCCTGTTTAGCAGTGGAGTCATTCAGGCCACTACAGCCATTGTTCAGCTGGGCCTCTGCACAGTTCCTGCTGTGATGCTCATTTCCCTGGCATAGATGCAGAATACAAGGGCTATGGAGTCATGGATGCTCCCATCATGATTTTAAAGGACAGCATGGGAGGCCTGGGGGTGCGTGACAGGGTAAGAGTCCCTGCAGGAGCTGGAGAGGTGACACATGAAGCTGTGGGATTGAGGCTGCAGTGGAGACTGTGTGGGCTGTGGGCAGCAAGGCCATAGAGGCCAGACTGTCCAAATCCTTGGGATCCTACATTTTGCCACTGTGCACCCTGAATACCAGACATGGAGACCATGTTTGCCCTGAGGGGTTTGTCTTGTTTTAGTCTGACCCTTCTATCTGTACCTCTATTCCTCTTTTGAAATACAAATGTTGACCCTATTCCAATGAATCTTGGAGTATGTAACTTTCTTTTTGATTTTCATAGGAGATCACAGCTAAGTTTGCCAAGTCTTGATGGAAACTTTGGACTTAGACTTTTAAGCAATTCCAGAACAGTTAAGGCTCTGGGAACTCTTGAAGGAGAACTAAATCCATTTTGCATTGTGAGATGGACATGAACCTTTGGGGGCCAGTGATGGAATATTATGGTTTGGGTAAGTGCTCCCTGAAAGCCCTTGTGTTGAAGGCTTGGCCACCAGTCTGTGGCACTCCTGGGAAGTGGTGGAACCTTCAGGAAGTGTGGGGCCTGGCAGAGAATGTGAAGCCATTGAGGGTTTGCCTGTAAGGAAGTACTGGCACCCAGCACCTTCCTCTTTGTCTTGTGTCCCCCACAAGAAGAACAGTTGTGCTCCACGACATGCTTCATACCTTGATGTGCTACCTCACAACAGGCCAGCAGACCAGAGAGAGAACTGGGGGCCACATTAACCTTTCATTTTTTATTAGTACAAGTTTGTAGTGCACAGTGATTACATTCATCAAAGGAAGATGTTATTAGTACAAGTTTGTAGTGCACAGTGATTACATTCATCAGAGGGAGTTGGTACATGTACATAACACATCTTAATTCTATTTATTTCCCCTTCCCTGTCCCTTCAACTGTAGTCCCTTTCCCATTTGCAAATGATCTCCCTAAGTCCTATTATACATCCTTTATTTTGCTCTTCAAATTCTTTATACTTTGGATTTCTCATAAGAAAGAAACCATTAGATATTTAAGCTTGCATGTCTGATTTATTTCAATTATTACGAATCCTTAACATTCAGAATCCTTCCATTTTTCCCACAGATGGCTCAGTTATCTTTCTTTATGGCAGAGTAGTATGCCATTGTGTCTAAATACCACATTTTCTTTATCCATTCATCTGTTGATGGACATATAGGCTGCTTCCAAGATTGAGCTCTTATGAGTTCTGCTATAAACATGGGTATGAACGGATCATGGTAATATGATGTCTTTAACTCTTTTGGGAAGATACTTAGAAGAACAGCTAGGTCAAATGGAGTTCTAGTTTTACTTTCCTGAGGAATGCACAGTGGTTATACTAATTTACAATTCTACCAACAGAGTTCCCTTCTCCCTGCAGCCTCTCCAATATCTGTTTATATGATTTATTAATAGTAGCTATTCTGGAGTAAGTTGTTTTAATCTGCATTTATCCCATGGCCAATGATTAACATTTTTTCCTGTATTCATTGACCATAGTACTTCTGAGAAATGTTTATTCATTTCACTTATTATTTGACTGGGTCTTTTATTGGGGGGGTCTGATTTTTTGGGGGTTTATATATTTTAGATATTAGTCCTCTGAGGAATAGCTGACAGATACTTTCACCATTCTGTAGTTTGTCTCTTCACTCTTCTTTGCTGTCTAGATGCCTTTTAATTGAATACAGTCCCATTTGTTGGTGCCTGATGTTATTTTTTTGTGCAACTGGGGTTCTGTTCAAAATGTATACAAGACCTGTGGTTTTGTGGGTGCCATAATCCAGGAGTGGTCTGGCTTCTCCTTACAAACCCCCTTGACACTGAAGTTTGGCTCAGGGAGTTTCTCTATTTACCCTCCTGTATCAGACTTTGTGTGAGCCCACACCTCAGGGAACCCGATTTTCTCCATTGCATGGTTTGGAGACTTCATCCCTTGCTTTCACCACTAGATGACTATGATGGTCTCTCCAACCTTTGTGTTAAGCTGATTATCTCAGGTATGTATCTGTCATAGTGACGGAAAGCTTACTACATTAGACACAAACTGCTCTTGAGCTATCTTAGCTTGTACACATTTTAACATTTTATGTCATTACTGTTAAAGGTTTTTGTGTAACAGTGAATTTTATAGAACTCCTTGACTTACAGAAACATGAGTCACAGGGCTATAATTGTCAGTTTTTATTTTTGTACAGGAAAAAAAGTAACAGTGAGAAGATTTAAATGGTCTCTGATCATTTGTCAGGTTATTCAGATTTAGAAATGTAGTGTGGTAAAAAATTAACTTACCTAAAACAATGTTTCTCAACTAGGGCCAGTTGTGCCCTTGAGGTGATGTTTAACAATACCCAGAGACATTTTGGTTGTCACAGAGGGAAGGGGGCATGTCACTGGCCTGGGGGGGGGCGTGATGCTGTTCACCATTCTATGGTGCACAGGACAGCCTCTGACCCCAGCCCCAAATGTTTACAGTGCTAAGGTTGTAAAACCCTGCTACAGAAGCTCATGCTGTGGTCTGAATGTGTCTTCCTGAAAAATCTAATACCCAATGTGATAGAGGTGGGGTCTTTGGGAGACCAGTGGGTCACAAGGTAATGCCCTCATGATTGGGATCAGTACTACATAAGAGATCCAGAGGCCAGGCATGGTGGCGCACACCTGTAATCCCAGCACTTGGAGAGGCTGAGGCAGGAGGATCACTGTGAGTTTGAGATCACCCTGGGCTACATAGTGAGTTCCAGGTCAGCCTCAACTAGAGAGTAATACCCTATCTCAAAAAA
>NW_022900937.1:25962101-25973072 GCF_012274545.1 Fukomys damarensis | reverse complement strand
AAAAAAAAAAAAAAAAAAAAAAAAAAAAAGAAACCCAGAGACAGCCCCTCAGTCAGGGGAGCAGGGGAGGACACAGCCAGAGGGCATCCTCTGTAAGGGAGAGTGGTTCACCAGACCCCAAGGCTTGTCCATGCCTTTATCTTGGACATCCCAGGCTCCAAAAACTGGGACAAATTTGTTTGCCAAATTGTTGATGGCATTTTGTGCTATGTGCCCACAAAAAGCAAGAAAGTTCATTAACAATGAGTGAATGTGTAACTTGGTATAACTTCTTATGGCCTAAGGTGAGAATTATGCAGAATAAAGACTATGGAGGTGTGACACTGAGACTCTGGAAAGGCAGCAAAGATTAAGAAATGCACAGTAAGAAATGGTATGGTGGGGGACCTGCTGAAATAGACTCAAACTTCAAGGAGATTATGGGCCAAATGAGTAAAACCTCTGGGAAACCTATTATTTCATGTTTCTGAACAGCAAGTTTTTCTCACCAGCTAGGATTCAACCACTGAAAAATGGAACGTGTGACACATGTTGTACAGCATATTGTCAGTTATATTTTCACATTTTCCTTACTGAAAAGACTAAATGTTCACTTATTTATAGTAAGCTAGGTATTTTTCTTGCATGATTGTTTTTGCCAAAAATCAAGGTCACTGGAAATAAGTAACCTTGAAATAGCAAAGCAAAGCTGGTAGCATGGTAACCAAGTATGTCACTACTAAGAAACATCCCCTTTTCTCCCTCCCTCCCTCCCTCAGGCAAACACAACTCTGGCTCACAAATCACCCCTGACCATCAAGGGTTGCAGAAACAGCCCTGCTGTACCCAGGATGCACACCAGGATGAAGACCCACAGAAAGATGCGATCAATCACCATGGCGACATATTTCCAGTCGTCCTGAATCTGAAAAAAAAAAATCATGAGAGGGAGGAGATTTAGCTCAGTGGCATTGCCCCTGCCTCAAAAGTGCAAGGTCCTGAGTTTGATTCCTAGTACTGTGCACAAAAAAAAAAAAAACAAAAAAACAGCAGCAGCAGCAGCATAATGGAAAGACATAGTGAATACATTTTAAGTATTAAATGCTTAATGTGATGCAGTAGCAGGAAAAACCCTTTTACGTATAATAGGCAAAAAGTTTTTTTTTCCAATTGATGTGGCCTGAAATCTATTCTCAAGTTTTGCTTTATGTAGTTCATAAATAGGTATAAAATATTTGTCGTATTCTGTTTCAAATCAGAAACTTATTTTTATATATGCCACCTATTTTTTCTTTTTTGTAGGGGGGTTGAGACAGGGTCTCACTGTGTAGTTCAGGCTGGCCTCAAACCCATAGCAATCCTCCTGCCTCATCCTCCTGAGTGCTGAGATTATAAGCATGGGCCACCATGGCCGGCTAAACAACTATTTTTTCTAAAGTGAGTTCCAATTATGTAAAGTTAGTAAAGCCAATTACATATGTCTCTGTGGAAGGATTTAGGACGTTTGATGGAATGGCTAATATAACCCACCATCTACCACTATTTCACAGTTCTTGTTTTTACCCTGATTTAGGTAATTTCCTTTTCACACCTGTTGCAGAGTGAACCATGCCTGTCACCAGCCCACCGACCCTCTCTTCCCCACCACTCCTCCAAAAGGCCCAAGTGTCATCTTCAGTGCAAGGCCAGAGCACTGCAGAAGACCGAGTTATTAAGCAGGTCAAACACCAGAAATAACTGCTGCAGTGAGGTGAAAGGAGGGAGAAAAAGAGCAAGACTAATTGTACATAACACAGATTTGATTTAGGCTTGAAACAGGAAGGAGAATTGTATGGTAATTAAACTCCCAGACAATTGAGAAAGCAAAGAAACCATAATTGAGAGACAGAAAACTCATGAATCAACTGATTTTGAAGCAATAATCACATAAAGAGGCCAGCATGTAATCCTGGGAGATGTGGGTTTACTTCACCACTGTAAGCCCGTGTGTCTGTGTTCTCTGAGTGACATAAGATATGGGGAAAGTAGGAATTGTCATATCCTATTTGCCACGTTACTTTATTTGATCTCCTGAGACCCCAAATCTACTTACTATAGACTGATGCCTCCCCATGCCTTGCAGACTTAAACCTCTGGAAGGTTCGGGAAATGAGGACTGGAAAGCAGAGACTCTTGGAGACAAACTGATTATATAATCTCAGCTCTGTTCCTTCCTAGCTGAAATGTGAGTAAATTCCTTTCTACCCTTAGTCTCGATTCTTCACCTGTAAAATGGGAATGAGAGCAGTGGCTGCCTTAGGGCGTTTCAGCACAGGGTCCTTACCAAACAGAACCTATTGATTTTAAAAATGACCTGTATCGCTGTGTACAGTACTTCTGAGAGCAGCTCACAAGGTTTAGCCTAGTGAAGAAAGCTGGGGGAGCTGGCATGATGACCTGAGTGAGCAGGACAAGTTTGAAGCCAGTAAGGTCCTGTCAAAAAAAAGTAGCAAGGGCTGGGGTTGTAGCTCAGTGGTAGAGCACCCCTGGTTTCAGTTGAAGCACTGTGCGTGCATGCGCACACCCAGACACAGGGGCCCAACACTAACTCCTCCGCCTGTAAGGCATGGTGCCAGTGGCCAGTCTCTGCAGACTGGGGAACCAATGCTGTCACAGATAGAGGGTGCTGGGCACAGAGGTGAATGGGCCCAAGCTCCTGGCCTCTGAGCCCAGCCAGACCCTGGAGACCACCTAGAAGCATGAGGTGACTTTCTGGCTCAGGAGCTGGGGAAGTGGTGGGGACCGCAGCCACTGAGGAGGTTCCTGTGGAGAGGACATGGGGAGAGCTGTGCCTGGTGCTCTTTTTCCTGCCACTCCATCCAGAGACACAGGGTCTGGCTGCTGGGAACAGCAGGAAACAGAGCCCAAGGCTTCCTACTCCCTGCTCAGTCAAGAAAGAGTTAGTCTGGGTGCAAGGGACTGGGGGGAGGCCTGATGTCCCTTCAGATACAAGGCCACCAGCAGGGGAGGCAGCACCTTGGTGACTGAGCCCAGCATGTGGCCCAGGCAGCCTTGGCCTCATGCAGCTGGAGTTTTGTCCCCTACTCCAAACACAACCCTATCTGGCTGACAAATTCCCAGAAAACAGACCAAGGACTTAAAACACTCCATCCCCAGAGGTTGGAGAATCTGGAAACACGAAGGAGGAACAAGCATTTTTAGAGAAGAGCCACATGTGAAAGGTGTGAGAAATGACAGGTATGAACCAGTGTAGAAAATAGAAATGTTGTGACGATGAACTCAGGAGAGGAGCGGGTGCGGTGGAGTTGGCAGATGCTGGCTGGGAGACAGAGGAGTAGAGGACAGGATGAGGGGAAGAGGGGGCTGCACACCAGGAGTTTGGGAAGTGAGAAGGAGGGGACAGGAAGCCACCAGCACTGAAATAACCTGGGCTGGATAAAGAGGAGCCCTCAGCAGGAAACGGCTCCTAGGAACACTAAGCCCACTTGGTGAGACGCTCACCTGCCAGATACCTGTGCTTGGTGTCTGTGGATCTCTCTACAAATAGAAAATTCTATTCTAGATGGAATTATAGACACAACACTCAGATTAACTTAAAACTTCCAAAAGTGACAATGACCATGAATGACATTTTTTAAGTACTTAAGGAAAAGAAGTCCAACACCAGCATTTGTACCCAGCTAAACGCACCCTTGAGTGAAGGGACAAAGCAGGGTGTGGTGGTGCCCACCGGTAATGTCAGCACTCTGGCAGGTGGAGGCAGGAGGATCACAAGTTTGAGCCTAGCTTGGGCAACTTAGTGATTTACTGAGACCCTGTCTCAAAATAAGCCAAAAAAGGCTGGGCATGTAGCTCAGTGTGAAAGCACAACTACGCTCGTGTGCACACAAAGGGAAGGCACATAAATTAAGCCTCCCAGGCCTCAAAAGGTTTACCTGTAAAAGCTCTTGAGAAGGCACACCACTACAAGGGGAAATAAATCTGAGCTCCTAGAAGGATAAGTTCAGTAAAGATCACTGGACCCTTAAATGAATTGCATACAGGATCCTAATGCCCTCAGTGAATATGGACATTATATGCCATCAACATGATGTAGAACTAACAATATCAAGAATGAAAAGGGGGAGAGGGGAATACGAGGGAAAGGGAAGGGGATTTTTAAAAAGCTGTGTTATGTACATGCACCAACTCCATAGATGACTAAAATACATGTGCTGCAAACATGTACTAATACGTTCTTAAAAGGAATTGCAAGAACAACAGCAACAAAAGTACATTCACAAAAATCCAAAAACACCCAGAAACACGTATGTGGCTGAAGCCCTGAGGATGACTGCGACAGCAAGAGTGGGTAGAGGGACATGGTACTGAAAGGTCAGACCATCGAGACGGACTGGAGCCTGGGTGGGGTCTGTGTCGGCAAGGAGCTGCCAGAAGGAGAGGAGCACAGCACAGGGCTTGCATGCGTTCTATTCAGAGCAAGTTCGAGCTTTCAATACATGGCAAAAAGTGAGGCAGAGAGAGAAAATACATCTCGTAAGTGGAAAGCGTGGGAATACAATGGCAGCAACATGACCCTTGGACAATAGTAACTGCAAGACATGTAAGTCACTGCTCAAAGGTCAGGCTCAGATCGGACTGAGTGAATACATCAGCGAAAGAGAAGACAAATGGCCTCAGAATACAGTAATTATCTTAAAAGAGTATGGCTGAGCCAGGTGTTCTGGTGCCTGCCTGTAATCCCAGCATTCTGGGAGGCTGAGGTAGGAGGACTGCACCTTGCACAAGTTTGAGCCCAGCCGGGCAACTTAGTGACTCAGCAAGATCCTGTTTTAAATTTAAAAAAGGAACTGCGGATGCAGCTTAGCGTGGAGGTCTTGGGTTCAAACCCCAGACACCACCCCCCTGCAAAAAAAAAAAGGATCACAGAAGATCTGTACCAAGATAGCCAAAAATGATAAGCTGTCAAAACTGTTCAAATGGGCCTGGGATTTAGCTCAGTGGTTCTACCACCTGCCTCACAAGAACAAGGTCCCAAGTTCGATCCCCGGTACCAAACCAAACCAAAAAAACTTCATTAAAAACCACTTCCAGGGCACATGGGGAGCTCTAGTTTTCTAACTTGGTAACCCGATTCTAGCTGTAACTCTGAACTAATGTGTTAGCACTACTTAGCCCCTTACAGGTGAGACCAGGTGCAAGCCTGTGCAGATGACCAACAGGGACAACTTTCAGAAGACGACACAGGCCAAGGCATGCACTGCGACACTCTCCTGCCTCAGGGCCAGTGTGTCCAGTGTGAGAAGGGAAAATCCTCACACTAGTGAAATCCAGTGATACAAACAAAACCCCTTTGAATCGGTTCCCAGAACGGAACAGGTTGACCTCGTTTACAGGGAAATAGCAGGGAAGCACAGAAAACTTCCTCACCTGCAGCCCTGCCAATCAACCACTGGCTACATGGACTCTAACCAATTGTAGTCATCAGTTATAGTTTAACTAGTTAGCTGTTTACAGTGTGATTAGTTAATTGGCTACAAGGCCTTCTGCAACCTAAGAACAGTCGCTCCTGTGATAAAACTTAAGTCTCTCGGGCCCCGAGCAGGTACCCAGTCCAAATCCGTGCCCTCCCACACATTTTAACATGGGAGATGACCACTCGCAGGCCTGCAGTGTTGCCAAGCAGCTGAAATGGCAAATCAGCAACGTGCACCTCCATGGCTGGCTCCAGCCTTGGAGAGCCAGTGACCCTGAGCCCATAGTGCATGGCCCTGAGCTCTCAGAGCCAGCGCCCCTCAGCCCTTAGTGTTTACCATACTGACTACAATCAGAAAGTGTGAGCCCAAATAAATCTCTCTTTTAAGTTGTGGGTGTCAGGTATTATGTGCAGCTACAGAAGTGACTAAGTTGCCCAGGCAGGACTGAACTTTCTATCCTCCTGCCTCAGCCTCCCAAAGTGCTGGAATTATAGGCGTGTGTCACCATACCTGCCTCTGTCTCCACTTTGGGAGCCTTTATGGGGGCTGTGTTGATTACAGGTTCTTGTGTTTGGGGGCTATCAGGGATGTCAGCCATGGACCCCAGTCCCTCCCTAACCTCTGCCCTGTCGAGTGCAATTTCCCCATTAATCCCTCAGAGAGACTAAAGTGGCGGGAGTGAGGAACAGGTACTGTGGCTGTCATCTGCTTGGAAGGCAGAAGTAACTCCCAGAGTATGGCAAAGACTGGGATGAGTTGTCCCACGTCACCCTGGGGCAGCCTGGGGAGGAGGGAGGGCATGGCAGCAGCCTGTGGCCACCCCCTGCTGGTTCTTGGGAATGGAAGGGTGGGGACCTGCTCTCCCTTCTATCTCAGCAGCACCCTCAGGAGGTACTGGGAACACAGCCTGGGCTTCAGTCTCAGTGCCTGGGAGCAAAGGACAGGCAGGCCCAGTGGGTGGGAGCCGGCCCATAAGGAGACTGCTGTCTCTGCAAATTAAACAGCTTTACCAGGGCGAGGGTGTTCCACCAGCCCTGCCCTCCTGAGCCCTGAACAAGCACTTCCATTCCAACATGAGATGCCTCCTATTGCCCTGGCAGACCTCTGCCATCACTTGAAAAAACAGAGGATGCAAACCACATTCCTAAGCCATGACAATGACCGAGCTGAGCTGGGGCTGCCCTGGACATGGACCACATGCCGATGCTGTGCCCCAGATCCCACTGCCCCACCACAGGAAGTCCCCTGCCTGGCATTTCAGTTTGGAACTTCCCTTCTAATAACAGGGTTTTACTTGTCTGTCTCTATGTCTGCCCTTCTGAAACTCTTAACACCCTGTATGGTGTCTAAGGAGTACTTTTTGGAATAAATATAAAGCCTAATGATCTGAAAAGGCTAGGTTATGGGCAACTAAATCATTGCTACTTAAGCGTTTCAGAAGTGGGTGAGGAAAGGGTAGAGGATTCTGCAAAAGTGATCACTATTGGACAAGTAGGAGAGCCCATGATCACTGATTTCCTGCCCCACCTGGGTGTCCATCAGGTGGAATGGCCTCAAGGCCAATAAAACATCTGCCTCTGGGCTGAACCCCAGGAGCATCTGGGGCTTTGCAGATTTTCGAGTTGCTCAGAGGGTGGGTGTGGGGTGAGGGCAACCATGGCCAGCTCGCCCTGACCCATCTTCCCTGGGTGCCACCAAAGTGGACCTGACACTGCTCACCAGCATTGATTACCCACCATGGAGCAGGCACTAGAGTCACTCAGGAGTTAGTTGTTTGCTAATAAACGACTTACGGCAGAGCCAGTTCATTGTAAAGCAAAGATTCACAATGACCAGGTGTGACTTGGTAACCTTGGGGGTACAGAGAGGGTCACAGAGCAGCTATTTCACAAAAGAAGATATCTACACGGTCAACATAGAAGAGAGCCCTCACCAGGCACGATAGTGTATGCCCGTAATCCCAGCACTCTGGGAGCTGAGGCAGGAGGATTGCTATGAGTCTGAAGTCATTCTGGGCTGCAAAGTTAGACACTGTCTCAAAAAAACACCCTAAAATCAAACCAAAACAAGAAACAGTGACAAGGACAGATCTCAAACACACTGTGTTGAATGAAAGGGGTCAGGACAGTTTTTACTACATGATACCGTGTACATGAAGTTTAAGAGGTAAAGTCAGCAAAACAAGCCAGGGTGTGGTCACTGAGGTGAGGGAAGTGACTAGGAAGCAGCATGCGAACGTTTGGGGGCATGGGAAGTTCCTGTGAAGTTCATGCCTACACAGGACACGCATGACATGAAAATCCAGTGAGCTGGCCACCCAGGGCACAGGTGCTTTCTCCATGTAAACACACTGAAAACAAAAGTAAAAGCCCATGCTGAGCTGGCCAAAGCTCACCAGACAGAGCTTGCTCCTGCCCTTTGAAGCTGGTTCCCTAACCTGAGCTTTCAGCATCTGGGTCCCAGGGGCCTGGACTGTGGCAGCCACAGGCACCACGTTCTCCCAAGTTTGGTCATTTTACAGATGAGACACAGTCTCAGGTCGGTGAGATCCCTAACACATCCCAGGACACAGGACTCTCTGAACATAGCCACTGACTCCAGAGCCTGATTTCCTAACCTGCACCCTATGCGTTGCTCCTCAGGGACCCACAGATGTTTGCTGAGTGACTGAGCGAGTGATAGCAACCACATCCTTACCTCTTTGGCTTCATTCTGGGCTTTCATGTTTTCGGCAATGTACTTGACACTCTGGATGGCCTCTTTGATTTCTGGCGACAGAGCCGAGAGGGACAGCACTGCATCGACAGACTCAGAACTGGAGCTCCTCGTGAGGTTGGCACTGAAGTTGGAGATCTTCACCCTGCGGTGGTGGCAGTAGCTGCACGTTCCCTCCTGGCAGGGGTAGCCTTCCTTGCAGCCCTTGGACTCCACGTGGCTGAAGCAGTTCAGGTTTGAGAGCTCGGTGCCATTCAGGGCCCTTGGGTTCGCGGTGTGGCCCTGGCCACCAGCTGGCCTGGTCATGAACATGACCCTCGGCAGCAGGTCCAGGAAGACGGTCTTCACCCATGTGGGCATCGTGTGTGTGGTCGGCGTCCGGTAGTGCACATTGAGCACGAAGACTGTGATGACGATGGAGAGGGTGACAAAGATCATGGTGAAGAGCAGGTACTCGCCAATGAGAGGGATGACCAGCGAGGTGGACGGGATGGTCTCGGTGATGACCAGCAGGAAGACGGTCAGGGACAGCAGCACCGAGATGCAGAGCGTCACCTTCTCGCCGCAGTCAGATGGCAGGTAGAAGACGAGTACGGTGAGGAAGGAGATGAGCAGACACGGGATGATCAGGTTGATGGTGTAGAAGAGCGGCAGGCGCCGGATGTACAGGGAGTAGGTGATGTCCGTGTAGATCTCCTCGCAGCAGTTGTACTTGATGTCGTGCTTGTAGCCCGGGGCCTTGATGATGGCCCACTCCCCGCTCTCCCAGTAGTCCTTGAGGTTCATGGAGGAGCCAATCAGGACCAGGTCGATCTTAGCCTTGTCATAGGACCAGGACCCGAACTTCATGGTGCAGTTCTGGTAATCAAACGGAAAGTAGGTCACATCAATCTTGCATGAGCTCTTGAAGATGGCTGGAGGGATCCACGTCACCTCCCCTGTGTACTTAAGGAGGGCTTTGGTCTTGTCGTCCACCTGGAAATCCCCGACAGCGCTGTGAGGACAAAGAGGGGTTCGGTGACATGGACATACATCGTCATTGTCCTTTGGCCACGCAGCCCAGCCCACACACACCCACAGGGAAGTGGCAGTAAGGATTGGTGACACTGTGAAAGCAGAGAGCTAAGGGCGGAAGTGGCCACCCAGTCCCCACCCCATTTCCTGATGCCCAGGTGTTTCCCAGCACATTCAGCCACACGTGTCCACGTTGGGCATGTCACCAGCTGTTCCCCAACACACAGTAGCGGCTTTGGTGCTTAGACTCCCACAGACCAAACAGCATTTCTCTCCCCTGGAGACAGGTATCTAGGCAGCCTCTGTGAACATCTGTCACCCGCTATCCCCATGGTCTCCTCCTTTGGTCTCCACTGGGCACTCGAAGTGTGTGTGAGACCAGATGGCGGCACTAGAGGGGCTGCACAGGCCCCGTTCCTGAGCCTTGTGGGGCAGGTTCACTTCTGAGCCCTGCCTCAGTCTTGACCCCACCGTCCGCTGCACTTCTGTTCCTCTTGTTGATCCATAAGGAGCGACCAGACCTCCCGACTTGTCCCCTTCTCTTTCCTACCCACCCTGCTTGTTCCTGCTGCTTCTCCCTTCCTGAAAGCCACATGTGCCCTCTCTGCACAGAGGCAGGCTGATCTCTTGGAGTCATCTTATTGGCACACATGGGATGCTCTCTTCAGGAAGTGCACACAGGACACAGGACATGTTCAGTGCACCACTGCACATGGTCCATCTCAGCAGCCGGCACAGCCCTCTGAAAGTAGGCCGGTGGCCCTCACAATGCCCTCCCTGCCTGGTGGAGGTGCCCGACTTCTTGATGGGCCCTACTGGACTCCATAGCCCGTGGCACTCAAAGGCTTTTCTTGTCCCTGCCTGGGACAGGAAGAGCTGAGACAGGCCCAGAACCTGGACCCACAGGCATGTCTTTGTGGGGCTGGTATGAAGGGGGCTGCAGAAAGCAACAGGAGTGCTCCTACCCCATCCCACACGCACACTTTCTGTTGGTCTCCTCCCTGCACCTGGGTAGGCAGACAGTCCTCACAAGCCGCAGCTACCCCCAGCCCTGCTCCTGCTGACTTCCTGCCCTGCCAGGCTGCTGGTTCCCAAGCCCCTTCCCTCCTGCAGCAGAAGTGATGGGGCGGGGGAACCACGCAAGCCCAGTGAGCACCAGCCCTCATCAGCCACAGTGGAGCCCGTGGGGCTGGGCCAGGCAGAAGCTTCCTGAGCCACAAAGCATCATCAAGTGGGGGGGGGTCTAGGGGTGGCAAACCATGGCCACAGGGTCCCTGTTTTCCCAAATGCATTTGCACCGGATCAGAGCCACCCCCAAGTGCATCTGGAGCTGCAAGGGAAGAGCTGAAGAGCTGTGAGAGAGGCTGACAATCAAGTCTGAAAATGCTTGACTCCTGGCCTTCTCAGGCGCCTTGCTGCCCCCCGCCCCCCGCTAGTCAAGTCCGATGGGGGCTCAAGAGCAGGAATGTTTTACTCGAGATCCACAGAGCTTGGATGTTCAGAACCTGAGCCCCCCAAGAGAGGAGTCACCAAAATGTGTGTGTGCTGAGGACAAGCCCTGGGGTAGGTCTGCTGCGCTGCAGCACATCTCACTGGCTGAGGCTTCCCACAGCAGAAGGCCCAGGGCAATATCAGCAGTCACATCTGTGTCACCAAGAGACAGAACACTAGGACCCAGCTGGGGATAGGGACAGGCACAGCTCCTGCAGGGCCCTTGGTAAATATCTGTTAAGCATCTTCGGAGAATGAATGGGGAGGGAGGGAAAGAAGGGAGGGAGGGAAAGAA
>NW_022900937.1:25945063-25961287 GCF_012274545.1 Fukomys damarensis | reverse complement strand
GAAGGAGGGAGAGGGAGGGAAAGAAGGGAGGGAGGGAGGGAAAGAAGGGAGGGAGGGAAGATCTCACACCACAGCCTGGAAGATGCCAAGCAGCACAGAAAAGCAGAAGCTGGAGGGCTCCGGACCACCTTCCTGCCAAGCTATGTGAGTTGGTTAATAAAGAACAAGGCAGGCACGTGTATGTGATCAGCTGAGGCACCACCTCAATACAGGAAGATTCAGGAATCCTGGGTGAGGGTAGGGGAAAGATTAAGATGGAGAGCTTTGAAAACCCCTCCATATTCCCTCCGAAAAAAATAGGACAACGAGGATGGCCAAACTCACTTGAAGTTAGTGTTCAGCGTGGCGCCAAGCCTCAGAAGATGGGGGAGGGCCAGGCTGCTAGAGGTCCAAGGACCCATGTGGGGTCAGCTGCTTGGTGAAAGTAGCGGAGGGAAGAAAAATGGGGATTCCTAGGTTAAGAGCTCCAGGCTCAGAAATCTCCAAGAAGTGGCCACTCTCAGAGAAGGGTGCACTAAGCCCTGGACCAGGGGACAGGGAACAGAGGCCCACAGGTGCCAGCTTGTGGGTGATGATGACAAAACACTAAGAAACCCACGTGAGGTCTGCTGAGATCTCAGCATCCCCCCTGCCCAGATCCTCCCAGAATGACAGCGGCTCACAGAGAGCAAAACTGCTTGTGGCAGGAGCCAAACTGGACAGGCAGGAAAAAGGACGAGGGGACAGAGGGCCCCGAGAGCAGAACATTATCGGTGTCTAGAGGGGCCGCTCAGGGTCAGAGGTGACCGCATGGAGAATCAGCAGTGGTAGAGAAGCAGGTAGAACAAGAGCCCCACCGACTCCCAGCCTAAGGCACAACAAAGCCTCCTCTTTTCAAATGAGCGACGGAACTCTGTGCAGACATCTCCAGATAAAGTCTACAAATGAGAACCATGTAACCCTGGCTAAAGGCATCTCCACAATGGCCACAGAGGAAAAGGAACAGACCATATCGCATGGTTTCTCTTATATGAGAAACCCAAATATAAAGGAAGCAAAATAAAAGATAATAGGAAGCAAGGAGACAGATCTTTCTCGAGTGGAAAGGGGTCAAGAGGCGGAGGTGGAGGGAGAAGTGAGGGAAGGGGATGAAAATGAATTCAGCTGTGTTATGTTCTGCACCAACTCCACACAAGGAATGCAATCATTATGGGCTGCAAACATGAACGAGGAAAGGAGAGGGAGAGAGAGACCACCAGGCTCTTGCTAGTCGAGTCTGGCCTCCAGCTCACAGCAATTTTCATGCCTCAGCCTCTGAGTGCTGGGATTACAGGGTGCACCGCTACTCCTGGTCAAAAACTCACTTTAGAAATAAAGAGCAAACTAGATGAAATAACAAGCCCACACCATAGAAAACATAGTGACAGAAATGGAAGAGAAAAATACATCAGATAGAAACAAAGAATTTGCGAGAACATACAGGGGATACAGACAAAGTTCTGATATATAGTAAAATGCAGTTCTGAAGCCGTAATGACAAATCCATGAGTGATGGGAGTGAAACTCCAGATATCCTGCCCTACCCAGCCCTGGCCTCTGCTCCCTGCAGCGAATGCTTGTGGGGAAAGATGAATGGGTTTTAACCCAGAAGGGAAAAAAGTAGATATGAAAGTCAACTCAAAAAGAGGGCTGTGAGTGTGTGTGTGTATGTGTGTGTGTGTGTGTGTGTGTGTGTATCTGGGGATTTAGCTCAGTGACACTATGCCTGCCTCTCATGCACAAGGTCCTGAGTTCGATCCTTGGTACCAAAAAATGAAATAATAAAAGAAATTTGGGAAAGGAAATCAAATCAATGCAATAGAATTAATCTTAAAAACTGTAATTAAAAATTTGGGGGGGAATAAAACACTTATTACATGCATGGTCACAGTAAACAACTAGACCTGCTATTTGGGGGAACCCAGGGCCTCATGCATGCTAGGCAATCACTGCCATTGAACTGTGTCCCCATTCCCCTCTGTATTTTCAATTTTTATTTCAAAACAGGGTCTCACTATGTATCCCATGCTGGCTTCAAGCTTACATTCCTACCACCTCAGCATCCTGAATGGCTGGAATCACAGGTGTGTGCCACCCACCCTGCTAAGAGCTAGACTTTAAAAACAAAGGAGGACTTCCAGGAAGATGGGGGGCAGGCAGCAATGGGTCAGCCTCTTCAGAATTTGGAATTCAGACACTGAAAAATAATAACTTGGGGAAGAAAAGAAGACAGGAGGTGGAGTCCTGGGACCCAGAAAGAAGCTGACAGGAAAGTTGTGGCCTATCAAAGAACTGTAGACAGAATGTAACACAGAAAAAGGAAGGGGCAATCTGTACTTTCTCCCTGGCTCCTGCCTTACAAACACAGAGCTGGAATGGATCAGGCCAGTGGGTCCTGTGAGCTGCAACAGTGGGTAAGTGACTCCAGCCCGGGCGCCTGCTGCATCCCCTGAAGTGAGCGCTCTGACCCACACCAGGGAGAGTCTGGACTTGGAGCAGCTGCAGGCTGGCTGTATTTCAGGACTCCCAGCTTTATATTCCCATGGACACTGGGTGAGGGTCAGCCACGGGAGACATCTGTGGCCAGGGAGCCATAGTCAGGCCGGCAAGAGACACGCAGAGTGTTTCACGTTAAAGGACCCAGGGCCACTCCCTCCACCAGAGGCCAGGTTCAGCCCAATCCTCTAGAATCTGAAAGCCCCGGGCCAGCATCCCGCACTCTCCCCACGCTGACTGGCAAGGACCTGGGCTTTGCCTCCCTTCTTTGTCTCCCAGTGAAAGTGGAGCAACACTTTAATCAGCATTTGCTGAGACTGCACTTTGTCAGATAACCACACATTTTAAATCACAGAGAAATTCTTTTTCCTTTCTTTTTTGTTTACTTGGCTGAGTTTTTTCCCCTTTCTTTTTTTTTCTAAGTGTGAGCATTTTGGGGGGTTTATTTTTTATTTTATTTTAGTACCAGGGATTGAACTTGGGACCTTGTGCTTGTGAGGTAGGCAAGGGCACCACTGAGCTAAATCCCTGGCCAAAGGATTTTTTTGTACTGGGCATGGAACTCGGGTCCTTGCACTTGCAAGGCAGGCAGCAGAACCACTGAGCCAAATCCCCAGCACTATTTTATTTATTTATTTATTTATTCATTCATTCATTCATTCCTTTCTCTTCCTTCCTTCTTCACCAGTTTCCTGGGACTTAGGTTACTTTTCTTTGTCCCATGCCTTGCTTCTAATTTCTTTTCCTTCTCTATTTTTTCCTCTTCTAATTTTTCCTCCTTTTATGTATTTCTCTATTTTACTCTCTCTATAATCCCCCGCTTTTTTAGTTTCTCTATCTTAACAGTTTTTTCTCTACCTTTATCTAGTTCTATAGCCTTCTACTCCTTAGTAAGAACCTTTGGTTTTTTTTGGTACCAGGGATCGAACTCGGGTCCTTGTGCTTGCGAGGCAGGCAGCAGAACCACTGAGCTAAATCCCTGGTCCCAGTAAGATCCTTTGTATGCCTTTTCTCTTCTTATATAATAGAGATTAAGATTATAAAGTTTTTCTTTGCCTTACCCCACTTCCAAACCCTATATTTGCAATAGTATAACTAAGAAGCTTTGTTTATCTTTTAATACTTAACTCCTCAAAATCACAAAAAGAATTGTTTTCTACCATTAGCGAAGACAGAGTTGTTGCATTTATATGAATTATCTATAAGTCAATAACTGGGTTGCATTAATGTTTATATAATGATCGCTGACTTTTTCTCTAGGATTATGTGTGGTACATAATTGGGGCTTTAGTTTGTTGACATCTAATTTGTCTTGAGTGGTACTACTGTGATATTCACTTGATATTAACAGGGTCTCACATACTTGTTGCTATTTTTCTGTAAGCCAATTCTCAGATTACCTTTGTCACATTACAAATACAGCACTAGCGCACATTCCTAAAGAATTTGGATGCTGGGCTAATTACACTGCATCCTAACTTCTCAAATCAACACAGGTGGCTCCTAGGGCTGTGTCAAAGGATTATAGTCAATCACACCCAAAGTACACCACTGAAAAGCAACTAAAGAGACATCTATACAATAACAAAATCCTTAGACTCGAACTATTCACAGACCCCAGCACAAAGTAAAACAAACAAAAACAAAAACAACAGACAAGTGAGAAGAAAAAGTAACAAAATGCCTCTCTAAACCTCCAACTCCTGTGAAGCCAATGCAAGGGGTACCAAAGGGCAGAAAAGCATAAGCTATGAACCCAAATTAACTGAAAAGATAACAAAGGAGGTTAGAAAGCAGCTCACAGAGTACTTAGTGGGATAAGAGAAAACATAACTAAACAGATAATGGAAGTAATAGCTAAAAAGATGAGGGAGCTTTCAGAAGAGAGTAATAAAAAGCTAGATGAGCTAAACAAAACAATACACAAAATGAATGACCAGCTGACCCAAGAATTAAGAGTCCATGAAAAGGTTTCAATAAGAAATCCAAGAGATTAAAAATCATATTGAAAGTATGGGTAGTAGAACCAGCCAATGTGAGATCAGAATCTCAGATCTAGAAGACAACCATGCCTCCAAAGACCAACTACTCAAATACACTTTAAAAACAGAAAATAGGCTGGGGATTTAGCTCAGTGGTTGCCACCTGCCTCACAAGTGCAAGGTCCTAAATTGGATCCCTGATGCAAAAAAAAAAAAAAAAAAAAAAAAAAAAAAAGAATAGTATGGCAAATGAATTTAAAAACTGCTAGATAACAAAAGAAGGCCAATCTAAGAATAATCGGAATAAGTGAAAAATTAGAAGATAACACAAATGGCATTAAAAAACTGTTCACAGAAATAATGGAAGAAAAGATCCCAAACATAGGGAAAGAAATAAACACATAGAGGCATATAAAACCCCAAATAGCTACAACCAAAAGAGAATCTCTTTGTGCAACATTATACTTAAAATTCCAGAATCCATCACAAGCTGCTACAGAAAAGCAACATTATCACACACAGAGGCCAATGAGGATACAGGTAAACTTCTCTACACAAACGTTAAAAGGCCAGGAGGATTTTGAGTGCTTTACTCCAAGCCCTAAAACATAATAACTTCCAACCCCAGCTTATATATATCTGGCAAAACCCTCTTTTTAAAGTTGATGAGTAGGCAAGGTAAAAGACCCTCAAGAAATTCATGACTACCAAATCAGCATCACAAAAAAAATTTAAGGCTATCACAGAGACAACGAAGCCAACAATGCCAATATGTCAAGAAGAAGGAATATACCTGATGGGGTGAGTAGTTAAGCAAGATGGGAAAAATAAGGAAACCAGCAACAGGAAAAACAATGCAATGACAGGAATTAGGCTATACCTCTCTCTGTAGTAACTCTCGATGTGAATGATCTCAATTCCCAATAAAAGACAAAGACTGGCAGAATAGATCAAGAAACAAAACCCTACAATATTTAGTATACAAGAAATATGTTTAATTAAAAAAGGTACAGATTAAAAATCAAAGGATAGAAAACAGTACTGCATGCAACAGAAACCGGGAGAAAAGCAAGACTCACTATACTAATTTCAGATAAAATGGTTTCAAGCCAAGACTGATTGGAAAATATAAAGGTCAATATTGGTTTAGGGAACAGTTCCACAGAAAGTTAACAACTGCAGACACTCCTCATTTAACAACCAAGTTCCAGTCCTGAAACCAGGTCACCAAATGAGGACCTGTATGTAGTATTATCAGAGAAAGGGTTAAAAGTGAGTCAGCAAAAAAATGCAGGTGCTCACTGAAACACTTTGGCTGTGTGCCTCTCTCCAGAGAAAAGAGTGTATAAAGATAACTGTTAACACCCAAAGGAATGGCTGTTCCCACACTCGAGCCAAGCCTAGAAAAGGACCTTCATGCAGGCCTGTCAGCACCAAGTCATTTTTGTCTGAACACAGTACTTAAGAAATTAACAAACTTAGGGCCAGGGTGGGGTGTGGATGTAGCTCAGTGATGCCCCTGCCTGTCTGGCAAGTGCAAGGTCCTGAGTTAGATCCCTGGTACCTCCCCCCACAAAAAAAACCCCAAAACTGGATAGAGTGTGTTTTTTCTCTCCCCTGCCAAAGGCTGTCTCGTGCAATGTCTTCCCCTTCATCTTTGGTGCTGTCTCCTGCCTTGTCGTGTGGTGATATGCTCATATCTGTTGTAGTTTTATAATAAACCATTGTGTGGCTCTTGTTGGTGCACATTCAAACCTCAAATTTCTGTGGCCACATAAATGTGACTCCTTGTTGTCACAACTATTGCACATTACAATATTCAGAACAAATAAATGGTCAAAAGAAACTCTCGTGATGACTTTGCTTTTATTTGTACAATTCTTTTTTGTTTGTTTTGTTTTGTTTTTTTGAGACAGGGTCTTGCTTTGTAGTTCAGGCTGGCCTTGAACTCACCCGCAATTCTCCTGCCTCAGCTTCCTGAGTGCTAGGGTTACAGGCATGCACCACCAGGCCCAACTTATTTGTATAATTCTTATATGCAGTACTGTAATGTATAGCAGCACATAAAACTACAGTACTGTACTGTACAGTACACGCAGCAAAATTTACAGCACTGTACTGTAGAAGAAGACACCATAAAGTCTGCACTGCCACTCATGTTCCTGCATTGTGAGTCCAAATGCAGGTCATAAATCTCAGTGTCGGGTCATAACTCCAAACAGCATGCCTCGGTTTTAAGTCCGAACAGCTGGAACAGTCAACAGCTAGGTCATTAAATGAGGAATATCTGTATAAATATATACTCACCAGATAACCAGCACACCCAACTTCATAAAACAAACACTAATGGAAATGAAACATCAGATCAACACCAATATAACTGTAACAGGGGCTCTCGATACCCCACTGTCACAAAGGGGCAGATCAACCAGGCAAGAAATCAACAAAGAACTACAGAGCTGAACCCAATCTCCAAAGAAATGAACTTAATAGATATTTGCAGAGTGATCCACCCAACAACAAAGAACACATTCTTCTCAGCATCATACGGGACTTTTTCCAAAACAGACCACATACTAGCCCATAAAACATGCTTAAGGAATGCAAAGAACTGAAATTATCCAGCGCATATTACTGGACCATCATGTGGTGAGACTAGAGATCAATGGCAAGACACGACAGAAACTATGAAAAAACCGGAATACAAATAATACCCTCTGGAATAATCAAAGAAGAAATTAGTTTCTACAATCGAACAATAATGCTAGTATGACATGTTGCAATCTATAGGACATAGTGAAGGCAGTCCTAAGAGGGAAGTTTATAGCAGTGAATTCCTACACTAGGAAAACAGAATATGCTCAAATAAATAACCTCAAAGTCCCAGAAAAACAGGAAGAATTCAAACCCAAAGTTAGTACAAGGAGGGATATTATAAAGACTAGGGCAGAAATTAATAAAGTTGAGATTTGAGAAACAATACAGAAAGTCGTGGTGGTACACACCGGTAACTCTAGCACTCAGGAGTCTGAGGCAGGAGGATCTCTGAGAGATCTCTTGACTATATAGCAAGTTCAATACCAGCCTGAACTACATAGTGAGATCCTGTTTAAAAAAAAAAAAAAAAAAAAAGCAAAACAAAACAACAAAACCCAAACAACGAAACAAAAAACAATACAAAGAGTCAATGAATCAAAGAGTTGGTTCTTTGAAAAACTGAACAAAACTGATAAATCCTGGGCTGGGGATTTAGCTCAGTGGTTCTGCTGCCTACTTTGCAAGCACAAGGACCCGAGTTTGATTCCCAGGACCAAAAAAATAAAAAAATCCTTAATCAATCTTATTTTAAAAAGAACAGACCAGACCCAAATCCATGCAATTAGAAATGAAAAAGGCAAAATCACAATGGATTCTGCTGAAGTCCAAAAGATCACTGGTACTTTGAGACCCTCTATTCTAATAAAATGGAAAACTCAAAGGTTCATAAATTCCTTGATACATATGAACTACGAAAGCTGAAAGAAGATAAAAATTTTAAACAACCCAATTATCAGTTAGTGAACTTAAAAGAAGTAATTAAAAAAAAAAAAACAACTCTAACACCTAAGAAAAGCTGGATCACTGCCAAATTCTACAAGAACTTTAGAGAAGATCTAATACCACTACTAAACTCTTTAATGAAATTGAAAACAAAGCAGTACTCCCCAAAGTCATTGCGAAAAGCGTTACTCAGATTCCAAAACCAGAAAAGGACCCAACTAAAAAAGAATTATCAACCAATCTCTTTTATGAACATAGATGCAAAAATCCTGAATAAGATGCAGCAAATCATCAAAAAGATCATACATCATGACCAAGTAAGATTCATTCCAGGGATGCAAGGATGGTTTAAAATACATAAATCAATAAATGTAACTCACCACATAGAAGAACTAAAACCATATGATCATCTCAATAGATGCAGAAAAAGCATTTGACAAAATTCAGCATCCCTTCATGGTAACAATGCTCAAGAAAATAGGACTAGAGTCTTTATCTTAATCTGATTAAAGTCCATCTATGACAAACCAAGAGCTGACTTCATGCTTAATGGCAAGAAGCTGAAAGCTTTCCCTCTGAAATGAGGAACAAGACAAGGATGGCCACTCTCACAACTTTTGTTCAATATAGCTCTTAAAACACTAGGTAGAGCAATTACACAAGAAATAAAAGGGATATTGATAGGAAAAGAAGAAGTTAAATTATCATTATTCAAAGACAACATGATCCTCTACAGAAAAGATCCTAAAAATTCCACTAAGACTCCTAGAACTAATGACCAAATTCAGTAGTGTAGCAGGATATAAAGTTAACATTAAAAAATCAATAGCATTCTTGCATACTAATAAGGAGCTCACTGAGAGGGAAATTAGGGAAACAATATCATTCATAATAGCACCAAGAAAAATGAAATACTTAGGAATTAACCTAAACAAGGAAGTACAAGGTCTTTACAATGAAAGCTATAGTACTCTGAAAATGGAGATTAAAGAAGGTATCAGAAAATGGAAAGATATCCCTTGCTCCCAAATAGGCAAAACCTATATAGTTAAAATGGATGTACTCCCCCAAATATTATACAGCTTTAATGCAATCCCAGTCAAAATACCAATAGCATTTCTTACAGAACTGGAAAAAGCAATCCTAAAATTCATATGAAACCAGACCTAGAGGTGCAAAAGCAACTCTTGGGCAAGAAGACAATATCACAATTCTAGACTTCAAATATTACTACAAAGCTATAGTTATAAAAACAGTGTGGTATTGCCAAAAACAAAAAACAAAACAAAAACAAACAAACAAAAGGGCCAGGGATTTAGCTCAGTGGTTCCACTGCCTGCCTCACAAGCTCAAGGTCTGGAGTTCAATCCCCAGTACCAAAACAAATAAACAAACAAGAAATCGATTTGTGGATTGGTGGAGCAGAATAGAAGATACACAAACAACTTGAGGCACATTCAGTTATGTGGTCTCTGACAAAAGGGCCAAACCCTTTCCTGGAGGAAAGAACCTCCTTAACACATGGTGCTAAGAAAACTCACTATCCCCGTGCCAAAGACTGAATTTAGACCCATGTCTCCCACCATCCACTAAGCTAATGTAAAAATGAATCTGAGATCTCAACATTAAAACAGAAATACTTAATCTGGTGGAAGACAGAATGGGCAAAATTCTCAAAGACAAAGGTATAGTAGGCAAAGGCTTTCTGAGTAAAGCACTAGTTGCACAAGAAATGATATTGATAATAAAACATGGGATCACATTAAATTAAAAAGCTTTTGCACATCAGAGGAAACCATTAACAAAATAGAACCCTACACAATGGGAAAAAAATTTGCCAGCTATTTCTCAAAGGACTAACATCTAGAATATACTGTATAAAGAAATAAAAATGTTAGCCCCCCCCCCGCCACACATTTAAAGACCCAATTTAAAAAATGGGCATTTGAAATGAATAGGTACTACTCAGATGAAGAAATACAATTGGCCAATAAATACAGGAAAAATGTTCAACATCACTAGCCATCCAAGAAATGCAAATTAAAACAACATGGGGCTGGGGATTTAGCTCAGTGGTGCCACCGCCTGCCTTATAAGCTCAAGGTTCCAAATTCGATGTCCAGTACCAAAAAACAAAACAAATTAAAACAACATGAAGATCCCATTTCACCCCAGAGAGAATGGCTACCATCAAGAAATCAGTCAATAACAAATGCTGGCGAGGCTGTGGGAAAAAAGGAGCCCTTCTTCATTGTTGGTGAGAGTGTAAACTGATACAGGCACTTCAGAAATCAATATGGGGATTCCTCAAAAATTTAAATACAGAAATGCCATTTGACCCACCTGTTTCCCTTTTGGGTATCTTCACAAAAGTTAAAAACATAACACAGTGATATATGTGTATCTGTGTTTATAGCAGCACAATTCATAATAGTTAAATATTGGAATCAGCCTATACGCCCACCAACAGACGAATGGATAAAAACGTGGTACTTGTACACAGTGTGTCCAACACTGCAGTTAAAAATTCATGCACCCTGAGACAACAGTGGTAAGTGAAGTAATCAGACACACAAACCTGAACATTGTATGGTTTCTCTTAAATGAAAAATTTCTGGGGATTTAGCTCAGTGGTACCACACCTGCCTGGCAAGCACAAGGTCATGAGTTCAATCTCCAGTAATAATAATAATAATAATAATAATAATAGGCAAGAGGAGAAAGAGGGAAAAAAGTATTCTAAAAATTAAAAATTAAAAAAGGGAAAAAATTCTAAGTAAGTTTCTGTTGTCAGTCTCTGGTTACACTCTAAAATGGTGGGACAGCTCACTTGCAGGATTAACATTTCTTTGGATATGCTGTTGTTATGAGCATGGTCTGTTTTGAGAAAAAATTAAATCCCCAGAATAGGAAAATCTATGGAGACAGAGAGTAGCTCGGTGGTTACCAAGATTCAGCAGGGAGGGACTGGGAGATGATAGACAGTGGGCAGGGTGTTTTGATTTGAGATAGCAAAAATGATCTAAATTTGATTTGTGGTTATAGTTACTCTATACAACTCTGAACAATTCTATCAAGGCACTAAAATCTACTCAATCTTACAATATAAGTTGTGAGTTGTGTGGTATGTAAATTTTTAGTTCAATAGAGTTGTTTCATTTTAAAAAAAAAAAGACAAAGAGGTGGTGGCATACACATGTAGTCCCAGTTTCTCTGGAGGCTAAGGCAGGAGGATTTCTTAAGCTCATAAATTCCATTTCAGCCTAGGCAACACAGTGAGATCTCATCTCAAAAATATATAGATAAGTAAAAAAGTAAATAAATCTATGTAAAGACAAAGAAAAAAATGCTTTGAGTAGCCAACCAAAAGAACAATAAAATGACTACATATCCCAATTTGTCCAGGGCAGTCCTGCTCACATTTGGGGTCCTGGCATGCTTCTGAATGATGTTCCTGTTGTCTCTGAAAAGTCACCCCACTTAACAACAAAAAGAAAATGCAGATTGGCATCAGCTATTGAGAGCAACACTTCATGCTAAAAGATAATATGGTAGGGTTTATATTTTCATAGGAGGAAAATAGGAGCCAAGTATTTTATGCTCATCCAAGCAGCTTAAAATATTCTCTTAAAAGGCCACAATAAAGCTGAGCACGGTCATGCGCGTCTGTAATCCCAGCATTTGGGAGGCCAAGGCAGGAGGATCATCGGAAGTTTGAGGCCGTCTTGGGCTACATAGTGAGTTCAAGGCCAGCCTGATCTACACAGCAAGACTTTCCCGGTCTTCAACCAATCAATAAAATTAAAAAGTTAAAAATTAAAAATGCCACAGTGAGTTATGAGTTTGCTAGAACCTAGAGTATAATATGTATCCATGAATGCTCTGAGGATCCTATTAGGAGATGAACTTCAGAAAACAAAATATCATAGAAGAAAATTGAATGTAAGAAAAGATGTCTCTACTGTTAGAAGAGGGCTGATACTGAGGAGGGTGCGTTCTACGTGGAAGAATCAGGCTGGGTGGCTTCCTGGTGTTATTTTCAGCTTTGGATTCCACAGAAATTCCTTGTGCTGTCTGCTCCTCTTATACCCAGTCTGAAGGGTGTCTCATTATTGCTAAAGTCCTACACCCTCCAGCCATTCCCCCAAGATTGCTGGCAATAAAACAGCTACAAACCCCAAACTACAAGATTAAAGATTATGCTTGTGTTCTAAATTCTAACACAGAGGAAACTCTCCTTCCTACACCCAGTTCCTGCAGTCTCTGGACCATGGGATTTCTATGCAGCTCAGGCTAAGAGGGAAAATTCTACAACCTGGCTGAGTGCATCTTATGTCCCGGTTACAAATACAAACTGTACAGAGGAAATTTTTCTAAATTCTGTGTTTCCTTGGGGGAAAAGTTCATAGAACACAGATGTCTTCTGAGTGATTAAAGACCCCATTTTGGTTTTTCTGGAGAGCAAAAGGTGGGATTTAGGAAAAATCACAGCTTCTCAATACTAAGTTAAAATCCAACAGCATTAATACTAATGCTAAAACATCCATGATACCAATGCACAAAACCTAAACACAAGATGCTTTTATTCATTAAAGGTAGGTTAGACTAATTCTCTTTTGCTGCAAAGTGGAGTTTTGTCACTTCTTTTGTTTTTTGGCTCTGAGGACCAAACCCAAGTCCTCACACATGCTAAACAAGCACTTAACTGAGCTCTATCTCCAGGCCTGGCTCCACTGCCTGCCCAGAATGAGGTCATCTGCTACCTTGGGCCTGTCCTCACTGGTGTGGGAACTGGGCTGGGCAGGGACCCCCGAGGCAGGCCGCCCGTCACAACCCCCGGAACATTGGTGAAGACACACTGCCGAGCCACCACAGGCCCACCAGCTCAGTGTGTGTGGGGCAGCTATAGAGACATTTTTGGTAATGTAGTTTTATATATATATAAAATATGACATAAAATAATACATATTAACTTTTTAAAAGACAGGGAAGAACTGGGTGTGGTGGTACACACCTGTAATCCGAGCACTCTGGGAGGCTGAGGCAGGAGGTTTGTAGGTTCAAGCTCAGCTTAGACAACTTAGCAATTTTTTTTCCTTTGGTACCAGGGATTTTTTTCATTTGGTACTCAGGACCTTGTGCTTGCAAGGCAGGTGGTGGAACAACTAAGCTAAATCCCCAGCCCCAACAACTTAGCAATTTAACAATACCCTCTCAAAAAAAAAAAAAAAAAAGAGGCTGGGATGGAGCTATGTTTGAAGGCCCTGGGTTCAATCCCCAGTACTGGAAAAAAAAAAAAAAGACCATGAAGAATAAAGAATAAAATATTTCAAATGCAGGCACCTGTATTTTTAAAGAGCTCCTTTCCAGCTTCAGCTTTACACACACATATATGCGAGTATGATATAAAATAATGTAATGTATATTAACTTTAGAAGAGACAGTGAAAAGCACACAGGAGGAATTCCAAGTGCAGGTACCATATTGCTGGTCCACCAGCTGGGAACAGTAGTTCCAAGACAAGAACCCAACCTCTGCCCTTCCCCCAACTCACCTTCTGTCCTAAGAGGCAGGGGAAGCCACTCACAGGACCTGTCTTGCATAGTGACAGGCACCACACTGGAGCCCTCCAACCCCTCCCCCCAGACTCCATATACTCCCTGGTGTCCCACAGTGCAGCCAGTGAGGTCACCCTGGCTGTCCTTGACACTCCCCTGTGTCCCTAGGCTGCTGGGCTCCAGCTGTACACTCCAGATTCCAAGTGATTGGGCGGGGGTACTGGGGCTCGAACTCGGGTCCTTGCGCTTGCCAGGAAGGCGGTGGAACCACTAAAGCTAAATTCCCTGTCCCCAAGTGACCTTTGAGTCCCATTTCTATGTTGTCTCTATGGCGCCACCTACATCGTGCCCTCTGGAGTCTCTCTTCACACGCCATGCCCTGTAGCTCAGGGGCGACTCCAGGCCCTGGTATGCAGTAGGTGCTCAATAAACACCTGCACAATGAGCACACAAGCCGTGCTCTCTGGGGTGCCCTAAAGAGGGGTGGGCACAGGCCCCTTACTTGTTATACAGCACAATGTCCGGCTTCCAGATCTTCTCCGCAGGCACGCGCATGAACTCCACTCCCCCGTAGTCGGAGGGATTCCACTTCAGCTTGTAGTCATTCCAGATCTGGGGACAGGGACAGCATGAGGTCCAGCCCAGCAACATCTCACCCCGTTCAGGCCACTGGACCACCTTTAGGCTGTAGCGTGGGACAGCAGGATCCCCGCCCCATCTGTGGGCAAATCCAGTACCATCAATCAAACAGGACTTTTAACAAGTGCTTTCTCTCATCACCATGAGCGCCAGGTCCAGCTCCCAGGCCACTGCACCAGGCCCAGGTCCAAGTTTTCGACCAGGCCCCAATAAGAAGGCAGCCTCCAGCCCTGAGAGGTTCTGGAAGAGGAGCCAGGAACCTATTTGGCCCCAAGAAGTGGCTGCTAAGCACTGGAGGAGACAGAGATGAGGTGGCTACAGAGGGCTTGAAGGTCACAAAGCTGTGGGAACTGGAGGAAGGGTCACCAGCAGGGTGGTCACCACCAGGCCTGGGTCACTGTGCTTTTGAGGTAGACACCTTCCTGGGGTAGACACGTGGAGGACTCAGTCTGAACAAGAAAATTCAGAGTTCCAGTTTCCACCCCTATAGAGTCTGATTCTGGAAAGAGGAAGGGAAGAAGCTGGGGCCAGGACCCCAGGCCCAGAGCTCTCCCATGTCGTAGTGCGACTGTGGAGAGGGCTCCCCGGCCTCAGACTGTCCCTCTGTGATGGGGAGGAGGGCCAGGTGACTGCAGAGCAGAGCGTGTGACCGGGGGTCTAGTGCCCCAGCCCCTTGGCCCAGCTGGGTTCCCACCAGCACATCTGGCAGTGGCCACCAGGGGGCAGCAGTCGCGGAACAGCCACTCACCTGCTTGAGCCACAGGTTGGTCTCCATAATCTGGTTCACTTCGTCCTGGGGAAAAGACAGAAATATACAAATGTTGACAATGCCTGGCTGATCTGGGAGAGACCCCGAGCCCGCAGCCAGGCCCGCACTCACCACTTTCACCAGCTGAGACATAGACACCTCGAACTGGATGATGACGGGGTTGGACACGTTAGTCACGGGCCGGATGATCTCGTTGTAGTCCTCGAACAGGTGCTCAAACAGGCGGTGCTCAGCCTCGGAGGCACGGGCCACTGGGGGAGCAGCCCTGTCAGCCGTCAGAAATGACATCGAAGTGCTCCCCGTCCCTCCCCCAGGTACATCTCCACTCCTCACTACGGAGGGGAAACAGGCCTCCCAGGAACAAGGCTCTGCCAGGTTGCACACCCTCAGAGTAGGTTCTGACGCTGGACAGACGCAAATCCCGAGAGCCCTGCGAGCTTGGCGGGCTTAGCTCGGCTGAGCTCCAGTCTCGGTAGCCATCAAGTGAATCTTCACGTGCCCGCCTCGAGGGCTGCACCAGTGCCAGTTCAGGAGCCCGGTAAGGCTCTGCGACCCTCGCCCGCGCTGTCACCACAGGGGCCATAGTGATCGCTGCTCCTGGGACAGAAGGAAGCACCGGCGGGCCCAACCAGGGTCCCCGCCTGGGCCGCAAACCCAGTGTCCCGGGTGTGCATGGACTCGGCCTTCCGCCTCTTTCGTGCCAGGGCCGGGTCCCTGCTGGCGACGTCACCTGACCGAGTCCTCCCTCCAGAGCCCGAGACCCTTTGTTCCGAGCATAAGGCTGCGCCTCCCTGCAGATGGGGCGACAGGACCCGGGGAGCGACCCGCCCTGCAGGGCTCGCAGGGTCTCACCCCCACCCCGTTCCCAGGAATAGGGGGCGCGGAGGTGCCCTAGGTGGTAGGGGGGTCAGCACTGAGGGCGGGGACAGCGCCCGAGGACTTGCGTCCCTTGGCGTCCTGGGGCCACCCAGGTCACCGGGAGCACCCGAGACATCAGGCCATCTCGAGACACCCCCGGTCACCCGAAGCCTGGCGGGGCAGGGGCCAGGGGCCACTGTTCCTCCCCGGCACCCAAGACGAGTTCCCGCGGTTCCCAGCTGTGAAGAGGGAGAGGAGACAGGCGGCCCCCGGTCCCGGTCCTGGTCCAAGGGGACACAGGTCGCCCGGCCCCCTCTCGGGACCGGGGACCGGAGAGACGGAAAGGAGAAGGGGGCGCCCGCCG
>NW_022900937.1:25926886-25944990 GCF_012274545.1 Fukomys damarensis | reverse complement strand
TGGAGCCCGGGGCGGGGCTAATGTGGGTGGCGCGGGCTTGTGCGGGCGGGGTTCGTCTCGGGTCCCTGCTACCCACTCTCTTGTCCCCCGCGGGCGAACCCCCAGGCCTGGTCTATCCCTGAGTCTCAAGCACGGCTCTCACGGGCTGGGATCCTGAGTGATGCGCTTTAGCAGTGTTGGACGTTTTGGGGAGACCTGGGTTTCTGCTTGTTCTTAATTCCTATCGTTCAGGCGGGCTTGTGCGGGCGGGGTTCGTCTCGGGTCCCTGCTACCCACTCTCTTGTCCCCCGCGGGCGAACCCCCAGGCCTGGTCTATCCCTGAGTCTCAAGCACGGCTCTCACGGGCTGGGATCCTGAGTGATGCGCTTTAGCAGTGTTGGACGTTTTGGGGAGACCTGGGTTTCTGCTTGTTCTTAATTCCTATCGTTCAGGGGGGCCAGGTGGGCTAGAGTCAGTATAAACAGTGGTGACACTGTGACCCTTGCTCAAGCCAGGTGGTGGCTTTGTTCCACCATTCTCTTCACTTTAGAATATATTTGAAATGCTCTTTACTAAGAAGTAAAACTAAAGAAAAAAAACAGTGGGCTTGAAGCAGAGGGGACTCGACACGCTATGACCCCACTATGTCTCCTCTGCTGGCTGCTGGCTGCTGGCTGCAACCTTGGGGGTCCCCGGGCGCCTTAAAGCTTCTAATGTCTGTGGAAGGAAGGAGTTACCCTCTGCCATGGTCCCTGCACACGGAGAGAGCTTTCAGCACCCTTAGAAAGGCTGCTTAGCGTTTAAACCAAAATACCTGCCTCCAGGACAATAGCTTTCACCTGGTGTTTTTTCATCAACGGTAGAGAAATCCTCTCTGGCCTGGGAGTCTGAACACCAAAGCAGCTGTTGTGTGTTGGGGAACGACCAGTGACACGACCAGGGCAGACAGGTACAGCTGATTAGGCTAGGGAACCTCTGGGCTGGGGAAACAGGGTGGGGGCCAGGTGGCCTGTTACACAGTTAGCTCTGCAGTTATGCTACAGAGTTGCTAATAGTTAGACACTTCCCTGAGGGCAGTGTGAGGGGCTGGGCTGGGTGGCCTAAGAACAAATGATGATGTACATGTCACCAAGCCCCTCTGTCTTTGGCAGGAATCCTTGTCCTCATTCTCCTGGCAAAAGTTCCTTCATTTGGAAAATCTGGCAAATCACATTATTCACCAAAGGACCTGCATCCAGAATATATAAAGAACCCTCAAAACAAAGCAGTTGGCATAGCAGGGAATGGGGTTATCTTAGGTGGCTCAAGTGTCCTAACCCTGGACTATGGTGACAATCATTCTAAAATGCATTGCATTGTACATGATAAAATTTTGAGTGAATTGTGATACACAATTTATATCTCAGTGCTTTTTAGAAAATTCAGCAAGAAGAAAACTACAACCCAGTTTTTAAAGTGAGCAAAGGTGGTAAAGATGCTTCACCAAAGATGACAGAAAGAAAAAGTGTTTAATGTCCCTTGCCATCAGGGAAACACAAACAAATGAAAACCAGCATGCTGGGCCCTGTCACACCCAGGACAGCTGAGATAAAACAAATGCTGTCAGTGTGGAGTGCACACAAGTTTGCAGAGCAATGGACTGCTCAGACTTCCAGACAGGATTGCCATGATAGAAACTGTCTACCCATCCTCTGACCGTGATCACATGCTGAGTGATTATACAGAGAAATGAATGTTTTTCCTTATACTTATCCTGTGTGTGAGTTTTTAGCTCTACTCACAATTGTCCCAAACTGGAAGCGGCCCACATGTGTCAGCACCCATGCGACAGACAGAGCACTGTCCAGAACACCAAATACCAAACTCTGGATTCCTTCAGCAACCTGGGCGAACCTGGTGAATCTGAAAGGCCCTGGGCTGAGGGAAGAATCCAGGCTCCAAAGGTTGCACACTGTAAGGTTCCACTAAGTGGCCATTTGGAAGACCTACATTGTAGGGACAGAGAGCAGAGAAGTCGTTGTCAGGACTTGGAGTGTGTGTGTGGGGGGGATGGAACAGTAGGGGAAGTCGTGGGTGATGGATCTCCCCTGGGTTCTGATGTGTTTGTGGTTAGTCTACACCTGTGTTAAATTCAGAGAATTATACATTAAGAAGTCAATTTTACTGTGTGATGTTTTAAAAAGAGAATTCTTTAAAATGTTCTTCATCCCACAATATTCTAAGTGCCTGTGACATGCCAGGCACTGGGGGAAAGATCGTGTGCAGGGGGAATCGAGTTGTATGGTGGAATAACAGACCTGAGCCAGCCTGCTGGAGAAGCAGGGAATGCCAGAGCTTTAAGGACTCAGAGGCATCCACTCCCTCCAGGTTAGGGTGGGGACAGAGGAGCAGAGCTTAAAGGACGAGAAGGAGCCATCTGTTCTTTCAGCACACATTTATTTTGCACCTGCTATGTGCCAGGCTCTGTCCCAGGCCCCTGCTCTCTGAAGCAGTCTAGGAGTGAGATGTGGGTGATAAGGGAACCACCAGACAAGGACTGCTGGTACTGAGGGGCCTGAGGCTGTGACATGGTCATGCGAGAGGCTACTTTATGATGGGAGATCAGGGAAGACCTCTAGAAGAAGATGACATTGGAGCAGAGGACCACAGGAACAAGCCCTGACCAACACAGATGTGGCAGACAGTATGGCTAACACAGATGTGGGGAGGAGGTTGGGGAGCAGGAACAGTAGGTGCAAAGGCCCTGAGCCAGGGAGGAGCTGGAACAGTGCACAGGGCTGGAAGGCAGGCAGAGAGCTCAGGGAACACAGGTGGAGGAAGGCACCCATGGGGGGTGGATGAAGGGAGAGGCCCGGCACATAGTAGGATGCTGCTGGATGTTCATCTTAATCCAAGTCTGGCATGGGAGGAATTCACCTGTCTGAAGCCCTACCCCCACCCCATCAGGGCTCCCTCTAAGGCATTTGGAGAGGACAGTGCAGGTTCCCATCCTGCACCTCTCGAGGCTGTGGCTGGTTGATGGGGTCAATTGCTGATGGTCCTATATCAGTTTAGCTCATCAGCTATGACCCAGGAGGGAGCAGAACTCTGCCCACTGGGCAGCACATGTCATCCCGCCCAGGGGACCCCGGGGGCCCAGGACATGCTGGGAGGCACCCTAGGGCCCCTCAGAAGGTGTGTGGGTCTGGAAGAGAGGAGGCAGGAAGAGCCCCACGGTGCCCAAGATGCACACAATCACGAACACCCACAGGAACAGCCGGTCCACCACCATGGCCACATACTTCCAGTCCTCAGTGACCTGTGGGCAGACAGAGGGGCTGGTTACAGGTGCCACACTCGGGTCCTTCCTTCCCTGACTTGGCCCTTGGCATTTGGGCAGGGCCCCTGGAGGCTACTGTGCGCCAGTGTGGTGAATTCTGAGTCTCAGGCTGGCCTCAGCTGGCAACTCTGTGGCACTCTATGCTCCACCCGAAAGCCACCAGGAGCTAGAGCTGTACAGAAAAATTAGGACTGGAAGGGGTCATGAACCTGTAGTCCTTCAGATCCTGTGGGTCCCCAAATCCAAGGATTCTTGGGTCCCTCACACAGCAGGTGGTACCATGAGCATACAACCTGTGTATCCTCATGCTTACTCTGAACCCCTCTACTTATGATACCCAGTGTACCATAGATGCTGACGAAATAGTTGTTATGCTGCATTTGTAGGGAATAACAAGAATCTTCACATATCTAATACAGACTTTTTTTCTGAATATTTTTGACACACAGTTTAATCCACGGATATAGAACCTGCTGATAGAGGACCTGCTTACACCACAGATCAAGTGATTCAAAAACCCAATGTGGCTATAAAGAAAGCTGAGGCCTGAGGAGCACAAGGCCCCTTCCTCCAAGTTTTGGCCCCAACTGGCTCTATGCAGAGGAAGATGTAAGCCCCCCCCACCCCGCTGCCTACTTTATTAGGCCAGGCACTGGGTGCTTGCTAGAGATGATGCTCTTTAATTTGTCCAATTCCATTCACAGCAGTGCCTGCTATTTCCTATAATTAAGACTCAGCTTCCTCCAGCCTCATCATCTGGCTCCCTCTGTGTCTGCCCCCCTCCCCCATCTTCTCAGGCCCTTCCATGGGGTGTGACATTATTGGGGACCCGGGTGGCTCGCAGAGGTGTCACTGCAGATGTGCCTGCATCCTTGGCCCTGGGGGGGCAGTGCTCAGCATCCTGAGCTCCCCCACCCCGGCCTAGAAGGCTCCCGAGCAGTTCTGGAGCAGGAAGAGTGGGCAGCATTGGGCAGGCTGACACCAGTGACCCAATTTGTCAGGGTCCCCTCGATGGTGTGTCTACCGTACAGGAGAATCGTGTGTCAAACCAGCCCCCACCACCCCACCAAACATGCTAGGCACCCATCCCTGAGACGCAGCTGCACCTCAAAGCGCTCCCCTGGATTGCAACTGGCCTGCTTGGGTCTCTTGTTGACATCCCCAATTCCAAATGGCTCATGTGTGTGGTTTTCCCCTCTTTTTATATTTCCATGCTATTTAAGGTAACTGGGTAATCACTGGGAGGAGGAAGGTGTTGGAGATAAGGAGCAATGCCAGATTCTGAGTGGGGCGGAGGAGACGTAGGACTGGACAGACTTCTGTAAGGACACAGAGGATGTCAGCCAACCAGTGTGCTCAGTGCTGGGCTGGCCCAGGAGAGACTAACAATGGCAGGAATATCCAGGGACAGAGCCTGGCTTTGCCCGGTGCCAGCTGTGTGACTTTAGTAAATCAGGAAATATATCTGAAACACACTTTTCCCACCATAAAATGGGGCTCCTGGGAGGTTAGAAGTGAGGTACATCTACTCCCAGCAGAGCACCTGGTGCAAGTTTGGAGTTATATGGCTGCTGCTGGACTCACAGTCGGGGTCCTGCAGGGCTCCTTGCCCAGAGGCTAACATGAAATGAGCTTGGAGCAGCCAGAGGCTGTGAGTGCCAAGGGCTGGCAAGGCCTCTAAAAGAGAGCACTAAGCCAGGGTGCGGGGCCAGCACCTCTCAGCCTGGCACTGCCAGGGATCCAGTTAGAAACACAGCTCCTAGGTGCCTTTGCCCCAGTGGGCTGCCTTGAATCTTATTCTATGGTTCTGAGTTAGCTGGCAGGGCCCCAGAATGCCCAATAATGGATTAGGGGATATTAAAGTCCTGGATGATTTTCCCTAAAAAATAGCAATCCAGCAATCTAGGAGGCTGAGGCAGGAGGAGCACAAGTTGAAACCTAGTCTGGGCAATTTAATATGAGACCCTGTCTCAAAAAGAAATTAAGAAGAGCTGGAGATATAGCTCAGTGAAAAGGCCCTGGGTTCAATCCCCGGTACAAAAAGAAAAAGAATAGCACAACCAAATTGACTTTTTAGAAGGTGAAATCCTGCAAAGCTGCTCAACTTGGAGTGTTCCCAGAGCTCCTGCTATCTGGAGTGGGCCTAGGACGGCTCCTTGGGTTCTGTCAGAGCTCTGGGGTGGGCCTGAAAGTTTAGGCTTCTAGCAAGCTGCCAGCAATGCAAAGGCTGCTGGCCTGAGGTCTACACCCTGAGCGGTGGAGGTGTGGATGAAAACCTCATGCCCTAGATTCCTTCTGTTCACAGCTCTTCACTCTCTTCTCAGTATGACACAGAGCTTTTCTGGCCTGTGCTTTTCCAGCCGTGCTAACTAATGGACCTCCAGGGCTTTCCCTCGAGAATACAGCTAGAGAAGGAACTACAGAAAAACAGGAAATATCCTCTTTTCTCCATGCAGCTTGGCAGAGGGGTGGGGCAGCATGCTGTGCTGTAAAACTCTGTGCAGAGGATCTGAGCCAGTCTGTACAGAAGCGAGAACACACACGAGTCCAGCACTTTTCTGCCTCCTGGGATGAAAATAAGTGCGAAAATTCCCAACCGTGACCATCTTGTCCTGTGTTCAGGTGTAAAACTCCCCTGGACCTGTTACTTACTCATGGCTTTGTCCTGTGAGTGTGACCTAAACCTCATTTTAGGATCTTTAGTCACCCACTTGACCGTTTCTTAGTTGGTAGCAATATTTTACTTGATGGTCCTGAGTCCCTATGTGGCACCCACCCACCTGTACCCCAAAAGGGCTGCAGAGCCATCTTTTAGCCCATGAAAGTCCGCTCAGGGCCTGAATCTCCTCTCCTCTCTCACTGCCCCAGGGCTTTCTCCAGCACCCAGGCTGCCTGCTCTGGCCAGATGGGAAAGCCAGGGCACACAGGGACACTAACTTCCCCAGCTACACAGTCAGTACGTGGGGATGGGCGCTGGTAGGTAAGTACCCATGGTCCCTCCCGCGGGTGTGATGCTGGCGTCCTACTGAGCTTCTACAGTGCTTTTCCTCCATGTTGCACTGTGCACCCCAGGGTCACCTCTCAAACTACTTGCCCCTGAACCCTGTCTCAAGTTTGCTTTGGGGGAACCCAGAACAAACACAAAAAGACCATCGCTACTTCTTTCTTCTTCCTCTTGCACATTTCAGCTGTGGGTTCCTTGCGGGATGAATGGAATCGGTGCCCATGAACTAACTGCAGAAAACAGGAAACTTACTGTCTCAGCCCCTTCCCCAGCAGGAGGGTGGGGTTGCGCTTTCCACTTACACTCTGGTCCTCATCGTCGCTCTTCATGTGCTGGGCAATGAAGCTGACCCCCTCTAGCGCCTCCTGCACGTCCTGCCCGAACCTCCTGGAGGACCTCGGCCGGAAATCCCTGGAGACACCTTCGGCGTGGGTGCCGGACAGGGATTTGGGTGCCGCAGAGGCACGGTTCACAAGGTACATGGAGTTGCTGTAGAAGCTGGCAGAGCCGGCAGCGGCCTCGGTGTTAGTCGGGGGCTGCTGCCCGGGCTGGGGGGCCCCCGCCAGGCTGCCGTCCAGGCCGAGGCGCCTCATGAAGAGGAAGGTAGGCAGCTTGTGCAGGAAGCAACGCTTGACCCAGGGCGCCATGGTGTGCGTGCTGGGCGAGCGGTGGTGCACGTTGAGCACGCACACAGTGGTGACGATAGAGAAGGTGACCAGCACCATGGTGAACATGAGGTACTTGCCGATGAGCGGCACGTCCAGCGAGGTGGGCGGCACGATCTTGGAGATGAGCAGCAGGAAGAAGGTGAGGGCCAGCAGCACAGAGATGCAGAGGGTCATCTTCTCGCCGCAGTCGGAGGGCAGGTAGAAGACGAGGATGGCCAACGAGGTGATGAGCACGCAGGGCACGATGAGGTTGATGGTATAGAAGAGCGGCTTGCGCCGGATGATGAAGTCATAGGTGATGTCCACGTAGCTGGGGTCCAGGGGGTCCACCATCCTCCGCCCAGGGAGGGCCACGATGTCCCACTCGCCGCTGGGCGTGAAGTCGTCCATTCTGGCCGTGGGAGACATCAGGACCATGTCGATCTCCGTGTGGTCGTAGGTCCAGGAGCGGAACTTGAGGGTGCAGTTCTGCTGGTCGAAGGGGAAGTGCCTCACCTCGATCTTGCAGGCGCTCTTGAAGATGGCAGGGGGCAGCCACTCAATGCTACCATTGGAGCGGAGCACTACGTTGGCGTAGACGGACACTTCATAGATCCCGTCGGCACTGGGAGGGGACAGGGCATGGGGAGAGCCATGAGAAACCCCCCAAGGGTGTGCCCCACAGTGCCCCTGGGATCATTCCCACCAACCACCCAACCACATGCCCCTAACAAAGGGGCCTGCTTTGCTTGGTGGTCTGGCTGTAGAGATGGCCCTGCCACAGCAATCTAAGGGCTTCACAGGAAACAGCTTATTTAAGCCTCCCCAGAGTCCAGCTGTGTGTGTCTTATGATCCACAGTTTATAGACGGGAAAATTACTTCGTCAAGATCAGAAAATCAGTAAGCAATGCAGTTGAGATTTGAATTCAGGTCAGTCTATCCCTCATTTACATACTCATGTTTGTTTATTTGAGACACAATCTCACTGAATTGCCCAGGCTGAACCTCTGGGCTCAAGCAATCCTCCTGCCTCAGCCTCCTGAATAGCGAGGATCACAGGACTCATGCCAGCTTCATCTACATACCTTTAATCATTTCACGCTATTGTTGGTATTATTACATCACAGAAGAGTCTTCCTAGATCCTTCCACCTTCCTAAGTATTTTTTTTGAGATGGAACCAGGATATATTGCCCAGGCTGGTCTCAAGCAATTTTCCTGCCTCAGCCTGCTGAATAGCTGGGACATGCGGGTGCATGCCACCATATTCAGACTACCTCTTTGCACATGGTATGGCAGTGCTACCCAGCCCTGACTGAGGCTCAGAAGACAACAGAGGACAGGCAGAGCTGGGTTTACTGTCAGAGCTGCCCTGGTCCCAGCTGGGCCTGAAGATAGATGAACGAGGTTCCTCTCCTTGCTGGGTCTCCAACTTCCAGTTTCAGCTGAGCTTTGGCTCTGAGCTCTGCTCCTCTCCCAGCCTGATGCCCAAAACCATGAAGCACCAAAGAGGTACTGGGCTGGAAGGGGCCTTGGTGTCCCCTAGACGCAGGCCTGTGGCTATGGCACTGCCCAGACTCTGGCCCTGCAGCCACTCACTTGTTGTAGAGCACGATGTCTGGCAACCAGACGCGCTTGGCCGGGATCCTCAAGATGTTCACGCCCTCATAGTGGGAGCTGTTCCAGGCCAGGCGGTAGTCGGTCCAGCACTGAGCATACAGCAAGGCCGTTGTCACTTGTAGGTCCATCGCCACCCCAGGGTGGCCTGGAGGAGACGCCGCCTGGGCCAGGAAACCTGTGGGGCACTTACCTGCTTCAGCCAGACATTGGTGGTCATGATCTGCTCTCGCTCATTCTGGGGAAGGAGAGGAGGCAATGAGGAGCATCACAGATGGGCCAAGCTCTATCTTGGAAAGGCTCCTGGCCAGTGTGACCGGCTTCCACCCTAAGATCTCTTAGGCGGCTCAAAGACAATTCACACTCAGCAGATAGAGACGGAGCTCGTGGTCTTTCCCAGCTGCCTCACACTTGGCACTCTGCCACCCATGCAGCAAGCTGGAATCCTGGGAGTAGTCTCTGAGCGACTCATAAGTGCCACTGACTGATGTTCCACACACATTCAAATCTGTCTGCTTCACTCCCTCTTCACTGCCACCAACACCCGTCCCCTGGAACCCGAAGCCACATCCTAACTGGTCCTGGGTCTGACTTTAGCCATTTTCTACACAGCTGTCAGGGTAATCCCTGTAGAATCTCAGTGTGGACCACAGGGCTCTGCTCAAAACCTGCTGCTTCCCCAGCATATCCAAAGTGAAGTCAAGCCCAGGGTCTACCGGGCCCTGCTCACCTGCCCCACCTATGCCACGAGCTCCATGACAGCTTGCACCTCAACCCGCTCCTATGTGCTCTCCCACAGCAGCTACACCAGCCTCTGCTCCATCCCTGGAAACTCTGCACACAACTTCCTCCCTGCTTTCAAGAGTCAGAATCGTTCCCAAACCTCAACTTCCTGCCTAAAATAGCACCCCTCCTGCCCCTTATCCCACCTAGTCTGTCTTTCTAGCGACTGCTGCCACTAGACAGCATCTATCTTCTCGTGTATTGACACCACCTCCCATGAGAATCCAGCCTCCCACAAGAATCCAAAGCCCTTGAGCAAGGATGACAAGGTGAAGAGCACCTGGGACGTGTTCAACACCTAATGACCATGTTTAGGATGAATACAGGAGGCTGATGCTCACGGTGATCTCACCTGGGCCACACCAGACCTATATCCTGGCCTGTGTCCACTCTGCACACCATCACCACACACATACACACTACACACAAATCCACATGCATGTGCACACATGTGCACATATACTACACAAGGCACTCGTGGTACACATGCATTCACATGCCCAGGCACATATCTGCCTTTTCCTTTGCAGCCAGGATGGACTTTCCAACTACTCTGCCATTCCCCTCTCCACCTCAGCCTGTCTGGGTCACCTCCACACACAGTCTTGATGTGACTCCTCCTCAAATCCAAGCCAACTATAACATCCTGTCCCTCTACTCCAGCCTCACTTCACCTCCCTGTGCTCTCCTCCCCTCTGCTGCAGCCTGGACCTCCTTGCTCTCTGCATGCATCCCGCGCTCTTGGTCTGCACCCCTTCTCCTGCCTCCTCTCATCAAGGTCATGTGCAATGTCCCGACTTCAGCCTGGTGGACCCTTCTTCCAGGAACCTGTCCTGAGCTCTCAGCTAGATAAGGGCTTCACTAGGACAAATGTCAGCTGCCAAGAACAGAGCAGAGCATCGCAGACCTCAAGTAGAAGTCTGTATCCCTCTCATGTAGTATTTGGGACAGACATGGTGGTTCCACTCTGAGAAACCCACAGGTGCCAGGTTCCTTCCAGCTTCCTCCTCTCTCATACTTGGACTGAGGCCCTCATCTGATGGTCCAGAGTGGCTACTGAGGCTCCAACCACAGCATCCACATCCCAGATTACTGGGGTAAGGGCACTGTGTGTGTGTGTGTAGGGATGCATGCCAGTGATCTCACTTTGATTATTTAGGCCATTTACATTTAATGCAGCTACTGACCTACTGACTTACTGGTGGTCCCTGACTTAGAGTGGTTCAGCTTGTGATTTTTTTTCACTTTATGATGGGTTTATTCAGGTGGTAAAAACAACTTTGACTTAGTATCTCTGACTTACAACAGGTTTATGGAGACACAACCCCAACTCAGGTCAAGAAGCATCTGCATTTGGGTTTAAACCTACCACCTGTTGGTTTTCTGTGTACTATATTCTATTTTATCCACTTATTTTATTATTTCTTGTTTCATTGCTCCTCATATCAACATGCCTCTGGCTTTGGTAGTTGCTCTAGAGACTGCTGTACAAACACTGGACTTTTCAGAGCCCAATACAAATTAGTACTTTCACCACTTCCACAATAAGCAAGGACTATAGAATGGTCTAAATCCATCTATGCCTCCTGACTTTGGGGGCTAAGACATTTTTACTATTTTACAGGATCGATATCAGCATAATCCACCTATCCATTCACCTTCTTTGTGATCTTGTATCATTTCTTTTCTTTTCTTTTTTTTTTTTCTTTTGGTACCGGGGATTGAACTCGGGTCCTTGCACTTGCAAGGCAGGCCACCGAACCACTGAGCTAAATCCCCAGCCCCTCTTGGATCATTTCTTAATGGCAAAGAACCTTTAGCATTAGATCTTCTGGTGTTACCTGTTTTTTGTCTGAAAACAGCTTCTCTTCACCTTCATTTTTGAGAGACCTTCAAAATCCTTGTCTAATTCTAGATTTGCAGTTTTTTCTTATACCAGATTAAAAGCATCATTCAATTTTGTGACTTGAGCAGTGCAGATCTGGGGTGTACTTTCTGATGAGTTTAAGAGGTGTTACCATTGTAACTCAGCTCCTTTCAGGTGTGGAGCTTCTGCCCCCCAGAAGGTTGCCTGTGTCTTGACACTGTCCCTCACATTCCCACGTCCTGGACTGTGCCCTAGAAGCTGGGAGACCCTGCTCCCCACCCCAAGGCTCGCTTCAAAAGGCCTACATGTCTCACTCAGCACCAACTCCTTGCCTGTTTCCTAGAAACTTCTAACTTTAAACTGCTATACCTCTGACCCTCCCTCTTCAAAAAACAAATAAACCCTGGGGGGAAAAGACTCCCACCCTTAAGACAAAGACTTGCCTTATAGATGGGCTTTAGGGCAATATGCACAGGGGCAGGGTCAAAGCTATGTCCCCTTTCCTCTGGCAGTCTGTCACCACATAGGACCCTCAGAGCAGCTGTGGATGGGTTACCTGCCTGTTCTCCCTCCCCTGGGCAGGAGCTGGGCTGCAGCATCCAGAACTCATCCCCAAACGCCCATGCTGGGCAACAAGGCTCAGACACCGCCTAGCATGGACTGCCATGGAGCCCTGTGGCTGCCAATCCGCATGCAGGAAGGAGGGAGAGAGACAAGGAGCATAGAACTGTCCTGCCCTCCACTTTCCAGGGCTGCCCCCCAACCTGCATAGCAGGTCACTTAAATTTGAAAGCTGGGTTTCTATGCTGCAGAGAGGAGGGAAGGCCGGCACCCTCCCCTAGGAAACTCACCTCCCTTGGCCTTCCCTTCCCCACACTGGCCATGAACCTGTGCTCGCCCCAAGTGACCATGCTCTGAACTGCTTCAGGGGCAGGATGGTTTGGGCAGGCACATGGCAAGGCCCGCAACTAGCCAGAGCCCCCTTGGAAACCCCAACTCAGGACAGCGAGGGGAAAGGAAATTCCCTATCACCCCAGCCTGCCCACATCCATGCTCTGAGACCCGGCATCCTCCCTGTGGGTGCTGCATCTTCACCTCCTTTCCATTCCTGACCGGATCTTCACTATCCTGGCCCATCAGGGGCTGTTACTACCCTAGTCCTGCCCCACACCTGGGTCTCTGCACCCATCAACCCCCTCACCTGATTCCCTTCTCCCCAGCAAGTAGGGGGCATATGAGTTCTCCTGGTGAGCAGGCTGTGGAACAGGTACAGTGGGCTGTGAGGACAAGGACAAGCCACACTGTGTTGGAGAGCAGAGTCCCTGAAAGGCCAGCTGAGGCCCATGTAAGGGTCATCCACCCCCTTACTACTGTTAATGATTTCATTAGATATCACATACCCATTGACCCCATCTCCTTGCCATGTACTGACAAATCAAAGCTAACTATGAGAATTCTATTCCTCTTGCCAGTCTGGTTAAGGCTCAGGCATGTGCTACAGCCCTTACCTGCGATGTGCAAGAGGATATCCAGGGGACAAGTCTCTGAGAAAGTTTTCCTGACTCAAAAAGGAATCCGTAAAAGAGTTTGCCTTCTCCTGCCATGGACGCTGTTGTGTGAGGATTTTACGTTTGGAACAGTGGCTGCCATCTTGTGACAACGAGGGAAAAACAAGAGTAGTGTAGAGTTGTGACATCGATGACACCCTGCCATCCTCGAAAGTGTGGCCTGCTCTCTTGTTATGTGACTTCAGACATGTTCTTATTGTGCTAACCACACTTAGCTGGATAGTCTTGCCAGGCATTTTTATTTTTATTTTGTTGCCAAAGCATTTTAACTGATGTTAAGATCACAGATTTGCAGGTGGCTGTAAACTGTGGAGCACAAGAGGTCAGGTCATCCCCAGGCAAAGAGAACTGCACATGCACAGAGCAGAGAGCATTTCTGGATGAAAGACTCAAAACTCAGAGGTAGCACCAGGGCCCTTAAAGTTGAAGCAAATCCTTTCACTTACAGATAAGGAAAAAGACCAGATCTCAAAGCAGCAGAGAACAGAAAGTATGGTAATCAGAGGGGAGGGAGGGTGGGTAACGGGTGTAGGGATGCAGCTGGCTGGGGGCTGAATGTCTTAGTGGGATAACCGTGGTTGACAACAATTAACAGAAAATTTCAAAACAGCTCAAAGGTCTTTTAATGTTTACAACACAGAGAAATGCCATGTCTTAGACAACAGATGATGTGCCAGCTACCCTCATGTGACCATGACACACTGCATGCATGTGCTGAATGTTAAACTGCACATACAAGTATCATGTGTCAATTAAATACATATATTAATGCAGTTTTTTAAAAATAGAAAAGATGAACAAGCCAGGAAATCTGGGCAAAGCCAGAAGTAAAGCTCTGGTGGCCCAACCCCCACCCCGCACGTGGATGTGGGAAGTGGGGAAGAGGGCACTGTACCCCCACCCCCTCCACACTCTCCACACCTACCACGCTGATGAGCTGGGCCAGGAACAGCTGCAGCGTGATGGAGATGAGCTGCGAGGAGCTGGTGGCCGGGCGGATGAGGTTGTTGTAGCGGGTTTTATTCAGCAGGTCGTCCATCAGCTTCTCCTCCACGTTGGCCAGGTGGCTGTCCCCTGAAAGTCACACAGGCAGATACTACGGCGGCGAAGGGGACAGCTGTGAGAACTGGGAGCATGGGTGCCCTCAGGGCACCTGAGGCAGCCAGGGTACAGCGGGCCAGCCTCTCCTTGGGGACCTCAGACTGGACAGATGCAAAAGAGTGCAGCACCCCTCCTGCCTTGTCCTTCTTCTGCTGCTGCTCCCCTGAAGGAGACCACTTTAAGATGGTGTTCAACAGGCCTTGGTTATATTCAATAGGCTTTGATACAACTGGCTTATACTTATAATTCAGAGCTGGTCTGAGACTTAAGTGCACAACTTAATGGCAGCAGCTGGCCACAGCCCAGACTAACCCGCTGTGGTGCTGATAACACCTGCAGCTGAAGACCCCATGATTCTTGCTCAACCTCTATAAAAAGTTACTATTAATCTAGGGGAAAGAACAAGTTCCCATTAACCTCTCATTAACGTGAGCTAGGCCTCTCTCACGTCAGCGCTTCTGGTCATCGCCCCACATACTTGACCGTATGCTTCCCCTGCTGCTTTGTGCTCAGCAAAATACTGGAAAGTCTTTGCCCACTAGAAACTCTGATCTCCCAGGCCTCATTTCTTTTACTACTTTTCTTCATTCTGCGTCATGTGCCTAATCAGAGGTCACCGATACTCCTCCCATGCCCAGATATCCAGTCCTAGACCCAGGCACCTCTTCCCCCTTTGGGTCACCCATTCTACCCCTAACTCTCTCCGTCTGTCTCCCTATCTCCACTCCCATGGCCAGACCCTAGCTCACCTCCCCTGCCCTTCCTCCATGGCCTCTGCTCTTCTCTACCCCCACTTCTGCCACCCATATGTCCTACAGTGCCAGGGTGGTGGTTTTCCCACAAACTGGATCACTATTCTTCCCTGTCCACAACCTTTTGGGGCTGAAGGCAGAATTAAAACCCAAATGTTTTAGTTTGGCACTCAAGGCCTTCTGCTCCTAGCACTGGCTTACCTTTATCTTCCCTTCCCACTATGGCCGTCACACTATACTGAGACCATACCTATGGCTTGCCTTCCTCCAGGTGACCTTTACTGTCTCACTTTTTGGTCTCTGAGCATGCCATTTCTCCTGCCTACCCGTTGCCAGGTATCTGAGTGACTTGCTTGTGTAGGCACTGTTCTATGTGCCAGAACTGTTCCTTCTCTTGGAGAGGACACAAGGTCCCTTTGAGACCCCACACGGGGTGGTTGAGGGGTGGTCCACTGGCTCCTGACCTGGAGCTTAGAGGAGAGTTTTGGACTCAGAGTCAAGACCTACAAGGAACCTGAGCCCCAGCCCTGCCACCTGACAGCCTCCATCTCCTGCCCACATCTCACTTTCCTCAGGTATCCGGGGGTAAATGTAAGGGTCAAGGCCTTGAGTTTGTGTTCGCCATGTCGGTGTAGTGTGGGCTGAGGCTTGGGAAAGGGGCCCTCAGAGGAGGTTAAGGACACATGAATAGGAAAAGAAGAGATGCGAGTGGGCAGAGAAAACCACGGGGCCAGGAGAGCAGGTAGGAGAAAGCTAAAGGGGGTGGGGACACTGGCCAGGGGCTGCCTGGCTCACCAGGCCCAAGGTTGGATTCCTTTCTTCCCTAGAGCTATTTACTGGTTTTATCAACCCCTCCTTTGTGAGTGGGACCCAGGGCCCAGGGTACCCCAGGGAGTGGGTCTGTGGTGGCTCCTAGGTGAGTGCTGAGCTGGACAAGTGGCCATGGGAGCAGCTGCCACCCTACACTTCCAACTCACTGACCATCCAGGGCAGATGCAATATTTAGAGCCTGGTGAAGATGCTCCCCACACACCTGCTTCCCAGTGTCCCTCCCCGACCTGCCCTAGGCTCTCCATGGGGTTCCTGAGGCTGCCTGGCCTGGATTCTGAGCACTACCTCCTGGCCGGCTGCTTGGATACCTGGGGGCCAGCCTGCAGCCAGCTGTATCTGGTCTCCTCTATAGCCCTGCATCAGTATCTCTACTTGGGCTGACCTCTGGTCCCCTAGAGAAGTCTGTGACCTCCTATGTATGCCTGGTTCATCCAGGGCAGCTCTGGATGTCAGAGGAGGCTGGGTCCACTGGGTTCCCCACAATCCAGGGTGCCCTGCAGGCTGTGGGGACTCATGACTAGCTCCAGGCCCCGCTGATGTATTTCTCTTGCCCTCCTTTGTCCCCTACCGTTAGACATCCAGCAGTCCCAAGGGACTCTGGCCAACTTAAGGACCAGCTGTGGGCTTCAGAGTTTGAGGTCATTTCCCCAACTTTTTATAACTCAGCTGAGGAAACTGAAACTTAAGAGAGAAGGAGCTTTTTTTTTAGGGCCCCCAGTAACTCAGCTGGCCAGGTCCAGGGGCCTCTTTCAGACAGAGGTCCTCCCTGCTCCTGTGACTTGCTCCACTCAGCCAATGCCATGGCAGGCACCTGTGTTTATTTGTGAATGGTAGGTGGGTGTCCACAGGTGGGAATGGCCAGCAGGGCTGCTGCTAGTGCTGGACCGTATGCCCCTTCCCCTCAGAAGCAGAGGAGGAGCCCCAAAACAGCAAGTATTCCAGCCTCCTAATTGGCAGCCTAAGGTCTGTGAGGCCTGCCAGGCTCAAAAGAACAAGGACGGGTCTTTCACCTTCCTCTGACACTGCAGGATGGCCCAGCAGGATGGCCCAGTATGGTAGAAACTCCAACTGAGAGTCTCTTCTCACTGCGGAGCTCAGGCTCCCTCAGTCAGGCAGAGAAGCTGCCACCAGGGGTCAGCCATGACCCAATGATTTAATTAGGAGTGGGTTTTAGCTAGGCCATTCCGCTTGGAGCCTTTTCGTGGAGAGAGGCTCCCTGGAGAAAAGGTTAACAATCTGACAAGCAGCCACCAGGGAATCCTGAACCATGTGTTCCTGATCTGAAAAATCACGTCCAAACCAAACACGCAACAACACATCCATGATTTGGAACAGGACTGCAGAAAGTAATCACTGGTCAGGGACACCTGGAAGGCAGGGCTGTGATGGGTGCTGTGTGTGAGGGCACAGGAGATTCCTGATTGCAAAACACAGGTGTGGATTTTTTTTAAGTTGAGAGCTTATCTTTGACAAGGAGCTCCCCATATCCCATCAATGCTTCTCATCCTAGGGATGAACACAGACTAGAGGTGTAAACACAGACACCAGACTCCATTTCCAGAGACTCTGATCCATGGATCTGAGTGGAGTCCTGGAACCTGCACGGTTGATGTGGGTTGCAGCCTCACCAGCCACACTTACCACACAGGGTCATAGCTGACAGGCACAGTGTACATCTCCACAGAACAGAGGGGAGATAGAGACCCACGGAGGGGGATGGCCAAGGCACAGGGCCCTCCAGCAAGTGGTGTCAGAGCCACACCTGCTCACCCTCCTCTGACACGTCTTTGAGGACAGGGCCACTTCCCAGTAGGAACTTCGCAGGTCTCCTGACCTCCCTGCCAGGGTCAGAGGCAGCTGGGTCCCTAAGCTGACCGGCCCAGCAACAAGCTTGGGCCAGGGCACAGGAGCTGATGGGATGACTGCGACCCGCAGGAGTCATCACCAGTGTGAAGGCTGGCTGCCCGCGGAGGGCCCAGCAGACCTCTCTCTCCGGGTGCCACTTGACCAGCCGGGCCCTCATCCACAGTGGCTGTTCAGGATTGGGGACCAGAGATGAGGGTGCCATATAACGTGTTTCTCGGTAGATCTCAACCCCAAAGTGCAATCCTCCAGCGCTGGCAGGGCAGGGCGGCCCTTTCCCTCCAGCAGTCTCCCCAGCGCAGAGCAGGGTGCTGGTGCGGATCTGACACGGGGCAGCTCTGCTCAGGACAGGGACGGGCTGGGTGTGCTCAGCCTCCAGGAAAGTCACCTCACGGGCCCCAAAGACGCCCCGAGGATGTCCCCCAACCTCGTAGCCCCCTCCTGATACGTCTCCCAAACTTCACCGACCCCCTCCCACCCATCCCCCAAATCTTACAGACCCCTGGGCCAGTCCCCCTAACCCCACAGATCCTTAGCCTGCCGCTGCAACCTCGCAGCCCCCATCCATCCCTCAAATATCGCAGACTCCGGGCCCGTTCCCGCAACCTCGCAGGTCCTCAGGCCCGTCTCCCCAGTCTTGCCCCCACTCGGACATTCGGCAAGGACACCCTATCTCCCGGAGCCCTAGCTCCCAGTCCAGGACTGCGCGGCCGACCCGACCCCCTCCTCCCCGGAAGGACTTACCGCGCCCGCACAGGGCGAGCAGGGAGATG
>NW_022900937.1:25890241-25926753 GCF_012274545.1 Fukomys damarensis | reverse complement strand
CCTCGGCGCGGGGTAGCTGGCGCGGGGCAGCCAAGGGCAAGAGAGGAGTTCGGGTCCTGGACGGCGAAGTCGGCCGTGCGTGGCGGCGGACTCTAGGACCACGCAGAGACCCCTGCGAGCCCGCCGCGCTGCAGCAGAGAGCCCCGCCCACGTGGGGGAGGAGCCTGGCTAGGAAGGCGGTGCCAACTGAGAGAGGAGAGGCCTAGAAGGAGAGGGCGGGGCCGGAAGGATTGCGGTGGAGGGAGCACCCCAGGGAGGACAGATGATGGGAAGGAGAGGAGTGGGGTACCCCAGGGTGTCTGGTGGTGGTTCCGGGACACCCAGTGGCAGCCTGGGTACTTCGTGACCCTTAGGCGCCTAGCAAAAGTATGGAGTCGGGAGGGTGACACTGCTCAGGGTCCCCTGGCGTGTCAGTGACCAGGGAGGATGCAGAGGTACAGGGAGACGCCCCTCCAGGTGGCTCTGGTGAAGCGCTGGAACCAGAGCGTTAACTTGAGCTGGAGGACTGCACAGAGCAGGCATCCCAACCCTACTGGCGCACAAGTCTGGCTCCTAAGGGTCTCCTGGGGGCTGCCCAGAGCCCCAGGGCTTTCCACCCTCCACCTCACCTCCTCCTCTGTCTGGGCCCCAGAGGCCACTGGAACAACCCAGGGACAGGTGGGAGGGGCTGAGTCTAGCAAGTGACACCTCTCTCCAAGCCTTGAAGTCTTGTATTCATATTGTTTCCCCCAGTGTCTTCTTGCTGTAACCGGACATGTTGGCATCTGATCTTAAAAATATATAAATAAAATAAAACAAAAATCTCAGCTGTTGAAATGATGCTGGCTTTCCCTTTGGGATGGTTTGGAGAATTTAGGTTTGAAGCTCCTCTCTTCTCTAAACTTTACCAATAATAGATGAGATCTATAAGTAAATTAACACGACATAACCAGGCCCCAAATAAGACCACATCTCCATGAACAAGAAGCGAAAACCAGAAGGGACTGGGTGCTGAAGTTGGAAGCCAAAGGCAGTGGCTGGTCCTGTGGGATAAAGGGGACAGAAAGACTCAGCTTGAGTGTACCCTAAAACCTGAAACAGTGCTGGGTGAGGGGAGCCTGCTGCCATTGGGTCTTTCCTGATGCACAAGAGCTTGAGGATGCTATGGAACCCGAGTAGAAGTAGGAGAGGACAAGGGAGAGAGGATGTAACGTCATTCAGCAAAGCCACCCTGGGGCCAGGTGATATGTTCCTGTAGATATTCCCGTAATCAGTAAAGGATGTCCTCAGAAATTGTGGGGACAAGTCACAGGACACAGATGCCTTGAAGGGGCTCCACTAACCAACCTGGGACAGCTTGGGCATTAAAATAAACTGTGATAGTGATAAATTATAACTCATTAAATAAAATAGAAATCTATACTGAAGCTGGAAGTTTGAAGAGAAGTGGGATGTTTATAGAATTTCAAAGGGTCTCCACACATAATACTTATTAGTTGTAAGGGGAGAAGAGTTAATTAACTGTACGGAGACCCTGGCAGACACCACTGTGTAGATGGAATAAAGCTCCTGAAGAGGTCCACATCCTAATCCCAGCACCTGTGAATGGGACTTTCTCCAGCAGATGTGATTGTGTTTCCTGGATTGTAGGGTGGCTTAGTCAGAGGAGTCTTTATAAGAGGTGTGTGGGGGGGTAGGGGGCAGAGTAGGGCAGTGAAACATGAAGAGGGAAAGAGGCCTTCAAGGGCTGTGGCTGTGAGCAAGGACATCAAGGTAGCCTCTAGGACTTGCTGTGGTTTATACCCAGATGTCCATCAAAGCCTTTTGCACTCTTAGGTGGAGCTTTTGTAAGGCGACTAGATCGTGGGGGTGCTGCAGCTGACTTGCTGTTAGGAGCTGGTGTCCGGCAAAAGAGTTTGTCTCCTTTCCCAGCTTCTCCTTTTTTTCAATTTTCATTCATTTATTTGTTTTTGAGGCAGGTTCTCCCTGTGTATTTCAGGCTGGTCTTGAGCTGGTATCAATGAGTGCTGAGATGACAGGCGAGGGCTGGGACGCCCCAGCTCCTGCTATTTCTCTCTGCTTCCTGTCTGCCATGACATGAGCAGCTCTCCTCCACCAGGCCCCTCCGCCACACTGTTTCTTCTTTGGAGCAGAGACCGTGGACTGAAATGTGAGCCAAAACTCACCTCTCCTCCTTTAAGTCCTGAGTGTCAGGCACTGTATTTCAGCAATGAGAAAAGTGACTAAGTCGGAGCTGGCAGAGTAAGGAGTGAATTCTCTCCCGGAGTGCTTCCAAAAGGAACCAGCCCTGCTGATTCCTCAACTTTTTAGCTTTATAAGACTGATTTTAGATTTGTGACATTCCGACTGTTAGATTTTTTAAAAAAATTGGGGTGTTTCAAGCCACTATATTTGTGGTAATTTGTTACTGAAGTAGCAGGAAACTAGTATACCACCTTAATCAAGTGAGCAAATTAACATCACCAGAAAAGGAGGGCAATCGAAATTGGGGACCACCTGACAGGATGTGGCAGGAAAGACGCAGAGTCACTCCTGTCACATTTCTGCCAAGGACTATGATGTCAGTCCAGTTGTAAGGGTATACCAGACAAACCCAAATAAAGAGACTTTTCTATAAAATAAGTGGTTATTATTTTAATGTCAAGGTTACAAAAACTGCAGAAAGACTCAAGAACTTTTCCAGATTGAAGGCGACCAAAGAGACACCACAATCAATTGTGCAATGTGATTCGGAGGAGATCTTTTGCTACATAAGTCATTATGGGGACAACTGGAACACTTAATGGGGCCAGAGGGTTTGAGGTATCAGTGTTAGCTCCCTGATATTGAAGTCTTTATTTTCACTCTCTAGGAGAATACATTTGTCTGTGGGTAGCATACACTAACATATTCAGAGGTGATGCATTATGTTATGAATGTACTTCCAAATAACACCAAAATAATAAGCTCACTTATGATACTAGCAATTTTTCTGTAATTTTGAAATAAAAAAGCAAAATGAATGTACAAATTGAGCTTTGAAAATATATGAAACAATCGAAGTCTAAGAAAGGGAGCCAATAAAATACTCAGTGAACTCATTGCCGATGAAATGGTTCTGTAGAAGGCTGACAATTTTTTTAAATAAAGGAAAAAAGAGGTAGTGATTACTTACAGAGGAAAATATATCCTAGTGGTTAGCTGGAGCACAGATTTGCAAGAAAAGTGCATTGCAGAGCAGTTTGTCTCCTGGGTCCTTTACATTGGGAGGTGGTGTAAAGGGAGTGATTACTCTGTGGCTCCTGGAGCCGGGAATCTGGACTCGATTTTGGTGTCCATATCTATCTTCTCTGTGGCCTTGAGAGAGTGACTTGACTTTTCTGTGCTTTAATTTCTTCATTTAAAAAAGGGGGAAATAACCTTCATAATAAGTCTCTAGGGATGAAGTGAAATGCTTACTGGAAAGCACTTTAATGGGGCCTTGGATATATAAAACCTAAGAAATGTTAGCTGTTATTGTGAACGTAAATTCTGAACAGAATAATGCTAAGCTGAATGTAGCAGAGCACGCATAGCAATGCATAATTATGAAGTGCGTTTTATCCCAAGAATGTACAGGTGGGTCAACATCAGATAATTCATCCATGCAGTATACCTCCTTTACACTTAATAATCAACTCAGTGAAAACCACTGCTAGTCTAGCTTCCTTAACCTAACAGACTGGCAAGGTTATCCTCAGGCAAGGTTATCTATCACTGTTTTTAGTCAACATTGCAGAGGAGGACCCAGACCAAGTGTAGTTAAACATATGGAAATTGTCATTTTTCAGGTCACAAGCTGCTTAACATCAGAAATGTATATACTATATCAGCCTATACTAGAAAAGAAAATCAAAGTTAAGAGTTGCAAAGAAAAAGTGCCTATATTTGCAACACAATTGTAGAAAAATCTAAGGAATAAATAATCCAATGAAGTTTTAGGACAGGTAAGAGGTAGCAAGGTTACTGAATTTAAGATCAACTTTTAAAACAAGGATTAGCATTCCTATTCATCGGTAATAGCAAACTACAAAATGCAATGGACAAAAAAAGATTCTGTTCACAAGCATGACAAAGATCTGTGAATATATTTAGCAAAAGATGCACCAGACCGTTCCAGAATGACATTGCTATGCTGTGACTGTGACCCTCAATTTCATGCACCGGAACTTAGCGGTCACTGTGATGATACTAAGGGACAAGCTCCACCGACACTTGCATCCCATAAACATGCACAAGGATGGAAATGAGTCTGTTCCCTTCATCCTTTCCACCCTGTGGAGATGTAGCCTTTGTCTCCTCCAGGAAAGCAGCTGGGAGATGCCCAGTCCCTCCCAGACACAGTCCTGCTGCTGGCTCAGTCTGGAAACTCCCAGCTTTGAGAACTGTGATAAAATACAGTTCTGTTTATAAGTTTCTCAGTCACAGATATTTTGTTAGAGTAGCACAGCTGAAGAAATAAGAAAAATATAAAAATTACTCAGGGACTTAAAGGATGAACTAAGTGGAAATATATGCTGTATGTATTATAAAGAGGAGGACAAAATAAACATCTCTCACCAAAATAGTCTATGAATTCTGTTCAAGTCCCACACAAATCCCCATTCTTTCATGGAATGTGACAAGCTGATTCCAAAATCCATGTAGAGATCACTGGGGAAAGGGTGGAGCAATCTATAAATGGTGTTGGGACAACTGATGATCCATAACAGAAGGATCCCAAGGTCACATCACACCAAGAATGAATCTGACTGATGAAAGATCCAGGTGTGAAAACAAAACTTTTCAAACTTTGGGAAGAAAATCTGTGCAGACACCAGTATGAGTAGGGCTGTGTCTTAGTTTGGGATGCTCTAACTGGATATGATGGATTGGGTGGTTTAAACAACAGATTTATTTCTCATAGCTCTGGAGCTTCAAGTCTGAGGTCAGGCTCCAGCCTGGCTAGCTTTTGGGGCAGGGTCTCCTCCTGTTTGAATCCTTAAGTACTGGAGAGCAGAGGGAGGGGAGGGGAAGGAGAGAGAAAGAGAGAGAGAGAGAGAGAGAGAGAGAGGGAGAGGGAGAGAGAAAGAGACTCTCCTGCATCAGAACTCTCATCCCATCAGGAAGGCCCCACCTCTTCACCTAACCTCTCCGAAGGTCTCATGAGCTTCCTTTCACCAGCACACTGGGGTTAGAATTCATCCTCCATAGGCATGGATTTTGTAGGGACATACACATTAGTCTGTGCAGATGCTCTAAAGAAAAATGGTAAGGGATTTGACTTCTATTTAAGTTTTTACTACTTAAGCTTTGATTCCTTAAACTCCCATTCAACCAAACATACCACAATGTGTAAAGAGAGACTGTATTAGGGGAAAAAATGCAATTCATATATTCAACAGAGGATACCTATGCAGAATATTTAAGGAATTCCTATAAACATTCATATTTTTGAAATCAACCAACCAAGAGGAAAAATGGAAAAATGATATATGAACATATAATCCATAGAAGAGGAGACTTGAAAGGGCTGTAAAGCTGGCATGAACAGGAACCAGGGATGCAAACAGAAAAGACAAGGAGATTCTATTTCACATTATCCTGAAAGTTCTACAAATAGCACCTGCTGGTGAGGATGTGGAGGAACAGGGTGCTTGGAACCTGCCTGGGGGATGTGCATTGGTCCTGCCAGGGTGGAGATAAAGCCAGAAGTCACAGATGCTCCTGCCTGGGGCCCAGCCTTTCTGCCCCTGGGAGTGCAGCCTGAGGGGCTCACACAGTGATGTCCTGTGGGGAGCAAGGGCAATCTGGACACAACTTAAATGTCCACTGATAGGAACATGGAGGACCAATTGATGGGACTTTCATGCAGTAAATGAGACCATCACAGGGTTGGCCAACTTCTGCCCATCCCCCAAGCCCAGCCCAGGAACTGTTTTTGTACAGCCCAGGGGCCATGAAAAATGTTTCTTACATTATCAGAGAGCTGGATCAAAACAAAACATTCCAAAAATAATCAAAGCAAGTGGGAAAATATGCAACAGAGACTCTCTATGGCTTAAAAACCTAAAACATTACCTCTCCAGATTTTGATTCAAATTTTTTTCTGACCCTGGATCTGGAGTCACAGTTATTAACACAAATAAACCCTAAAAAACAGTGGAAAGCATAAAAGCATATACAAATCACATATAATATTATTACACTCATGAACTATACATATTAGTTAACACTGAAAGCCAGGCTTAAAGATATATATAGCAAGACTATAAAAGTCACTCAAAAGCTGGTCTGGTGGTACACACACATATAATCTCAGAACTCTGGGAGACTAAGGCAGGAGGATTTCAAGTTCAAGTGCAGGCTGGGCAATTTAGCAAGATCCTGTCTCAAAATGAAAAATAAAAAAGGAGCTGGGGATGTAGCTGTGTGAAAGCCCCGTGTGTATTCCCAACTACCATAAAACAAAACAAAACAAGAACTAAACAAAACCAAAAAAAACACACAAGAGTACTATAAATTCTGAGCACTGGTCATTTCTGGGGATGCAAGAGGAGTGAGCTTGGGTGAGGTTCTGAGCGTTTTATTTGTATCTAAAATGCTGCACTTCATAAAACAAGAAAAGAGTTGAAGCAAACATCACTGAATATTGACTTTGATAATGTTGGATAGCAGTGCCCAGGTGTCCAAGATGTGATTTCCTATAAGTTTATACATATTTGAAATAATTTGTAATAGAACATTTTTTAAAGGAGTGCCTTGTGGTGATTGTGCCCAGGGGGACAGTGGCTGTGAAGATGGCCTGCACCCTCTCTGCTCTGGCCTGTCCTCAGTTAGATGGCCTGGTCCCAGCTGCAAGCTATGTCGTCGTCCATACTGTGGCCCTGGCCTGGGGCTCCGTCCTGGCAGCAGGTGATGCCAGGCCACAGCTGTGCTGGCCAGAGAGGACAAATGGCAGCCTGGCATCTGCCATAATTGGCAGCAGGGCTCCGCTTGTCTGTCTCCAGAGTGAGGTGGTAACATTCTGGTCTCCAGCATCATCTGGCTCTGTCCTTCTGGGGCCCAAGGTCTTAACTCTGATGCCTGTGGCTGAGGCCCTCTTCCGGCCTCTCAGACCAAAATTTCTGGCTTCATCCTCATCCTGGACTGACCGTGATGCCCCTGAAGAGGAGCTGCAGGGAGGAAATGTTGGCCGCAAGTAGAATTTACACAAGATTTGGAAGGCAGAGGGAAGAAGCAGCCATAGATGTCTATGGGAATGGTAGATAAGTCGGGAGGGGAGCCCAGACTGTCCTTACCCTGCCCTGCCACTGCTCTTGTTCCAACGCTCATGTCCAGCAGGGTCATACAGACCCACAGGTGTGGAGCTTGGGGAAGTCAGCCGCCCAGAGATCCTGCCTGGAGCTGGCACCCACTCTGTGGCTATGAGACAGCCAGGCTTCCCCGCAGTCCAATGGAGTTGACAGACACTGGAAAATCAGGAGTTAAAAAGGATATGGAATTGAGGGAGCAACGTGGAGACAGGAGGCTGGGAAGTTGGCTCAGCCTGCAGAGACTATGGTCAGTAGGAGACACCAAGGAGCCAGGGCTAAGAAACAAGATCGTGACAAGCCCTCTGTGAGCTGTTGCCATGTAGTTATGAAGAGGTATAACAGGAAGAGCCTTAAAAGCTGCAACCTTTATTTCCTAAGTCAGCCTGGGGCACCTGTCTCTCCCATACCCCTTTCCTGTGCTGAAACCCGAGTCAAAGCCTTGTTCCTGTGCTGAGGGACACCTGCCTGCCTCTTCTGATACAGGGCACAGGAACCCACAGGTTGGTGACAGCTGGACACATCCTGGCTTCTCAGACTGATTGGCAACCCATTCTCTGACCCTGCAGTTCCAGTCCTCCCACTTCCTGTCTTGAACCCTCATCCTGTATGTGCTGGGGCTCTGGTTCCCCCTTGATTGAACCCCAACACTACTGTAGGGTGAGGTTGAGTGGCAAATGCCTGTGTGGCCTGGGACCACACAGGAGGAGGATGCACCCACCCTGTGGCTTCACCTTTCCCTTGGCAGCTCCAGTGTGAGCCTTGCTCCCTTCCACCCCTTGAAGCTTCATTTGTGAAAAAGGGTGAGTCCACTCCACATCTGCCTAGCAGAGGTCCAGAGACAGGCGGGTCCTTTGATCCTCACCCTTTGGGTGGGCACAGAGGAAGCCACGTGAATGAGGCCACTACCAGATGTGGAAATGTCACTGTAAATCCTCTCCTGAATTCTCTGGCCTCTGCTTGTTCCTGGCCCTGCCACCCTCCACCTCCCTCAGCTCCTTCCTCCCTCGCTCCTGTTCTCCTCTGGCAAGTGTGGCTCACTAAGACTCATGACAGCAGCACTGGGGCCCAGGGACATGGGTGACTTAGACCTGAGACCTTCTGGAGCACAGCCATGTACCCTGAGGGGTTGAGACCTGGAACAGCTTCCCCCCACTCTCTACTGCTGTGCCCCCGATGCCAGCATTTCCAAAGCCTCCCCATCTGGGTGGGGCCACTTTGGTGCCTGCTGCTGCCTAACAGCATACTTGGTCTCAAAGAATCCATCCATGTCACCCAGTGCCGGAGTGGGTGTTCTCCGTGATCCCTCCAGCTGGAGACTGTGGCTTCCATGTGTGGGTGGCAGTTGGGACTGTGAGGTAGAGGAATAAGGGTCCCATCCTGGCTCAGCCACTATGGGGCTGATGGCTGCGGGCAAGTGGCTTTCTCCTTTTCCTTGTCTACAGGGCGGTCCTGAGAGTTCAGCAAAATAAAGTGCACCCACAGTGATGTGGCCCTTGGTGCTCAGTGTGACAGTGGCACCAGGAGAGCTGTGGTGGCCTGGAGGGAGCGGGCAAGAACTTTATCCTGATGGACTTGGGTTCAGATCCCAGCTAGGTAATTTAGGGCTGTGACAGGCAGGTCAGCCCTTATAGGGAACAGGGAAGGGGACATTACCAGGACCTCTGCTGTGGGCCCTGGCCCGGGAGCCACCACTGCACAAGGCGAATTCAAGAACAGACAGAAATGAGGCTTAGAGTGGAGAAGCTGCATCTTGGGTCCTGGTCAGTGCTGCTGATGGCAGCAAAGACAAAGGCCCCCAGGCACATCCAGTATTTATTGAATACAATCATGGGAAGGTATAGGGAGCAGGGTATGCTTTGAAGGTATCTAGTGAAATACTGCCAAACACTTGGCATGATGGCACCAGGCAGGGCCGTTAGGGAGGAAGCACCATTTATCCTGCTTGGATAGAACAAACCAGTACTGGGACCAGGTACAATTAGCTCACAACCCATCAGGTCAGTGAGAGGCCATAATTCAAGGGAAAGGTTTTTAACTGGGGTCACACTGACCTCAGCTGCACGTAACTCAGCAGAGCCCTGCCACTTCACAGACCAGGGTCTAGGTTTCCATGGCAGCCATGGAGGGAGGGGCCATATTTGCCCAGTCCACCATCTGACATGCCCATTTGAGTCACGTAGAGCTTCGGTCTGACTCCTGATATAAAATGATATAGCTGAATATGGAAAGAAAGAAGCAGATGCCACTCACAGCCCGATAGTACTGGGCAGGGATGTCTGCTACAAACCCCGCTTCCTGAGCCTCATCTTGCCATCAGTAAAGAAAGTGATAATTGCATCCCATGGTAGTTATTATGAGGTGTGAATGGCGAGAGACATATGGCCTCCTTCTCTTCCATCCCCGCTCCTTTCATAGCAGGTGAGCATGCAGTAGGCGCCTTATCATGGTGCAATCACCACTGTTGTTCCAAGAGTTCTGAGAGGCAGGAAGCTCAGCTTTTCTGAACACTGGCCTCCAGTCTGAAGTGTCCGCTCAACCTCCCTCCTTCCTCGGGGTCAGAGGGGTCACCTCTGATTTGTTCCACTCTCTGTGGTCTCAGCTTCTCCTTCCTCATGTCTGTTTCTTCACAACTTTGCAGACAGAGGCTGTGGTTCTGGGAAAAGAGGGGCAAAGTGTCTTTCTGCCCTACGTGACAGTGACTGCTGGCAGAGAGGCTCAGATCTCTCAGCTATGTAGAGTGCAGTTGTCGGCCCCCTCTAGTGCTGACAGCCACAGGTTCTCTGTGCTTTGAGACAAAGGCTGCTGTCTTTCTGGGCAGCCCCAGACCAAGGGCAAGTATAAGTATGACAAGTTTCCCAGGGTAACCCAGGACTCCAGAGCCCCAGCGCCCCTGTTGGGTTGGCTGAGGCTTGGTCAGGTCCATGTGGCCATCTGGAATCCTCCTCACTCACTCCTGCTTGTGCCCCTCTCATTTCTCGTGGTCATCACTCACCCCTAACTTCACCCCTCACCCGCTGTCCAAGGGTCTCGTTGTGTCAGGTGTGGGCTCCTGGACCACATGGTGTGCAGGGGAAAGGTGGGGCTTTGGGAACTCCACATCCCCACGAGCTCAAAAGGCACCTGAGAACCTTACTATTTCAATTTCTCCTTTAGTGTGTTCTCGTAGCATGGCAACTCATGCCAGACCAGGATCCCTGCTCAGCATGAACTTGTGGGTGAGATAAACAGACAGATGCCCTCTCTGCACCCACCCTGCACAGAATGTCTAACACTCAAAGGGAACTGGGGTGATGTTACTGGGTGACCAGTTTAAGGAGCTGACAATTTTAAATTGCCCTGGCAAGGCCTGACTTTCTTTTGCCAGAAGCCTTTTCTTTTTAATTGTCATTTTTTTGGTATCAGGGATCGAACTCAGGACCTTGCACTTGTGAGACAGGCGGCAGAACCATTGAGCTAAAGCCTTTTCAATGGAGAGATCTTCAAAAGTAACATTGACAGCAAAGAACGTCATCTTGAGTTCTCCCATGTGCTGGAAGAGCGCAGGGCACCTCTGGGCCTGGCAACACTGCATTATACATGTTATGGTTGGGGTCTGGATGTCCCCCCAAAGCCTCCTGTGGTCATAGGCTGGATCTAGAGTGTGTGAAGCTGGAATTGATTCATGATGCAATGCTAGGCTCAAGGGCACTAGGATTAAGGGAGTGAGTGCTACCTGCCCTGATTAGTCTGAATAAAATAAAAGGGGCAGGGAGATGCTGTTAAGTCTCTTGTTGCCTTTGCTGCCTTGTGTGCACCCTGTTGTTTCTCCTCTACCAGGCCTGTTTGCCATAGAGCCAGCAGATTATAGACTGAAACCTCCACAAACTGTAAGACAAATAAACCCCTTCCCCTCTAATTTGGGGTGTTGGGTATTTTGTCTCAGCAACGAGAGAATAGCAGTTAACACAATACCGTTCTTCCTTACCTTTTTCTATCAGTGCTCTAGCTCAGCTCTGGAAAGCAGAAAATGCTAAGTAGTGAAAAGAATGAGTAAGTGATTAGTTGAAGGGTGTAAGGAAGGTAAAAATGAAAACACACTTGGTCTGAGTGCCATGTAGATGAGGAAATAAAGTGCAGAGACCACTCAACCAGGCAGAGCGGCATTGAAGACAATACCCAGTCTTCTCTGTTCCTAGGCCAGGGATTCCTCTCCTGCATCAGGAGCGTTAGGATAACTAAGAGCAGATTCTGTTATATTTTCTTTCCAAATATTAGTTCTTAAGTGCTTCCTGGATGCCAGGATCAATTAAGATGGGGTGAAGCTATTAATGCCCTTTTGAGCAGCCACAAGATTTGGAAGAAACATAAAAGCTTTTCTCATAGGGTCCTAACCTGGATGAGTTCTCAAGGTCTCTAAAGTAGTGGCTCTCAAATAAATATTTTCAGGATTCTCCCTAGAACTTCGAATCCCTCTGCTTGAAAGTGACACAGAATCCATAACTATGGCTTTGGGTGGCCCTGTCATACAAGCCATGGCAAATATTCTTGTTTGCAAACATCTTCTGAGGATCTCTGACATCCCAGCCATGTTCACCATGGGGAACAAAGCAGACTTTTTCTCATTCATCCTGCTGGTGGCAGGGGTACAAGAAAGTAGAAAAATAAATGTACGGAATGACCAGGGATTGTGGTGGTGAGTACTCTGGAGAAAGCAGGATGGAGTTCTGGGAGGCAGAAGGACAAGGAGGGGATATTCTTGCTTCTGAGGAGGTGACATTTGAACTGAGACCTGGGTAACCAGAGAAGCCATGTATGAAGACCCAGGCAAGAGTATTCCAGGCAGACACCCCTGCTCTAGGGCAACTGACCTGGCTTTTCAGTCAAAGGCTTATCCATCAACTGACAAATGAGTACACAAGATGCTATGTAGTTATCCATACAATGCATACCACAGACGGACACATGATACAACATGGGTAGACCTTATATAAATTCCAAGTGAAAAAAAAGCCAGATACAAAACACTACATCTCTAAGATTCCATTCACAGTGTATGAAAAGTTCAGAATAAGCAAAATCTATAGAGACAGAAAGAAAGTCGTGGTTGCTAGGGGTAAGAGTTTCTTTTGGGGGTGATATGTTGAACATGAAAATGTTTTAGAATTAGATAACGCTGATAATTATGCAAAATGAAGGAATGAATGAAAACCACTTATTTGTGCACATATGGGGGTGACATTTATGATACTAGAATTATATCTAAAAATTGCCTTTGAAAAGTTAAAGACGTTTTTAAATTGGTATTTTTTTTCTAGACTAGAAGAAGCTTAAGAGAAACTTCAGAAACATAACAACTAAATATAATAAGTAGGGCTGGGGATTTAGCTCAGTGGTGTTGCTGCCTGCCTCTGCCCAGTAGAGGAAAGAGGAGCTGAAGTGGCAGAGACAAGCCCAGGACCAAGAATGCCCAGTCACTGCCCTCCAGAACCTCCTGCTACAAAACCACCCCAGGGAAAATCGAGAAAATCAAACCTTGGTAGAATCTTGATTGAAATAAGCTGTAAAATGATATTTTAAGATAATGGGAGAATTTGATTATATATGTAGAATTACTATTTATTTAGTAATCATGCTGACACTGTTGTCTGGTATGACTATGTCTCTCCTTTTGAAATGAATATTAAAATATTTAGAAGTAAAATAAGATGATAGTTGAGATTTGTTTTAAAATATTTTGACAAAGAAAGGGATAGAAATGAGAAACCAGTATGCAAAATAAATGTTTTTGGTTGATGATTGTTAACTCGAAGATAAACACACAGGGACTCTTTGAACTCTACTTTTGTGCACGTTTGGAAATGTTCATAATGAATTTAAGAATAAAGGGGAGAAAAAGAGTATTCCAGGCAGAGGGATTAGGAGATGGCCTAGTGGAAGGTGTGAATGACACAGCACGCACAAGGGGACAGTGCTGTGGTTAGAGAGAGACTGGGGCTGCAACTGTACCACTGAAGGTCCTAGAATCAGATGAGAGGGTTAGATTTCCCTCCAGAGGGTCTCACGGGGCAGAGTGAGGTGACACAATTGTCTTAATTGGTTTGCTCTGGCTGCAGGGTGAAGACTGGAGACCAGGGCTCCAAAGCAGAAGCAGAGGCCCCATTAGCTGGCTCTCAGAAGTCCAAACTGGAGATGGCGGTGACTTGGGTTCCATGGTAAAAGTGGAGTTGGGGAGAAATGGGTGAATGGGAAATCTAGCCTGTAGGAGGCGGGGGCAGGGGGCTACTGGGTGAATGTATGCTAGCACTGGACTGGGATGAGGCTGGGAGGAATCGAGGATGTCTCCAAGGTTTGGACCAGACTTGCTATAAACCATGTTCTGAACTGGGAGAACGGGGGAAGGGTGCTGGGTTGATAGTGTCCTCAAATATTCACATCCACTGACAAAGTCTCTCTTTTTTGTCTATGGCTTTAGATTTTTTGTTTGGACAGGAAGAGAGGAATGAACGGTATTTGTTAACAGTGGGAGCCTCCACCCTTCTTGGTTTTAGATTTTTTGAGACAGGGTCTCGCTATGTAGTTCAGGCTGGCCTCGAACTCAGATCCTTCTGCCTCAGTCTCCAAGGTACTGTGATTACTGGAGATTGGAGTTCAGTGGTAGAGTACCTGCCTAGCATGTAGGACTCCCTGAGTTCATTCCCCATCACCACACACACACACACACACAGATGGAAATTTTGCTTCTCCTTCAGTTAAGCGACCAGTTAACAAATCCACTCTGAGAAACAGTTACTTCTGCACAACTTGAAGTTGAGTTCTTTTCACTCAGGCCTTCTTCCCCACTGCAATGGTTATTACTGGGTCAAGTCGTCTTTCCCACTTTGCCAGTGTCTACCTTTATCTTGGATAGCACTCAGAACCCCAGATTTTGGAATAGGGTCTTTGGAGACAGAATCTGCAAAGGTGGAATCTCAATAAAGCCCCTGAGGTTGTACTGAATTAGGGTAGGCCCGGATCAATGACTGGTGTCCTTTTAGGAAGAGGGAAATAGATACACCGGCAGTCACCCAGGGAGTGGCATGTGACAGGCAGAATGGAAGCCAAGGAACACCACCAGCAACTGCCATAAGTTAGTTTACTTTTTGTTTGTTTGGGTTATTTTTGATGTTTTTTTTTTTTTTTGGTACTGGGGATTGAACTCAAGACCTTGTGCTTGTGAAGCAGGTGGTGGAACCACTGAGCTAAATCCCTGGTTAGGAGTGGAGCCTGGATTGGACTCCTCTCAGGCTCTCAGGAAAGAATCTTTGCTCCCAATGCTTGATTTGGGCTACCAGAGTTCAGCATCGAGGGTAATTTTCTGCTACTGTAAGCCACTCCATTTGGGTACTTTGTTACTATAGAGGAAGCCCCAGATTTTGCTGGCCACCATATCCACAGCTAGCACACATAGAAGGTGCTCAGAAAATATGTTTGAATGAATTCATGAGCCACCTGTTCCTTCTCATTCTGTATTGAGGCAGACATAATATCCTCCGGCCTTGGAAAAATACTTATGTCATACCAATTACAGTAACTCAGAATATCATCATTTCTAATGAACACCCATTACCGCCTGGCTTCCTGTTCTCCAGGGTGCTGGCTGGCAGGACCTCTTTTTCTTTTCTCTTTCTGACAGCCCAGAGACCCCAACTCTGAGTACCTCCACTGGAGTTAGGGCTGGGGTGTGGTGAATTGCACTGCTCCTCAATGTGGCCCTTGCTGGGTGTGCTGGGGCCTCTGGGGAGGAGAGGTGCCTCCTGCTTCCCGGAACATCTGGGCTGACTCCAGGCACAGAGTTAATGAGGATGGCAGGCGGCTGCCCCCTAGACGTGGGCTTTCAAGGCTTCAGGCAGCTGGGCAGTCTGCAGAGCGGGTGGGAGGGAGCCTGAGCTTCCCAGCAGGGTCAGAAGGTGCTGGGAGTGAGCTTTGACAGGAGCTCATTGTCAGCCTGCTCTAATGTGGGGCAGTAGACAGGAGAGTGGAAATTTATTTGAATGAGAAGTTATCCTTAGGGTAGTGAATAAATTCCCACTTAGTGCCCAAAGGAACTTGATAATTCTTTCTAAATATCACTGGTAAATGGGAGAGAAAAGTCAAGTAAATGCAAAAGGAAAAAAACCCCCACAAAATAATATAGGGTGCTAAAACACTTATAAAAGTTATACCAATGTAATATCATGGCACAGACATCCCAAGTATACTTTAAATATTTAGACTGCAACAAATGCGATACTTCAAAAGGAGTAAAAAATGAATAAATGTGGCTGAAAAAAAATAAGGACTTTTTCTCCCAACTACTTAGTAGCATAAATTCCAAATGGGAAGAGTTAAATATAAAAAAGAAATAAAAAAGAACAAAGCAGAAGAGAATATTTATATATCAAAGACTAATTTTAATAAGGCTATCAAAACTATAAAGGAAACATTAAAAATATGATTGTTAAAAGTTTTTGAATACCAGACACAATGGCACACAGCTATAACCCCAGCTGTTCAGGAGGCTGAGGCAGGAAGATGGCTAGTTTAAAGCCAGCCTGGGCAACTTCATGAGATCTCATTTCAAAGAGGGCTGGGGGTGTACCTTACCAGAAGAGCCCCTGCCTAGCATGTGCAAGGCTCTGGGTTCAATCTCCAGTACTGAAAAAGAAAAAGCTTTTATACCTAAAAAATAAACAAAATTAATAAGCAAATGATAAACTGGGAGAATTCGACTTATACCTGACAAAGTGTTAATACTGGTACAAATCAATAGAAAAATACATATCTTTTTAGTGGTATGCATGGGGCATGGACATGTAACTTAAAAATAAGTATAAATGATTGGCAAACATATGAAATCATCTGTAGCCATAAAAATAATAAAAGCAATACAAATAAAACACAAGATACTGGGCCACTGCTTTAGCTCAGTGGTTCCGCTGCCTGCCTCACAGCAAGGTCCTGAGTTTGATTCCCGGTACCAAAAAAAACAACAACAACAACAAAAAAAACCCCACAAGATACCTGCTTTGTCTGCTGAACTGAGATCAAAAAAGATGTGAAAAGGGGCCAGGGATTTAGCTCAGTAGTTCCTCCACCTGCCTCATAAGCGCAAGGACCTAAGTTCAATTCCCAGTTTTAAAAAAAAAAAGTGTGAAAAGGACAGCTACGTAGGGAAGAATTCAGTAAGAGAGACCCAGATTATTGGGACTGTAAATTGTTACAACTGTTATGTAAGGTCAAAGTCCTGAAATATTTCCATTTGTTTTCAACAGGAAATCCCACTTCTAGAAATGGTCCCCACAGAGATGGGCAGGTGTGTGAAGTGACTGCATTCACATGTGTGTCACAACGGCATCCACACATGGAAATGATGTGCACCACATCCAAGCACCAACACTAAGTGCTCACTGCCATTCGCCCAATTCTCCACCCAACATTAAGGACAAGAGCAGATGTGGCTTTGTTTAAAGAGCCCCCTGTGGTACCCAGAATAGGGCTCGATTTAGCTCTTTCCCTGGCTAAGATGTCCCACTCAGGACCAGGGAAAAAGGTGGTTGCTGAGGACTTCACTTGTACTTTGTTTCTTGGCATCTAGAAGGAACAGAAAGCATTTCTGTTTCCCACAGGACCTGCTTTTGTTTTTAATACCTGGCTTCCAATTGCTCTTGGGAGCTCATCAGCCCCCATAGTTGGCACCCCCCCACATACCTAGGCAGCCTCTCCTCGGCTCCAGATGATACATCAAGCTTAATCACCAGTCCCACCCTTTGTCAACTTGACACCTAAACACATCTCCTTCAACCATACCCGTTCTCTGAATAAACACAACAATAATTCAATACTTCCAACTAACATCACACAACCATCTTGCATACAGTGGAAAACACAATAATCCCCTCCCTAAAGTTTCAATAGTTCCAGCATTTTTCAAAAGCTCATCTCTCTTCTGAGACTCAAGGCAAACTCTCAGCTTTGAACCTGTGTAAAAATCAGAAATAAATTATATAATCCCAAGGTACAACAGCACAGGGTAAACATTCCCATTCCAAAAGGGAGTTATAGGGATAGAAAATAAGTGAACCAAAACAAGACTGAAATCCAGCAGAATGAACATTAAGTCCTGTAGCTCCATATCTAGCACTGGTCACAGGTTTGTGAGAAGTGAGCTCCAGAGGGCTTGGGCAGCTCTACCCCCATGGCCTCACTGGTTGCAGCCCACAATGCCCCTCTTTTAAGGTGGTTTCACTCAGCTTTCCTTGACAGGCATTACATTTTCTTGGCATCTCCAACATCCTGGGGTCTCCACTCCACTTTGGCTTCAATTCCCCCATCTTCCTTTACTCTCTCAGGAGCTCCTTGCTTGACCTCCCAGGATTTCCTTTGAAATCTGGATAGAAGCCTCTCTGTCCCCATAACTTCTGCATTCTGAATACCAATAAAACCAGCATCACATGGATGATGCCAAGGTCTGCCACCAATTTGGGCAGTACAGGCTCTCTTGGACCATAGCAACAGCCTCTGAATGCCTTGATGTCAGAGCATGGTAAAATAAATCCCAAGGAGCCAATTCCCTAGGTACCCCTTCTTGAGCAGGGGAGTCAAGAATTCTCCTCTCAAATGAAGGGTTTACATTTTTGCACTTTTGAGCCTGTGATGATTGGAGTCTTGCTGATTTCTTAAATAACTTCTTTCTTCTCCTCTCTCTACAAAGTACTTGGTTCCTTTTTAGTGATGCTAGTTTCTTTAGCAGTCACACCTACATTGTCCCAACTTTATCCATGGTTCCTTCTGGGCCAAAATTTAAGACTTTCAAATTGTTCTGCTCTGGTCTATTCTCCAATTCTAACCAACAAGACTAAAATGAAGCACCAGCAGTATCCATGCTACAGCCTGCATGTTGGGCTACAGCCTCAGTTTTGAAGCCTTAAAATCTAATCATCAAGGACCAGGGATGTAGTTCAGTGGCACCTCAACTGCCTGAAAAGTGCCAGGTCCTGAGTTCATCTCCAATACTGAGGAAAAAACAAACAAACAATCACCAGTCACTCTGTGAAGATATTCTTCAGATCCTAGACACACTCACCACTGCTCTCCTTTTCCTCACCAAGATGTTGCCTCTCTAGCCTCTACCTCCCCTGAGTGTCCATATCTTCTGCCCTTATTCAGCCTCACTTTCCTGCCTAGGATCAGTGTGGTTCTGCCACCTCTAGCCCCTCCTTCTTCGGCACATACTGCCACAGACAGTGACTTTCTAAAAGCACAGATCTGAGCATGATGCTTCCCTGCTTGAACTCTTCAAATGACCTTTACAGCCAGCAGATCAAATGTTCCACCTTTAGCATGACATTTGAGGCCTTTTGGGAACTGAACTCTGTCTATATAGTTCCTCAGTGAGCCAGACTTTCTTAGCTGCCTCGCAGCTTTAGTTCATGCTGGTTTTTCTGCCTGGTGCATCTGTTTACCCCTTCTCTTCCTAGATGGTTGAAACCATGTGTGGGTAGGAACTCTTATGCCTCCCTTTTGTTGTTCCCTTGCATACAGGGAGATATATTCATCAGTGTAGCACTCCCAGATTCCCATCTTCTCACTCTCACCACCCTGTAGGACTTCAGCATCACTTTGTCCACAGAGCCTCTGTGGCTGCTTAGCCTGGGGGTTGGTCCTACCTCTGCCCTCCACTGTCTCCTTGTTTGAAAGGATGTCTGACAAACTAGTTACTCCAAGTTGAGTATGTTGGTGGCATTTTCTAAAAAATGAACCAAATAAGTTCATTACTCCTAGACCTATTAGCAATGATAAAATTTGATCTTTAAAGTGAAGATCAGAATTTTGAAAACTTTGAATCTGCTACCACAGGCTTAGCATCTTTTGAGTACTTAGAGACTTTTCTGATAAAGTCTGTGAAAATGTTAATAAATTCAATTTTAAAGTAATGTTGAAAAAAACGGGTCAACATTTAAAAGATCTGTGTAATTTGTATAATTCAGAGAACCAATATTTTCCGAATGACCAATGCATGATGTTACAAGACCAAGCATGGATCCAAGCAAAGTATAGGATAGAATAATAGATTTCAATGTACTAAAGTTTCGTTGATATGATTTCAGGTTCCATATTGCAACTGACCTTTAAGAAGTACCACATGTTAAGTTTTGGTTTCAAAATTTCTAAAAATTCACAATCATCGGAAAAAGACTATTAAAATATTGCTTCCTTTTCCCACATGGGCATTGACTGCGTGCAAGCTTGTTCCCAGGGTTTTGTAAAATAGGACTGAATGCTGAGGGCTGACAGCAGCTCTCTGGAGTCAGCAAATAAATGCAATGCATCTGGGGGCACTCAGAGCTCAGACCTCCAAATACTTAATACTTATCAGCGTCCAAAGCAGTGACACAAAGATGCACTTAGCAAGGGGCATGTGCTGCTCCAGGGAGAAAATGAGGGCAATTGAAATTAACTTGGCTCTTGTGTTTCTTTCCTCCTTTACTAATCACTGGGAAATCTGCTGCTAGCTGGGCGGGAGGACCTGAGGGCCAATACCCCAGGGAGTCCAGGGCTCAATTAAGCTTCCACAAATTGGATTTCTGGCCTTGAGGCCATGGGGCTGGGGTTGGCATTGAGGCATGAGCTGCCAGATGGTATTAGGCCAAGGGCTAGCCAGATGGGTTCAGCAGCTAATTCAATCTGGCTTCCCAGGAACAAGACAGGCCAGAGCTGTGGGCCTGGAGAGCTGTGCTCTGGCCATAGGGCGGGGCTCTGTGGACCCACCCCAGGAGTCCTGTGCTGGCACCTGGCCTCTGCCAATAGTGCACTAATGATCCTGATAGCTTGGTGTTTGGTGGCAGGCAGTGCCTGGAAAAATCTCACAGATAAGATCCTAGAGCTGACAGAGAGGTCAGCTTACTCTGGGACTGAATTGGGGGGACCCTTTCTACAGCACTGACAGTCTCACTGCTACGACCCGTTATCATCTATTAGAAAAAAATAGAATCAGGAAACTCAGAATGGAAGAGGCTGAAACAGGCACAGAGGCAGTGGAGATAGAATGAGACAGAGACCAGGGACAGAGATAGGGACAAAGAACAAGCAGAGAAAAAGAAAGAACAGAGAGAGTCGCCACAGGGAAGGGACATTTGGACAGCACAGCCAAGACACAGATAAGATTAGAAAGAGGCTGACGATCACAGACTCTTGGAAGAGCTGTGACAGGTCCAGTCCAAGGGACCAGGGAAGGACTCAGAGAATGAATAGGGCCATGGAGGAGGTTGTTTTAGGTCCAGGCTGGGAGGCCAAGAGGGATTCAGCCACTGCTGGAGGAAACCTGGACATGGGAAGACAATATATTCCTCTACTCTGATGTTGGGATTTTATTACCTATCAATGACTGGGAACATCCAGAGCTGTTTTCCTTCTCCTTCTTTCTCTGTGGGGATCAAATCAAGGACCTTGTGCACGCTATACCACCAGGCTATCTCGTTAGCCCTAGAGGATTTTATAAGACTTTTTTTCCTTTAAGTCAGGAATAATTCCTAACCTGGGCTTAAAGCGCGGTCCCTGCGCTCAGAGAAGGCCCATGTTTCCTCTTCTCAGAGAAGAGGGGTGCTTATGCCCGAGTCTTCCCTCCCTGTGACCAGGCCCATGAGTCCTGGAGGGGCAGAGGACACATTAGGGATGGATGACGGCAACTGCCCGGCACCCTCCCGTCCCCAGGGACCAACTTCAGGTTTCCCTACCCCACCTTGCCTATCTGCTGTCCTGGGTGCCCACCTGCACCAGCCAGGCACACTTCCCAGTTGTCCAGGAGCCACCGGGGGCAGAGGTGCAGGTTTTCAGAGCCCCTCAGGCCTCCTGGACAGAGAGGGAAGAAAAAGGACAGGTCTGAGCAGTGGTTCTCAGACTACACCCTGGGATCCTCATGGAGCTTACAGCCCATGCACACCAGGATCCTACCCCAGAGGCTCCGCTCATGTCACTCCAGGTGTGACCTGGATATTGGGGATTTTCAAAGCTCCCAGGGGATCCTCATGTGCACCCAGGGTTAGGACCCGGTGTCCCTATGCCATGGCCCCTTGGACCAGAAGAATATCCCACACTCTGTCCATGGGGTCTCAGAGACACTGAGCTCCTACTAGGGCAGAGCAATGCCAGCCACAGCTTCTTTGTTAACTCCCTCAGTGCCTCCCCTGTCTAGCCCCAGGGTGACTGCTATGTCTCATACCTTCATCTGTGTCCACACAGCCTTGGGGAGCCTAGGCGCTGAGTTCTGTATCCACTTGTCACAAAGAATATGCTTCTCACCCCAAACCCTGGGAGAGAGGCAAAGAGCTCAGCTGTGAGTCAGTGCCACTAGAGCTTGGGCCAGAGGACCTCTGAGGCTGAACGCCGATGAGAAACTCCTTTTTGTGGAGACCTCAGCCACCTCTTCCCTTCTCTGGGCCTCCCGCATCTCCCTTGGATCTCAGAAAGGAAAGTTCCTCTGAGGGCCAGCTGTGGCAGCCTCGGGGCAGTGGACAGATGACCTCCCCTCCGTGGCCTGCTTTGGCCTTGGCTTGCAGGGAACCTCAGGGAGAATGGCTGATATGAGGAGAAATTAGAGCTCCTCAAATGCACTGAGGGTGGGCTCCGTGCAGTGTCTTTAAAGCTTTTCTGTGGTGGGCAGAGGGGACACCACTGGGAAGTGATGTCAGGTGGAGGTAGCTGCAGGTCCACTGAGAGTCAGGAGCCTGAGGGGACCTCGCCCACACGTCCTCATTTACCAGGACATCAGGAAGCTGTGAATACAAACTCACCAGCCAGGGGAATCGGAGGTCATTAAGAGCAGAGGCTTTGGCGCCAGGCTGGAGAACAAGCCTAGAGAGTAGGGCACCACAGCTGTGCCCCTGTCACAGTTTGGGCTTCCAGCTGCCTTGGGGAAGTGGTGCTTATAAAGGATGAGTATGGATGAGGCTATGCCCTGGGGTTGGTGGGCTGTGCTACAGCTTTGTGTGCCAGTCAGGCTTCACTCTGTGGGGACCCAGGAGAAGTAAGACATATGGCCCGAGAGTCAGTGCAAAGGGGGAAATCACACAGTGCAAAGGGGGAAATTGACACAGGGGCAGGAGGGGAGAGGAAGGTCACAGTTGAGAAGTTGGATGTGTCCCCCATAGGGCAAACTCCGTCTTCTCCAGGACCCTTTATGCCCGGCCCAATGTACCCATTCTGTGCTCTGGCCAACCCTCAAGCCACAAGTCCAATCTCACCTGCAAGAGGACTCCAGCTCTGATGGTGACCAGAGGCCCTGATGCCCTGGAGCTCCTGCCGCTGAGCTGCCATCCCTAGCATGGGTGTGAAGGTGCAGGAGTCCCCATGGGGCCAGTGGCAGTCTGAGGTCAGCGTGCATCCTGGGCACAGAGAAGGAGGAGAAGGAGGGAGGGAGGGCAGGAGGGAGAGAGAGAGAGCATTTAAATGAGACAGGACTGTAAATTGGTAGGAAACTGCCTGATGGTAAAACCTTTACGGAAAGCAGGTGAGTATTTGTGATTGTCATGGCTCAGGTGTTCTAATAAAGTGTAGCTGATCCCTCTGCCCAGTTTACTAGCAAGCTATAAGTGGTACACTCTTCTTGCTTCTCCATAATTCAGTTGTATTATATTAGGAGTAAGCCTGTGTGACTCATGTGGGCATGTTGGATGGCATGTGGGTGAGCATATCCCCCCCACCTCCTATCTCCACCCCCCACCAATGGCTATAGCAGAGGCCCAAGTCCTGGTCTGTGAAGCTGCAGGGCCCTGACTGAGATAACAACAGCTGAGGGCAGTGTGGCACAACTTAAATTCCTTTCTTTGGATTATGGCTTTCCCCCACTGACCTGACAAGCTACTGGTTAATTACGACTCAGTCTTGGTCTCCCTTTGTTCCTCTTGCCGGAATGACTTGCCCCCCTTTTATGAGCATTGCCTGTGATAACTGCTATCATCAGATCTCTCACACACTATGCCAGATGTCTCACATACACCCTGCCCTTTTATTCCCACGCTTATAATCAATAAATACTGGAGGTCATGGGTGCCTGTGGTCTTTTACTAACAGCTCAGCTTGGGCCACCCCAGATCCCCACTTTCTGTTTAAGTCTTATTTCTGTGCCTTTCTTTCTACTTATGTTTTAGCTCCAAAGCAGGAGATTAGGGTTCAAGGCCAGGGTGCCAGATAATAAGAGTTGTGAAGTATAGCGAGAGGGTTGGTGAAAGGGGGAGGCCAACTTGAGGGCTTCCAGGAAGACGGAGGCAGGAGACGGGGAAAGAGGTGGGGTGGGGTAGGGCAGGGGAGTGATCTTTGGGTTCCTTTTAGAACACAAATAATCTCACTGAGGATTGGTAAAAGGGGAGAAAAACCAAATGACCACAAGATAATTTAAAGTTGGCCTTTTCAGTTTCATTCAATTCAACAACCATCTCATGGTTTAGAAATTGTCTAAGCCCTGTGCTGTGGGGAAGTCAGTAGCCTAAGAATTAGGAAACCTGGGTTCCAGCTCTTGTAGGAAGCTATGTAATCTCATGAGGGTCAATGTTGCATCTTGAGAGGTGGAGGGGGACTCAGAGGTGACCTTCAGGCCCTCTGCTACCTAGTGAGCTAGCAGAAGTGCACTGGCCTGGCTGGGCTCAGAGAGACCCAGAGGCTGGGAGCCAGGAGGAAGCTAGATATGGGGTCTCTGACCTGCTACCTGGCTCAGCATTCAGCTCTGGGGCAGCCCTGCCTACCCTCACCCCTGCTTGCCTCTGCAGACTTGCTCAGGAGTGGATTCCCTGGACAGGCTGAGGCAGGACAAGGTAGACCCTGGGGATGGGAAGGGGCATAGGTCAGGACAGGGGAAGCCACAGAGGGAAATAAAAGGGGTTCATCAGAGGCTCCTGGGAGATGTGTTCTGGGATCTTTTAAGGGCTGCTTGCCACATAAGAGGGACAGGGAAGAAAATGACAGCCAAGCATTTGTGGTCACTCATCCCCTCCCTTTGGGAACAGGAGGGTCTCTGTAGACCTCTGCCTCCTGGACATTAGTGTGTAATGGAAGGAGGGGAAGAAGCTGGTCAATTCTGTAGAAATGGAGGCTCACTCAGAGGGTGAAATCGGCTGGGACAGTGGGGTTCTCAGGGGGACCAGTGGAGAGGGTGGAGTACAGAATAATGGGCACAGATCCGAGTTTAGAGAAAACAGAAAAGCAAGCATCTGGACAACTCATGGAAGGAGATCTCTCTGTGGAGAGAGATATTCAGAGAGGACTCAGGGACTCAGGGACCCTGCTGTGTGACATGTTGGGTAAACATTGCCTCTGTATCCTCAAAAAAACAGCACTGGAGATTTACGCTATAATTAATTGCTCTGGGGTCAGAGTGGTTTTTTTTTTTTAAATGATTACTGGGTGTGGTGTGCCTGTCTGTAATCCCAGCACTTGGGTGGCTGAGGCAGGAGGATCACTGTGAGTACCTATTGAGTTAAAGTCCAGCCTGGGATACATAGCAAGGTCTTGTCTCAAAAAACAAAACAAACAAAAACATAATGCATGGACTTGGTTACATCCAAATTACTCAGAAATGAACATCTTCAGCAGGTTTGTCCATGTCCCATTAGCTAAATCCTGGGCTTCTTGCTTTGTGAGTTTCCTTTAGCTGTTCCCTAAGCCCTTCTGCAGTGGAAGCCATCAGAAGTCACCCCTGGTCTGAGCCTCCTGGACCTGATGTCTCCTCCAAGGGTGGCCCCCTTGAGAGGAAGAGTTGAGATTGGGTCCATGCACAGCGATTCTCTGCTCTTTCCTGCCCCCTGCCCAAGCTCCTGAAGCTTCTCCCAACCTCCCCTGCACAGCTGGATAGAGGTCATGGTGCCCCACCCTGTTCTATGTGCCTGACCAGAGACAATCCCAGGATGCTGGCAGGGAAAGTGCTGCCGGGCCAGCAGGGAAGCAGTGCTCCTAAGAAGCCCTCTACCATCCCACGACCATTCCATCATCCCAGCGCGGAGTGGCAACCTGGAGGTTGTATGTGAGATGTCCTGGCTGCCAGAGGGACAGGGAACAGAGGAAAACATTGGTTTGTATCTCAAAACTTGCTCCCATCCCAGTTACCTGTGGGTGGAGGTGGAGCTACCCCTGAGCTTACTCAGCCTTACCACAGCATGAAGGCCCGTGGAGCTCACCTAGGGGCCATGCAGCATCCAGATGCTGGCTTCCCAGGGCCTTAACTAATTATTTCACTGGTTTGAAAGCCAATCAGCAGCAAGTAATAATGGGATTTCACAGCTAGGCTCCCCTGCCATATGGCTTGGAGCCTCCCTGGGTGCAAGGAATGGCAACTGGGATGCTCTTGCCTCTTGGGAAGCAACAGATGCACTTGGTGACATTCAGGAAATTATGCAGACCTGCTTGGTCCTGGGGCTTGGATTCCTGGTGGGTTGGGAAGGCAGGACTGAGGGAGGAGGAGGAATGGGAATTAGTGATCAAAGGACTGTGTTTCCAGAGGGCTCTCCACCCTGGGGCGGTCATGCTGGAGTGGAGAAAGTCACTAGACTCTCATCAGAAGAAGATGACAAGTGGCTCAGTGCCGTCCCCTGCTTGGGCACGTCTTTACCCTCTGTGAGCCTCAGCTCCTGTCTGAGAAGTGGGCACAGCCTGCTGTCCCGAACTTGGGGACCAGAGAACATTGTGATGAGAATTCACATGACCGTTGCCTAGAACCACATGCTGTGTGAGCCAGCTGCTGTCCTCGATGTCCCAGGCAAATGAAATCACCCTGAACTGGAGACACCCACATTGACGGGGGGGGGGGAGGAAGGAGGACGCACTTCCTATCATCCCTTCTCCCCGAGTGGCTTAGAGCAGCACAGAGACTGTGGGAAAGAGGGAAAGCATTACCCATATTCCAGAACAAGGCTCGAGGTGCACTGGAAATAAGATGGCAGGCTGTGCATTGGGCTGAAGGAACATAGACTTTGCTCGGTGGGCCATGGGGAGCCTCACAGAGCTCTGAGGGGTCAGCAGATAGGATAGAGCCAGGATGGGCTGGGCTGAGATGGTGGAATCAGCAGGTGGTGACTAGGGATACCAGGGATGGGTGTGGTCTAGGGTAAAGCCCAAACAGCTGCTCCAGAAACTGGGGTCTAGACCTGAGTTGGGCATGGGGTGCATCGCCGTGAGCCCAAGCAAGGTGACAAGTCTGCATTTCAATGTGGGTGAGGACACATGAGCCATCACCTGACCAGACTTACATCACAGTCCCTTGCTGGAGGGTCCCCTGGTACCTTTGCTCAGGGTGTTGTTAAATGCACACTCTCCTCCTCACATGTTACATTCAGTGCTACCCTGGACCAGGAAGAGGGCTTCTCTGCTTCCTCCTCCCCTATAGCACCCCAGAGCTGTGTCCCCGTTTGGGGCCTGGCCCTGTAGCTCTGTTCCACTGGACTCTGTGTCATTGCCTGCCACCTGCCAGGACCTCTACCCAGCCACTGAGGATCAGTATCCCTCACAAAGGCTACCTGGGGCTCGGCCACACACATTCTACCCCTCCAAACTTCAATTTCCTCTTCATTTCCATCCAAAAGGGAAACGAGCTACTTCGGATAAATTTAATCTTCTTTATGAGACTCAGTGATTAAAAAATGGAACTGGCTTTTTAAATTTCATTCTCCCTGGCTAGAGTGCACTGTGACCAGACAGCACTGAGTAGCCTTGGACATCTCCTGGGGCCTGGCAAGGTGATTCAGGCGTTGCTGGTGCTACTGGAAGAAGGAAGCTGTTTTCTGGAAAAAGGCAAATTTATTGACCTTGACTGGGATTCACTGAAAAGAGCATTTGGAAATTACCCCTAAATGGGCAACTGATTCAGAAAACAATCACACACACACACACACACACACACACACAAACACACACACATTTTTCTCTGAGTTTATAGTCTTCAATGATCCAATGTTCGACTAATTCAACAAAGCTATTCCCAAGAGTCTGTTTGTGTATAAAATATTGTACCATGAGGCTTTGGAGACATAGAGGTGAAGACATGGACGGGTGTGGACCTTGGTGGATCTCAGGCTGCCAAATCCCACCCTTCAGCCATCACAGACAGCATGGCATACCCTTCAGCGATCATGACTGCTTCTAAAGTGGGTTCTTGACCCTAAGTGTTCTAATCAGAGCAAAGCCCACAAATTCTGTTCAATCATCATAGAAAAGAGAGTTTTCTTCTGTGGATGTTGTGGAGTTTAGATGTGAGACCTGGAATAACTGCAGTCATTTTGTCACAATGAGGAAAGCTGGAAAAAAATAGTGATACAGAAGAAAAGCAAAGCCCTGGGAATGCGAGGAAATACAGCCAAAGTTCTGACCAATTTCCAGACTTTTCTGGCCAGCCTAGTCTCTCCTCCTACTTAAACCAATTTGTAACCAAAAGAATTCTAACTAAATGGGACCTATTGTGTGCCTGCCCTTACACAATAAGTCTAATTTAGTCCTCACGATAGCCTTTTAATATTGAGATTGGGAGCCTCATGTTACAGGAAATATTGTAGCCAGTGGTTCAGTGACTTCCCAAACTTACCCCATCAGTAAATGAAGAAGTTGGGGTTTGAGAGGTTTGACTCCAAAACCTGTTTTCTGCAGAAAAGATCGTTTTGTTGGCATGGGATAAACTTCCTTGAATTCTCCTCTTTGGGGTCCTCCTGGGGCTGGTTTTTCTGGGACTAGGCAGACAGGACAAGTAGTGCCACATGGCCTGAGCCTTACAGATCAGCTTCCAAGATGCAGACTTGCAAAGTGAGAACCACAGTGAGCTGATCTGCGGCAGCAGGGGCGTGGCCTGGGACCAGCAAACCGAAGTCAGAACCTGGTAGAGAGAACTCCCAGTCCTTGTCTGCGGATGAGCTTCCTCGAGTGCACAAGTGCCTGTAGGGAGTAGCTTGACATTTGGACAGATTAATTCCAACCTGACATTTTGACCAAAGGAACTGTGAGCAGCAGGTGACCTATCCAGCCCCTTTGTGCTCTACATCCTTCTCCATGGCTAGAGGAGTTAGGACCAAGTGGGTGCAGGGTTGCTCTCCTAGGCTCACTTTCTACTCTGGCTGGCAACGACGGAGAAGCAATCACAGCAGATCCCAGGGTGCTGGGTAGGAGGGACAGGTGGTGGTGGCCCCATTAGATGAAACCCCACGTGTCCTTGGCAGGCCAATGCCAAGGTACAAAGAAAAGAGCTTTATGTCACGATGATTGTCCTGAGTCACTTTTTAAGAACGCTTTCTCCTTTGGGCAGAACCCTGCACTTTCTTTCTGTCCCTTCATGCGATCCTCACTACAGCCCTGGGAAGGGCTGTACATGTGTCACTATCCTCTGGGCTCTGTGGATGTGAAAGCCCAGAGAGATCAAGCTGGGAGCTCTCACCGGTCAGGTCCATGCTGTTAGACATGAAGACATGGACGGGCGTGGACTTTGGTGGATCTCAGGCTGCCAAATCCCATCCTTCAGCCATCACAGACAGCTTGGCATACCCTTCAGCCATCATGACTGCTCCTAAAGTGGGTTCTAGACCCTAAGTGTCAATCATTCTCTCTCATACCACGCTGCTGCTTTCATGCAAAGGCGGGGAGAACTGCAAAGAATCTGCAAAATTAAAACAGTAATTCACACCAGCTGTCTCTCCCACACTCAGCAGAGGTGAAGGACCTTCCCATGACATCTCACCCCATGCCAGGGACACCTGTCTTTGTGATACCGCTCTGTGCCCCCGGTGGACTCAAGTCCCCCTAGGACAGAGTGCTGGTTGAGGACCGGAACTGCAACTGGACAGCATGACATGGAGCACTGTCCTTTCACGGGCAGCACTTTGGGACTGGGTTACTCTTTTTATTTTATTTTATTTTATTTTTGGTACCAGGTGTTGTGCCCAAGTCGCTAAGTCCCCAAGAAAGACCACCAAGGAGTCTCTTCCGATGCAATCACACGATCGCACGAGGAGTTTATTACAAGCTCGAGCCTGGACCTCCAGTGTCACCGACGCAGTGGCTACAAGCTGGAAGCCCCGACCCACTCATTCAGCCTATCTTTATAGGGTTAGGGTGGCTTGACACTCTCTATTCTATTGGATGTTGCTGGGGTGTTTGCAAAAGCGGGAAGAAACGTTAGGTCTAGGGGAGGGGGAGCTTGGCGGGAGTCAGAGAGTTCCGCTCCTTGCGCGCGGGAGGTGGTTATCTGCATAGAACATCCTGTATTTCTCCTTCTTTTCAAGGTTGGAGTGGCCTTACCCACCCATCTGGTTCTGCTCTTATCTCAACTAAGCAAGCTAAACAAATTTCTGCTGCCTGAGCTCATCCGGGGGCAAGCCTGACACCAGATGGCTTTTTAGCTTAAAATGGAGTAACTTTGGGCTTCACACCCGGGATCGAACTCAGATCTTTGCACTTATAAGGCAGGTGGCGGAACCACTGAGCTAAATCACCGGCCCTGTTCTTCATTTTATAGATGTTTACATGACACCCTGGAGCATTTAGCATCCCAGGACCCTGGCCACTAAACTTCTGTAATTCCCCCATTCTTTAACAGCCCCTGCAAGCACCCCCAGACACTTCCGAATCGATTACGAAAGATTCAAACCTTGTCTCCACTCTTTCCAGCACAGCGGACTCTAAGGCCTGGCTCCCTGATCTGGAAAATTGAGAGTGCTCAGGAATATACCATGAGCTAATGGACCAAAGCACAAAGCTCTATGTCAACAGGAGATATTTTTAGTAACTAATAAAAATAAAATGAGGGCCAGGGATTTAGCTCAGCAGTTTGGTGGCCTGCCTTGCAAGTGCAAGGACCTGAGTTCAATCCCCGGTACCAATAAATAAATAAATAAATAAAATAAAATGAAGTCCTACTGATTTAAGTCTTGGTCTTACCACATACGCAGTAGGTCTCAGTAACTACGACCTCCTCCTTCTGCATTCTCGGTGCCTACTTCAACAACCACCCCAACAACTACAAACTTTTATTGGCCACTTACTCTGTGAGGCAATGGCAAAGCACTCAGCATGTTAGCCCGTTTGACTCGCGCTTCAACCCTAGGAGATGGGACAGCTATTGTTCCCATCTTACAAGTGAAGGAACTGAGGCCACAAAGCAGGCACTGGCCAACTGAGGTGCGTGGGCCAATCCTGCCACTGCCTGGTGTTGTCAGAAACACGTCCGTTCGTTTATGTGTTGTCTATAGCTGCTGCCTCGGGGGTGAGTATCTGCTCGCAACAGACCATATGTGGACCTGCAAAGCCTAACCTACTTGCTGTCTGGCAGTAAAAGTTATCTGATGGGGCTGCACAAGGAGAATTTAGTTATCCAAGGCTATAAAACTCCAGTGTGGTGGAGCCAGGATGCCAAATCGGTTCTGGGCTCCGGGAGTGGTCTCTTACCTCTCACACACTCCTGTGGGAGGGGCACTCAGTGGTCATTAGGCAATGATTGCAAAACATCTACTTTAAATGAAACAATCTCATCTTTCTTGGGGGTAAAGTGCATATAAAATGTATCATCTGAGCATTTTAAGTGTATCATTCAGTGGCACAAAACAAATCCACCATGCTGTGCACCTGTCCTCACCACGTTCCCAGCATCTCCGTCACCCCAGCAGAAACCCCACACCCACTGAGTGCCAGCTCCTGCCTGCCGCTCCTGCCGGCCACCCTGGCCCTGACTGCTCCATGCAGCGTTCTGTCTCTAGGAATCTCAGAGGTGGACTCAGACTGTCATTATCCTTATTTTATATATGCGCAGAGTAGAAAACTCAGACGCCTCCAGCTTCCCTTCCCGGAGACAGCCACTCTTCCTGGGTTCTCTCTCTCCCTCTCTTTTTGGTTTTGGAAACTGGAGATTGAACCAGGGCCTTTTACTGAGCTACGTTTCCAGCCCCTTTTTAATTGTTTATATTTTTATTTTGAGACAGGGTCTCACTAAGGTACTAAGTTACCCAGAATGGGCTCAAACTTACAATCCTCCTGCCTCAGCCTCCCAGCGTGCTGAGATTACAAACATGTGCCACAGGCCCTTCTCTGTTTCCGGGTTCTTATGATCCTGACTGAGGGTGTGTGCATATACAGCACACATATTTTGATGGTACTGTAAACATATTTTCACCCCAGTCTGAGGAAATCGGGCATATCATTCTTGCACCACCAAGACTGTTTGATGCCATTATATTCAGGTCCACCTCATGCTTTTTAATAGCTGCATAGAACTCTAGTGTATGAATCTGTCATCATTTATCTGGCCCTTGGTCATGCACATTTAGGCCGCTTCCATCTTTTTCAGTTGTCAACAGTGCTGCAGTGAATGTCCTTGTTATATTTTTAATGAATTTATGAACAACTTCCTGTAAGAGAAAGTCAGCTTAAGTAGCTCTGGTCCCCTCTTCTGGATACCCAGGATCTCCGAGCTTCTAGGTGCCCATGACCCCGGCACCAGGAGCAATTTTGATCCCTGTCCTTGCTCCCAGGCCAGGCCAGGATGGCTTCTGTTGACCCGATCTCCCAGAGGTCAGCCTGGCTCCTCTCTCAGTGAGTTACAGGCAGGAATCACCTGAGTGGACCTGGAGAGCAACAGAAAGAGGTCAAAAGAAGCTCTGTTTCCAAGTACTGATTCAGAATTTTGTGACTGGAAAATTTAGAAGGAAAGAAAAGCCATTTTATTTTCAGCATACATATAAACATTGCATTGTATGTTTTTCAACTTGGTTTTTAAAATTTTTTTGAAATCCCCCCTAGGAAGAAACATTAAAACATCTATAGTGCTTAGGTCACTAAAGGTCAAAGTGCAGCCTGGAGATCCTCTCACAAACACAGAGCCACAGGAGGGCGAGGTTGGGAGGACCCAAAATGAACCCACCCTTACAGCCATACTGGCTGGGAGACCTGGGTCAGTCCAGGCCAGGCCAGGGCAATCCAGGCACTCAGTTCTGGATCTATGAAGAGGACAGAGGAGAGGAGGAGGAGGAAGGGGAAGAGGAAAAGGAAGACAAGGAGGAGGAGAAGGGGGAGGAGAAGAAGAGGAGGAAGAGGAAAAGAGGGATAGTGCCAGACCTGGGGACCATCCTGCTCCTCCTGGCCTCTCCCCTGGACTTAGGCATCCTTCCCAGGTCCCTCATGATGAGATTGATTACCCCAGAGACTGGATTTCCCAAGATGATGTCCATACAAGGAAGCCAGAACAGAGCTTTCCCCCAAACCAGTCTTGCTGGCATCCTGATCTCAGACCTCAGCCCCTGGACTGGAGAGGATGTGTCTGCTGCTTCAGCCCTGTCTATGAGTTTGTTACTGCCCCAGAGCTGGCCAGACCCCAGGTGCCTCCTTCCTGCCTCTGTATCTGCCATCCAGGCCCCCCTCTCTCCAGCCCTCTTACCCTGGGTGTCTGAGTCCCTCTGCTGCCCCTCAGTCCCTGTCCTGGGCAGCTCTTCCTCCTACCTGCTGTGAGGAGTCCACTTCCTTATCTGGTGCTGATTGCCCTCTAGGCCATGGGGTCCATCTTAGTCTGACCCTCACACTCTGGATAACTGTCTGGGGTGTTGCTGGGGCAGTGAGTGTCCTCATAAATCCTGTGCAGAAAAGGGTTTGCCCAGAGGCTAGGTCCCCTCACATCCCACTCACTGCTGGAAGGACTGGGCCTGACCCACTCCAGGGAGCCCCCCTCTGATCTCATGGGCCATCCTGCTGCCAAGTGTTCTGTGTGCCCAGCTTCAGGCCTGGCTGTACCAGGCTTTTTCTAGGGCAGTCTGGGTGCCCAACTACCAAGGCCATCCTCCCACTTGGGGAACCCTTTGTAGCATCAGAACAGAGGACCCCCACACCCCTGCAGATGCCCTATGGGCCTTTTCCTCCATTCAACACCCTGACATTCCAGGCCACCTGCCACCAACATTCCAGATGTTCATCTGCCTGTTTGACTCCCTCTCAGTCCTGGGAGTTCCAGGGTTTGTCATCTTCATGTGAGCTGCTCAGTAGCAGTTTGCTCAATGAATGAATGAATGAATCTCAGAAGACTCAAATAATGGGAGAGAGACTCTATCCACTCCAAACCCTCCTCCTCCCTCTTCTCTTCCTTCTGTCATTCTCCTTGGTCACCAAAGCTTCTCTTCTGGTCACAGCCCACAATTGTGTGAGAGATCCCAGCAGTTTCCTGGTCCTTTCATCTTCAGCTCCGGGAGATAAGGAAGGCTTGCAGGGGTGGTGTGGGGGGGGGACCTGAATCAAATATCTCTGTAGAGTTGACCTCCCCCAGGACCCCAGAAGATGGTAGTGTGACCCCCCTCCAGCCAAAGAAACTGACGTTCAGAGAGTTTGGGTGACTTACTCATAGGCACACAGCTGCTTGGTTGCAGAGCCACAATGGAAGCATAAACTTCAGCCCCAAATCTCCCAGAGACACCAGGGACCTGGAAGGCCACAGAAAGGATCTTTTGGGGTGAGGCTACTTGGTCAATGTGAACTCATGGGTAGCACTTTCTGTTGTCTGAGAACCTGAGTCCTGGGCAGAAGACAGACATGAGGGGTGTGTGTGTGTGTGTGTGTGTGTGTGTGTGTGTGTGTGTGTGTGCATGTGTGCGTGTGTGCATGCATGCGTGTGTCTGTGTTCAAGTGTTGTGTAGATGTGTATATGTAATTGTTTCTGTCTCTTTCTGTGTGTGTATGCATGCTCAGGGAAAGGGTTAAAGAGAAAGAAAACCTCCACACTGTTGGATGGAAGGAAAAACCCCTGGCCAGGCATCAACAGAGACAACTCACAGCATGAAGAGGCAGAGATGTATCTAATTCAAGATAAGTGACCAAGATTAATTAATCCATCCATAAAGAAGCATGATCTGAAGAAGCAAAATGAGACTGGAAGGTGCTTTTCACCAACATCCCTGATAACCTTGGTGAGAAAACGGCTGATCCTGTGCATGAATGGCCTAGGCTCACGGGACTCCTAGCAGCGGATTCAGAAAAGTCATCTTTCTGTGCCACAATAACCACTTCTCTTTCTCAACCAGTTGGCCAGGCGATGAGGGCGAGCAAGGGAGATTCACAGTAATTTTTGCCTTGTGTAAACCCAGCTCTTCTTTGGGAGAGATTGGACACTGCAATTCTGTTTGCTGAGAGTAACAAGATATGCAAATAACTTTATTTAAAATCAAAGAGTCCTATAATTTATTCATGAATGCCACATATTAGATCTCCCATTTCAATTTAGCTGCATTATTTGAAGCAAATGTATAAGATCTGAATTATTCCCCAAATGCTCCCAGGTTAATATAAGAAAATACTTGAAGTATCCTGCTCTGTCATATGGCATGACAGTGAAGCGGGTGGGTTCTGAAGGACACAGGTTCAAATCCTGGCTCCATCACCTTGGTCAAGTTATGGAGGGACTCTCTGTGCCTCAGTTTCCCAGCTGAAAGTAGAGATGACATATTGGTATCTGTTTAAGGGAATTGTTTGGAGAATTAAATCATGTATATAAAACATTTTTTTTTTTGAGACAGGGTCTCACTATGTAGTTGAGACTGACCTGGAACTCACTATGTAGCCCAGGCTGGTCTGGAACTCACAGCGATCCTCCTGCCTCAGTCTCCTGAGTGCTGGGATTATAGGAGTGCACCACCACTCCCGGCTATAAAACATTTAACCAGTAGTAAACGGTATATAAGTGTGTGTTACTGTCACCTCAGCATTTCAGACTGGAAACGTCTGCCCTGTTATCCAGATGCCAAGCTGAGGTCTTGTCTCAAGGAAGAGCCTTCAAGTTCGTTAATTTTCCATCCACCGCATTGGGGGAAGGGCCAAATGGCCAAAGAGAGCTGGGTATTCTCTTGGCCCTTTTATAAGGTGCTTAACGGCATTTGTGAGGCTTCACCCTCACGGTTTATCACCTGCTTCAGGTATCACTAACACCATCACCTGGAGTTTCAACACCAACATTAATAAGGGCACAAATATTCAAACCATAGCACTTATATTTCACCAAAAAAGGAAAAGTAAATAATGGAAAATCTTGTCTCTCAACATGACATTTTTACTGTTTTATTTTTCTCAGTACTGGGGATTGAATTGGAGGGCTTGTACATGGTAAGCAAAGTGCTCTAACGCTGAGCTGCATTCCTAGGCATAAACAGGACATTTTAGGGTTTGATATGTTTGGAATCCAGTTTCTTCTTGCTTACACACACATCAACAACAATGAGGGTCATTCTTAGCTAAGAAAAGTTTTGGTAGTTTCTAAAGTGACTCATATTCTGTACATAAAACCGAATTTCTAAGTAAGTTTTATGGATAAGACTGAAACCCACAGTTATTTGTAAGGATGTGTGACAATCCAACTATAAAAACGAATATAAGGGCACAAAGCTCTACTAATGACTTCCCCCAGACAAATCCCAAGTCTGTTGAGTGGATATCAATGAATGCACTAAAAATGGAAGTGAGAAAAGTTTGAGCCCTTTTTTGCAGAGGATGGGTGTTTATGGGGCCATTAAGTGAAGAGGGTTCAGCCACAAGGGGATAAATGGCCTGCTAATTTGGGGTTGAATGAAGTCATGGGATGATCTTGGAAATGTAAGAATCTTGCTTAATAGGACTTGTTTATTTGCAATTCAATAAACCAATATACTTACATTTAAATAAAGGGCACAGGCACTCAGAACACAATTACAGGAATAAATTTAGCAAAGAGGGGCTGGGGATTTAGCTCATTGATTCTGCTGCCTGCCTCTGTAAGCTCAAGGACCCAAGTTAGATCCCCAGTACCAAAATAAATAAATATAAAAAAAATTAAATTTAGCAAAGAGACCGACCAGAAACACCGAGTTCAGATTAGGATCTGTGCTCTACTGTGACTGTGGGCTGGGAAAGAAATCAGCCATGGGGAGGAAGAGCGGCCTTTGCTCAGCCTCAAGAAACTGACCAGGATCCTCTCTGGTCTAAAAATCGTCGTTGCTCAGGGACAGAGTGTGTAATGTTTAAAAAAAGGGAAGCAAAGTTAACAGAAAGAAGAGAAGAGGGGAGGAGAAAGTGACCAGCGGGTAGGAGCCTGCGTCCTAGTAAGGTCACACCTGTTGTCCCGTCCTGAGTAACCGCGCCTCTGCCCTCCCCGAGGGTCTGGATTGGGGTGCTCGAGCTCTGGATGCCACCGGGAGTGGGCCGTGGGTGGGGACTGATCTCCGCCCGCCCCGCTCCATGCCC
>NW_022900937.1:25886917-25890007 GCF_012274545.1 Fukomys damarensis | reverse complement strand
GTGGCTCTGGTGCCACCTGCAGCCCACATGGGGAACCTGCCTTTCCTCAGAGACCTGGGACCCGGCCGGGAGGAAATCAGAGTGCCAGGGAAGCCCACGTCGCGGAAGAGGTACACCCGGCTGACGCCGCCGGCAAGGGCAGTTCTTCCTCGCCCTCCCCACCTCCTCTGCCTGATCATGCGGAGGGAAACCGGGGCAGACTCTTGAGAGTGGGTTGGGACAACAGCGGAGCCCCAGCTGCCCTGTCCTCAGCCCCTGTCTCTCCATCCTAGCAGACGCTTTGCACAGGAACAGGAAGCTTGCTGGACTCGCTGAGCTTCGGCTGAGTACTGGGCACAGTATGCAGGGTCACACATCATCTGACTCCTGGGACACTTGTAAGATGTGACGGCCGTGCAACCAGATATAGGATCAGAGCGGGCGGTGACTAGCACGTGGTCCCTTGGCTGGAATTTGAACCGGGGTGGGAGTGGGGGGTCTCTGCCTCCAAAGCTGGTGCTCTTTTGGGATCTCTGATTTGAGCAATATCTGCAAATTAGAACCCCATGAAAATTTAATATCGACCCACGAAGACTGTGCTATAAATAAGAACAGACTGATTTTCCTTTGGGCGGAACTTATTCAGTTCTATAGAGTATGGGAAATCGCCTTTGAAAACAAATGAAAGAAGCTTTTTTGATAAACAATCTGTCAGAACAAATCCCAGGGGCTTTGAATCCTAAGTAGTAAGACAAGAAAACACTGCTGGACATTTTTTCAGACGTTTCCTTATAAAATAGTGTCCCAAAATTCCTCCCACCCGCAGGAAGTTTCCCACTGCCTGAAAACCGGTCCATCAAACCATTTTTTGGAATTATGTCTTGATAAGATAAAAATTGAGGTGAAAGTCTTTTACACCTTAGTGAGAATCATCTCAGATTCCCTTTTCTTCTGAGACCCTTTTCAGAGGTTGGTTATAAGACAGGACGCTGAGGGAGAAAAATGACAAGGGAGCTTGTAATTTTGGACTACACGGCTTCCAACTCCCTGCATAATGTAAATATTCTGCTAAATGAAGACTTCCTTGTACACCCCCCTCAAATTCCTTTTGCTGCCACTACTCACTCCCAAGGCAGAGTTCCAGAAGGCCAGACTGCAGCGTCTGGAGGTCATCAAAAAAAAGCGTGGCTTTGGGTTTTAGGAGAGGTTCTGGCCCTGACTTGCTGTGTAAGCTCAGACAAGCCCATCCACCTCTCTGAACCTCTGTGGCCTCATGTGGAACCAGATGGTCTGGACTAGCGTGGTGATTTCCCTTGCTGTTTGCAATGGTTCTTTGTTTTTAGCATTATATTTCATTCTCCCCCAACCCTTTATTAAGGGATAACTGACACCTGCTAATTATGATATTGCACAGGGCACAGCATGATGTTTCTATGTATGCAACATGTGGTGAAAGGGTGGGATCAAGCTGATTGACAGCTCTGCCACCCCCACACACTTACCATTCGTCTGAGGTAAAAACATGCAAAATCTACATTTTTTTTGCTTTGTTTTTAGCAATTTTCAACTATATATTACTATTAACTGAAGTGGTCATCATAATGTACAATAGGTCTCCCAAACTTATAATATATTTAATCCTGATCGAAGTAATTCGAGACACTGTTCAAATATAAAACAGTAATAAAAGGCTTCTACCAAAAACCATTTCCTCCACCCTTCCTGTTCTCTCCTCACTCTGGGATCCCCCTTAAAGTCATTTTGCTGGCTCCTCTACTATTTGTAACCATATTCCTGAATAGGGTGTTTATGTGGCCACTTCTTGCTGTGTTCTCTTCAGCACCTATCACAGCACAGGACTTACCTCCCTTATATATGATCCGTTCAATTTCTTGGCCTCCGTCCTACCAGTTTGCTAGATCCCAGCCTTGTGAAACAAACAGCATTTGCCTTCTTGCAGCTATGTAAATATTGTTTCCTCCAACACAAAGCATTTACTTTTTCCTGCTTGAGTTAACAGTTGCCTCCTGTTTTCTCCCTTCCATTGCTTAGTTCTTTGTATTTATTTCCATTTTATTATCAAATATTCCGACTGATCTATCAAATGCCCGGCAATAATTATGTAAATGCTAAGATGCATCAGATCCCCTGTCAGCCTCTTCCCTTTCTGCACAGCCTCCCGGCTCACAGCCCCGCCTGTGCTCCAAGCTGGACTGGCTGCTCTCCCCCTGTCTGCGTGCTTCTTCTGGCTGGATCTCCTGCTCCTCAGACCCTGTGTTTGTTAAAATGCATCTTCCAGTGGCTTCCTAAGAGACACAGGACCCAGGCTTTCTGGATTCTTGAATATTTGCAAATATCCTTGTTCTGCTTCCCTTTCAGATTAAGGGTGAGCTGGAAGTAATGCTCTACCATAAACATTTTTTCTCCTCAAACTTGGAAGCATCACAGTATTGTTGTGGTGAAGCTTGTGTGGTGCTGAGTCTTGGCTTGAACTTCACTACACCCTAGGTGGTAGGTACAGTATTTGATTGTCTGCAGATGTTAAGAGTACAATGGAAAGGCCAGGGTAGCTCAGTGGCATCACTGCCTGCCTCGCAAGTGCAAGGTCCTGAGTTCGATCCCCGGTACCACAAAAAAGTGTACAGCGGAGTTGAAGTTGATGTTGACGGTAAAGAAGAACCAAAGGATAATCCACAGAGTAAGATTCCTGACAAGAGAAATAGGGATCAGGCTATGAGTCCTTAATGGTGCACTTTTTCCCCTTAGGCAATGCATATTTGGAAACAATTTTGTTTTCACAACAGAAATGGATCCAACTGACTGGTAGTGGGCAAAATCCAAGGATTTTGCTGAGCCTCCTGCAATGGACAAGGTACCCTACCTGCATTACAGTGACATCAGTGGTACCAAGGATGAAAAACTAGCAGAGTAGGAAGTATTGGCTCTAGGTAAGAAAGCAGATATTTCCTTGTTGGTAAAGTGAAAGAAGAAACCATACAGCATGCGGATTACTTTTCTTTTTTGGCAAAATCTAAACTTTCCATGAAAATGTGCTTTCAACCTCTACTACTGAGCGATGTATACCCTCTCCTTCCGCCAGACTGTTTTTTT
>NW_022900937.1:25871348-25886417 GCF_012274545.1 Fukomys damarensis | reverse complement strand
TCTCATGCTGATACTATTAAACCCACAACACAATACCCAGGTAGAAAAATTCCGTGGCTATCATTCAACCTAATCCTAACCCTAACCCTAAAGCTAAGCTTGACCACAGAGGACGTACTTATAGTCATTCCTACATCATTCCTAGCACTGAACGTCACATTAAAGCAACTCTCACTATGAAACAAACACTACAATACACAGAGAGTGAAATGGGGAGCCTGTTCCATCCCATATATCTAGGTCCAGCCCTACTCGCCAGCCAAAGAGACCCATTATATATAGGAAACCTTCTTCAAGTCCTTGGAAACCTACAGCACATCCCTTCTTCAAAAACCTCACTGCCCTCACGTTTTTTCTCACACTCAAATTACCTGGTCTGTGAATGCCTTGCATATCATGCTCACAAATCCAAACACTGACCCTACTCAGCACTGGAAGCCTAAGTTCCCATGAAGGATTATATGAATTCCTGCACATTGGCTAAACATAAGGCACAATCTTATGATGATACTAACTAAGAAACCCACACCCCAATACACAGTTGGACAAATTATGTGGCGATAACTCACAATAATCCAAAAGCTATAACTTAAAACAATGGCACACACAAGAGAAGGTACTTATATTCCTACTTCATTCTTAACATTGAAGGTCAAATTATCAAAAAAAAAAAAAACAGCTGAAACACACGACACAGAGAGTGAAATGGGGAGTTTACTTCGTTCCTAAAATCTAGCTCTAAACCTATTCACTAGCTGATCAGTACCCATTATAGATAGACCGCAAATTTCAAGTGCATGGAAAACCACAGAACATCCTGATTAAAAAAAAAGTCAATGCTGTCAGCTTTCTTCTGTAAATTATGTGCTACGTTAATCCATTGCATATCAGGCTCACCAATCCTAACTCTAACAGTAACCCAGAACAGAATTGGGAAGGACACCCAGGGCGGTAATTGAAATCCTGCACTTTGGCTATCACTAAGGTGCAATCTCACGTTGATACTAACTAGAAAACCCAGACACCAATTGTCAGGTAGAGAAATTCATGCAATCACTACCTATTGTATCAAGGTATCAATGTTCAGGTCCGAGGGAAAGCCACGGCACATCCTAGCTTCACAAAAGTCACTGCCCTCACCTTACCTCTCATGCCCAAATTGTCTGCTGTGTGAATTCGTTCCGTGTCGTGCTCACCTGTCCTAACCCTAACCCTAACCAACCACCTGATTCCTACCTTCGCGGAGGGCGGTCCTCCACATCCTCCACTGTGGCAGAGCCTAAGGTGAAATCTCATGCTGATACTAACTGGCAAAGCCGCACACCAATACCAGGGTGCAGAAACTGAGAGGCTGTCACTCACCGGGATCCTCATCCTAACCCTCACCCTCAGCCTGACCCCGGGGGGAGGAACTTACCTTCCTACGCCATGCGGAACACTGAAGGTCACATTGACGGGGGCGCCCCGCCCCCTGAAATGTAGACGACGAGACGCAGGGAGTAGAATGGAGAGCCTGTCCCGTCCCGTTCATCGAGCTCTCACCCTACTCGCTGGCCTGGCACTACCCACTAGAACTGCGGTGCGATGTGGAGGTCCATGGGAATGCCCAGTGCATCCCAGCTTCGGGAAAGACACTGCCCTCACCTTTCCGCTGACACGCACACTACCCGGTAGGCGAATTCCTTGTGGATCACGCTCACCAACCCTAACCCTAACCCTCAGCCACCACCTGATTCCTAAGCTCCCAGGAGGCGGTCCTTGAAATCCGGCACTGTGGCTGAGCCTAAGGCGCAATCTCATGCCGCTACTAACTAGGGAAGCCACACGACAATAGCCAGGGAGAGAAACTGCCAGCCTATCACTCACCGGAATGCTATCCCTGGCGCTAACAGGGACCCTGACCCGAGAGGAGGGACTTCTACTCCGATGTCATTCCTCACCCTGGACGTCCAACTAACACCGACACCCGCCGTCCAGCGCTCAGGACACTACTCAGGGAGGAAAATGGGGGGCCTATCCGTCCCAGAATTCGAGCGCTAATCCTCCTCGCGGGCCCATCGCTGCCCAATATAGCGAGGCCTCCATGGGCAGGTCCCGGGAAACACACATTCGACCCCAACTTCAAGAAAGGCGCTGCCCTCACCTTCCCTCGCACAGGCAAACTACCTGGAAGGTGAATTCCGTCCGGGTCATGCTCACCAATCCTAACCCTAACCCTAGCCCACAGCCTGATTCCTAGGTTGCCATGGGGCAGCACTTGAAATCCTCCCCTGTGCTTAAGCCTCAGGTGCCATCTCATGCTCACACTAACTAGGAAACCCACAGCCCGATACCCAGGTAGCAAAATTCCAAAGCTATCCTTCTCCGGAATCCTCTGCCTAACCCTAACCCTATCCCTGAGCCTCGAGGAGGGACTTACATTCCTACATCATTCCTACAACTCAGGGTCCAGTGAACATGAAGCCTTACCCTCCGTCACACACTACCCTACACGGGGAATCCAACGGCGAATCCGTTCCAGCCCCTAAATGTAGCTCTAACGCTAGGCAATGGCCCGTCACTCCCGATTCTGTCAAGGCCCCAAGGCTCCGGTCCGAGGGAAAACCACGGCACATCCGAGCTTCACAAAAGTCACTGCCCTCACCTTACCTCTCACGCATAAATTGTCTGCTGTGTGAATTCCTTCCGTGTCGTGCTCCCCTGTCCTAACCCTAACCCTAACCCACCACCTGATTCCTACCTTCCCGGAGGGCGGTCCTCGACATCCTCCACTGTGGCTGAGCCTAAGGTGAAATCTCATGCTGATACTCACTAGGAAAGCCGCACAGCGATACCCAGGTGCAGAAACTGTGAGGCTGTCACTCACCGGAATCCTCATCCTAACCCTCACCCTCAGCCTGACCCCGGGGGGAGGGACTTACCTTCCTACGTCATTCTGAACACTGAAGGTCACATGAACAGGGGCCCCCCACCCCCTGAAATGTGGACGACGCGACGCGGGGAGTAGAATGGGGAGCCTGTCCAGTCCCCATCATCGAGCTCTCACCCTACTCGCTGGCCCGACACTACCCACTAGCACTGTGGTGCGATGCGCGGGTCCTTGGAAATACCCAGTGCACCCCACCTTCGTGAAAGGCGCTGCCCTCACCTTCCCTTGCACAGGAAAACTACCCGGTAGGCGACTTCCTTCCAAATCACGCTCACCAACCCTAACCTTAACCCTAAGCCACCACCTGATTCCTAAGCTCCCAGCAGGCGGTCCTTGAAATCCAGCACGGGGGCTGAGCCTAAGGCCCAATCTCATGCCGCTACCACCTAGGGAAGCCACACGCCAATAGCCAGGGAGAGAAACTGCCAGCTTATCCCCCACCGGAATCCTGTCTATCCCCAGCGCTAACAGGAGCCCTGACCCGAGAGCAGGGACTTCTACTCCTACGTCATTCCTCAGCCTGGACGTCCAACTAACACCGACACCCACCGTCCAGCGCTCAGGACACTACTCAGGGAGGAAAATGGGGGGCCTATTCCGTCCCCGACATAGAACGCTAACCCTCCTCACTGGCCAGTCGCTGCCCACTATAGCCAGGCCTCCATGGGCAGGTCCCGGGAAACACACATTCGACCCCACCTTCAAGAAAGGCGCTGCCCTCACCTTCCCTCGCACAGGCAAACTACCTGGAAGGTGAATTCCTTCCTTGTCATACTCACCAATCTGAACCCTAAACCTAGACCACAGCCTGATTGTTGGTGGCCGTGTGGGGGAACTTGAAATCCTCCCCTGTGCTTCAGCCTCAGGTGCCATCTCATGATGACACTAACTAGGAAACCCACAGCCCGATACCCAGGTAGCGAAATTCCAAAGCTATCCTTTTCCAGAATCCTCCGCCTAAACCTCACCCTATCCCTGAGCCTCCAGGAGGGACTTACATTCCTACGTCACTCCTACAACTCAGTGGCCAATGAACACAAAGCCTTACCCTAGGGTCACAAACTACACTACACTACGCGGTGAGTCCAACGGGAATAAGTTGCAGAACCTAAGTGTTGCTCTATCGCTAGGCGATGGCCCTTTCCTCCCGATTCTGGGAAGGCGGCAAGGCTCCGGTCCAAGGGAAAACCACCACACATCCTAGCTCCACAAAAGTCACTGCCCTCACCTTACCTCTCACGCACAAATTGTCTGCTGTGTGAATTCCTTCCCCGTCGTGCTCACCTGTCCTAACCCTAACCCTAACCCACCACCTGATTCCTACCTGCCCGGAGGGCCGTCCTCGACATCCTCCACTGTTGCTGAGCCTAAGGTGATATCTCATGCTGATACTAACTGGGAAAGCCGCATACCAATACCCAGGAGCAGAAACGTGGAGGCTGTCACACACCGGAATCCTCATCGTAACCCTCACCCTCAGCCTGACCCCGGGGGGAGGGACTTACCTTCCTACGCCATTCCGAACACTGAAGGTCACATGAACAGGGGCCCCCCGCCCTCTGAAATGTAGAGGACGTGACGCAGGGAGTGGAATGGGGAGCCTGTCCCGTCCCCTTCATCAAGCTCTCACCCTACTCGCTGGCCCAGCACTACCCACTAGAACTGCTGTGCGATATGCAGGTCCTTGGGAATGCCCAGTGCATCCCACTTTCATGAAAGACACTGCCCTCACCTTCGCGCTGACACGCAAACTACCCGGTAGGCGAATTCCTTCTGGATCATGCTCACCAGCCCTACCCCTAACCCTAAGCCACCACCTGATTCCTAAGCTCCCAGGAGGCGGTCCTTGAAATCCGGCACTGTGGCTGAGCCTAAGGCGCAATCTCATGCCGCTACTAACTAGGGAACCCAAATGCCAATAGGCAGGGAGAGAAACTGCCAGCCTATCACTCACCTGAATCGCTCAGGCAAACAACCTGGAAGGTGAATTCCGTCCGGGTCAAGCTCACCAATCCTAACCCTCACCCTAGCCACAGCCTGCTCCCAAGTGTAAGGTCCTGAGTTCGATTCCCGGTACCACACAAAAGTGCACAGTGGAGTTGAAGTTGATGATGACGGTAAAGAAGAACCAGAGGATAATTCACAAAGTAAGATTCCTGACAAGAGAAATAGGAATCAGGCTATGAGTCCTTCATGGGGCACTTTTTCCCCTTAGGAAATGCATATTTGGAATCATTTTTTGTTTTCACAACAGAAATGGATCCAACTGACTGGTAGTGGGCAGAATACAAGGATTTTGCTGAGCCTCCTGCAATGGACAATGTACCCTACCTCCATTACAGTGACATCAGTGCTACCAAGGATGAAAAACTAGCAGAGTAGGAAGTATTGGCTCTAGGTAAGAAAGCAGATATTTCCTTGTTGCTAAAGTGAAAGAAGAAACCATACAGCGTGCGGATTACTTTTTTTGGGGGGGGCAAAATCTAATCTTTCCATGAAAATGTGCTTTCAACCTCTACCACTGAGCGAAGTATACCCTCTCCTTCTGCCAGACTTTTTTTTTTTAACTTTAAATTGTTTCTTAGTGTATGATTACAGTACATAATGATTACACTCTTCGTGGGGGGAATCCGAACACATGTATAGCACATTTTAATTCTTTTTTCATTCCCTTACCTTCCCTCTTTCCTCCATCTCTTGTTCCCTTTCCCATTTCAAAAGAGCTTCCCGTTTCCTATTAGCATTTCGTTTGCTCTTTCAGTGATTTTTGGAATTACCGTATAAGAAAAACCAGGCGGCACTTTAGCTCGTGTTATTTCGTGCTAAGTCTTTAGATTTTTCAGTTGCTGTGTGGGTTTAGTCAAGGATGAGCTTGGTTTGGACTCCAGCCTATGGCTGAATAGAAAGATGGGCGAAAGAGTCCTCTTCAGTTTCAATTAATTGCAGGAGTCAAAGATGAAAGGATATCATGCCAAGGATAGCTTAGTGTCTATCTGTAGGTCACTAGTAACTATTTACTAAGTACAGTATATTAAATTTAATTAATTCACTGAGCTAAATCCCCAACATTTGCAGTGCATAAAGATTACCATCATCGTGGGGAGCTGGTACCTGTACATAACACATCTTCATCCTTTTTACTTTCCCTTCCCTTTCCACTTCCAATAATGAATTAATTTTGGACTAAACCTCCCTCCCTACTTATTTTAAGTTTGGTCCACAGGCTTCTCCGTACTTTGTGAATTAGAATCTCTGTTGCTAAGTAAACCAGCCAATGGAACCTACTCTCCCTAGGGATCATGACCCCTGACAGTGCCAGCCAGGCGTGCAGGCTTCCTTAGGAATTCAAGGAGAGTGCCATGCTGTCACCAGTTGAGATGTCTCTGAATCTTTGAACCTCCCTTTGAGTTTCTCTACTTCACTTTTGGGGATGGAGTGGGGAATGAATGTAAGACAGAACGGAGCTGCATCCCTGACCCCCTTTTTACGTGTTTATTTTGAGTCCCTGTTTTGCTAAATCGCTAAATGTTGCAGGCTGGACTTAAATTTGTGATGTTTTGCCTCAGTGCCCCCCCCAATGCTGTGACCACCGATGTGTGCCACCATGCCCGGCTGTATGTGACTTCTTTGCTGACATAAAAATAACCCAGCCATGTGGTTAGTGGAGTACTGTGAACCGTCAGACTGGTGGATTTAGCTCAGCGGTTGGGTCGCCTGACTCACAAGGGCAAGGTCTCCAGTTGGCTCTCTGATACCAAAAAATGAATGAATTAATTAAAAAAAAACCAACTAAATCAAGCATAATGGCATGTGCCTGTAATCTCAGCATTCTAGGAAGAAGAGGCAGGAGGATCACCAGTACAAGTGTCGCCTGGGTATTTATTGAGAAAGCTGTCTCAAAAATAAAATGAGGGCCGTTGATGTAGCTCAGTGGTTCCACTGCGTGACTCACAAGCACAAGGTCCCGAGTTGGAACCCTGGTACGGAAAAAAAAAAGAGAAGAAGAAGAACAAAGAAATAAATCAATAAGGCCTGAGGATGTAGCTCAGGGAAAAGGATCCAACATGGTGGGGTGGGGTGGGGTGACAAATGGAAAACTAGATTCCTTTATAATTGTCACGAGCTTATTATTTTGTTTTGTCTTTTCACTTTTTCAGTCAGTTAATTAATTAATTTTGTTTTCCTCCCTTGAGTGGTGGGGCTCCAATCCTCAGCTTCCCGCTTACATCCCTAACCCTTTAATTTATTTTTATCTGGTGCATGAAAAACTTTAAAAGTATACTTACGTGTAGGGTGCTGAGTTGATGTTTTGATATTTGTATGCATGGTATAAGGTGGACTTTGAATAACAAAACGGTTTTAATTTTGGACGAGTTCTGCTCATCTGCCTGTTACCTCACTGGTAGCATTTTTGGTATTATATTTAAAGCAATGTTTTTTTGTGTGTGGGGGGGTTTGTTTTTATTTTTTTATATATATACTGGGAATTGAACTCAGGGCCACTCGCTTGCCAGGCAGCTGTGCAGCTGAGCTACAGTTCCAGGCCTAAAGCAATGTTTAAGGTCATGGAAATGTATTCATGCCTATCACAATTCTGTGGGATTTTTAGTTTTATCTATGATATATGGATATAGCAGGATGCTTTGTTTGCTTGATTGAGATAGGGTCTCCTCTCACTATGCAGCCCAGGCTGGCCTCAGACTCACTGTGATCCTCCTGCCTGAGCCTCGAAGGTGCTGGGTTAACACATGTGCACCATCATTCCCAGCTCTAGGTGCAGGATCCACTTTAAGACAGTGTTTTACATGGTGTGAAGGATGGGTCCAAAATGCATGTGGAAGATTCACTTATCCTGTCATCATTACTTGGAAAATACTTTAAAAAAAATTTTTTTTTTGAGACAGGGTCTCACTATGTAGTCTGATCTGGAACTCACTGTGTAGCCGAGGCGGGTCTCAAACTCAACAGCGATCCTCCTGCCTCAGCCTCCTGAGTGCTGGGATTACACGGGTGCACCACCATGCCCAGCTTCCATATTTCATTTTCTTGTGTACTCAGTAGAATCAGTTGAGGTTAAGTAAATTTGGGGGGCACTAAGGGCTGTTTAATTGATCTATTTTGTTGTTGTTTTGTTTTGTTTTATTGGTACTGGCGAAGGAACTCAGGACCTTGCACTTGTGAGGCAATAAATATAGATCAATTGGGCTGGGGATTTAAATCTTACCTGGAGAGATCCCTGGATTACAGGTGGCTCTGATCTCACCAGTCATGCGTTCATAGTTGAATGTGCTGGTAGGAGGGAGGGCCTGGCTGGAGGGAGTAGATCTCTGGGGTGTGACCTGGAAGACTGTGTTTTTGCCCCTGGTCCCTTCCTCTCTTTCTCTGGCCCTATTTCTTTCTCACTCTGCATCATGGTGGCCTTGATGTGAGCATCTTTAGTCCACCAGGCCCTTCCACTCTGCAGTTTCTGCTTCAGAGCCAGCCAACCATGGACTTAACCCTCAGAAACCATGAGCCACAATTAACCCTTCCTCCTTTAGGTTTTTGATGTCAGATGTTTGGTCACAGCAGTGAAAGCTAATATACTCCTTGCGCTTGGGCATCTGAAGGACACAGACACTGCCTGTGCTCCTGACTAATCCTTCCAGCAGACCGGCCATTGCACCAGACACACTGGTTTGTGAGAACTGGGCAGGTAAGGGTGGCTTTTGTGATAGGCAGCTCCAGTTAGTATGTTGCCTGCGTCCAACTGAGTTGTGTCCCTTCAGTGGGAACACAGTATTCGAGGGGAACCTGCGGCTTCTGTCTTGACTGCTAAGAGATTAGGCAGTGCTGAGCTACAGTTTGCTGGAAATCAAGCAGTCAGGCATTGCACAATTTAAGCTGCAGACAGAGCAAGTCTGTGGGAAAGGCACAAGCCAAAGCAGAGTGCATGCATATGTGAGTGAACAAATGTGGAGAAAATCTAGACATAATCTATTGTGAGTTGCCTCTCTCTCTCTCTCTCTCTCAGTGCTGGGGCTTGAAGCAGGAGACTCACACTGAGCCACACTACCCATCCTTTTTAATTTTTATTCTGAGATAGAGTCTCTCTCACAAAGTTAATTAAGTTGTCTAGGCTGGACTTGTGATCTACCTGCCTCAGCCTCCCAGAATCTTGGGATTACAGACATGCACTGCCATGCCCAGCTACTTTTCTGTCGTAAAAGAGAAATTTTATTTTATTACATAGTTTTGTCTTTATTTTGGACTATATTAAAGAATTGAGAGGCTAATTTTTGCAGTATCTTTGTCTTCTGAAGATCTTAATTAGGCCCTAAACTCAGATTAGATCAGGGTTCTGGGCAGTGTGGCCCCAGAGGCAGATGTAGGAAACCCTTCTAAGATTACTACAGCCCAAGGGGCTGAGAAAGGATGAAGAGGAGCCTATGCCAGTGGTCCTCACCTGGCTGCACATTCATACTCTTCATTGTCTGCTCTAAAACTTTATGATTTTCAATGAAATAAAAATTAAGCCATATAGTTTATGTCAGGCTTGACTACAATCTGCACGACACTGAAGACTGGCCTGGCTTTCATTGGCTGCCCTAATGCCTAGCGCTGTGCCTGGTAAATCTAGGGGCCATTTGGACCAAGTGTTTGCTGTCATGACAGAGAAAGTGGAGGATTAAATGGAGAAATAGAAGGGCTGCTATGCTACACACTGCCTGGTGAGTCTAGTGCCAGAGAAGCGGAGCCTGTGTTCCCTTCCTGTGAGAAGGGAAGGTTAAGGACAACTGCAGGACTGTAGCTTGTCCTACTGCACATGGGTCCAACTTCAGAGGCCAGAGCAGAGATGTCCTGGTAAGGTTGGCACCCTGCATGGCCTCCCACTCAGCCCCCTGCAGTCTCAAATCTGAGCTGGGTCCATGGTAGCCTTTGACAACTAAAAGATGAATTCCCACTGGGTGTGTGTGGCACATACCTGTGGTCCCAGCACTCTGGAGACTGAGGCAGGAGGATTGCTGCAAGTTCAAGGCAAGCCTGGGGTACACAGTGAGTTCAAGACTAGCCTGAACTACCAGTCTCAAAAGGAAAAGAAAATAATTCCTGATTTGCCATCTAGGATCTATGGCAGCGAGAGAGGTGCAGGGTCTAAGGAGAAGGAATGTTCCAGCGGAGATATCTAGGTAACTTCCAGAACAAGTATATCCTCAGTATTATCTGGGACATACTAATGCCAACAACTATTCAGTGTTTATCTGACATTGTAATTTAACGGGGCATCCTGCACTTTGCTCCTTCTGGTGACACTAATCTTGGGGCTTGCTCATCTTTTGTGTGGTCTTTATTATACTATGCTAGCCTCCTTGAGAACCAGGAGGAACAAGATAGGACTCTGTGCTCAAAGAACCTGTGTTCAAACATGAACAGAGATCTCCAAAGTAAGGAAAGTGCTGTGGCCAAGAACTTGGGTGCTCTCATTGAAATAGGGACAACTTTAGAATTTAGAAGTGATCAGAGATGGTGGAACAAAAAAGAGCTCCACAAACAATCCAGAATTTTTATAAGAACATATATTAACAGGCCAGGGATGTAGTTCAGTGGTGCCACACCTGATCAGCAAGCATAAGGTCCTGAGTTCAATCCCGGTACAAAACAAAACAAAACAACAACAACAAAAAAAACCCCTTAAATTTACATATGCCAAAGATGGTGTTATGGTCCATGAGAAAAGAAGGATGGTTATTCAATAAGTTATGTTAACACACCTAATTAACTAGCTGGAAAAAATCATGTTGGAATCATTACTATTTTAAACTTCATACAAAACATTAATTCCAGCATTGTAAAGTTTTAATCTTAATAAATAAAATTACAAACATACTAGCAAACTAATGGAAAAAAAAATATATATATATATATTCATTCTTGGGATTATAAAGGACTTTCTATGCAAAATATTCGGTATAGAAACCATAAAGAAAAAAATTTTTCCAGCCAGGTGTGGTGGCGCTCGCCTGTAATCCCATCACTCAGGAGCCTGAGGCAGGAGAATCGCTGTGAGTTCAAGACCAGCCTGGGCTACATAGTGAGTTCCAGGTCAGTCTCAACTACATAGTGAGACCCTGTCTCAAAAAAAACAAAAAAGAAAAAGAAAAACATTTTCCTGGTACTGGGAATTGAACTCAGGACCTTGCATTTGCTAGGCAGACATAGTGCTGCTGAGCTATATCCCCAGCCCAAAGAAAAATTGCTACAGCTATTGCAATTTATCAATTTCTCCTCTGTCTTTTAACTTGTTTTCTGGCATTTTGCAACACATAAAGATTTTGGTTTCTATATAGTGAAATATATCAGTGTGGCTATTCCTACTATATAAATGCACTTATGAACTAATGAAGAGAAAACAAGTGTAGTGGTAGAAAAATGAGTTAAGGAAATGAACTAAAAATTCAGAAGAGAAGAAATTCATATAAATGGCTGATGATATTCAATCTTGCTACTGATAATATAAAAATGAAAAAGCATACACAGTGTTCATAAGGGTTGCAAAGGAAGATTTTTACTCACTGCTGCATGGATATAAATTGTAGCAACCTCTAGGAAACATTTTGGCAACATGAATTAAATATCTTAAATCTGACCAGCAGTTGCTACTAATTCATTATAAGGAAATAATGTATATCAGATATGAATTAACTAGGGCATATTTGTTACAATATAGTTGCTAATACTCTAAAAACTGAAACAGTATAAATATCCACAAGTAAGGCAATAGGTGAAGGTTTTAACAATATTCCCATTGTGAAACTCCACAGGTAGACCTTTAGCATACAACTGTGGGGTTCCCCACCCCGACAGTGCTGATAATGTTCTGAATTTCATATCTTCCTCCAATGTGTAGTAAGTTACAAACAGTATGCCTTACCTCGGGAAAGCAAAATAGTACATCTTATAAAAATAAATATTACATTTTAAACATAAAATACAAGGGGCTGGGGATGTAGCTCAGTGGTGCTGTACTTGCCTGTCAAATGCAAGGTCCTCAGTTCAATACCTGGTACCAGAAAAATAAATAAATGAAAAGTAAACATAAAATGCAAAGTTGCCTTTTCCGGAAGATGTAGGCCAGCGAGCTAGAAGTAACACCTTATTACAGAATAATTCTATAAAAGTAGCTCCTGCCAAGTGGCTTGAAAACATTTTATTCTAAAAGGATTAAATATGCCCTGCCAAAAACAAAACAAAACAAAACAAAACAAAACAAAAAAGAAACTCCTACACTTGGTGACCCAGGGGTTTCTCTAAAATGTCCAGATAATCTACTTCCGCCTAACTTTTCTTTCCTTAAAAATCCATGTGTGGTGACTTGACTCTTGTGAACTCAGGTGGCCCTGAGTGTGAGTCTCACAGACCACCCAGGCTTGCAGCCTGAGCAGGATTTGAACAGCAAGGTGCTTCCTGTCTGTGAGTCTCCATGTTCTTGTCGGAGAGAGTCGGGTATTATTTCAAGAGGATTAAAAGAGAAAACACCTCCAGGCAAGAGCACTGCAGTCTCATCCGTCGCCTTTCGTCATCTTGGTCACCACAGCCTGTGTTCCTCAGGAGACCAGAATTCCCACTGCTTATTGTGTGGGTGCTGAGGAAGAGCTCGGGGGTGTAGACAGAAGCTGTGGGCTCTTATTTGAGCTGGGATCACTTAGGTGTAGCCTGTGAACTCTCTGACCCGTGCTCCACTGCTGTGTCCGCGTGAGGATGCTGGGCCAGCTTACTCTACAGCCCTCCCTGGAGCTTTCGCTGAGCTGTGCTTTTCTCAGTTGGACCAGGGCTGGCAGAACTGCTTCACATTTAATTTGAGTTTAGGCAGCTTGGCAGAGGTTGTAAAAGGTCCTCGGGTGATTCAGAGTAGAGGGCACCCACCTGCCCCCAGCACCCTCTCAGAGCTGGTACTAAAAACTCCCAGCATCTGCCTGCCTCCTCCAGGTCTGGAAGTTCATCCTGATTCAGGCCAACTGCAGCAAGCACAGATTTTAATTCTTTTTCCACAGCTATCTCACAAGAGACACAGCCAGCTGATCCATCCCTGCTCTTTCATCTCCACTTCGTTTGTCCAACAGTTTGGAGTCTGTAGAGATTCTTGGAGAGCGCATGTGCATTTGCGTTGGGGACGGGGTAGAGGGAGAGCCATCTCAGGCAATGATGGCTCCTGCTCCAGGTTGACAAGTCAACCAGAAGGGGAGAAGTTCCTGTTCAGTGACCAGCTGTACAGTGGGTCACAACCAGCCCAGATCTGGTGGTTTTGTGCACCCCCTAAAGGGCTGGGTTGGAGGAGACGTCAGAACGATGTTATAAAGATGAGCAGGACACTTTCTCCTCTATGAAAGTCCTCATCACCAGCAGCAGTAGCAGCTGGAAAGATGGGGTGGGGGGCACTGCAAGGTCTAGAAAGAAAAGTGTGTGAATGGAGCTGTATTGTGGAGGTTGGATTCAGCTCACTGAGCAGCAAGGCTGAGACTCCTGTCTGGTCTCTGTTAGACTCGAGGAGAGTGGAAAAGGCACTAGACTGGAGCTCAGAAGGCATGAAGGTGAGCCTTGTCTTCTCTGTGGCCTTGGATAAGTTATCTCCTTTATTTTGTTTCTTTATCTGTATGGGTCATTTTCCCATCCCTGGAAAAAAATAAATTCCTGATACCTACCTGCAATTTAAAGGAGGAGAGGTGTGTTTGCGCTCATGGTTTTCAGAAGATTGAGTCCATGGTTAGTTGGCTCCAAGGCAGAAATAGCATGTTAGAAAAGCAAGGAAGAGGAATCCTGCTCAATCCACGGCAACTAGGAAGCAGAGAGAGAAGGGAGGAGCCTGGGACATGCCTATGCCCTCCCAGTCCACCCCCAGTGACCTCTCCTTTCAGTCAGGGCTTGGGGGGACGTCTAGATCAAAACCAGTGATGGAGAACCTTTTAGACATCTCAGTGATACAAACAGCCAGCGGTAGCACATGTGCCACCACTGATCTAAACCATAATATCATCTGTATAGCAGAAAGTTGGACCCGATGAAGAGATGCCAAGTAGGCTTCACCCCATGGTCTGATCAAGTGGCTGCTTGGGGCCTGTGTTAGAAGGGATTCTGTGGTGGACCAAGCTTACTGAGGAAGTGTAGAATGACTGATTAGAAGTCCGCCGTGGGCACGGGTTTGGGGACTAGTGATGTTTGCCAAGTATTTGCCAGCACTGGGGAAGATGACCTCCACAGCTACTTTCAGGGCTAAAACATATTTTGTGACCCCCCATGATACAGACTTCAACAAAGCCTTGCCAAATAGCATCTTGTTATGAATTTGGGTCAGAAACGGGTCACTTGCCAAATTTGTTATGGAAAGATTTTATGGAAAAACTAGAAATGTTGAGTGGCCAACTGGCAACCACATTCTCACTTGAGTTAATAAAAGTAGAATTCTGTTGAACTGTTTTAAAATTTTCTATATGGGAAAAACTTTTTTACCTCTCCTGGATGCCAGAAATCTGATTAAAATTTCAGGGGTGGGGGAATCTCCTTGACTCAGGTTTCTGCCTACAATAACACTTGGTAGGGTTTTTTCCTCTTATTTATTTGGTGCTGGGGATTGAATCCAGGATATCCTGCATAGTAAACATGCACTGTACCATGTAGCTATATCCTTAACCCCTAGAGATCTTTAAGTCAGGACTTTAGGAAAATGAAAGGACAGTATTGGAGAGGTGCTATTTATACTTTATTGAAAATTTAACCACAGGTTATAATCTTTTTGAGGGGGTGGATTTTGAGACATGGTCTCACTATGTAGTCCAGGCTGGCCTTGAACTCGTGGGGATCTTCCTGACTCTGCCTCCTGCATACTGGGATTACAGGTGTGTGCCACCACGCCTGGCCAAGTTATAATTTCTTACAGGGAATTTTGAAGTTGAATGTTTTTCCTTTCCACTAGTGGAGAACTGGATTGATCTACTACACAGTTCACAAGAGACTCATTATTGGCATGTGCAGGAGCATTTTAATATAGCTGTTTGTTTTAAAGCATATTAAACTCTCTTTTAAAAAAGAGAATCCGGGCCGGGGATTTAGCTCAGCGGTTCAGTGGCCTGCCTTGCAAACGCAAGGACCCAAGTTCAATCCCCGGT
>NW_022900937.1:25843639-25871253 GCF_012274545.1 Fukomys damarensis | reverse complement strand
CCACAGCTAGCTGCATGGGGGCTACACGGGGGATCCATGCCTCAGGCAAACATTTTCCTGACTCCATGTTCCTAGTTCCCTTAGGTTCCTTTTTCTCTTTCTAAATTTGTAATAAAAAGCCAGGTGTGGTGGCGCATGCCTGTAATCCCAACACTTGAGAGGCTGAGGCAGGAGGATCGCTGTGAGTTCAAGACCAGCCTGGGATACATAATGAGTTCCAGGTCAGTCTCAACTACATAGTGACACCCTGTCTCAAAAAAACAAAAAACAAAAAACAAAAATAAATAAATAAATATGTAATAAAATACATTTAGCAGAATTTTCCATCTGCTGCAGTTTGGCTTTTGTCCCCTCTGAGGCCCACGTGGCTTGTCCTCTCCACTCCTGGTGCTATTGGGAGTGGTAGAATCTTTAAAAGGTGGGGCATTTGGGAGGAAGTTAGGTCATTGGAGGCGTGGCCTCAGGATGTTGAGATCCGGGTTCCTTACCCTTCCTCTATTGTCCACTTCCCAGCTGCATGAGGAGAGCAGCTTCCTGGGCCACCTCTTCTCCCAGGATAGGCTACCTACCTGGCCACAGGCCCAGGAGCTCTAAAACTGTGAGCCACCTTTTCTCTTTTTAAGGTGGTCATCTCAGGTATTCTGCTACAATAACTCACCACCGCTATTAGTGTTTTTAAGCTTGAGGTTCAGTAGTATTAAATATGTTCAGGTTCTTGTACAACCAAACTCTAGAACTCTTCTCAGCTTACAAAACTCAAACACCTATACCCATTAAATTTCTTGTTTTCCCCCTCCTCCCAACTGTAGACCACCACTGTTCTGCTTTCCTTTCCTTGAACTTGACTACTCTAGACACCTCAGCTAAGGAGTATCAGAGAATGTGTCTGTGACTGGCTTGTTTCACTTAGCATAATATCCTCAAGGCCCACCCAGGTGGTAGCATGTATCACAATGACCTTCCTTTTATGGCTAAATAATATTTTATCATGCAACCATAGCATATTTTGTTTATCTACCCACCAGTGAGCACTTTTGGTAATTTTGAATAATGCTGCTATGAACTTGGATGAGCAGTTCTCTCTCCCACTTGAGTTCCATTTCATATAGCTTTATTTTAATTTATCTTGATATAGTCCTACCTATACATACTCATTACACATACTGTATTTTCAGCTCTTTTCCAAGTTATATAAAGAATGCTCTGTTCACACGTCTGGGGCTTGTCTTTTTTTTTTAAATTATGTAGCTAAGATTTATTCTTATTGTTATTCATAGCTGGAGTTCACTCGTTTTAACTGCTGTGTGACACTAGAGGATATAGGTGATGAGACCACTCATGAACGGCTTCTAGGTGTGTGCACTGGTGTGACCACTTTGGAAAACATTGTGGCTCTGTCTCAGGAGATTGAATATTCACAACCTCACAATTCAACTCTATAATCAAGGAAAACTCTTGCTCATGTAAATCTGGAGATGTATGCAAGAAATGCTCTTAACAGCTCTTAAGTAATAGCAAAACCCTGTTGCCCACCAAATGGAGAATAGTTCACTAAATTGCAGTTCTGTGTTAACATTTTTCATTCCCTTTGATTTCCTGTAGTCATATGTTGCAATTGGGCTTTCTGGGGTTAGCTTGGAGACAGGAGGGATTTTGCAATAATTAGGACTGTGGTGACAGCCCTTCTCTGTCCTTGGGAGTCCCTGCAGCCCAAAACAAGAGTTAAGAGTATGTGGGCCCCACTGAGCATTTGCCCAGGGTCTCTGAGGGCACAGATAGGGAGAAGTTTGCACCTATAGGAAATAGTCATCCTAAAGGCTAGTCTTTCCGACTGCTTCTGTCAGTTGGCTGAACCCAAGGGGCCCTCCTCCCAGCACTGTAAGATTTATTGGGGCTGCCATTTATCCAGCACCCACTGTGTGCCTACTGTACTAGGAACTCCCCCAGTCCTGTTTCATTTGCTCTTCACTACCCTGCAAGAAGAGTACCTGGCAGGAAGTGCCCCATACATCAGCCACGTCAGCATCTCCGTTTGGGGGAAAGGAGGCCAAGACTCAACACAGTTGAGTAACTTCTCAAGGGTGACACAACTGCAGAGTGGCTGAGCCAGGATCAAAACCTTAGACTCCGGAGCTCGTATTCGAGTAAATGCGAGAATACTCGGAGCTTTCTACCAGTAAGTGTTTCTAAATGTTCTAAAGGTAGCAACAGATCTTTCATAAAGCAAACAAAACTGGCAGGCTTTTCATTTTAGAGAGGAAAAAACTCCATTAAGCTCTCTGACAACTTCATTCAGTACTACAGATTTATAAAGCAATTACCTGGGCAGCTGGTTACACAGACATGATCCTGAGGAATGCCCCACATTAGTCTCATGGTGTGACCATACTGTCACATGGTGTGACTGTGGTGTAAAGACCAATTTTTAGGTGTGCTTTAGGGCCACTTCAAGGACAGGTAAAGCACAGCAAGACCTGGCCTCATAGGCACCATTGTGAGAGTCTCCCTGACTTTCCAACTGGTTCAGCCACTGTTGTCAGTCACAGAACATCAGGAGCTGTGGGTTGGCAGAGCTCTGGTCTGAGGTCTGATCAGGACATTTCTGATTCCCCAGTCTTGGGAGACTCTGTCAGTAAACACAGGCCCAAGTTCCAGCCAAAGCCCCCCTCTGATCTCTTCCAGAGACAGCTACAGCTGCAAGCAGTCTCTTAGGACCTGCAGCCCCTCCCAGGAGCCATCCCTAGGACCCAAAGGTGGCCAGCTTTGTCCTGATTCAATACTGGACCCCAATTTCTTTTTCTGGCATCTGGCCTTCCCTACCCTGGATGTTTACTTTCCTTATCTCAGCACTATTATTCCTTATTCTTGCTCACTTTGGCCAATGAAAGCATGCTCTTCTCAACCCAGACAGTTCTAGGCCCACCATTGGTGCTAAAGAAAAGCAAAACAAAACAAAAATCAGCAACTTGTTATGTCGGCTTCGCTGATCAGCAGAAGCAGTGGTTGTGCTGTAAACTGCTGGGCCTCTGCTTCAAGAATCTCACTAGAGTGAGCGTCTGAGTTACAGCACAGCAAGCACACACATGCCCCTCTCCTGGTGCGAAAATGAGAAAACACAGCATGCACACACACGCTCCTCTCCTGATAGAGAGAATGAGGATGCTCAGTTGCCCATGAGCACTGTCCTGCCTTATTAATGCCTGTGTAACCAGCATGATAATAATCATTGCTAATAATGCTTGAGGGCCTCTCTGATCCAGGGAGTTTTGAAAGTTTTCCCATAGACTACCTCATTTAATAATTTCTAAAGCTTTACACTGTTAAATATTTTACAACTAGTGTTTGAGTCCAGATTAAAACCAGGCAGTCTAGCTCCAGAGTCCTGTAGCCCTGGCTTTTACATACATAGAGCCAGCTACTCAAAATAATGTGCACATGGTTTTTACTATGTTGTAGTGAGTGATTCTGAGTTAGGGATATTCTACCTACACAAGCTGTTTAGGCAGATGTTAACTGAGAGCAAATTAAAGGTAAAGAACTCTGAAAATTATATAACATGAGCGACATAACAGCCCTGCACAAGACAAAGCCACACATTGCTTTCTTGGGAATGTGCTTTGCTGGAGGACCGTGAACTAATAATCAGCTTGAACTCAGCAATGCCTAGTCCCTCAAGATGGACCCACAGGCTCATGTGCACACATTCTTGTGTGCAAACACACACACACACATACACACACACATGCACACACACACACACACACACACACACACACACACACAAACACCCTGAGTCACTTTTTTGAGCCACCAACAGGTGTAGGGGACAGAGAAAGTGAACATTATTAGAGCTCTGGCAGCAAGTCCTAGTCTCCTGTGAGCCACAACAACACAAGGCAAATTAATTAATTTAGATAGAAATGAGACTTAGAGAAGAAGCTGAGCTTTGGGCCTGATCAGTGCTGCTCTGGGCAACAAAGATGAAAAACTTCAAGCTTGCCACAAGCTTTATTCTGTACATTGGGAGTAACAGATTACTCAGAGGATGGCAGCGATAATCCTAGAACAATGAGGGATTTATGTGGATGAAGATTTTGTTCCTCCCCAGTATGTCTTCAGCTGGTGTAATCCTGCCCTGCAGCATCACAGCATCATGGGACCATTAAGGTTTTAGCTGTGACTGGAGGTGAAAATGGAGTTATGTCTTGACATGCTATAGCTGGCCTGTAGGAAGGAAAACTAGGCCTAATCATAATATCTTTTCCCCCAAATTATATAGAATTGCTCCCAACAGACAGGAACTCACTGGCTACCCTGGATTAGTAGGTGACAAGGCATTTCATCAACAAGCAGATCAACTGGGAAAGCACATGCTCATAGACAGAGCCCAATAATCAAACAAGGAAGTCATCAATCACCAAAATGTCTGGGATGGGAGGGAGTGTTAGCAGTTTGCAAATATAGCAAATATGAATCAGGTTATAGAAGAAGACAAAAAGGGAACTTCTGAGAGAAGGAAAACCAACTTTACTGGGCTTGAGAATGACCATAGACTTGAATCTGAGTCTTCCTACCCTTGGAGCCTAACTCAAGATATAAGGTAAAAACAAGAAAAGTTCATCCAGCACAAATGATAGATTCCAGCAACTAGGGCCAGGGGCACAGAGACAAATACAGTATTGAAGAATAACCAATCTAGAAGAGGAGAGAAGCAGTGGCTTTGAGGTTCCCTGGAGCCTGGAAAGGAAGGTCCCTGGAAAGGAAGGTCGACATCAACCTGGGCACCACCTCACTCCTCTCTCCCTTCTCTGACTGTCTCACTGCACCAGGATGTGGTTAGGGGCACAGTGGTTGTGCCATCTTATCTACCTTTAAATCCTGGCTTTTTTATTTTTCTAGAGATCTAGACTTGGGCTGTTCCTCAACCTCTCTGTTTCAGTTTATCCATCTATAATGTGGGGATAATAACAAAGTCCCTTTTGGAGTGTCACTAGGAAGATCAGACAAATAGATGCATTGTAACCCCACGGGCATCACAGCAAATTTTTTGAAAGTCTTGTTATGGGGGAGTGTTACATTTTATTTATTTATTTATTTATTTATTTATTTATTTATTTATTTATTTTATGTATTTATTTTTGGTTTTTTGAGAAGGGTCTCACTATATAGTTGAGTCTGACCTAGAACTCACTATGTAGCCCAAGCTGGTCTTGAGCTCACAGTGATCCTTCTACCTCAGCCTCCCGAGTGCTGGGATTACAGGCATGCGCCACCATGCCCAGCTGTATTTTTCAAAAGTATTTCTATTGATGAATTAATTTTAATTTTATGAGTTTTATATTAAACAATGTGAAAATAAAATATCAATAAAATAAAATATATTTTTAATATGTAATGAGTGTTTGTAACAAATAACATTTCGGCCTCTATTTTTTTCTTTTTTGGTACCAGCAGGGAAACTCCAGGCCTCGTACTTGCCGGGGATGTGCTGTGCTACTGAGCTATCTCCTCAGCCCTAAACATTAACATTTTCAACAACGACTGTTTACCTGCTTACAAGATATAAAAAAGAACAGCAGAAATAAATTCCTATCTGAACTCTAATGAAAATATAAACAAAACTCTACCACAGAAATAACCTTTGCTTCAAATGTCAGCCTTCACACATGAGAACAGCGTGTGCCCATACACCAGTCTCACACTGACAGCACGTGTGTTTAGATTCCTTTCCTGTTGGCAGGCCATACTTGTCACCTCTCTTGTCTTCCTTTTTTGTCCAGGGCTTCCTATTATATTATACAGTGTGCACTTAGCAGGAAAATGAAATATCAATAAAATATCAAATATATACTGATTATTTAGAATGAACATCAACATTTTCTACGGCATCTGTGTTTGCATACCAAATCTAAGAAATAACAGCAAAAAAAGAAATTCCTATGTGAACTACTATGAAAATACAAATAAAACTCTACCACAAAAAAAGTCTTAGCCGGGTGTGGTGGCACATGCCTGTAATCCCAGCACTTGGGAGGCTGAGGCAGGAGGATTGCTGTGAGTTTGAGACCAGCCTGAGTTACATAGTAAGTTCCAGGTCAGTCTTAAGTACATAGTGAGATCCTGTCTCAAAAAAAATGAAAAAAACAGTCTTTACACCAATTATCACACCTAAGGCAATTTTCACACTTGAGAACATGTTCCATACACAATAATCACTTACACTAATACCACCTGTGTTTTGTTTTCCTTTCTTCTTTAGTAGGACATGATATATTGCTGGTCTTCCTGTTTTCTTAGGAGGTTCTTGTGATGTTTCTCCAGTCTGTTCCCCACTCTGCTCCAGAATTCTATTTTTTTTTTTCTGGTAGTGGGAACTGAATTTAGGACCTGTGCTTGCCAGGCAGGTATGGCACCACTGAGTTCAATCCCCATCCCTGTGCTCCAGAAATCTTTTGCGGAGTTCTTTGGGCTGTTACATATTGTTCTTCCTCTCTTGTAATTGATCATTTATCATTTCCAGTTCCAATCCCCTAGGAAAATTTCTTCATGATATTTTGTATTTGTTATTTTCTTTGCAAAGCATGAAACTATTTATGCCTGACATGTTTCAGAAACAACCACTGGCTAATACTTTGTGTTCTGAGTGACTTCATGGTTTCTGCCTAACTTGACAGCATCTACTCCACTTTTTTTTGTTGTAAAATGTGAAAATTTCTGGCTTTATCTGTGTTGAGGATTTACTGTTGATCTTTTTTGTTTGTTGGTTGGTTTCTTTATTTTGGAGACAGGGTCATCCTATGTAGTCCAGGCTGGCCTCGAACTCACTATGTAGAACAGGCTGACCTTGAACTCACAGGATCCCCCTCCTTCAGCCGCCTCCCAAGTGCTGGGATTGCAGGTGTGTGCCGCCTGCCTGGCTTCACTGTCAATCTTATCGTGGTGTGGTGTTGATAGTGTCAACACTGCTTTCTATTTCTTTGCCATTTAGGAGGCCAATGTTACATCTTTCTGAAATCCAAAGATTGTCCTATACATTTCTCTATTGCAAACTTGGAACATTTTTTCAGGAACCTCGGTTTTGTTCTTGCAAATAATTCCTGTGCTGGTTAACTGGTGTTCTTTTAGCAAATGTACCATCAACATGGGTAACTAGTGAACCAGCTGTTGAATGTGACATTTGAGTTACTTTTTTGAAATAGGTGCAATAAGTCTGTTTACAATCTTATTCAGTTTATTACTGCACAAATGAAGACCTCGATAAATTTCTAAATTCAAGGTGCAAAATATACCATATTTGGAAACTTTTGGGGGCATATATTGTTGAAAGCTTCAACAACCACAAAATGATGCAAGTTATTCATCAATCCTCGGGTATTTAGATGATGTATAAATTACTAGACAGTTCAAAGCAAAGTTTTCAAAAAATAAGCACATAGCAGACAAATTGTTGGATTTTTTTTTGTCAGCAAAACATAAGCAATTTTGAAGGAAATCAAATTTCTTGAGTGTCTTGACTGTAAAAATCTCAACATTGCATCTCTCACTTCTCCATAAATCCTTTAGATTCTGATAATGACAGTCTTTCTATGAAGGCTTTTAGTTCAGATAGTGAGATGCCATGATAAACATATTTTTGAGTATTACTACTGATGCATATAGAATGTTTTCTTGTATTTCATTATTAGTGTATATCAAAACATCTTGTAGCATATCATCCATTACAAACAATTTCCAACATTGAATCACAGTGTTGTCATTCCATCTAATAGATTTCATCCTTGACAAGAATAACATTTTCTGACCTAGCCCTAACATTGGAGTGTTCAGGTATACATGACCATTTTATAGCATTTTGACTAGTCGAATGTTTATTTATATTACTGTCTCCTTCTTCATCTGAATCAAGGACTTCATTCTGTACTTCTCTGTCGTATCTTACTAAATTCTTTGGCCTACATAATCTAAGTCATTATTGATAACCAAGTCATCTGATGACTCACTTTCAACCTCTTCCCAAAGTTGTAAAAGTAGATTTTCATGTGATATTGTACTGAATTGGGGTAATTCTATCACACAAATCAAAATAAATCATTTAATTAAAAAATATAAATACACAAAAATATAACATGGTGCATAGCATGGGTAAAACTCACCTGTTTACACTTTGGAACACGTGCATACATCTTGCCATTCACTGTACCAAATGAGTGAATGCAAAGATTTCTTCCTGTATTTCCCCTGCACAGAGATGCACAGCTGGCTACCATTATGGTAAAGTACGTATTTTCACTAGAAAAGTATGCTATGGGAGTCTGAGACCCCGAGTGAGGAACTGAGAGCCCAAAAGAGTCTGTGGCACCAGAAAAGCTCTCTGTAAGCCCAGGTTTAGCTACAGGAATCTCTACTCCTTCCTGAATTCAGCTCTGCCACTTCCTGCTTTGTCCTCTGGCTTTTATGTAATCAAGACCTTCTCTGTGATTTCTTCTGTAGCCTAAGACCTCTACCTTGTTTATTTTGGGATGAAGTAAACTCAATGTCCCATGACCTGGTTGAGCCTGCCCTGTGCCACCACCTTGCTTTCTGTGTTCCTGACACTCAGCTTCTGTCCCTTGTGCCTGGTCTGAGCTGTCCCCTCTGCTGTCACCTCACATAGTCCCCCACCAACCTGTCTCCCAGCTTATTGCTGTTCTTGCTTCTTCTCAGCTGGATGTCACATTTGCTAGGAAGCTACTGTGTCCCTAACTACCCCTGGACCAGACTGAGTGCCAGGCTGAGTGCCCTGGTGAGATGTGTGCACCCATGGCACACCAACTGTCCACTGTCCTGATGACTATGCCTCCTGAACTAGTACCCTGCAACAGTCAGCACCTTGGGGCAGCGATTGGCTTTTGTTTATGCCCTCTCTAATGTGCCTTCTCCTACACTCTCTTCCATTCTGCCCTGTCTTGCTTGCTGACCTCAGGGACAGCTTCTGTAGGCTCCTTGGGCCCTCATGTCTGCTTAGTTTGGGCAGACATGAGTGGCCCAACAGAGACTGAAGGGAGGGGGACATCAGGGTCTGTGCCTTGGGCTCCCACCCTAGGAGATGGCCGGGGCAACTGTGTCTGTCACTCACTGATGGCCAAGGCTCCCCTTCTGTACCAACAACCATCTGGCAGAGCCAGCTTGTCTTATTTTACTTCCAGTCAGATACAGAACAATACTTTAATAAAATATAGTGAAACATAAATTAATAAAAGGTTACTAGAAAAATTAAAAAGCAATGGCATATAAAACATGAGATCTTTATTACTGGAGTCAAAGTCATGTTAAAATACATAATTGGAAGAAATATAACACAAATTTTTTAAAAGCTACTTATAAAAAACTATACATGCTACTCAATGAAATTCTGCATACAGGTGATTATTGCTACAGAGAGTTGCTGCTACATGCATGAATTCTTATCCTCCTGTAATCACACCTAAACCAAAACAGTTATGAAGGATATATACTGCTCACATCAAATGCCTACTGATACTTTGAGAGCACAATGCATACAAAACAGCTTAAGTTTTTAATATGATGAACAGTTTGAGGTGTACTGTTAATTTAGCTAGGTTGAATTGAGAACACTGATAGCCAAGGAGTATTGATATAGGAGAAAGATGTAACTCCCAACCTGCTAGATAGTCAGATATGCCATGTTCATATTCCCCAAAATTGAAGAATGGATTCTAAGGAGCAAAGGAGGTTAAGAGTAGGGAAATTAGGGGCCAGAGATTTAGCTCAGTGGTTCCGCCGCTTGCCTGAGAAGCACAAGGTCCCAAGTTTGATCCCCGATACCCCCCCAAAAAAGAGTAGGAAAATATATCAGAGGGGATAGGAATGGGGAATAGGGGTAGCTCCTGAGAGACAGAGGGTTACTCATGGGTTGCCCATGAGCCCACTTCTCTGATAAAGTTTTATAGTGCAAAGTCACAAGGGGTGTGTACAACATGGGTCAAATTATAATCAACCAGTAAGATTACAAGGATAGCTGCTTAGCTAATTTTGATTCAATATTAGCAAGGGCATATGGGATTACATTATTAACCTTGATCAATAATCTGTACTCTTGGTCTTATCTTTAGTCTTAGTTTTAGCCTTAGTCTTAGTGGGTGAGAAAGGATGGGTTACCCCTCATGAGATAATGGTTTATTTATATGGGAAATCTCAAATCTCAAATCTCAGCCTTCCTTAGGGAAATATATAAATCTGGCTATTGTGATTTTAATCTTCTTCAGCTGTGCTTCCAGCCACACTTCTGGTGTGTTCTCATCTGCACTGACTCCTTCAAGGGCCTAATCCTGTCTGGCTGCCTATGATATTTCTACCTAACTTAGCTGTCTAATATATAGATAGATAGATAGATCATATTAACATTTTTAAAAGTTACACTCATAGTAAAACCAGTCTCAAAAAGTATGTTGACAGGCAATTTCAGCAGGCTCAGGCTATTCATTTTATCCTTCTATACAAAGTAAAAAAGACTAGTGATGCTGTTTTCAAAATTATCTTTTTGTACCAGTAGCCAGCATGAAGCAGTGTAACCCAAAAAGTTAGTTCTGGATCCCTTCATTTCCTAAATGTGAATCTTCTTTTGATGAAAAGGAAAACTGATTGAATATATTGGTGTTAACTTTTCACAGATGTTCCGTATCAGAATCATCACCCAATTCAGTGATAATTATTAACTAATAAAACATGCTATCCCAATTTGTAGAAGTTTTTTCAAGCTTATATTCTTTCTTTGCATGAAAGAATTAAGAACATTACAATACTCAAGATATCAGACAAAGAGACAGGCTGCCCTGAAAATACTGGGACCAAATGAAATGTGAAGAATTCATTCTGTCATTCAATTTTTTTTTTCTGGTATTGCAATGTCTGTTTCCTTTTATCATTCAATTCTTGATGGAACTTTCCCCTTAACCTTCATACTTCAGGATATGACCACAATTTTTTCTGATCAACTTTGTATATAATTGCAAGATAAAGAAAATAATCTCAAACTGAATATATTAAGACTTTTTACTTTGTCATCCAGTACACCAAAAGTGTGGCTGATTTTTGTTTGTGGAAAGCATGACTTTCTCAATGAAGGAAGGAAGCAGTGTGTTGACTTAGATCTTAATGCAATTTTCTTTTTTTTTTAATTTTTTAAATTGAGTTTATTGGTACAATCTAGGTATACAATACAGTTACATTCATCATTGGAATCCTGTACCTTTACATGACAGGTCTTGATTCTCATTTTTTTCCCCTTGTCCCTGGCCTCCCTTCACCCTCTTCCTCCCCTCCCCATTTACAAACACTTTATTTCCATATTTTTTCAATTTCTCATATTTTTTTCCTCTCCCTTATTACCTTTCCCCCACCCTTCCCACTTTCCCTACACATTTAGCCCTTTACTTCCTATTTCACATTATTAATTATCTTATTAGGATCCTGTGTACTAGTATAGAGTTTCACACCAGAGAAACTATTTGGTATTTCAGTTAAAGAAATCTCTGCATGAACATTAAAAATTGGGAATCCTAAAATAAAACTAAAAAGGAAAGTAAAAGAGAAAAGGCAATGATGTAAGATTAAAATAATCCTTAATTCTGAAGATGAAAATGGTCCCTTAACATATTTAAATTGCTTCTTGCTCTTGTAGTCTTATCTTATTCTTGTTTTGTTTTTGGGTACTGGGGATCGAACTCGGGTCCTTGCCCTTGCAAGGCAGGCAGCAGAACCACTGAGCTAAATCCCCAGCCCCTTATCTTATTCTTTTTTTCATTATTTAGATAATACTTTACTAGTTTCTGTAATCAAGCCCATGTAGATATGACCTTGCATATTTAATACAGTACGTTACCCCTGTACAAATGGAAAAAAATAAAAAATAATAAAAAAACATTTCTAGACCAATATAGCTGTCCATTTCTGTACAATGCCAACTCAACACAGTAAATTGGGATAACTTTTTCCAAAGTTGACAGCACCGTTAAAGTTTCCCAAAATTGAAATTTTATATATATATGTATATATATTTATATTTATATAAAAAGACCAATAATAGCAGTTTGTTATGCATCAATAGCAGCAATAGCTTTTCCAGTTTCTGCAGTCATCTGAACAAAATTATAGACATTCAGCACATTCCATTAAAAAACAAAAAAACAAAGAAAAGAATAATATCCAGAAAACGGCAAAGTTCTGTTGCTGTTGTGGTACCTGACACCATTTTTTTTTTTATTAACATCTTAATCATCATCTGGAAAGAGAACATTCTAGAGTAATATCATTAAATATAGCTCTGATAAAGCATGGTCACTACTATGTATCATAAAGCAGGTACAAGATAGTTTACATTCACAGAGGTATGATACAGTACCGTCCTACATCGATAATACTAGAATCAGTTTTGGTTTGAAATTTGCTTTGTCTGCAAATAAGATTGCTACCCCTGCTTTTTTCTGGGAATGCAAGCTTCTTAATGGGAATAAGAACCCTGGGATGTTTGCTGGTCATTCCAGTGGTCATTCTCAGAATACATTCTCACCCCAAACCTAAACTCCAAACTACAATTGCTGATATGTCTGAGATAGGAGATTGGGGCAAGGCAAAAGCTGGAGGGGGGAAGTAGGCATGACCTGTTAATAACAAGATCCCAGACAAAAGCACAGAACGATTCCCATAGCCCTGAGTGTGAACTCCTTGGGAGAATTCCAGCAGGTTTTCAATAGGATGGCCTAGATTTGATGTCAGCCTGAGGTGTGGAATCTCAGCACCACCCCCCAGGACTGGGATGTAGAATTTCTTGTGCATCTCCTTGAGATTTAGACAGCATAAAAGGACACATCCACTCCAGGAAGACTTTGCCATCATAACTTTCTGTGATACCGCATACTGTGTTTTCCAGACACAGCATGTACTTTTATCTTTATTCTCCCCCACTTTTTCCATTTCCTCAGCCCAACCTTGCTCTGCAGAGCCAGTCCCCCTGCTTCATTTTTGCTTTCTTAAATAAACTTTGCTACTACTTTTGGCTCATTTTGTTCAATTCTTTGTTCGAGGTGAGAAGAATCCCAGAATCCAACTCCACAAGGAGAGGTGTGCAGTCCAAAACCCTGTAACATTTAGTTGGCCAGCCACTTTTTAGAAACAAGCTACCCGATAAAATGACCACAGACCTTGTTATGACAATGAGCAGTACAATTTTTCTAAGCATCTACCATTGATTGCTGCCCACCTCTCATTGTGGACTTGGTGAAAGATGGGAGGACCACGCCTTTCTAGGAACCACATTTTAAGTAGCACTGCTTTACCTGATTATCTTCTTCCAACTCACAGTATTCCCTTTAGAGCCTAGGGAGAGTGATAGCTTTGCTGCACCCAGCTCTAGTTTACTTCACTCTTCTTATGGTAACTCATAGCTGCACCTTTATAAATTGTCATTTTGTATTTTCAGTAAACCTTGAATCATTCTAGCCACAGAGTGTCATGTCTTTGCTTTTGGGAAAGGTTTTCTGTTACATCTGCCTCATGTAGCACACTCCCAGCACCGAGAAAATGGATGACATGTGGTTATGGGAAAAATGATCAAACACTTTTTTGAAGAAACAATATCATGTTTTGCAAGAGGTTCAGAAAAGACTAAAGGCTCACCATGAACTCCTGCTTCTTTCTGAGGTGGTCTTCGTCTTCTTCAGATCTGGAGTTCCAGGCCAGTGCCACCATGAGCTCAGCTCATATAGTACATTTGTGCAGATTAGAAGAAGGCTGCAAGGCTGCATCTTCTGAAGGATGCAGAGCTGCTTTCACACACACACACACACACACACACACACACACACACACATTTTTAAACAGGGTCTCACTATATAGTTAAGACTGACCTGGAATTCACTTTGTAGTCCAGGCTGGTCTGACTCACAGTGATCCTCCTGCTTCAGCCTCCAGAGTGTTGGGATTACAGGTGTGCGCCACCATGCCCGGCTTCACATAAATATTTTCAGTCTACCCAGCTGCCCTGCCCTGGGCTGAGCAAGCTAGCATGTTGCTCTGTTTAGAGAGGTGTTCTGAAGAACCTGTTATGGCTCAGATTCTGTGGGAATGTGATATTTTGTTTGCAGGATGATCTTTTTCATAAATATCCTCCTAAGCACCCTGAATGCAGGATGAGTGTCCTTGATGGCTTGGTGCAAATAGAAAGAGTTGTGATTTAGTGGGGCCACAGGGTCTCCAGGGGCAAATGCTTCTTTCAGTTCCCTAGATATAATGGTGTTATCTCTGAGCGGCACACAGAATCTCCAGCTGTCTGTGACTAGGAGCAGCCCTGGGAAGTAGAGACTGGAGTTAACTCTTCCTGGCTAGAACTGGACTCACTCCCATAGGTGATACGCTGACCTTGGGAATGGGTTGGGGCTTAGAGAAAGGAGAGTTCAAGGAAGCTTGGTGGAGAAACCAGACAACCTGTTAGCACCTCATGATTCAGCCCTTCCTTCAGCAGAGGAGTGATTTTGTTTGACATGAATTCCCAGAATGCCAGACACACCCACAAGCCAGCGAGCCCCAACCCATACCCAGCCCATGGTGAATGAACTATGAGTTTACACCAGCTTCTGGCTGCAGCCCCATTCCCTGCTCCCTTCTGAATGGCTTCACCCTCCAGGGAGAGCTGGTGGGTATAGAGAACCATCCAGAGGATTGCATAGAATTGACCCTGTAATTCTCAAGCCAAGAAGGGAAGTTGTTTTAGGGGAACCAGCTTTGCTGAAATTTAATATACTTTAACTTCTATTATTCTTCTTTTTGTTGTTGTTTTGTTTTTTGAAACAGGGTCTCACTATGTAGTTGAGACTGACCTGGAACTCACTATGTAGCCCAGGCTGGTCTTGAACTCACAGCGATCCTCCTGCCTCAGCCTCCCAAGTGCTGGGATTACAGGCATGCGCCACCATGCCTAGCTAACTTCTATTATTCTTTAATCTCCCAAACAGATTGACCAGATGTTTGTTTGGTGGTGATGAGAGGGATGTTTACTCAGTAATCACACCAAAAGTTTGATTTGGGGATTATGTCAGAGACATAGTAAAACTAGGAGGTCTTGGGAGAGGTGAATTGGGAAGCCTGGGGAAGGTGCTGCTCTTCTCTCCAGAACCACAGTCTACATAGAGATGCCTTTTCACATGGCCACAGGGGTCATCTCCAGAAATGAATACTCGCTCCATTTGGGAAACTGAAGAAATCTCAGAGTGCATCATCACCCCTCTGTGTTAGGCCAGGACACTGAAGCTCAATGAGATGTGCGATTGATGAAGATTATCCAAGAAATGATGAATCCAGGTCTTGGGGTTGATGGCCCAGTGTAATTTCTACTATATTATGCAGCCTCTCAAAGTAATCATCTTTGTACTCATTCATTCATCAGATATTTATTGAGCACTGGTGTTATGTGCTTGGCATTGTGATACGTGCTAGATCTACAGCAAGACAGACACCGTCTTCATAGAGCTTGTGTGTAATAAGAAGACACATGACATGAATAAGTATGCAATAAACAATGACAAATGTGATGAATGCTAAGGAGAATTCGAAGGCACTAATGATATTAGAGTATACAGGAGCAGCCTCACCTAGCTCAGGTGGTGGTAGGGTGGTGAGGTACAGGAAGGCTTCTCTGATTCTTTTCAGTGACTTTGAGCTGAGACTCAAGGGTTGAGTAGAAAGATGGGAGGTGAAGGGCCTGGAGGTTGGGAGCAAAGTTCCAAGCCAGAAAAGAGACGGAGCTTTGAAGTAACTGCAGACAGCCCAGTGGCCTGGTATACAAACGATCTCATAGAAAGTGGGTTGGGAAGGTGGGCAGAATGAGGGTATTCAGAGCCTTGAAAACTATAGCCAGAATTCTGGACTCTATCAGAGTAGTAGTGGGAAGTCACTGACAAGTTTCAAACACAGAGTGTCAGGGCCAGATTTTTCAAAGCTCACTAAGAGCATTGCACTGATGGTGAGCAAAAGTGGATGCAGGGAGTTACATACCACAGGTGAGAGGGTGAGGGCCTGGGCCATGACAGGAATGGGGGGAAGAAGTGAAGAAGACACCACACTATTTAGAGGGCAACTTGGTTCTCAAGCAAAGCGAAAATGGGGATGAGGGGAGATATCAAGAGTGACTCCCGGTGTCAGCATAGTTGGGGCGATGGAGGCAATTCCTGAAGCCAGCAAACGCTGCTGGATGAGCGGGCTTGGGGGTTCAGGAGATCAGTGTCTGGCCTGTTATTCTGAGGGCTCTGGGAGATGAAGGGGAAAAGGCCCAGGGAAGGCAGGTGGATATGTGGGACAGCAGTGTAGAAAAGAGGTCTGCTTTGGAAACAGGAACTTGGGGATTATGTCATAGAGATGATAACTGAAGCCATATGAATGGAGGAGCTCCTTTAGGGAAAGAGGTCAGGCCGAGAAGGAAAGAGATAAATGAAGAAAATATCATGTTTATTTCATTGTGAAAAATAATGTGTGCCTAAGGACAAACTCCACCTTTATTTCTCAGACCTGTGCTGGCGATTACATTATTGTCCCTTGGTTTCAAACCCACCCTCTATACTCAGTTTGCGGTGTTGGCCCGCTAACCGCATTTCTTCTTAGCCTAAAGGGCAGCCGGTAATGCTTGGAGGTGTTTGAGAGGCTGGGGAAAGGAGAAAGGATTTTATTTTCCTGTTTGGCCTCTGGCTCCTAACAGCATTGCCCAAAGTTGGCTTTTATCCCAGCAGTGGCTGTTGGTTCCAAGAGCAGTGAGTAGTGCCACTTGTAGTGTTTATACCCTCTCAGATGAGGTTGGCCACACTCCCTCAAATACCAATACCTTTACCACCAGGCTTCCCTGAAGGTCATTTTCCCAGTGCCTGGCCACCCCTCCTGTGGCTCACGGATGCTTCAAGGACTAGGGTAGAGATACCCGCCCTCCGGCTGTAGGGAGCCTGGAGACTGAAGCTCTCCAACTGTGCCTAGATGGGGTTCATAATTGGGACCTGGCAAATGCTCCGTGCAAACCCCTGCAGTAGGAAACTCGACCAGTATTTACCACGGCCTCTGGAAGCCTTAGGTGTGTCCCTTTTAAGTTTCTGCCTGGAACAGCTCAGGGGTGACCAAAAAATTTACTGTTTGTTTTAGCCAACACCTGTGATAGGCCTCCAACTTTCTTTTCTTAGAGCATTTACTAAAAAGGACTTATAATTGTGAATACTTTATCTCTCTGAGATATGAATGTATCTCCTGCAACTCAGGGGGAGTTTTGCTCAAGGACCTGAAAGCCATTCCTTTGAAATATTATCACCAGGAGGAAGTGCAGGACTTCTGCCTCGCAGCCATGGTGGGAGGACAGAATCCTAACTTTGATTATGGCCAGCTGGCAGACACAGCTGGCCTGATCCCACTTGCACAACCCTTGGCAACTTTTCTCTTCAGTCCCTGTTCCTTCCCTTCCCCTATCCCTTATTCTCCCTTTGAAATACCCAGTCACCTCTGCACAAATTGGAACAGCGCTCAGCTCTTTCTCTGTAAGTAGCTACTGAATAAAACCTGCTTTCCTCGCTTTAACTAATCCCTGTCTTTATCTTTGAAAAAATCTTCCACCAAACAGAGAGATGATTCACAGCACAATTGGCAGCCATGAAAACAGCAAAGATCATAAGAGTTTTATTTATATATTTTTAAAAGTACCTATTTCCTTCCAGGAAGTACTGAAGAGGTGTACTAGTAGGCAAAATGTAATAAGTGTAATAAATAAAGCGAAAAGGAAAAATAATCAGTCTTCAGAGAATGACAGAGCATTGGTTAAGGTACAGGCAAAGCTGTTATATCAAAGAGAATTCAAAATACAGTGCTTAAGTCAGAGAGCTGTTTGTTTTTCTATTATATAAGAGGGATATGTTCCAGAGTGACAAGGGTGGCTCCTTCATTAACAAGTAGCTTCCATCATGGAGTACAGGATGGTGCCCTGGGCCAGCTTTTCCTCAGGAGGAAACAGGGTGAAACTGAGGGCCACTGAAGAGAGCATGAGCCATCTTTCAAAGGCAGAACTTGGAGGTAGTGTCCGACTCTCCAGGTACATCCTACTGTTCAACTTTAGCTTCGAGGCCACGCTTACCTGCAATGGAAATTAGAAAAGACAGTCTCTTGTTAGGTGGCTGTATGTCCTATGAGAACTCTTACTATGAAAATGGGCAGTGGACAGAATTGGGCGGAAGAATAGAAAAAAAGATGAACATATAAAACTAAGAGTCAAAGATTTGATTGGCAGTCCTCTATCATCAGGGCATATTGGACACCCACAGTATAAGCATATGTGTTAGAGAGTGAATATTAGCTTTCTCCCCCGGGGTTGGGATAATTTTGAGACATTCTAGAATGTTCTCAGAGTTCCCCAAAGGATCTGAGCTGCAGTTGTCTACATGGTACCCTGCTTTCCTTTCCTGTCTCATTTCTCCAATCTTCTACTCTTTATTTCCTGGAACCATTTCCGACAGAAGGTTCTTGTTTCAGAGTTTATTCCTGGGGGAGCCCAAACTAAGACCAGATCTGAGATTCCTGGAAATCCAGAGGGAAACTAAATAACATAACCATTATATTTAGAAAGTAGAATACAAGTCAGTTCCGCAATTGAGATGAATATCTTTCTTTTTCCTGCCCTTTGCACTCCATTTTACCACAAACCATGCTACTTCCCCACTGTCCAGTCTTTTGGGGTATTTATGTTGGCTCTTCCCTTGGGCCTATGAACTCCTTGATTCTTTGTTCCCTGAGAGCCAGCTAACTGCCTTGCACATTGTTGAGACTAAGCAAGCATCTGAATGGCTGAAAACGCCTCCTAACACATAAAGAAACCAAGGCTCCATGAGAAGTCCCAACTTGGCCACTGGCTCCCTGGAGCCTAATCAGCCCCAGGGACCTGGCTACTCCTCTGGTTTTCTGCCCATAAACCCAGTCTCCTTTCAGGTTTGGTTTTCATTGTCTCTGAGCAGAGCCCAAGGTTCTAGCAGAAGAAGCAAGTTTGAAAATGTTAAAAATATCCCCATCTGTGTGAGCCAGGTTGTTTTCCCCTTGGCTCCTTAGGTCTAAAGCACTGTGCTCGGTTCAACTTAATTTTTCATATCTTGCAAATTGAGACCTAAATGGAACATGGAAGATGACTACAGATCCTAGGCTACTGAAATCCTGCAATGCATTAATTGATTATGGCAAACCCCAAACACAAAATCAAGTCTGTTTCCATAAATTCTGCCTGGAAACAGCACCTTCCTGGAGCCTAGATTACAGACAGGGCAACAAGGCATTGCAATTCATGCTGCTCTGCAGAGAAAGACCAGGCTGAAGGAGACTCTGCACAAGCCAGCCAGGGGAGGGGGGCCACCTCTGTGAGGACTCTGACCTTGATCAAGAGCCCCCCTCACCCTTTGTGGTCTGGGAAGAAGGATTTCTTCCACTGCAGGATAAAACTACAGAGCCTCTGTTGAATTGGCTGCTTGTCCAGGTGCCTAAAGTTCATGTATTTGTAATTAAGCCTCTGTGCTGTATCTATTTCAGGTATCTTTTTGTAATTAAAAAACAAAAAGCCAAAAGAACAACAACAAAAACAGCCAAATGTGTATGGGACCTTTACATATTCTTTGTAAAATCCGTTTGTGACTTAATGTTCTCTACCTTAAATATCTAATTTAAATATCATAATTTAAGATTATGTACTTATGCTAATGACACATATATGTCCCATACCAATATCTCAATATTTAAGGAAAATAGAAGTATAGAAAATTGAAAACACCTGAGAAGTACTACTAAGAAGTAACCACACTGGGCTTGGGATTTAGCTCAGTGGTTCCGCCACCTGCCTTGCTAAGCGCAGGGACCTGAGTTCGATCCCTGGTACCAAAAAGAAAAAAATGTACCCATGCTAACACTTTGGGGCAACCTCCCTGATATGTGTAATGGTCCTCTTACTCCACTGTGAGAATGGATCAAAATGTGTGCTATGCCCAATTCTAAGACTCTGGATCCTTTCTTATCTTTTATAATGATAACAAGATCTGGAAGATATATATATATATTTTTTTTTTTTTTGAGACAGGGTCTTACTATGTAGTTGAGACTGACCTGGAACTCACTATGTAGCCCAGGCTGGTTGGTCTTGAACTCACAGCAATCCTCCTGCCTCGGCCTCCCGAGTGCTGGGATTACAGGTGTGCACCAGCATGCCTGGCTAGAATAAATATTTTAACCAAATCCTTGTTCTTAGATTTCCTCATAAATATCTCCAAAAGATAAGGACCCTCATTTTAAAATATGATAGTAGTAACAATACTGTTGCTACATATAAAAAATCAAGTAATTCTAGTTTATCATTAAATATTTAATGTTTAGATTTCCCCAATTTCCTTGTAACTGTTTCCTGCTACCCTTCTTTTTGGTAAATACATCTTGACATACAGGTTTAATCCGTTCTTTAGGATAAACGCCTACATGTTAAATGAGTAGGTGAAAGGTATGCCATGCTTAGAACTAGAAAGATCTAGATGTTTTTATTTATCAGCCTTAGGCATTCCAAAGGAACACTTTGTATGAATGTGGCTGTGGAATGAATTAGGAATGTGTGTGTGTGTGTGTGTGTGTGTGTGTGTTATTGGGTTTTGTGTTGTTGTTTTGTTTTTTGAGATGGGGGTGGGGTGTCTCTATGTAGTTTGGCCTGGCCTTGAACTCATGGCCATCTTCCTGCTCAGCCTCCCAAGCACTGGGGTCACAGGCATGTACCACTATAGACGGCGCCATAGATCTTCTTTTAAAAAAAAAGATATGTATTTCAGTCCCGTGAAGTTTCTGCCCCCTCCATGCTAATGTATTTGCTATTTTATATTATCTGTAACATTTGCACTCATGTGGTATTTATAATTTATACAGAAGCAGCAGTGTTGTGGAATCAGTAAGACAGACTTGGGTTCAAATTCTGACATTCTCAGTTATGGTATTGGGCAAATTACTACTCTTTTCTGAAATTCAGTTATTTAGGGGCATAATGAGAGTTGCCCAAATTTGCTACAACAATGAAGTAACTTCATACGTAGTAGGTGTAGAGGCACAGCGACACTCAACAACTAGGCCACACACTGAGAAATCCAACAGGAGATTTTATTAGGGAAGGCAGGTGAGGGAGAGAGGAGAGAAAGAAGAAGAGAGAACAAAGAAAGGAAGGTCCTTTTATCATTTTGGGGCTGGGCTATTGCTTATTTATGAGGAATGGGCTACCTTTAACCTATCGCAGGCCAGGTTGCCCTTTATGGGTTCGGTCCTGCAGAAACAGGTTTAACCTCTCACCGCTGTGGCCTTGAGGGGAGGGAAACTAAAGAAAAGAGTATGAGGTCATTTTAAGAGCCAAGAAGCACCAGGAAAATGCAGCCGGTGATGACAGTGTCAGGTCCCTCACAGTAGGTGCTCGATAAATATGTGTCAACTGAGGGAATATTTGTTAACTAGAATTTTCTTTAGCCACTGCACAAGATATTTTAGAACACATCCTTTTGAGAATACTAAGTCCAGGGAAGATGTGAAGCTTGATTTTTGGTCATTCATTTGACAAACACTTATTAAGCACCAAGTGTTAGGCACTGAAGATATCAGTCACTGTTCTTAAAGAGTAAGGAAGGATAAATGTGTGTTAAAAAAGTATTACACCAAGCTGCCCATGATATTAAAGAATTATGCAGTGTTGCACTACTCAACATAGCAGCTACGAGACAGTGGCAGGAGGGACTTTTCCCTCAGTGCAGAAAGTCCTCGTGGATGACACTCCTTTAGGACTTCTTTCCCAAATAACAGCCATAATGCAGATGTGCCTTGAATTCATACATTTCCAGGTGTTTGTGCCTTGGCTTAGAAGTCACTCACAATATGGGCAAGAGAGGAATGATAGGCATCAGTAACTAAAACCAAAATCAAAGTTAGGATTTTTATTAGAAGCCGGAATCTGAATTTATGAAAATTTTAGCACAGAAAATTTCCTGGCTGAGTTGGCATCAGGAGAACAATGAGTCACTTATTCATTTCCACGGGGCTGAGTTTCTGAGGAGCTCTGTGGCCATCTGGGCCTATGTGACCACACGAAGCTGTGTGCTCCAGCCAGGCAGAAGTCATCAAAGCTTCCCTGACATTTTCACGAAACCAGACCACTTCTTCCACAATTTGATCACAGTTTCTCTCCCAGTAGACTTATCACTTCATGATCACTTACCGGGGGCTCTCTACGTCCCAGGGATTAGGCTGTGCGCTACAGCTAGGAGAAGGATTAAGACACTCAGTTACTAATTTAGCAGAGGAGACAAACACGAAACTAGCTAGTCATAATAAAGGTAGAATGCAATAAGTGTTGTAAAAGGCCAGGTGTTGGGAAACTCAGCAGAGAGATTGCATTCAATTTATGGGACTAGGAAAGGCTTGGTGAAGAAGATGACACTTGACTAAGCATTGAAATGTGTTGAAACAGAGCAGCAAAGGAACATGCTCTTCTGGGGATCCCTCATGTTCACAAACTTCACAGAATAGAAAATTCTTCCACCACATAGGCTGTGGCTGCTCTCATTCCTTTTTCACACTGAGTCTTCCTGGCAACTTCCGGACTCTCTGCCCATTCTCTTCTCATGGGCCTTCACAGACTCTCAGGTGAGACCCCATGACTGAGATTTTTAATACATTTTGTCAGCACTCTCTTGCCTCTGACTTTTTGTCTTTATCTGTCTTGTTAATCTCCAAACCTGCTTTGATGAAATAAAGGTTATTTATTCTGCATGAAGTTTCTCAACAGCTTCCCAGTGTGATACATTGCCCTGTGTCTTCCCCAACTCTCCATGCTCCCACCCTCCTGTGTGGAGAGAGATTCCTTCCCAGGATTTGGTACCGGGGATCGAACTTGGGTCCTTGCACTTGGGAGGCAGACAGCAGAACCACTGAGCTAAATCCTCAGCCCCTAGAACTCACCTTTTCTTACCTTCTTTTTTCACTTCTCCAGGTTTCATGGCCTATAAATGGCTCTCTTCTTAGGGGCAGAGCCAGAATTTATAGCCCCTGAAGTTTATTTACTCTTAGGAGCTCTCTTCAAGAAAAATACAGAGCAGGGCCAGGGATTTAGCTCAGGGGCACCATGCCTGCCTCACAAGTGCAAGGTCCTGAGTTTGACCCCCAGCACCAAAAAAGAAAAAAAAGGAAAACTACAGAGTTGAGGGAGTAGTTCAGGAGTAGAGCACTTACCTGACATGTGTTTGATCCTCAGAACTGCAAAAAGCAAAAAAAAAAAAAAAAAAAAAAAAAAAAAAAAAAAAAAAAAAAAAAAAAAAAAAAAAAAAAAAAAAAAAAAGAAAGAAAAACCAAAGTATAAACACCAAATTAGGAACAGAAGTTAACATTTATTTAGAAGGGGTCTATGTAAGTAAAAGGGATTCTGAAGCGTACTTCACATTATGCCTACTTCTGTCTGAGCTATCCTAAAATGCATCCCAAACCAAATGCTTTCCCTTACTTTGCCTCTGCTCCATCTCCCTCATCACTCTGGAGTTCCCTAAGGATGCAGTCTGCACACTTGCCCCCCTTCACATCACTCTGATCTGTGCCTGCCATTCTATTGCAGTGGTTTTCCCTAAACACTGTTCACTTTCTAATTCCTAAAACCCCTGGCTTTTTCTTGGTCCTGAACTTTTTACAAAGAATTTAACACATAGGTCATCCTTTGACTTTTCCAGATGACTCCCTTCCCAGTGGTGAGCCTTGTTCTGGTTTCCTTCAATGGCCCAGGTTGTCTTTCCTCTTTGACCCAAGGAAGACACTTAGGTTATGGCTTCTACTATCATCTCACATGGCTGACCCATAATTATGTCGTTTGCCTTGTTTTCCTTATAAACTCTAGGCCCAAGACCCAAGTTGTCTCTCTGATGTCCCATTAACACACCAAATCCAGTATCTTTTCCTGACCATGTCAATGGCAGCACTCCTTCCTATTCTAGAAACTTCTCTTTCTCCTCTCATGGTCTCTATAATTTCAGCCCTTAAAAGTGTCCCTAGCCAGGTGTGGTGGCGCACACCTGTAATGGAGGCTGAGGCAGGAGGATTGCTGTGAGCTTGAGACCAGCCTGGACTACATAGTGAGTTCCAGGTCAGTCTCAACCACATAGTGAGACCCTGTCTCAAACAAACAAACAAACAAAAAGTGTCCCTAAACTCCATGTGGTCTTTTCTATTCCTACTACCACTTTTCCTGCTTCAATTTTTCTCATTTTCATTAGGATGATGCAGTGCCTTTATGGTTTGGAGCTGGAGAACCTCACAGGTAAGTATAAAGTGTTCCATGAATGAATGGCAGGCCAGATCTAGAACTTGGGTTTCCTGCCTCTTCTTGGTGGCTATATCATTCTTTTAGTCCCACTGTAACCCCTTTTACACACATTCATCTCTCTCACCAAAGGAAACTCTAGTCCCTGGTTGAGATATCAGGGCTTTAAAAATTTGGCCACAAATGGAGCCTCACTTTTATCTTTCCCATGACCCCTTGCTGTATGGTATAATTAACCACGTTCCTGGATGTTCTCAGAACATGACCGCACTTCTGTGGAATTAACTTCTTTCTCCTGATATGTAGCAGTCAGGCTCTTTTATCACATCAGGCTTGATGTGTTTACTGTAACTATTACTATTAGTATTTTATGGTATTAGAGATCAAACCTAGGGAGTGTTGAACTACATCTCTAGCATATATATCTATATTATCTATTTATATATTTTTTAAAAATTTTGAGTCAGGGTCTTGCTAAATTGCCCAGTCTGGCCTCAAACTTACAGTCTCCTGCCTCAACCTCCTGTGTAGCTGGAATAACATATGTGCTATATCACACCTGGGTGTTGTCTTTCTTTCTTTCTTTCTTTCTTTCTTTCTTTCTTTCTTTCTTTCTTTCTTTCTTTCTTTCTTTCTTTTTTGAGACAGGATCTCACTATGTAGTTGAGACTGACCTGGAACTCACTATTTAGCCCCGGCTGGTCTCGAACTCACAGCAATCCTCCTGCCTCAGCCTCCGGAGTTCTGGGATTACAGGCGTGCACCACCATGCCTGGCCATGCTGTTGTGTTTCTTTATGTGTCTGTATTTGGCATTGTGAAGATCCTCCAGCATCCACTACATTCTGGATGACTGGAAATCCAATGAGTGATCTCCTCTATTGATCTGTGATACGTTTCTGGCCAATAACAAGTTGAGGATGTCTGCTGGGAGGATTCTTGGAGAGTTCCCACATCTTGGAAGAAGACATGAAAGAATATGTCCTTTTTGCCCCTGGATGTCTAGATATGACCTGCCAAAAAGCTACAGCCACCATGCTCTTAGCCTGACAGAGGAAACAGAAAGAATCTGGTCTCTTAATGATATTATTAAGCTGTACATGCCTATTGTGCCTCTGGACTGCCTACTACAAGAAGCAATACATTTCCTTATTGTCCAAGCCACTTAATAACAGTTTTCTGTTACTTGTAGCCTAAAGGACCAGGAAATAGTGTTTTGTTTTTGTTGCTATACATTAAACTTCTTGAACCCAGTGACTATATTCAAATTTTTAGCCCTCTTAGGGCTTTTCACACATCAGAAGCACAAAAAGTGATTGTGAATTAATATTTGTAATATTTTGATATAACTTGTAAAATCAGTTGCAATTTAGAAAGCTGTTTGTTTTCATAGCAATTTAGAGATAACAAAATAAAAGTTTAGACAGATTAAATAACTTGCTTATTTCTTTCTCAAAGTCATACCAAATTCTGACCAGGGTGTACCCCTTTGACTCGAACCCTTGCCTGTTACTGATATGTCTGTTAGAGCCCTGAGTATTGGAGACCATGGCAAGGCATGCAATCAGGTGAATACAACAGGTCAGTCATTTCTGGCTCAGACCCCAAGACTGAAATTCCCTTTTCTCCCAGGTCTCCAGGTACAGTGCTGGAGGCATGAATACGTATAGTACAAATTTTATTTTTTAAAATTTTCCATTAAGTTTATTGGTACTTTTTAGGTATACAGTACAATTACATTCATCATTTGGATCTTGTTATCTTTACATGATGTACCTTGGTTCTTATTGTTTCCCATACCCCTCCTCTTCCTTCACCCCCGCTACCCTTCCCTATTTACAAAGACTTTGTTTCCATTTTTTTCCTTTTCTCATATTTTGTTCTTGTCCCTTCTTTCCTTTCCCCTACCCTTCCCACTTCCTCTACTCCTTTAGCCCTTTTCTTCCTATTTCACATTATCAATTTATAAGTACAAATTTCATATGCAGAGGTATTTTCCCAGGGAGATGGATCAGAGCTTTTATTTATTCTTTGAGATTCCCAAAGGAGTCTGTGTCCCCTGAAGCCTAACAAGCACTATAATGTATTATTTCAGAAGTGAAAATAAAAGCTTTTTTTAAAAAAAATGTTTTTTGAGATGGGGGTCTCCATATGTTGATGAGGCTGGCCTCAAGATCCCTATCCTCCTGCCTCAGCCTCTGAGTAGCTGGGATTATAGCATGTGACATCACACCTGGCTGAGAAAATAAAACTTTCAAAGTGTTTCCGCCTTTAGTGGACTTAACATCTCAGTGTTGTTTTGTAATGTCACCTAAGGGGCCTCTTCCTGTAGAAAACGAAGCAGGAGACATCTAGGCACCTGGGGGCTAGGTACTTCTCAAGACCAGCGTAAAAGAAAATGCAGGGTTCCTTGTAGAAAATTTAAGAATTTTAAGATGGTGACAAAGAGTATTAAACTAAGCGCCAGCGTCATCTAAATTAGAAGCCCTGTGGGACACAGGTCGCACATCCTTGAGCTGGCCCTGCCTCCAGTAGCCATTACTACACACAACTGCCTGCCCCATTATGAATATTCCTTTGGATAGCCATGTAGTAGCTGATCCATTTTTGGAGCGTCTAGAATGTGCCAGGGGTTACAATAATCGCAAGTATTCACTCAGTAACTGGGCGTTTACCCCGCAACAGGTCTTTTTCTATATCTCGGGGATGCAGCCCTCAATGACATCTGAGTTGGGCAGGAATAAGGAAGAACTCAACAGGGAAAGAAGGATCAGACAGTGATAGGTGCTGAGCAATGGATTGGCATAAAGTGATGTGATTTACGGGACTGGCTGGTGATTTTAGATTGGGTTGCTACAGAAAACTTCTTTGAAATACTTAAGAGCTTAAAATAGAGGCCAGACCTTGCTACACGGGAAGAGAAGCGTTATCCTAAACTTGAGAAACAGAGCAAGAGATCACAGCAGGATAGCGAGCGAAGTAAACGCTAGTGCGCACAGGTGGAGTTCAGTGGAAGGAGGAACTCGTGGAGACGGAGTGAACAGTTACCAGGGGCTAAGTCTTCCCTGGTCCGTGTGCTGTTTTAGAGCACAGCGCATGGTGAGGTCCCCAATGGACCGAACCAGTACAGAGCAGGGGTGGCTCAGATCCGGATCGTCCGCGTTTCGGGAGCCGGGTCAGGTGTGGGCAGCCCTGGGCGCCTACGTGGCCGAGGCGGGGCGCGGGGTCCCGGGTGTGCCTGACCT
>NW_022900937.1:25843175-25843568 GCF_012274545.1 Fukomys damarensis | reverse complement strand
TCGCGGTGACGGCGCTCCGGGCCGGCTCCATCCGCACCCCACCGGAGATGAACGGAAGATGTCCGTGTCGGGGCTCAAGGCCGAGCTGAAGTTCTTGGCGTCCATCTTCGACAAGAACCACGAGCGGTTCCGCATCGTCAGCTGGAAGCTGGACGAACTGCACTGCCACTTCCTGGTGCCGCCGCTGGGCAGCCCGCGCTCCCCACAGCCGCCCCTCACTCTGCACTGCAACATCACGGTGAGGTGGCCGGACAAAGGGGACCCAGAGAGGCCCCGGGTGCTCGGCGGGGTGGGGCTGCCCCTTCTCCGGCGAGCGGTTCGGCCAGGCGGGGAAGGGACGGCTCGAGGCTCTGTGATGGGTCAGGCGGAGGGTGCGTCCGCCCTCCTCTTGGC
>NW_022900937.1:25808431-25843043 GCF_012274545.1 Fukomys damarensis | reverse complement strand
CGGACAAAGGGGACCCAGAGAGGCCCCGGGTGCTCGGCGGGGTGGGGCTGCCCCTTCTCCGGCGAGCGGTTCGGCCAGGCGGGGAAGGGACGGCTCGAGGCTCTGTGATGGGTCAGGCGGAGGGTGCGTCCGCCCTACTCTTGGCCCCTCGCGGCCCCCGTCGCCCTCGCAGGGTCGCCGTGGTTGCCCTTCTCCGGCTGTGGCGGTTGTCCGAGCCTGGGTGGGGCGAGTGAGAAGCTTCTAAGTTTTAAAGACTTGTGTTTCCGTCAGGTCTCCCTCTTACCCACGTGTTCATTTCTTCGTAACCCTGAACACGGACTCGTTTTAAGGAATAACGAGTTGAGGACTGAGTTACCCGGTCCGGTGGGCCTGACGCACGCAATGGGCCGCTGCAGGTGCGAGGGCGCGGTTTGTGCGTCCTTCCGCGGGCCAGCCGGAAAATCGCCGGTGCGGCCCAGTGCGCGACCCGGGAAGCCCGAGAGACAGCACAAAGACGCTTTCACTCCAGGGGGAAGTTCACTAGAAACCCGGAGCCCGGTAAAACATTGATTCACGTGTTAAATAACTTTCTCCATAGTGTGTCTGTGAAGCTGTTCGTTATGTAGTTGATTTTAGGTCATTGACCCAGCGCAGAATACACTGTCATGACTGAAATAAAGGTGGTATTTAAATATGGCTAACACTGAGTCTGTTGTCGTTAACGCCCTCTGGTGAAGTCTGAGGGTATTCGAGGGCCTACGAGGAATGGGGAGTTTGCAGAGGCCTTAGAGTTAGGATATTTGACCGTAAAATAATTACCAGACTCCCTGGAGAGAAGATGAGTACTCTGTTTCCAAAAAACAAAGCGAAAAATCCCCAGTGCAATCAAGTGCTCAGTGAGGAGAGAATTCACTTATTGAACGTGGCACAGGGGTTTCAGAACTGGGCAAACTGCTTCAAGAACTCACCATTTAGGGGAAGAGTTTTATACAATAGCATAACGACTACTGTGATGCTAGGAAAGTCAAAGAGAACAATGAATTTTGATTTGGGGGAGGTGCACCATAGAGAAGACTTCTAGAAGGTGAGTATAATTTTGCAAATCTGGCAAAAGGGCAACTCAAGCAGAGAAAACCCTACCAAAACAAGACACCAAAAGCTGAGATAGTGTGATTTGCATAGGTGCAAGCAATGCTTAGACTTGAGAAGCCCAGGCTTTAGGCTAGTGAAAGATTTTCCAAATATGGGAAGACAGTAGTAAGCATGAAGTAGTGAATAGTACTGGCTCTGTTAGCTTGGAAGGTGATTATTCTGGTCCAAGTTGTGGGGGTGATATGGCTAGGAAAAGATAGGACTGCGTTAAATGATAGGAGAATTTATATGCTGTGGGAGCCACTGAGTTACTCAGGTAAATTGGAAAATGTGTCCTGCTATCCAGGACTAGAAGTGGCTTCCTGTAGAAGTTGTCATTAGGAAATATATTTTGGTTTTGGTTATCCCAGTGGAAGGTGGGGGTGGGGTTGTTGTGCTGGCTTTCAATGCCAGGGGTACAAGGATTCCGAATGTTTTGTAACATTCAGGCAGTCTGCCACATCAAATGATTGTCAAATGATGAGAGCCAGTAGTGCTCTGTTGAGAATCATATTGGAGGCTGTCTGCCAGAGACCAAGGTACCAAGTGATGACCTGGATTATATAGTGGCAATGGAAATGGGGTTAAAAATGCATTAGAGGGCTGGGAATGTAGTTCAGAGGTAGAGAGCAATTATCTAGTGTGTAACGGTTGGATCACCAACACTGAAAAAGAAGGTATTAAACACATTCAGGAAAAGAATGATGTGGTAGGGACTAGTGTAATGGTACTGCTAGTAAAACTATTAAAATTGAGCTGCTATTGAATTATGATGATCAGAAGATAGTTATGTATGCTCAGTATGAGTGTGCTAATTTAATTACGGAAAAAACGTCAAACATTGAATAGTGTAGAGACTAGGTAAAAAGCCTCAACACTGAAAAACTTTGGCCAATCGTATTTCATCTTTACCCTACCTTGGATTATCTTGAAGCAGATTCCAGATGTATCACTTCTTCTGTATTTTAGTATATGTCTCTAAAAGGTAAAGACTGTAAACATGGGTGAGTGTTTTGAAGAAGGCTACATGGCTCATTCCTGTTGATGTCATTTACTTAGAAGGAACAGAGCAAGGAAAAAAAATGGAGTTGAATTTCAAATGCCAGTACGTGTGTACTGGGTTTGGGATTTGTCCTGTAAAAAGTTACAGCTCATTAAAAAAATGATTTAACCTATCCTTTGCTTTTTTCTCCTTAGCTCAGATATTTATTGAACTATATATATGAGTTCCTGTCTCTGTGCTTACAAAAATAATTCTTTTTGGATGGGTTCAGTGAGTAGTATCTCACTAGTTATTTCTTTATATATAAGCCTGCCAGTTTCTAAATAGTTCTCTAAAGATACTGTGCCTTTGTTTAGGTTTCTGTGTCAGATGTGCCCTTGACCCCTACCTCTTATCTTCCCCAACCTGCCTTTTCATGTCTGAGTGTTCTCTGACTGTGCTTTAAGGTTTGGTTCATGGTGATATTTCTCCTTCTTCCCTTTATCTTTTACTGTTTCTTCTTTGGTTATGTTTTATATTCTGTTACAGTTGGGAGTGCTTCTGTCATTTTTTGGTGTTGTTTTGTTTCCTTTTTAAGACAAAGTCTTGCTGTGTAACTTAGGCTGGTTTTGAACCTGAGATCCTCCTGCCTCAGCTTCCCCAATGCTGGATTTACAGGTGTGCGCCACCATGCCTGATGGTAGGGAGAATATCCTGTAATTATGTTTTATGCTTTTTCTATTTCACTCAATAAATATTTGTTTTACTGACTGTGGCCACCATTTTAGCTATATTCTGTTAGAACAAAAGTCTTAACTACCTTGAGAGTTAGCTGCTATATGTCAGAAGTGCAGAGATGACATCAAGAAAGTTGTGGGCAGAACATAAATGTGTAAAAGGTTACTTAGGGCTTGATAGGAAATCTGCAACTTGACTACAAATGAAAGATAGTGTAAGAGGTAAAACAACAACAACAACAAAAACATGGTACAGGTTTTTCTCTAGGTCAAAGGAGTCACGCTATTTTTTCCTGTTTTATAAATTTTCCTGATATTGAATATGAAGGGAAAGAGTCTTTCTTAGTCCTTGTTTTCCGTGAACTTGTGATATAAGAGACTGTTATAACAACTTAAGTATTGTTTTTCCATTTTCAGTAAACAGTCCTAATTACCAGTCAGTGTTAACATCCAGTTGTTAGGATCACACCTAAAAGTAAAGCAGCTTGTTTTAATAGTCTATGCAGTCTTATTGGGAGCTAGTACTGTGTATGTGGCTTGCTTTTAATCCTTTTGAAGTAGTTCACATAACCCGCAACTCCATTACTCCTTTTATGGACTTCTTGGCAGTTGGGAACTCTTGGTAGGGAAATGCTGTCTTAGAGTAGATAACCTGCCCCAGGAAGTAAATTAGCTTATAAAGAAATGAAACTGAAAGAGACAAATGCATATATAGGAAGGCTGTTTGGCAGTAACTTGTACTTTACAAATATGAAAGTGATACGTATCGTTTACAGCTGAGCAGCACTTTATTTTGTAAATGGTTTCATAAACAGCTTTTTGTGGGAAATAAGGCAGTGCTTCCCCTTCCCCCTCCCTCCCTTTGCACTGATAAAAAGTAGTTCAGACAAAGTTATTCAGAGAAAATAATGAATACATCTTGAGTAAGGAGTGTAAGAACTTCGGTTTACCCTCCAGGGGCCGATAATCTTTACTTTTTGAACTCATAGAGAAGCATTTGGAAATAACAGAACTGTCAGGTTAAGCTCCTAAGTGGTACTTTCAGGCCAGGAGGAATCATTTATTTGACCAGTTTATAATACTGGTTATATTCCTAGTGGTTATCTGTCCTCCTCCATGCCCACTTTTATGTCCTTTGAAAGACATAGATGAAGAAGAGACTTAGGTTTCTGTGTTATGAATGGTTTATCCCTTAGTAAGTTGGGTTGCTCTGTTGTTTTTCGTTAAACTGAGACCTAGAATAAGGTAGTGTAGAATGTCAGCTAGTTGGGTGGGGAATTGAATTGAAATGGTCACTCCCAGTGCAAAGTATTACTGGAGAATAATAAAGCAGGGCGCCCTTTTGTCCAGGACTTTGTCACAGTGTTTGCAATATCTTCTAAGGATATTCTGAAGACAGTGCCTAGTCAGAACCCAAGAAAGCATCCATTGAGCATTTCTGCAGCTTAGGTGGCTCAAAAGCTTTTTAGCATCGTTTTCTTTGCCACCATTCATAATTCACTTAGGTTGATGTCTGAATAGTTATAATTTGCTACCTGTCTTTGAATGTTTAAGCATTTTGTAGATCATAAGAATATGTATGCTTTTCTTTTTTATCCAAGTATTAGTATTTTTACTTTGCTTTTGTGGGCTCTGGGTTAGGTATTTAGTTGTGATAAACTTATTTGAAAGTTTTCCAATTAAGATCACCCTTATAATGACAATTACAGGCAATTTCATTCTATAAATCTTGACGTTACTGTATAACTAATAGAATGGCAGAGAAACAAAGGTTCTGAATAATTAGATGCTTAGGTAACTTTTCTGTATTTGTCTTTAAGATTTTCATAACTGGTAAAAAAAGATACTAGAAGCATTTAAACAAGGTCAATAGGAAAATTGGAATTTGAGGTATCTAATGTTTAAAATCTAGCGTATTGTATGTCATTTAAAATAGTAAGAACATTATCCTTTCAAGATAGGTATAAAGCTTGTCAAAACAAAACATAAACTTTATAAACATTGTAAACCTTATAAAAATTACAAAGCTTGAAGTTGAAAATTGAAAGCTAGAAATTTAAAATATTAATAGATAGGTTAAATATTTATCACCATTTTATATTATTTTCAAAGTGTGTTGTCTCTTAAATATTATATCAAATAAACCTTGAGCTGGAATGAGGTGGGCTTTTAGAGTCTCTTGGTCAGGTTTTGTGTCAAAGGAGGAAGATAGCAAGATGTGGCCCAGAGGATCCACATAGGTTAATAGAGACTAGCAAAGCGATGTGTCATCCAAGAAAGAAGTTCTGGGGGTGGGGAGAAGAAAGAAGGCAACACTTCTCAGTTTTTGGGGTCATGACTCCTTTGAATCCTTAAAAAGTACTAAAGGCCCAAGGATCTATAATGTTAGTTTTATTCATTGAGATTTATTATTAGAAATTAAAACAAATATTTAAAACATTAAATTCATTACAAGTTATGTTTGTGATTCATACGCACACATACACACCCACCCACACACACACACACAGGATCTTGTTGTGTGGTCCAGGTTGGCCTTAAAGTCACTATGTAGCCCAAACTGGCCCTCACAAGTGGCTGTCCTCCTGCTTCATTCAGACTTTTTTAAATTTTTTTGTTTTTGAGACAGGGTCTCACTATGTAGTTGAGACTGACCTGGACTCACTATGTAGCCCAGGCTGGTCTTGAGCTCACAGCGATCCTCCTGCCTCAGCCTCGCGAGTGCTGGGATTACAGTTGTGCGCCACCATGCCGGGCTCATTCAGCCTTTCTAATGCTGGGATTACAGGAGTATAACACCACACTCAGCTACTGTCTGGTGTATTGTTTTAGTTGAAAATAGTGTAAGCAGAGTTCAACTCTGCCACAGATATCTGGTTGGAAGAAAATATTTTAATAGCCATTTTAGATAACTGTGAATATTCCTTTTTGATACTCTACAATACCCTTTCTTGAACTTTGAATGGATGTTTTATTCTTGCATGATACTGTAACATGCATCGGTCAGCAGTTTACTGACATTTTCTAAGTGTTGATACATTGTACCGTAGTAAAACATTATATTCATTAATATTAGCATCAGTCTCATCAGAATACTCTTGGGAAGCTGTTAGTTCATGATGGCACATACAAGTGTTCCAGAATTCTAATTTTTTGCTTTAAAAGTTGAATTTTATTACTGACAATATATATTGTTCTTTTCTTTGAAATGACAGTCTTTCTCCATTCATATTTGAGAAAATTTGCCAAAAACCTAAGATGGAATAACCATTGTTGGTTATATGTTGAAGTAAAAATGATATTTCACTAATTTGGTTATTAGTTCATCCTAGATTTCAGTCAGACAAGTCCTTTTTCTTGAGTATTCTGCAGGAATGCTCACCACACTTCTGTTTCATCACTTGCAGAATTAAAAAGATGTATTCAGAGATCAAGATTTAATAAAAATAATTTCTGCACTTTCATCATAGATACTCTTTAGAATTTTTGTATCTTCTTTGTTCAGATTTGGTAATTCATATGAAGTTAGGAATCTGTCCATTCTGTGTTTTCCATTTTATTGGAGTATAGGTTCTCGAAGTAGGTATTGATGATCCTCTGGATTTCTGCTGGATCTGTTGTGATTTCACCCCTTTCATTCCTAATTGAATGGATTTGAGCCTTTTCTTTCCTTTTTTTTTTTTAATAAGGTTGGCTAAGGATTTGTTGATTTTATTTATTCTTTGGAAGAACCAACTCTTCGATTCGTTGATTTTCTTTCTTTCTGTCTGTCTTTCTGTCTTTCTTTTGGTATCATTCTCTTAGGCTCCATTGCATTGATTTCCTCTCTTGTACAAGCTGTGGATTTGTCTTGCTCTTCTTTTTCTAGGAGCTTGAGGATCAGCATTAGATTGTTTATTTGAACTTGCTCTGTTTTCCTATTATGGGTATTTACTGCTGCTATGAATTTCCGCTGCAGAACTACTTTCACTGTGTCCCATAGGTTCCTGTATGTTATACTGGCATTATCATTTAATTGTATAAATTGTCTAATTTCTTCTTTAATTTCCTCTGTGACCCATTGGTTGTTCAGGAGGGTGTTAGTCAATTTCCATGTGTTTGTGAAGTTCTTGTGGTTTCTTCTTTTTTGAGACAGGGTCTCACTGTATTGTTGAGACTGACCTGGAACTCACTATGTAGTCCAGGCTGGTCTCAAACTCACAATTATCCTCCTGTCTCAGCCTCCCAAGTGCTGGGATTACAGGTGTGCGCTACCACGCCCAGCCATGTGAAGTTCTTGTGGTTTTTTATGCTATTGATCTCCAGTTTAATTGCACTATGGTCTGATAATTTACAGGGGATAACTTCATTTCCTTTGTATTTACTTAAGCATGTTATATGAGCTAGCGTAAGCATAGATACTCTTAAGTGAAACTGACCTTTTCCCCCAAACACTGTGAGTATATAACTAGAGTCTGGCATCCTTGCTTTCTTTGTGCTAAGGTGCCAGCAGTGTTGCCCACCACTGTTTATACTGTTAGTGTGAAAGTCAATACAATAGAAAGAACAATCCATATCTTAGTATTCTTGTAGGAACAGTTTAGACCTGGGGTCTGTGAGTCCCACTTTGAGAACTATTGAAATAGATGCTTAGACCTACTGCATAGCATCTCTTCTCACTTATAGGATTTAGAGCATTCGTTGTAGGCAGTAACTGAGCTCAGATAAATATTGTTTCTTTTTTTGCACTTCTCAATATGGTGGTAGTTTCCATATAGAGTAACAAGTCATATTTATTTTATTTATGCAGAAGTTTACTAGACAATGACCTATGCAATGAAGTCATAAATCCAGTTGGGTTTTTTTTGTTTTGTTTTGTTTTGTTTGTACTGGAAATTAAAGTCAGGACCTTTATTTTGAGGCAGGGTCTCATTAAGGCTGGCCTTGGACTTGTCTTAAAAGAATGTTTGGTAAAAATGTTTAAAAAGTACTCAGTTCCTGTGGCTTCAGCTGTATTATCATTGAGATTGTAGTTTTTATTTTGGTACTGAAGATCGAATTTGGGTCCTTGTGCTTGTGAGGCAGGTGGCTGAACTACTGAGCTAAATCCCCGGCCTGAGATTGTAGTTTTAAAGCAGTGACTCCTCAAACCTCTTTGTACAAAATTGTTTTCCTTGACTTGAACCTACTTATTCTGCAGTTAATAGCTACGGGCATTTCCTAATACCTAGAAGTAAATGCCTCTTTGTTGAGTGAAAGCATATAATACTTAGTTCATTCATTTTTTAGAAAAAACTCAGTAGTGTGATGTTTTTTTAAAAATATCATAGTAGCTTTTTTTGGTAGTACTTAGTACTTGGTTTGGGTGATAGACCAAGGAGTTAGTAATAGTTATATTACTATATAACAAATTTAGCAGCCTAAGATGACAGATGTCATCATACAGTGGGTCAGGAATCTGCACAGTTACCCTGCGTTAACTGGAACAGGGCTTCTCAGGTAGGGAAGGTTTTGGCAGAGACTACAGTTGTCTCAGGGTGGACACACAGACATAGAATTCTCTCACAGAGTTGATGGCAGGATTGGTGTAGGGTGCTGGGCTAACCTGATGCCCCAGTTTAGCTTGTTACTGGTGAGAGGCTCTTTTCAGTTCCTTGACATTGGGCCTCTCTGTATGGTAGCTGGTTTCCAGCAAAGGGATTGATTAAGAAGGAAGAAACTGAATAAGGCAGATGTTGTCTGTTGGTAACCTACTTTCAGAGGTGACCTCTCATTACTTTTGTATTCCAGTTTTTAGAAGTGAGTCATTAAATCCAAGGAAGGGAATTCTACAAGAGGGTGTTTAAGAACGTCATGGCATGGATAAACAGATGGTGGCTGTACTAAGAATGGCTATCTCAAAACCCTGCTCCTGGGGCATAAAACTGAAGATAGACATAGCAGCCCTAAGTTGCTGTTCTATGTTCAGCCTTCTAACACTCCTTTATTCATTGTGCTACATTTAATAAGCATATTTTAGTAATTACATGCTGTGATACTGTCCAAAAAGAAATGGAAAGTTAGGGGGTAAATTTTAGATTTGCTTGCTAGGAGGGGAAATCTCAAAGTTACTTCTGTAATTGTGCTACTCAGAAGAAAAGAATACTTTCAGTAAATCTAGAAAAACTTTTTAGCATTTATAAGGATTTAGAGACATGTATTCCTTGGTTTAGTTTTTTTTGTTTTTGTTTTTTGGTTTTTGAAACAGGGTCTCACTATGTAATTGAGACTGCCCTGGAACTCACTGTGTAGCCCAGGTTGGTCTCAAATTCACAGCTATCCTCCTACCTCAGCCTCCTGAGTGCTGGGCTTACAGGCATCCACTACCACACCCAGCTAGTTTTTAAGATTTAGAATTGGATCTCTAGATATTAAAAATGTAGCTTTATTATATTAAAAGTAAAAAGTAGTATAGCTTGAGTCTATAAACTGTATGTTAAGGTTGGGATTTTTTAAAAATTATTTTTGCTCTTTGGGACATTTATGATTTCTAGATTTTAAACTTTTTTCCCTATAAGTTTATTGGTGCATTTTCGGTATACATTATGATCACATTCATCATTGGGATCTGTGCTTGTCATCTTGGATCTTGTTTTTTCCTATTTCCCTTCCTGTTCCTTCCACCTAGATTATAAAATTTCTGAAAAAAGGTGAAAGCTGGAGAATTCAGGCCTTGATAGACCTTTCTTTGTGAAGGAAGGAAGCCTGTCCATCTGGTATTAGAATATTTTTTAAAAATCAAACTTTCACAATGTATTCTAGTTTTCAGTAATACTATTTGCTCAATAAAGTGCTTCTATTTTATTTTATACTTAAAGTTATGTGACATGGAACTGACAAAATTAAACTATAAAACTAGCAACTTTTAAAAAAATCCATAAAAAGCAATTTGGTTCTCCCCAAATGGATTTTAATGTGTTACTTTTTTCCTCCTGATCATTTTACTTTAATCCACCATCACCTTGCCACTCAGTGGTGTGGTTCATTGCATATCAGGTTGTCTGTATGTAATGTGTTTACCGTCGCTGTCTCTCTCTACCAGGAATCTTATCCATCTTCTTCACCCATATGGTTTGTGGACTCTGATGACCCAAATCTGACATCAGTTCTGGAACGTCTGGAAGATACGAAGAACAATTCGGTGAGAAAATAAGCCAAGCTACTTTCTTTTTTTCTCATGAATGTTAGATATAAAACAAGTGTTAGAAGGTAATGTGATATAAAAGCATGATTAATCTTTTTTGTTGTTGTTTTTTTAAGCATGATTAATCTTAAGAGAGGTTAAAGATCAGGGGTTGGTTTTTGTTTTTTGTAATTTCTTCCCAGGTTCTATTTATTTTTTTTGTTATTTCTCACAGGAGTAGTCTTACTTTAGATTAGGAAATGTAGGAATCTCTCTTCCCTAAATTCTAACTGTTACACCAAGCAGGCATTTTTTTTTTTTTGTCCTGTGGATCCAACTTGGGACCTTGCCACCTGCCTTGCAGCACAACTGAGCTAAATCCCCAGCCCAAGCAGGCATTTTTGGTAGTGAGCACTAGCCAAGATGGTAAATATAAAGAGGGAAAAAGACCAATATAGATATGAAGGAGAATAATGATAGAATAACACTGGTGCTAGTTATGGAGTTGCTTTTTCTGTCAGGGGACTGTAAATATGCAGTAAAAGCAAAAGTATTCAAATGGAAAGTTTGTTTTGCTTTTTAATATATAGTAGTTTCTCCTTATCTATGGATGATACGTGCAAAACTGCCTGCCAGTGGATACCTGAATCTGTGGATAGTACTGAAACCTATATGTGCTGTTTTTTCCTAACTTACCATATGTATGATAATTTAATTTATGCATTAGGTACAGTAAAATCTTGATAGGGCCAGGAATTTAGCTGAGTGGCACCAAGCCTGCTTTGTAAGCACAGGGTCCTGAGTTTGATCCCTGATATGGGGGGGGGAATAAGATATTAATAACAACAATAAAGTAGAACAATATAACAAATACTGTAATAAAAGTTATTCAAAACTTATGAATTGTTTCTTTCTGAAATTTTTCCTTTAACTTTTTTTTTTTTGGTACCAGGGATCGAACTCAGGTCCTTGTGCTGGCCAGGCAGGCGGCGGAACCATTGAGCTAAATCCCTGGCCCCCCTTTAACATTTTTTGAACCATGGTTGACCCTGGGTAATTGAAACTAGAATGTGAAACTGGAGAGAATTAGCAATTACTGTGTAAAGAAAAATAATCTTTCCATTTTATAAAAATATAAAAGCTTTTTTTCTTTGAATATGAACTGCTAAGTGTCCATTGTGAGAAAACTGGTAAAATATAGACAAGCCAGAAAAAAAGCAAAATTAAAATCCCATAGTTTCTTTACGTAATATAACCATTATTGATATGTTTATTTTTACAAGTTTTTTTGTTAGTAAAATAACAAAATACACATTTAACATGTATTACATGTTTAACACATGTTTAACTAGTTGAAGTATTTATTCTATATGTCTTATATTGTTGTAAACATTATTATTGCATTTTCCTATAGTGTCATAAAATCCTTACATAAAAATAACAATCGTTATTTCCAGGGGATATGATAGCTTGCCAAAAAACAAAAAAATTAAAAACTAACTGGAAAAAAAACCTAATTTTTAAGACAACTGGTTAAAATCTATTATATAAAAACCAGTAGTATTCCCAAATTTCAGCTGTTGTTAGTAATTACAACAGAAAAAAACATGTAGGAATAAACTTAGATGTTCTGGACTTGTATCAAGAAAACTACAAAATTTTGTAATGTAGAATAAAAGATTTGGATAGTATATTTCTAGATGAACAGACTACTATGTTATAACTATGTCAGTCATCTCCATATCTTCATATTCATCTATAAATACACTGCAATGCAATAAAAATCCCTACAGTTCTATTTTAACAGAAGTGACTCTATAAATTTGTTTAGAAGAGCAAGTAAAAAATAAAAAATTTAAAGAGAGGCTTTCCTAACCAGATTTGTTTTTTGTTTGTTTGTTTTTGTTTTTGTTTTTGTTTTTGTTTTTGTTTTTGTTTTTTGAGACAGGGTCTCACTATGTAGTTCACACTACTCTGGAACTCACTGTGTAGCCCAGGCTGGTCTCGAACTCTCAGGGATCCTCCTGCCTCAGCCTCCGGAGTGCTGGGATTACAGGTGTACGCCACCATGCCCGGCTGACTGCTGCCTGTTTTAAAAGCTTTTGAAGACCTAATGATTCTACTTTTTTTTTGAGACAGGGTCTCAGGCTAGTCTCGAACTCACAGCGATCCTCCTGCCTCAGTCTCCTGAGTGCTGGGATTTCAGGTGTGTGCCACCATGCCTGGCGATTCTATTTTTAAAAAGCAGAAATAAGTGGAGTTATTTTTCATTGTCTAATGGTTACATAAAAAATACTCAAGTAGAGTATAAAATCAGACCTAATTTTATATAAATAGTAAATATTTTTACATGAAGAAAACCAGCTCACCTTTCATTCTATTTTTATACTTTCTGCCAGTTTCTCATAGCTTACTTTCTAGAGGCAATACATGGTAAGGTTTTGTGTTTTTTAAAAAATATTTAATTCCTTAACTCATGATCTAGATTCTGCCTTCATTGTTTCATGAAAATTTATCTGCTGGTTTTTCAATCCATGGTTCCTTTTTTAGTCCCCAAATTGCTCCCTCTGCAACATTTTGATACTGGTGATTATTTCCTTGGTGAAATATTCTTTCATTCAACATTTATGATTTAGTATCCATCAATAAAGAGTTGGTTAAATATAAGTTAGGATGTATAGTTTTATTATAGAATTCATGCTAAGGTTCTGAAAGTCCCGGGCCAAGCCCTGATTCCCCACCTCACTTTCCTTATGTATTTACCATGAAACAGCTTATCAGAAAGATAACCAGCCACACTGTGGCTCTTGCTTCCTTTTAATTGGGAGGATTTTGTTTTATTCTAATTTACTGTTCACTTTGGAAAGCTTGTTCTTTGCTTGGTTTAACCCATTATAATCTTGTGTCTGTTTTCTTAGTCCCTCACAAACTTGCTTGTTCCTCTTCAACTCTTTTTCTGGCCAGACACATTCAGACAATTGTTTCTGACCTAGTGAAGTTGTCTTGTTAGCTTCCGTTTGTGTCTACTAAGTGTTGCCCGTTCTTTTTTTTTTTTTAATTTATTGGTACAATCTAGGTATACAATACAGTTACATTCATCATTGGGATCTTGTACCTTTACATAATAGGTCTTAATTCTCATTTTTCCCCCTTGTCCCTGCCCTCCCTTCACCTCCTCCTCCCCTCCCCATTTACAAACACTTTATTTCCATTTTTTCAGTTTCTCATATTTTTTTCCTCTCCCTTATTACCTTTCCCCCACCCTTCCCACTTTCCCTACACCTTTAGCCCATTCTTAATTGTAATTGTTATGTATTTAAAAAATTTTAAACAATGAAAAACATGTTTATATCCATGATTACCTTCCTAAAAGCAAAGGTATTTAAAGAATAATCTGGCTTTAAAAATGGAATTTAAGGAACTAGTTTTGGCGGTTTTCCCAGTGAAATTCCCCAGTTCCTGTCCTTGCGTTAAATTAAGCACGAGGTGTTTTCACAGAAAGTTTCATTTAGTCTTTACCATTCTGAGAAAGTTTCAATTTGTTTTACAGATAGGGGGACTCAAGCTCAGGAAGTTAGTACCATAGCCAAGGTCATCTATATTCCAAGACTGTCTACTAGATCACATTTTCTTCTATACTTTTAAATGAATCTGACTGTAACATATGTAATTTTATTATCTATATACAACAGCATTTCCTATTTTTATAGTCTTATTAAATGCATTAATGTTATCTGAAGTTGTAAGTTTCTAAGAAAAGAAGTTAACTAGAAATTAATGCATAGAACTTGTTCCTCTGCCTTTTTGTTGCTATCATTTTTGTAGGGGTTATACCTAAGCCATAGAAATGTTTTCCCCCCTTGATAATTTTCTTGTACTAGCAGCACTTAAAAATATTCGAGAGTGTGATTCTATCCCTAGGCTTCAGTTGAGCAGTAACAGACTTTTTCATTTCCTTTTGGATTGATTGCTGTAGTTGTAAGCGTTATTCGTGTCTTCTAAAGGCTCTTTAATGTAATGCTTATTTACTGAAATGTGTTTTGTAGCTTCGTCAGCAACTGAAGTGGTTGATATGTGAACTCTGCAGATTATATAACCTCCCTAAGCACCTGGATGTTGAGATGCTAGATCAGCCACTACCCACGGGTCAGGTAAAGTAAAAATTCTCCAGTGTTCAAGAGCTGAAATAAATTGTCTCAGTGAAAAGTGAAACGAGGATACTTGTTCATTTTATTGTTATTCAGCTTATTTAGAAGTTAGTTTTTTGTGTGTTTCTATTGGATTGCTTTGTATTTTAGGTACTAAAAATAACCTTTCATTCTTGGGAAGTGCTTGTATTTACTGTAAAAGGCAAACAACTGCTCTCCCACCCCAGTGTTTTGTTTTTGTTAATAGTTCTGGTTTCTGTAAAAAGTTACTGCATCTTGGATTGTTGACTTTGCTTATTCAGTTACCTTCACCTGGGTGCCAGAATCGAAAGGCATGACCAAATGCTATGAATTCCAGCAGACAATGTGAATTTCCAGTAGCTTCTACTACCTTCTAGGTTTATGTACTTAGCTTTTACTCTTGTGAAGATTTAGCTGTTATACCACAACTTACCTCTCCTAAAATCTTATGTTTAGTTATATGAATAATCACTGGTTTATCACCAGGACTTTGCAGGGTAGAGCCAGGTTTTTCTGTTATATTCCTTTCCTATATAGCCTTTTGTTTTTTGGTGTCATCTTTATACTAATAATTCATAGTGTAAAAAAATTATGTTTAATCCCTTTCTGTGATCCTTGTCTCTTGACGCTTCTGCTGTAGCTGTCTCCTTGGGGTTTTTCTCATATGCTCTCCTGTGTACTGGCTCTCACATCGCCTTTCTTGGCTTAGCCTTCTCATATTGCTTGAGTACATCCTTAAGTAAAAGCCTGTGGCAGCATGAATGAATGGTACATTTCCTCAGTTCTGAGATACTGTAATACAGACCAAATTGTAGGTTTAGGAGCCAGACCACAGTGGATTTGAATCTTGGTTCTGCTGTTTATTAGCTTTTACCCTCAGGCTGATCATGTCCTCATTCTGTGTGTCATTTCCTATTGGAAAATAGGGGAAATAACAGTAGTAGTACCTCTGTTTTGGGGAAACTGTGAGGATTGAATTAATTAAATACCTATGTATTCTATGCTGCTTATTCATATTTTTCTTCTTTTTATATACCCTTCCTCTTTTATTCACTCATCAAGAAGTGCTGTGGCCAGTATTTCAACGGATATATTTTTGGGAGAATTTATTCTGACTCCCAGCTGTTACCCCTTCTCCTTTTATGTCCCAGCAGGAATAAATGATGACTGGAACCATTCAGTTTTTCTGGAGATGATGTCTTGTGCATTTTGTTTGAGTTGGATATGTCTGCCTGGGTTCTGCTTGAGGAGATGGGAAAACTGTTTCAGGGCTGGGTAGTGTGTCCTGTGGCTTTTTTTCATTTCTGGTTTTTAGTTGTGTCTATCCCTCCATGTACCTGTCCAACATACCTGGGGTCTCAGTCTGGAGCCCCTCCAGGGTGCTGTGGGACAAACTGGCCTCCTTATCATCCTTGTCCCCTACCTGTGACTTCACTAATTATGATTCTTCTATTCACTGTCATTTTCTAGTGTAGGTAAATTCTCTTTTCTGCAGGTATCCTTATTCCTTTATTATTATTATATGTTTATACAGTATGTGTGTATTCTTCACTGTAACTTTAGTGGAACCTCAGAGAAGAGCGAGAACAAGAGAAACATATGTTCTGTGTTCAGTTTTTCTTCCCTAGATGTCTACAACTTGTGCTTTTCACTTCATAGTTTGTCCTGGACAGAATACTTGTAGAGATCCACATTGTTTTCATGATTGTGATGAAGTTCTGCATAGGCATATCACAATTTACATGACAAAATATCCTAATTTTGAATCATTTGGAATGGATATGATATTTTATTTTGCATTTTTACTTCTATGCCAAATGAGATTGTAGTATAGTTTTATTTACTTATAGACTCTTTGTGTGTGTGTGTGTGTGTGTGTGTGTGAGGGCCATGGCTTGAGAAGCTTTATATCTTTTTTTCTGATATAAATTAAAACCAGTAATTTTCAACCAGAGGCAGTTTTGTCTACCACAGAACATCTGGAAGTATGTGGAGCCTGTTTTGGCTGTCAGGGCTGACCATGGGAGAGGGATGCTCTGGATGTTTCATGGATGGGATGTTATTAAACATCCTGCAGTGAACCTTCCACAGCTCAAAACTGTCTGGTCCATCAGTATTGGTAGTCTTTTCCTTAATTTTCTCTAGTTTTAGCATGCTTTTGTGAATTCTCATCTAATTAGAGTTTAATGTTGTGTTTTTGAGCTTCATTTGTCATGTGATAGGTTTTCTTTCATGCTTTTATTTTGCGCAGCATTATATGTGAAATTCATTCATATCATGTTCTTTTTCATTGCTCTATTTATTCCACTGTTGGAATATACCGTAACTTTTTTTTTGGTGCTGCCAGGGATCAAACCCAGGACCTGACACACTCCAGGCAAGTACCCTACCACTGAGCTGCACCCAACGTATGAATAGATAAGATAACATCCATTCAGCTATTCATAAACATTTGGGTTGACAGTATTTATGTATTAAGAAGAGTGCTACTATGACTCTTCATGCTGTATCTCTTGATACCTCTTTTATGGGTATTTCTCTGGGGCATTTCCTTAGGAACTGATTTACTAGGGCATGAGGATCCACTTCTTTAACCCAAGGATTATCTAGAGAAAGGTTTCTTTGGAGGGGTGGATGGGACAGGTTCACATTTGTAGCTGGGCTGGCCTGGAACTTATTTTGATTCTCCTGCCTCAGTCTCCTGAGTGCTGGAAGTATAAACATGCACCACCACACCCAGTTCTTAAGAACTTTTTAAATTTTCAAGTGACTTTTGGGCTACTACATGTTTGGCAGTATTGTCAGAGAATATGGCTGTGCCCTCTCAGACTGTCTGATCAGCAGTTAGCTAGAAGTGGCCATTGGTGCTACTGCTGGTTTTGTTTATTGCTATTCCTCTTACCATCCCCATGTCCCTCCCCACCATCCCCCACATGCATCCTTGAGTAGTACTGTCTTGTTTTTTTTCCTAGAATGCATTTGTTTGTGGGGATGTGTACAGTAAGTGTGGAGAGTGGTACTTAGTACTTGCTGTTTTTATCATTCAACAAATGTCTTGATTCCATATATAGCAGTCTGTGTTGGTGTGGAGGACCCCCAATGGTGAACAGACACAGATAGTTTTTGTCTCAATGAAGCTAAAAAGAATTCTCAGTTCACAATTGAATCTTCTTCTGGTTCTTTATACATTTATCTCTGGCATCTGCTGTTATAGATGGAATGTCTGATGCCCAATTCTTGCTTCTCTCTCTATATTCTTTCTTTCCTATCTGAAGGTTGGTATAGTTTTCTCTACAACTGTAAAGTCTGGGTTTTGCCTTTCCATGTCCCTTTGAGGCATCCAGAACCACATGATGTTTTGTAATCTTTCTTTAGCTTGGCAACATTTGTCTCTTTTATTCCTTCCCTTGCATCCTCTGAATGAATATTAGATCTCTTATATTCTTATTATCCATGTTCATTAACTATTCTCTAATTTCCATCTCTTCTGTTTTTTTCCTCCACATTCTAAATGAATGTCACAATTTGGTCTTCATCATAAATGCTTTGTTCAGTCAAGTCTTCATGCTCTCTGGCCTTTTTACTAAATTTTTCTAGCCTTTTTCCTCTTCTTAAAATTCTGTTTTTTTATTTCCCAGAACTGTCTTGTCCTTCACAAAGCAATCTGTTTATTATTTTGTGGATGTAGTGGGTTCTCAATTACCTCTAAAGATTCCAGTTAGATTTTTAAATTGTTTTATTTCCTTCATTCAGTTTTGGCTTACTGCTCACCTTTCAGGTTGTCAGTTTTCTTCAGCTGCCTTTGTTTGTCTACTCATTTGTTGATGTGACACAGTTGTGTATGGGGTTCTAGCATGGGTGCCATGCCCTTCCCCATGGGTCTGCAGACCTGCGATGAAGATGGAGAGGAGCTAGCAGGTGAGGCGTCCAATGCCTGAGGAAAAGGAAAAGACAGTCTATGGAGAGATTTGCTGCTGTGTCGAGTGCTATTTAACATGTTCTTTTTTCTCACGGGTTCTGGTCCTATAGTAAGAGGCTGTCAAGATAGGCTTTCCTTAGAAGAGAGTGATCCTTACCAACTGAATTTGGGACAAGTACAGCAAAGAATGTGTGATCCATCTGAGAAGTCACCCTCCTACTTCTCTAGCAGTCCTTGCCATTCTCTGGACCAGAAGTAGCTTTCTTAAGACCAGCAGCCTGCTTGCGTCTGCTGTCTTCTGCCACGTAGTTTTGTTTGACCATTTGTACCCTTCTTGTGTTTGTTGTTTTTCTAGTTCAGCAATGAATTTATCTTTTCTAGTAAAATTCTTCTGTTATTTCACTGGGGTTCTGAAAAGGCCAGGCCACATTTTGAAACAAAGCTCATCTTAGGATTTCACAACCCTCACTGGCCCTGTATTTTGGTTAAATTACTTTTGAGGGTGGAAGGTAGTTTGCTCAGTTTGGGGTTTTTGTTTTTGCTTTCATTTGTAAAGTAAAAGACAGAGACTAGTTTAGTCACAGACAAGGCTACATGTCAGAATCACCTCAAAGAGCGTTTTTTTTGTGGGGGGGGTACCGGGGATCGAACTCCGGTCCTTGTGCTTGCAAGGCAGGTGCCAGAACCACTGAGCCAAATCCCCTGCCCTCAAAGAGCTTTTTGAAAGGATTTTCTGGGGAGAGTTCTGAAACTAGCATTTTAAAAATGCTCTCTCAGTCATTCATTGATGAGCGCACACTTGGATTTGGACTTTTAAGCTAAGCATGTTCTTTAGATACCAGAAACAGTCTGGTTTAATTTAGTGAAATGAAGAAAGGGTGAATTTCAGCATTTTGGGAGCTGCTGCTTGGTTCCTTTTCTCATTTAGTTTCTAGGAGACAAATAATAAATATCTAAGACCATGCAGATTTAAAACAAATACAAGTCTATTCTTCATGGGTGTGTGTGCCCTTTATGAAAATTTCTAGCTGACCAATCTAGAAGAGTTATATCTTTTTAGATAATGATTTTCTTCTCAAGAATTGCATACTCAGGAGGTTCTAACAGATGCTTTGTTACTGCTGAGATCTTTGTCTGATGTGATCTCTGGATCTTTGAGATATTCTAGCTCCTTCCTCGGCTCACTTTTATGGTTAAAGATGCGTTTCTAGGAGAACTGTGTGCTTGGGCCCAGCAAACTTGGCCTTTTGAAATATGCCAGAACTGAACATGAAGGTGCTTCCTAAAACCCTATCAGATTCATTTGTGATGAGCAGTAAGTTATGTCTTACAGAGAAGTGTTCTGTAGTAAATAACATGGTTTGAAAAAGAACATTGGTTCTTAAGTGTGATTATTTTTTAATTTTTAGTTTTTATGAAGTGCCTTTTCCTTAATAACACGCCTGACCTTTTCACATGTAAGGCAGTTGAATTTAAAGATTCAATCTTTTCAAGTTAAAAAGGTAGATACTCAAGGAGTCAATAGCTTGGAATATTTATTATAAACAAAATTGTATTTAAAAGACTTTTTCAGTTTTGCTTTGTATTTGTGTGATTACTTTTGTTTATTTGTAAGTCATCTGTTAAGCTGAATTCTTAAAAAGTTAACTTTTGCCAGGGGATTTAGTTCAGTGGTTCTGGCATCTGCCTTGCAAGCCTAAGGACCCAAGTTTGATCCCCAGTACCAAAAACAAAAAACAAAAAACTTAACTTAAAAAGAAGCTGATAAATCTTACTTGTCAAATGAAATCTGGATTTGGAAATGAATTTTTTAATTTTAACAAGCTCTCTGTTAATGGAAGGTGGTAACAGGTGATTGTTAGTTTATCTTGCAAGCTGTGGCCCTGCTCCTCTGAGTACTCAGCGTGTGCACATTTGTTATGTGGATCCCTAGCAGGTTGCTTTCCGTTTCAGAATGGGACGACAGAAGAAATGACTTCAGAGGAGGAGGAAGAGGAAGAGATGGCTGAAGTAGGTATTTATGTAACAATAACATTTTATAGATGTCTGCGTTTTTGGACATTGTAGTAATTCACTGATCTTTTAAAATTAAAGTTAATGTAGAATAATGAAAAACACATGGTATTTGGAGTGAAATATAATTCTGAATACTGGCTTTATCTTTTAATTATTGATGAGCTTTTGAACAGATAATTTATCTGAATTCCTTGAATTTGATCTCCCAGAAATTAAAAGCTTTTTAACAATTGGTAATAAAGTTATACTTGCATTTAATAGTAATCAGTATTTAACTTATATTTGGTCATTTTTAGGAAAAACTACTAAGTTTAAAAAGTTCTGCATTTGTCTTTTCTTAAAAAGAACAAGTAATTTATTTTGTTTTATGCTGCTGTAATTAGAACACTTGATTAGATAATTTGTAAAGAACAGAAAGTTAAGCCAGGCAGTGGCTCATTCCCATAATACCAGCTACCTGGGAGGCTGAGGCAGAAGGGTAACAAAACCCTGTCTCAAAGTAAAAAATTCAAGAAAGTGCTGGTGAAGTAACTCAGTAGCCATAGTACTTACCTAGCATGCCTCAGCCCAAGAGTTCAATTCACTGCCTGGTTCTGAAGGCTGGGAAACCCAAGATCAAGATGCTCTCTTGGTGTCTTTTGAAGGCTGTTTTGAAGGGATAATAGAGCAAGGTAGCCAGAGGCTATTGGGAGCCTCTCACAAGTGCCTTAATCTCATTTCTGAGAGAGGAGCCCTCTGGCCCAGTGGCCTCTTCATGGTCCACCTCTCTACCATCATGTGACAACACCTAAGTCTGGAGAGGGCACATTGAGATCACAGAAAGCTTAGTAGAACAGATTCTGCTGACATGGAGTTAGCTGTCATTGGTACAGCTTCAGAGGTTTCCAGGCTCTAAAGCTTTGCATTTAATGAAAACTTGAGAAGGGAGATCTGTTTCTGTGTTGCCAGATTAAAAGTCTTCATTTTTTGTTTGTTTTTTTGAGACATGGTCTCACTATGTAGTTCAGGCTGGGCTTGAGTTTACTATGTAGCAAAGCCTAGCTTTGAACTCACAGCAATACTCCTGCCTCATTCTCTCATGTACTGGGATTACAGGTGTGCATAACTATGTGTGGCAGGAGATTTTAATTATAAAACTTTTTTTTTCTATTTTGGATCTTAATTGAGGCTTTTACCTTATTTTCTTTATTTAAAATATTTTAATCTAATAAACACTTTCAGAATGCCTCAACTAGAGAAGCAGTAGGAGGTTTATTTGGTGAATCTGGGAATAAAATAATTTTTATAATTGTCCACTTAGAATGACATTTAAAATAGACAGTTTGTATTTGCGTTTTATTAACCCTTTTCCATGGGTCTTCTATACAGTGAAGAAGACATTATACTCAAAGTTCACATACCTTTCCTTTTTTCTCATGAAAAACAAGGGACAGCAGCATTTAGGGCACCCTAGAATAGTTGGAAACTGGACTTCGGAGGTGACTGATTGGAGTGGGTAAAAAGGTGCTCCAGGCTGCAAAAATTAATGTGGAGAAGCCCCCAACAGCCTTGGGTGTGTGTGATGTGTATTGGTGCACTGGGTGTTGTCCCTGCAGTATGGGAACGTGAGGTGTTAAGAGTTGTGGAAAGCAAGGTTGGCTAAAAAGAGCAGAGAGGTAAAAGTTTGGAATTAGAGACAGACATTTCCATTCATTGTCAGTGTTGCAAGGAAGGCAGAATAGTGTACTAAGAATATTGTTTTAGAAAGGTAATGATCAACTATTTAGGAATGTGTAGATTAGGCTTCAAGTGGAGTTTTGTCAATGGCAGCATGACTGAGGGTGGAGATGTAGGGAACAGACTGGCCAAGGGCATTCCTTGAAGGAAACAGAGTAGGCAGGAAGACCAGGGCTGAAAGGTGCTTGCCAGCAGAAATCAGTGCGACAGGGCCAAGGAAATGGCATCCCAAGAAGACTGCTGAGTGAGGGAGAAGGTGGTCCTAGCCTGGTCTAGAAATCACAGCAAATTAGTCTGCTTTGAAAATGGAGATAATAAAGTATTCCTTCAGAGATTTTGGCAGTTAAAGCAGAGAGAAGTAAGGTACTTGAAAAAGTTAAGATTCTTAAAATTTTGTGTAGATTTATATATGATGATATGGTAAAGATGTTGGTCTAGGGGTATTATTCAAGTTCTTTTTCTAACTTTTTCCTATAAAAGTAAATTGGTATTTACTACAGAAAACTTGGAAAGCACTAAACATATGTTCCCAGAGAAAACAGTTATAGAATAAATCTCTTGTTTTAGTTTTATTTGATAGGGTCTTACTAGGCAGTTCAGGCTGTTCTTGAACTCAATATGTAGCTCAGGCTGGCCTTGAACTCTGGTGATACTCCTGCCTCAGCCTTCCGAATGCTGGGATTTCAGGAATGTACCACCACACTCGGCTGGTCTTTCTTCTTCAATGCAATTATTTTGGCATAATCAGGATTCTGTATATTTCATTTTCTATTTTTTATTTTGATTTTTTTATTGATAAAAGAAGAAAATGCTTAAGCTCTGCTGATATTTTAATGGCTTCCTAGTATTCTATTGAATTAAATGTTTTGCTGGTTTTTGCACATGCAGATTTTGTGTTTGCTTTTATGGTTATCAGGATGAAATAGGCATTGTTGTGCCTATATTTCTGTTCACATTTATTAGAAATCATGTTTCTAGAACATAGTATAAATAGTTTAGGTACTTGATACCTGCTGCTAAGTTGTTTGAGAAGGTCCTTGTAATAAATGGGAGACTTAACAGATGGCATATCTGATAATAATTTTGACCTTGTAAATTTATTAAATCTGCCTTATTGTGAGTCTAGCTTTTAAAGAAAATATAGACTGTTGGGGCTGGGGGTTTAGCTCAGTGGTTCTGCCTCCTGCCTCGCAATCACTCGGTTTTGAGTTCGATCCCCGGTACCAAAAAAAAAAAAAGAAAGAAAAAGAAAGTATAGACTGTTGAAGGAGAAAATCTTTTGTATTGAATATGGAGAGTTTTTGCCCCTCCCTGTAGAATAGATTCACCATCCTCTCTTTCTTGTTCCCTTTTTATTCCATTTCAGAATAATTTAACTTTTGGCATGAGAAACTACTAAAGAAAAATAACTCAAATAAGAATGTTTTCCCTTTTCTAGGATGTAGAAGACTTGGATCACTATGAGATGAAGGAAGAAGAGCCTATTAGTGGGAAACAGTCAGAGGATGAAGGAATTGAAAAAGAAAATTTGGCAGTATTAGAGAAAATTAGGAAGACTCAAAGACAAGACCATTTGAATGTGAGTATGTGTAAATACCTAGAACCTGGACTTCAGTGTTTAAGTAGATACCGGGTAACACTGGACAGATTACTCAGATACCCATTGCAGCTGCCCCTCTTACACCCCTGCCTCAGAGGTAGATTCAGTGATATGTGCTATTGCCTTGGGTACCTCTCCTCTCTTGACATCTACTTTCTATCCTGTTCATCTCTTCATGTCCTGGGACCCTTCTGCTGCTCCCCCTTGACTGTCTCCTTCCTACCTCTGCCTGTTAATGCTGTATTCTTTACTTATCTCCCCTAGTGGGATCCATACATTCAGAGCCAGACTCTCCTACAGTCTGTTCAGATTTTTTCCTCTGTGAAGTTGACCTTGGGCCTGTCCTGCCCTGACGAAACCCAAAAGTCACTTTTCTCTTTTGGCTTAATAACTGTCATGTGCAGCACCTAGGAGTGTGGAACAGTTTGGTGACAGACACTGTGGGGCTTCTGTTTTCTCAACTCTACGTGTAGACAGACACTGCATACCTTTTGGGTAACTACTGCAATAAATGAGAATGTGTGTGTGTGTGTGTGTGTGTGTGTGTGTGTGTGTGTGTGTGTAGAAATATGTATGTAAATACACTATATACATATGTATAAACAGTGCCCAGAGAAGAGACACATCGAATGCCATTTTGGCTGTCTCCTCACTTAACACTTCTGCCTTCTCCTGGAGCCACATATCAGCTCCCTCAAGTCCAGGACCCGTTGCTTTGTCTTGGACAAACCCAGGAAATGTATTGTTTTGTGAGTAAGTGCCAAGAGCACATTATTTTCTCTGCTTCAGTCTTACTATATTAATTTAATTGGCAGATCTTTTTTTTTTCTTGGGTACCAGGGATCAAACTTGGGCCCTTGCACTTGTGAGGCAGGTGTGGGAAGCAGTGAGCTAAATCCCCGGCAGGTCTTTTTTTAATATAGAAAAATAATGTAGCCAACCTAGTATCTTAATAAAGATTAAAATAAGTTTGTGATACTTGAATCAATATTTTACCATACTTGCTTTCTTTTGATTAGTTCCAGTTTGTATGAATTATGGTCAGAATAACTACAAGTTATTAAACACTTTCAAATGATAAACATAATGCTTAATATTTTATATGTATTTTCTAGGTCTTTTCATTTAATCTTTTTTTTTTTTTTCTCGGTACTGGAGATTGAACTCAGGACCTTGCATTTGCCAGGCAGGCGTGGTGCCACTGAGCTACATCCCTGGCCCTTCATTTAATCTTTGTAACCACTGTATAAAATAGATGTTCTACGTATTTTGTAGATGGGAAAGTTAAACCAGTTCAAGGTTATATAGCTAGGAAATATCTTTGTAGGCTATTTTTTCCCCTCACAGTAAAATGTAGCTCTTAAAATCTTTAATTTTACCTGATCAAAAATAGTTCCATATTCAGTTTTAGGATGAGACATACACTGACAAGAACTGAAACCAGTTGCATGAAGGCAAACATGTATTTCATTTTTTTAGTATGTAAACTAGACCGTCAGTATAACATTCTTGCTTAGTCTTATTAATGGAACTGTTTCAGTTAATAATGTGCTATAGTGAAGGTCTTCTAGTATTTTCAAAAATTAGAGTTTGGAATAGACTCATACTGAATTCTAGAATATCACAGAGTCCATGATGGTCTGGATGTGTTAGCTGGACACCTCCCCTCCCAATAAACAGTAAACAAACCAGACTTTTATGTTCCTCTTGAAACTTCATAATCTTTCATTTAATTGAATTTCTTCAATTACTTAAAATGCTGAGTGGTGATCCATTTTTATAACCTTTTTGTAAACTTTATATCAGGTTCAATGACTTTGAATCTTTAATGACTTAGGAGACCCTGTAAACAGCAGGTTTTCTGTTTCAGGGTGCAGTGTCTGGGTCTTTGCAAGCTTCAGATAGACTTATGAAAGAGCTCAGGGACATATACAGATCACAGAGTTACAAAACAGGTAAGGACCACCGGGTCCCTGCTGTCTATATTCTGCTGCTCTTTGCTGTTTTCAAATAATGTCATTCCTTGTAACTGGACAGCACTGGAAATAGTTATTAATTTTATTTTAAGGATGTTGAAACTCAAATTTAATCAAATTCCAGAAGCTATAAGAGGTAAAATAGGATGTTTGGATTTTTTTTAAATCAGTGTTTTTATAGATACATCATAATTTTTTCCCTTCCTAATATTTAACTCATAAAATTTTTATCTTCCGGCAAAAGCATGAGTAATGCTGCTTTGTAAAGTAAGTAGGGTTGAAAAAAAAAAAAAATATGGTACTGGGGATCAAAGCAGGCGGTGGAAACATTGAGCTAAATCCCAGGCCTGGGTTGATATATTTTATTGTAGAAAGAAAGAACTATTGCTAAATTGATTTTATTTTGCCCTTTTTTTCACAACATAACAAACCCCTGAAAGGGTAATTATGGTATTACTTTTAAATAAACTAGATGGATTTTAAACATTTTTAATTAAAAAAATTTTTTTTGCTATTTTATGGTTTAAGAGTATTATTACCTACTGAGACTTAAAATACTGTGGAGACTCTCTAATTAGAGGAAAACTCATATTGTTAGAGTGCTAAATAAGAGAAAGAGCCAAGCCTTAATTTGTTGGAGAAGATAGCATTATGATCATTCAGGAATTCTGAGTGAGCAAATAAAAATTATTAAAATTACCTTAAAAAGAAAAGCCAAATTCTGCTTTGTAGAGTATAAAATAGAGCACAAAAAGCCAAATATCTTTCTGAGTTATTAGAAGTGTGGGAGTCCTGATAGTTTATCTTATAAGAAGTCTAAACATCTATAGAAGCCTAAAAGTTTATTTGTAGAATACTACCTAGTTAAATATTTGAACACTTGGTTTTATCTTTGAATGTTAAGTGATTATCTATTTGTTTTAGTGTTGTCTATATTGGCAAAAAATAACAAGATATTAGGTGGATTAGGTTAAATTATGGTATATGCATAAAATAAATTACTATAGAGAGATTGACAATAAACTTAATATATATTGTCTGAGAAGTCCCAGAAAGTTGAAGATTAAAAACAATGTAAGGATTCAATTTTGTATAAATGTTTCTATGTACACACAATTTATGTATATATGGTTTAACATAAACTGTATTTTTCAAAGTTAATAAGCAGTTCCCAAAGTCCTTAATCCTGTTGATGGTTTTAATTATCTGTTAAGGATGTATGACAGTTTATTTGCAGTATATCTTAGACATTCCATTTAATAGCAAAATTTCTAGCTGTTGTTGGCTGCATAATAAGGTAGAGAGTGACCAGATGCTTTATCTTCCCAGGGATCTATTCAGTGGAGCTCATAAGTGACAGTCTATACGAGTGGCACGTGAAGCTGCAGAAGTAAGTGGCTCTGATGCCAACCACTCCTGTAACATTTGACCATGTTTTTAATAAAGTGAGGAGAAAAAGGGAGCAGCTGTGAAGTAAGGTGTTTCATGGAGTTTGTGAGACAGTGGCAACTTAGAAACCAAAATGTGTTTAGTAACCTGAGGCTGACTGATAACCAGTTTATTTATTTTTAAGTTTATGTTTGAAATAAGGGATTTGGGTAGGATCTGTGTATGTAGAACAGTTGTAGACAAATCTTGATTTTGGTAGTTAGTGACTCAACTTTTTATGGTTTTGATAGTGGCAATTTTTTTCCTTGGAAAACTTTGGCTAATATAACTTTAGGAAATCATTTTTTTTGCAGTTTTTCCCTTTTTTTGAGGAAATTATGAACTGTGACTTTTTCTTTGGACTGTTGATTTTGTATCCCTGTATTAATTTCCTTTTGGGCTGGGTGTGGTAGCCCATGCCTGTAATCCCACCACTTGGGAGGCTGAGGCAGGAGGATCGCTATGAGTTTGAGACCAGCCTAGGCTACATAGTGAGTTCCAGGTTAGTCTCAACTACATAGTGAGACCCTGTCTCCCCCCTCCCTCCAAATTTCCTTTTTGGGCTTAAATTCCTAAGGAGCTAGAGGCTCCAGTGAGTTATTTTTATCTCTTGTACTGACTCACTTTTTAATTTAGTGAGAAAAATTCTCTTCTGTTTGAACTGGCTTTTGTTTTGTTATTCTTAGGGTTGATCCTGATAGTCCTTTGCACAGTGATCTTCAGATCTTAAAAGAAAAAGAAGGCATAGAATATATTTTGCTTAACTTCTCTTTTAAGGTAAGAAAATAGTACTGGGGCTCCATATGCTTCTAATGGGAGTGTATATTTGTACAACTGCTTTGGAAAACAATTTTGTAATATTTGTACAGAAGATAAATATACCTATAGTTAAGGAATACCTTATAGTTAAGGAATTCTCTAGGAATCTGCTCTTTGACAAATGAGTATTTAGGCACACCAAGAGACAGACACAAAAATGTTCAGAGAAGCATTGTTTATAACAGCCCAAACAGAAAAAGTCCAAGCTCCAATAAAATGGAAAACTATATCATTCATAAAATGGAATACAGCTACATCCAAGATGGATGAATCTTAAATAAACTGCTAAGCAAGAGAAATCAGACCCTTAAACTTGGTTTGTACAATTCCATTTATATATCGTATTGAGTTTAGAAATAGATAAAACATATTGTTTAGGGAATGCATTCTCATTGGAGACTGTATCACCTGATTGGGGTGAAAATTGGTCCTTAGAGTGAAAAAAATCTTTAATATTACAGTGACCTTGGCCCTGCAAGGGGCCTCAAAACATAAACCAAGATGTAGCTCTATAGTGTTAAAAATTCCATTGGGCAGGTAGGGTGGGCAAACGAGAGAAAAAAGCACTTTGCACAAAAATGAAAAGAACACTAAGAAATACAGATTCATCCCTGGCATTAAAACTGTCAAGAAGAGCAAGCAGACTGTGCTTTACATTCAGGTCAGGATGAGGAGCCCATCTGGAGTTGTGAGCCAAAAAGGACATGTACTTTACAACAACTTGTTAAGTGTACTTTCCTTTTTTATTCATTTTCTGGACTTCCACGTTATATTCAGTAGTTATTTTTAAGATGCTAAAAATAAAGGTTAAAAAGAATAGCAAAGGAATATAGGTAAAATGTTAGTGAGTTATTATGAACTATGGATAAGCTGTAATGGTTTAAAATCCTTAATATTACTGACTCTTTAGCTTTAAAAAACTAGAAAATATTTTAAGGAGTTAATATTTGAATTATATGGGGCTTCTTTTTTACCTGTTCTTTTAAATTGAGAAGAAAAAATTATGTAACGGTTATCTTCTAGATCAATGTTTTTCCATTTCAGTGAGGTAGACTAATGGTTTAAAATAACTGGAAACATCTAAAATGTGATTCCTGTTCTTCAAGAGAGATCTTTCTGGAGGTGGGAGATTAGTGTTATAAGGCCATTGGACTTCAAAAATAGTGGTGAAAATTCTGGAATCTTACCTTTATAGAGAAAGAGCCGTTAGAGATTTTTATGGATGGTTGTCATTGATCTCTCAGACTTTTCATTTTGTGTTAAACAGTCATTATGCCTCTGATAGCAGACTAGGGATTAGATAGGGTAGAATGGATTTCTGGGAGACTAGTTAGGGCTTTTCACTTAGCTGGAAATGGTGAAGACTGATGTAGGGTGGTGATAGTAAGAGTGAGAGTAGATGGACATGATATGTTTTGGATGAAGAAAGTTAAGATGAAATGATACTTCCTTTATATTTAGGAAAAGAGTGGCAGCAATTTTCTGAAAGCTTTTTATGAGGGTTTTGTAAGGCATGCTTTTCTTTGGAGGTCTATCTTATGACTATACTTTCATGAAATAGCCCAAGAGTGATAGTTCCCTCTGTTTGGTATTGTAGAAAGTGCATCCATGTCCGTTGGGCTATTTTTTAAGAATGTGACTCTGGTGTTTACCTACTGCACATGCTGATAACACTTCACTTTTACTAATTCCTATAGGACAGTGAATGAAATGGTTAGGCAAAACCAATCAACCAGCCATGAAAAACTAGGGAAGTTATTTGTGAAAAGATTTTTAAAAATGTAAAATATTTTAACTGAAAATAATATTAAATCACACATTCATGTGTCCAACACCAAGCTTATGAAATAGAATCTTAAAAGTACCTGAAGTCCCAAGTATGACCCTCCCTGTCACTTCCTCCTTGAGAGGCATTTTTTAAAAGAATATGAAGTCTTGGCCAGGAGGACTTGTGACTACAGATTCACATTAATTATATTTTCCTGCTCTAGATAGAACTTCAGGGAAGGAATGATCTGGGAGGTAAACCGTTGAAGGTGTAGTGGATTTGTGTTTCTGGACCATGGCTCCTGACAACAGAAAGGGCTGGAGTATTTTTTAAGAGGCCTGGGGAGAAGGTGGTCTTCTTGTGTTAACTGACATTGTGGGAAGGACCTTATGCCAAATTAGCAAGTTATTAGTATCAGGAGTCACAGACTAGAGGCTAGCAGGATGACTCAGCAAGATTCACAGGAAGGAGCCAGAACTATATACACTTAATGGTCTCAGTTACCCATGGTGACAACTTGAGAGTTGCAAATGATGAGAAAAATAGAGCTTGAATTAGAACACAGTCATGGGAATGAGACCTGGTCAGCAGCTTCATAAATCTGATGTGCTGTGCTTTTAAGGAAATGAGTTTTCTTACTCGTTGGGCCACATCTGAATTACTGAATTGAATTTCAGGGTGGTACTTTAAGAAGGGTTTATTTAGACAAATCTAAGTTTATGTAGAGAATAGTAACCAAGAGTGGAAAGAGGTTCTAGTCTATGTCATAAGATAGCTGGTTAAATTGTGGATTTGGAGGTGAGACAGTCCCTTCAGCAATCTGAAGGACTGTATAGTTGAAAGCATTAGTTTTGTTTTTTGTGAACACAGAATTCATGAGTCAAATTATAGAGGCAGTTTTTAACTCAGTATAAGCAAATGATTTGTAATTATTTAGAGTCATCTTGTGACAGTCTTAAAAATAGAATGTTTTTCATCCTTTGAATGCCAAGGTGCTAAGTGGATAATTTAGATAACTTTATGACATCTTTGTATAGCCTGAGTTTCTCATTTCTGAGCTAATATACTAACATAACTCAAGTTTCCATTTTCATGATCACCTTCAACTTTTTTTTCTTTTTTGGGTAAAGAACTCCTTTTTATTTCTGTAAAATCTTGATTAGTTGAGTTCCAGGGTATAGTTCATGGAGTAGAATCCCTAGGTTTTCATACAGAAGAATTATTCTAAAGAATCAGTTGGAGATAATTCTCAATTAACATAGGTTTTGTAGTCACCTGTTTGGCATGACATATTTAAAGGGTAAATAATAAAAGATTAAATGTGTGGTTTTATACCAAGCTTTGTAACAATGGTTTTCATTATGCTTCTTTCATTACATTATAAATGCTAAGCTGCTTAATAGGTTATCATAGGTGCCATTCAAGTTGGTATCTTGTGTAGGTAGATTCTTCACTTTCTGTTGTGCATTCTGTGAATAAGAAAATATCTATTTTTATCCCTCTCCCCCCAGCCAGGGGTTGAACATAGAGCCTTCTCACTGAGCTGCATCCCCAGGGCAAAATTCCGCCTCCCATTTTTATTTTGAGACGGTCTCACTAAGAGGCAACTTAGTTGCTCATTGGCCTCAAAGTTGTGATCTTCCTGCTTCAGCCTCCCAGCGTGCTGGCTTTGTTTCATTTTGTGATGTATTTTCATTAAGTATTTTTCTGGGTTGGTAGTTCCTTTCTTTCGGCATCTTGAAGCTACCATACTCTTTATTGTAACCTCTGTTCTTTCTCTTGAACTACTTAATAGTGGTTAAATCTTATGATATCTCCTGACCATTCATTGCTGTGACAGAAGCCCTAAGATAAACAGTTTAAAAGAGGAAAGAGAGCCTGGCGTGATGGTGCACACCTGTAATCCCAGCATTTGGGAGGCTGAGGCAGGAGGATCGCTGTGAGTACAAGACCAGCCTGGTCTACATACTGAGTTCCAGGTCAGTCTCAACTACATAGTGAGACCCTGTCTCAAAAACCAAAAAAAAAAAAAGGAAAGATTTATTTTGAGGAGAAAGGGTGGGAGGGGACAAAGCACAGCTTCCAGAAGTACCCCCATGGACCTCCTGTAGTAAGGCCTTGTTCCTAGAATTTCCTACCACCTCCTGAAACACCAGCTATGAGGACGGTCAGGAGCCAAGCCTTAACAGTCCTGCACCAATTTTGGAAAGTGCTTAGCTCTTTGGTTCTGTTTTCTTCTCCTTCTAGGACTCAATGTGTGTGGTAAACCTTTTCATTGTGTTATCTTGTGTCTTGTTTTTTTCCACCTTTTTGCTTTCCTAGTTTCACTTTGGATGTTTCTGATATATTTTCCAGTTTATTGACTCTTTTCTACTAAGATCCTGCTGTAGTTAAACTCAGTCCATTGAATTATTAATTTCAGTTATTCTGTCTCTCAATTTCAGAATTTCCATTTGGTTCAGTTTTATGGTTTGCTGCTCTCTGCCAGGTTTTCAACCTTGTCTTTTTCTTCCTTGAACGTATTCATAGCTCAGTCCTTGTGGTTTTGTGCCTCTGGCTTGCTTCTCTGGTTTTTTTTATTGTATTATTTCTAAGTTTCCTATAGCTGCTTATTTTTAGTGATAGACACTGTATATGAAACATTGCATTGTGGATCTACAGCATTGGATGATGTTCTACAGAGAGGACTGAGGTTTGCCCCTTTCAGGGTTGTGGGCAGTAGCACTGTGGGCTGGACTCCTTCCATCAGGGGTTGAGCTGATTTAAAGTTGGGCTTGATTTCTGCTAGGGAAGTTGATAGTTTGTCTTTAGGGACCTAACCTAAAGTATAGATTTACCAGTGCCTCTCCTAGATGGACTGATTCTAATTTTTTATCTCACCAGTCCTAACTCTCTGAGTTCTACTCATTTTGTTAACTAATTCTCCTTCTCTTTTGTAGTTGAAGAAAAACCAAGGGGAAAAAGGCCCTTTCTGTGGTGTTCCTCTTTTTCTTTCTGCACACAGCCCTGTCCTGTAATTGCTAAATTTTGCCCATCCTTTCTTGTTACTAGCCCGAAATCTATTACTTTAATGATTCCTTTGTATGGGTCTATTAGGAATGGAACCACTTAGTGAAATAAATTTACCAAGACACCATTCTATTTGGGCGTGATCTTAACTTCGTTTTTATTTGTTTTGGTTTTTGTTTCATCTTACTTGTTGGTATTGATTTATAACTGTCATTATCAGATAATAAATACATACATTCTTTATTGATGATTTTTAAATCTTCTAAATAGTATAGTATTAAGGATGTCCTTGAAATTAAACTTGCTTATTTGCTTTTTAGGATAACTTTCCATTTGATCCTCCATTTGTTCGAGTAGTGTTACCTGTTCTCTCAGGGGGGTAAGTTTAAGTGATTTTTTTTTTTTTTTTTTTTTGGTAGTGTGCGTGGGAATCATTTGTAGAGCTAGTTAAAACACTGGGAGGCCTAGATTGCTAGACCTTTGTCTCAAGTTTTCTGATTTAGCAGGACCCAGGTGGGGGCTGAGAATTTACATTTCTAAGAAATTCTCAGATGAAGTTGATGCTGCTACTTTGGGGGCCACATTCAGAGCCATGGTATAAATCCTTACTATCTTATAGGTAGAATTTTTAATGGTTCCTATTAATATATATTTATCATAAAAACCTAGTGCTTTTCAAATATGGATTGTGGTTGAGGACATGAGTTCTGGTTGGAGTGGTTCCCACATGCTGGGCCCCTCAGCTGAGCCTCTAGGAAGGGCTGGCTCCCACAGCCTGTGGAGCTGGCCCCTGCCTTGCAGTGGAGTGGCTGCAGTTGAGTGGAATCAAGTGGCAATTGTTGTGTGCTTCGATGTTGTAGTGATTCTTTTTCATGGATAGAAGTCGTATGGAGGAGAAGAAAACGAATTTATACCTAGTTCAGTTATGAAATGTGTAGACTGCCAACATAGAAGCAATTAAACTAATTTGAGAATTTTCGCTCAACTGACTCATCTACTTTGTGAGAGAATCTATATTCTAGTAATGAAATCTAAAAGTAATCTCACCCTTAATTTGATCTTTTCTGTGATTGAGACAGGAAGGGATACATTTAGGTTAAAAATGTGTGTTAACTACTACAGAGACCTTTCTCTGAAGAGGTTTGCTCTTAAGTCCTTACAGAATATTTAGTTCTATTTGATTTACTTTTTTATATGTATTATGGGATCCAGTCCTATTAAGAACTGTTTCTCCATATAGGTAGAATGTGTATTAGCTGTGGCGTTGATCCTAGGGATGAGGTCTGTTTACAAAGCTCAGACAAAAGAAGGTGGCTTTTCAAAAATTCAGTATTTATGAATGTGCCGAGCCCATTCTGACTGATATAACACCATAAAATTTTGCTGTGCTCCTGAAAGAGCTCACTTGCCTGATCCTTGCTACCTAGTCCTTGCCACATTTCCCAGAATGCTCTGTGAGTACCAATCCTGGGATGTTAACAAGGGTATGTTTTGAAAGGACTGCAGGAGCAGGCTCATGATATTCATTACCGACTGACCTCGTGGAACCTAAATGTGATTTTTCTTAGATGTTAAACAAACAGCTTTTCCAAATCTGTTTAACTCATAATTATTTCGCCCTATGGCATCTGAGAAGAACAGGTCCTCTGATTTACTTTTTGGGAAATGCTTCTTTATTAGGAGTCTAAAACTGAATGATTCTCCAACATTTTCTGCTGCAGAGCAAGAAAAGGTGTAGTAATCTCTTAGGGATAGACCCTAGAGGTCTACATATCCCCATGTAAAAGCTTGGTTCTATCTGATAGATCTGTTACAGAACTGATCTCAGATATACTATTGTGATGAGGGCGCAAAGTAATTGATTGAGCATAAAACAATTGTTTAGAATTGTGTAAAATTTCATTTTGGATTTAAAGCTTCCCTATAGTGTTTTGAATTAGAGAGTAAGAGTGTTTTCCTCTCACAAAACCTTATAATCAGTTTTGAGAACTGAATGTTGAGTAATCCAGCCAAATATTTACATATACAAAGTAAACATAGACTGAAAGATGGTAAATTTTTAACTTTGGTGTCTCTTGCTCCCAGTGTCAGCTTTTTGCTACCTATCAAGCCATAGTTTTTATTTTTTCATAGTTTAAATAGTGCTGACATTTTAACTTACAATTGTGCAGCATCCTGGATCACAGATAGGTCCTTTTTTTTTTTTTTTTTTTTTTTTCCCT
>NW_022900937.1:25791658-25808353 GCF_012274545.1 Fukomys damarensis | reverse complement strand
GCAGGCTCCTGACAAGGATAGGGTCTTTTTTTTTTTTTTTTTTTTTTACCATCTCTCTGATAAGCAGACTTAAATGTGAGTATTGGATTCATCTTATTTTACCTGGCTAGAAAGATGGGAATAATACTAAGGAAACATTATAGAAAGATGAATGCTGACAGTGGACACGTGGTGCTGCTGGAGCCTGGAAGGATGTAGCACTTGCTGAGAGCCCATGCTAGGACATAGCACTTAGAGAACCCATGCTGTGTCTCTGGCTGAAGTGTGGGAGCTGAAGCTGGCACACAAGAAGGGAATGGAAAGAAGAGTGAAATGTGGACGCTTATTTGAGGCAGGATTAAGGTGAACTGGTCTTTAGCATCAACTGTTAAATGAAGAGAGATATTTATTTATTTTTTATTTATTTATTTATTTTTTTCTACTGGGGATTGAATTCGGGTCCTTGGGCTTGCGAGGCAAATTGCAGAACCACTGAGTTAAATCCCCGGCCTGAGAAAGTATTGACATAAGGTTACCTAAATAATTTGAAATACTGAAAAATACAGAACTTGTAATCTCAGAATCCAGGAACAGCTTAATAACCTTCTGTGAATCTGTATAGATTACTGAGTAGTGTTTGTTACATGTTTTATATCTGAGCTTTATCAACTACCCTATTTCTCTATTTCTTGTCATAGCCAAGCTTTTAAATAACAGTTGCATTGTGATACAATTCACATACAACTCATTCTCTTAATGTATAAAACCCAGTTGTCTTCAGTATATGCAGAGTTGTACAACCATTACTACTACCTAACTTCAAAACATCTTCATCACCTTAAAAAGAAACACTATACCTATTAACATTTATCCTTCTTTCTCACCATGGACCCTGCCAGCACCATTCTCTGTAGATCTGTCTATTCTGGACATTTCATATACATAGAATAATACCAAAGATGACCTTTTGAGTGACTTCTTTTATGTAATGATAAATTGAATGCTTGAAGAGGTTGAGTTTAGAATAGTACTTGCTATAACACTTAAAGCTGGGTGTAGTGGTGCATGCCTATAATCCAAGTACTCTTCGAAGCTGAGGCAAGAGAATTGTAAGGTCAGTTCCAGCCTGGGCAACTTAATGACTTCATAAGACCTGTCTCAAAAATTAAAAAGGACTGGGGATGTGGCTTAGTATGAAGACTCTGGGTTCAATCCCTGGTACCACCAAAACAAACAAAAAAAGCCATGAGCAATTGAAACTTTTTAAAAGTTGAAAACATTGCTTTGCCCATAATAAGCATATTATTTTCCTTAGATAATCTTCAGAATTTTTTTTTAAAGCATCCTTGAACTGTCCTAACATTCATCATGAACCTTTTGGAGGCAAAGAGCAGTAAGAGTTGGGAACACATATTGAAGGAATGAATGTAATGCAACACAGAAATAGAATTGGCCACTTCTTGTAGGCATAAATGTTGCTAATAGTGTCTATTAAGGAAAAGTTAACCTCTCTCCCTTTTAGTGTAGGTGGTAAAATACTTGTCTTGATTTAGACATCTAGCAAACATTTACACAGTAGTTATTATGTGCTTGTAGAAATGTACTTCCTTTGACTTAAAAATGAGAAAATTTCCTTTCTCCCACTAGGTGTGACTGTGCCCCTCTGAGAAAGGGCTGGGGTCATGAGTAACCAAGGGTCCACTGCATACCTTTTTATCATGAAATGAGTCCCTGTGTAGCTTAACATTTTAAAATGTACAGATCAAATATGAAGCCCACTCATTAACAGATGACAAGACTTTGAGCAGTCACAGGAAAACCCAGACTTACTTTCTTTTTTTTGTTTGGTTTTTGAGACAGGGTCTCACTATGTAGTTGAGACTGACATGGAACTCACTATGTAGCCCAGGCTGGTCTTGAACTCACAACGATCCTCCTGCCTCAGCCTCCCTAGTGCTGGGATTATAGGTGTGCGCCACCACACCTGGCCCTAGACTTTCTAATTCTGTTAAATCAGCAAATGTCCCTTACAGATAAGATATGTGTAGGAGATTGAGGGAATTGAAGATGCTTGTGTTTCAGGAATAAAATAAATATAAAAATTTTTTAAATCTGAAGATTCTCAACCCAAATTTATTTTTTGGAATGCTTTTCCTTTAGCTTCTTTCCCTTCTATTTAATCTCCCCTTTGCAGTAGGTCCCAAGCTTTGGAAGAGGAATGTAGGAAAGGTACCCTGCTTGAATCCTCTAGTGTGGGAATATTGAGGAGTACTTTCTCCACTGTGCTGTTACACAGTTCCACTGTGGACTGTTACTGATCTCAGTAGCCTCCAGGAGCTTTTGGATTCCCTACCCCTACCCTACCCTACCCTACCCTACCCAGAGACATTTTGTTTATTCAACATGAAGAGACCTGTGGTGATCTAGGATGGAAGTTTCTCAGGCCAGAATGGTCTTGGGAAGTTTTGTGGGGAGAAGCACAGCCTTGGGGAGATAGACATGACAGAATCACAGGCAGGGAAAAGGTGGGCAGTGCCTGGCAGAGGACACAGCGGTTTGTCCTGGGCTAGGGCTTCACACATTTCATTCTCAATCACCACAGTTTTCATCTGAAAGGATTCCCTCAATTTGTGTCTTTAGGCATGCTATTTAATGTGTTTTGAAATTTAAATTAACATTAAGGAGGAGTGGAATTATTTTTTTGAGAAAGGGTGGAAAGATTGAAGAATTTTGACCTAAATAGTGATTTCCTAAAAGGAAGTTCCCAGAATTGTCTTTAGTTCCGAGAAGAGTCTTTAGGCTCTGTGGTCAGGATTTGAATGTCACTGCAGAATGGGGAAAACAACTTGAACTGTGCAACTCTGTGCAGCTGTTCATTAAGGAGAGGGAAGGTGGCACCCAGCTATGTGATGGTGTTGTGAGAATGTTTCCATGCAGGAACCCTGGGTGCTAGCAAAGGGCATTGATTCTTCTGCTCCTGTTCTCTGGAATGTGTTCTGCTAAGTTCTCAATTTTAGACATCAAAAAATTCTGAAAGCATTCTGTTAGAATTGTTTTTTGACTGTATTAGTGATGATATTAACATTTTAAAATTACCCATAATCCTGTGTCCCTTAACTGTTTTCACTGTAGTGTGTTCTAACCTTATATGCATACTTCCTTTGTAATGGCATTTTAAAATTTAAGATGGAACACAAAGTCCTAGAAGATTTTGTATAATTCCTTTCTTTTTTTTTTTAAGGTATGTGTTGGGTGGAGGAGCATTATGTATGGAACTTCTCACAAAACAGGTGACTGTTTTTCTTGTGGTTCACAATTTGCTGCCCCAGTATAGTGTTTTGATTGTGCATATAAAATGCTAAGTAGAAAAGTTCTTATATAGCATCTACTTTAAAAAAAACTTGTTTTTTAAATAATAAAAAAGCTACTTAAAGTAAACCCGTAAAATGACATTGTACTTGCTGCTGAATCCCTTGGTAGGGTAATTGAGTGTGTGGCTTAGAACATAGGATGGTTTTGTTTTTGTGAGATCCTGGCAGTGGTTCAGTTTTACTTTTCCCCTTATACTACAAACTTCTGAAATCTGACTTGCTTCTATTGAGTTTCTGCTTGCTGCTGTGTGAGGCTCTCCAGAGGACAGGATTGCTGCTGTGTTTAGAGATGGTTGCTTTTTTCTGCAGGGCTGGAGCAGCGCCTACTCCATAGAGTCAGTCATCATGCAGATCAACGCCACCTTAGTCAAAGGCAAAGCCAGAGTGCAGTTTGGAGCAAATAAGGTACTGTAAGAATGACACATCACTGTCAGACACATTTCATGTTCCTTATGAAGCTTCTGTCTTTGTTCTTTTTTAGACAGTTTGGTTCATTTTTATTTGGTTTGCTTTCTTTTTATAAAACTGAGTATAGAAAACATAAAAGTATAAAATCGAAATACTCATTGATAATCATTAATTCTTTTAGTTTTTATTATATTCACAAAGACAAACACCTCTATAGAATTTAAATTTATTATTGATGCGTATGCCCTAATAAATAAAAAATAATATGTACTTTGAGGTTTTCCCAAACTGGGGTCACACTGTAATAATTCTTAATATTCTGGACTCTACTCTAAATGTATATTTATTCTTTCAACCCTCTCGATACCCTAAACAATATGTACAATTATTGTCATCATTTTGTGAACAAGGAAACAATCACACACAGCTTAGATGACTTGTCTCAGTCACAAATGGCAGAGCAGGGTTTGGAACTAGATTGTCAGGTGTTAGTCTCTGCTCTTAACCACCAAGTTCTGAGGTTTATTCACATTAGTATCTGAGACACAGCTTTCCAGGTGGAATTGTAATTTTCAATAAGTGTTTTAATATGCAGTTGATATACTCAATTTCGTGTGTTTTTGAAAAGTATGTGATAGAAATCATTTTGTTCTAATGTTTTATTCTTAATTTGAATGTTTTCCCTGAAGTCCTTTGTAAATTTTGCATTAAATGTCTATTCAAACAGTATAAAATGTTTCTTGCCATATTGTACTTCAAATCATGAGTCTGCTGGTATCTTAACTTACATAGAAAAAGCAAACTATTGAAAAGGTTATTTTAAAAAATCTTTCATTTGGTACTCTTCACAGTTTCAGTAACTGTTTCTTTTCTTTTTTTTTTTTTTTTTTTTTTGGTACCGGGGATCAAACTCGGGTCCTTGCACTTGCAAGGCAGGCCACCGAACCGCTGAGCTAAATCCTGGAATAACTGTTTCTTTACAATGGAACAAAAATACCTTTTTTTTGTTACTACATGCTTGTAGTACATAGTGTTTATAGTCTTTGTGTGGAGTTGATACATGAACACAACACATTTTAATTCGTTTTTTCATCCCCTTTCACTCACCTCCCCCATCCCTTCATCCCTTTGCCATTTAAGATCTATCTCCCTATCTTTTATTTCACTCTTCATTTATAATTTGAGTTTCTCATATAAGATAAACCCTATGATATTTATTTCATTTAACATTAAAACCAGAAGTTAAGCAGTTCACTAATGTTCAATAATAACAATTAACTGTAGGATTTATTAACAGTATCTACACTGTATTTATGTTTTTATGGTTCTGGGGATGGGACTCAGACTTTCTGTCACTGAGCTACATCCTCACCCATTCCTTTTTATGTTTTATTTTGAGAAAGGGTCTACTTCAGTTGCCCAGACAGACCTCAAACTTAAAATCCTGCCTGAGCCTTCTCAATAGCTGGGATTATAGGTGTTTGCCATTGTGCCTGGCTATATTACAATTTTTATATTTTCAATGTGGCAGTAGGATGATTATGTAGTAGAATATGAAACATTTTTTTTTTTGAGACAGGGTCTCACCATATAGTTGAGACTGACCTGGAACTCCCTGTGTAGTACAGGCTGGTCTCGAACTCACAGTGATCCTCCTGCCTCAGCCTCCCAAGTGCTGGGATTATAGGCATGTGCCACCACACCCGGCTGAAACTTTTTTTAAATGACAAAATATATACTGAAATGCAGAATTTCTAAAGTTGGTAAAAGTACAAAAAACTAAAAATGTCATTTTAAATTTAGCTATAAATACATCAAAATATTATTAGCATGTTAGTCTTTTTACTGTTGTCTTCCTGGCATCTATTTATATATAGCATTTGATTTTAAATTTTAATAATTAAAAAAATTTCTGGTATGTTGTTTTTAAAAGAAAATATGAAAGGCTTAGGCCATAGATCACTTTGAGTAATTGAAAGGATATTTTACCAGTAATTCACTGTATAAATGTACTTCTGGGGACCACTAGATCTGTATTTGAAATAGAATTTAATAATATTTTCTTTTGAAAAAATGAAAGGACAGGAAAATTGTTATATATAGAGATACTCAGCCCCCCAAATCATCATCATCATCATCATCATCATCATCATCATCATCACCATCGTCATCACATTTGTATACACTTCCAAGTAAAATATTGCATATGACATTTGTAGGTACTGGCATGAAGTGAAACATAAATCATAGGTAAAATATGCCCTGTCTAGCACTAGCAGAAACATCACAGTTCATTAGCAAAATAAACCAGAAAATAGTGAGGTAAACAAATATTACAACGTGAAATGTACTGGTGATGAAACTGTAATAAAGTAGAATCACTGAAGCTTATAATTTTTTTTTATTGAGAAGTCTAGCTGTAAACATTCACATTTAGCATTGTCCCTCAAAACCCCACCAGTTTCATGAACAAAGATCATTTTTTGTGATTATACAATCATGAATAATTTCTTTGCCATGGCTCTTTTGTCTTGATGGGTTTCAGAATAAGATGTGAACTGTATTAAGTAGCTTTACTGATTTCTCCATTGTGGAGAGCTGCCAGTTCTAGAACCTCTTCATAGAGCAAATAATGATGTAGGCTTTTAGGAAGGGAAAACTCAAGGATAAAAATTGTCAGGTTACAAGTATTCTGGTTTCAGGCTGTACTGAATTTAAAAGAAAGACATGGTCTAAAGATGGAACAGCAGCAGTCGTAGAGCTCAAGAGGAGTTTGATGGACAGAGAGCATCTTCTCAACATTTGGTGGTGATCTTGTCCATTCAATCAGCTACACAGTGAAGACAGGGTCGTCACTGACTGAGTTTGTCCAGGACTGCACAGTAGAGTCAGTAGTTCAAAGCCAGCAAGCAGGAGATGCAGCAGCCTTGCCTTATGTATCACTTGTTCTTTAATTGCCTGATTTATAAATTCAGACATATGGTTCCATAGTGCTAATAGGCAACTTCCAAAAGTGGTGAAATACTAAAAATTTCTCATACTTCAGGCTGAATGATGTGCATTTAGCTGGCTCCATATTTCAAAAGAATATTCACAATACCAAAGAACCCACAGTCCTATTGGAAAGCTCTGCACATGGGAGAACTGATTCCAAAGACCAAGTACATCTGAGTGTCAGGACTCTGTCCATTTTGGAGAAGTAACTCCAGGAACTTTCCACATCCTCCAATACTGCTGAGTAAACAGGGCTCATTTTGGCCTAGCTTCACAGAGCTGGTTAATAAGTGGTATTAGTAAGTCCCAAGATTTTTGTATAGCCCATTGTGCAGTTGGATGATTGGGTAACTTTCCTCATTACAGGAAAGGTTACAATGTGCCCCATTAGACAGCAAAAGCTTCACACATTTTGTATGACCCTCTTGAGCAGCAGTGAACAAGGGAATAGCTTTGTCCAAGGCCTCACAATTGACATTTGCACCTGATGAAGTAAGTATGCTCAAGCCGTCTAAAAAGGCTGCCATACTGCACAGCCATAAATGGAGGTATAATTCCAAAGTCATCCTGGCATTCCTTGTTTTCTCTCCCTCTCTCTCTCTCTCTCTCTTTTTTTTTGTAAATTAATTTTATGATCTCAGTATTTTCCTGGAAAGAAACCCTGTGCAAGGAGTTCCATCTACACATAGAACGGGATCTACTGACATTTGCTCTGTGTCAAAACAACAGCCTTAACACATCTGCCCATTTTCAAAGGCTGAAACAATGGTGTGATTTCTTCTAAAGTGGTTGCCTTAGGATCTTTTCCAGCTCCTAAAACAGTCTGTGCTCTTCCAGTGTTCTTGACTTTCAGCAAGATGTAATGCACAGAAGCCCTCAAAGGTCTTGGTCTTAATGAAGTTTTCAGATGAATCTTTCAGAATTAATATCTGCAAACTTTCTATAGAACTGTGATAAGCTATTTTGTGAATTCCCATTATCAGCAACATCAATGCCTTGGCTCTTTTGAGCAGTTTCCTTAAGATTTTAAGATTGTTTTTCTTGGCAACAAGTCCCAGGGTAGAGCATGTGTCCAACTAAGCCTCTGTAAAATCCATTTTTTTTTTCACCAGTCAGCTTGCCAGGAGTCAGGTCCCAGAAGGCTGCCACATCTGAGCCTCTTCGCTGGGCCAAGGTGTTTGGAGACTAGAGTCAGGGTGGATAGCATCACAACCTCGATGTCTACTTACTTAGTTGGACAGTATTTTATGTCTCTTCCAGTTTTAGAATTTTATAATACCAGTATTTTTTGTTCTTTGTCATAGATCTCTTGGAATGAATTGGTGTCAATATAATTATTTTAAATCTTTGTATTTTCTATGATTTGTAGTTTTCTTGGCAAGTACATCCAGCCATTTTATACAGAATACTATTAGGCTGCTAAATATATTTGCATTGCTTAAAGGTAGATGAACGTGGAGTTAGGCAGTTTTGTTGCTGTTAGAATCTCATGGAATGTGCTTACATACACTAGGATGGCTGTCACCGGCGGTGGCTTTGGGATTGCCAGCCTGTGTGCTGTGGGTTGTTTTTGTGGCACATGACCATAGGTCTTAGAAGGTGAATTTGTTTAGTGAATAAGGAAATTTCCTCTCTCTTTTCTGCTTATTAAGAAATATCTATCAGTCAGGGAAGTGGAAACTTTGCATGATAAGGTTTCTTTTTCCTGGGTTCTAAACTCTGCAGCAAATAGTCTAAATGTTAACTTTAAAAACACTATAAAGAAAAGTGTTAAAGATGTGGAAAACACATGATATAGCAGAAGTTAAGACATATCAGCATGAGATCTAAAATTATGTCTTAGTGGAAGCTCAGTAAGAGATTATAAAATTGTATTTAAAAACTAGACAAATAGAAGGTAGGAACTATGGTAAGGTGATAGAAGCAAGTTACAACAGGTGTAAATAGACTAAAGAAACCACGTAGTTAGGCTAGCTTAATAAAACTGGCTGTTTTTAAGAAGTGTATTTAAAATGTAAGAATGCAAAATGATCAAAATGTGAGAATATATATATATATATATTTTTTTTTGGTACCGGGGATCAGACTTAGGTCCTTGCGCTTGCAAGGCAGGTGGTGGCACCTCTGAACTAAATCCCCAGCCCAAAAAGGTTTTTTTTTTTTTTTTTTTTTTTTTTTTAATAAAGGAGTGTAGGTGATAAGATATGTCAGCAGACACTGGCCAAAAACAGGTGATGCACCTTAATATCAAACAAAACACAAACTTGGAACAGAAAGTATTAGTGACAACTTATGAAAGTCTCAGTTAAACAGGAGGATACAGCAAGTTTTGCGCTTTATGTATCTATTAAAAAAGCTGCAAAATACAGAGAAAAAAATTATAAAACCACAGGGAGAAATGGAAAATCAACCAACAAAGCTAGAGATTTCAGCTTCATCCTGCTCATATTAATCAGAATATCAAAATGTATACTTGAATAACCATTTAACAGGCTCAAGATGATATCTGAGCAAATATAGAATCTATACCCGATACAGATGTTCATGCTTAAGATTGAGGTGTGCAGTTCAGACTTAGCACCCGTGGCTCAGACTTATGTCCTACTTCTTTTTGGTACAGTTCTGTACATCTTGTGGATAGAGCCTCAGTTTTTTTTGGTACAGTATACCTTGTTCAAATAGTACTGTAATTTTTGCTGATTGTACTGTACAGTACTGTAGTTTCATGTTGTTATACATTATGGTACTGCATAAGAGATATGCAAATAAAAGCAAAGTGAGTCGGACTTTCTTTTGATCATTTCTTTGTTTTGAATACTGTAATGTCCATACTATATACAATTCCTCACTAAAGTGACCAGTTCAGACCTCTACTCTAAAAAGCAGAAAAGAGACACATAATCTCTGATCCCAGTTAAATACAACTAACTATAGGTTAAGAACAGAGTCAGAAAACAAATACTCTGTTCTAGAATTTTTAGCCTCACAATGTTTACGTCAAACAGGGATTGGAGTTACAATGCAGAGTAACTGGACAATGGCCATAATATAATCAGCACCTCTCAGAAGCCAAAGAACACTCAGACCAGTGTTCACTGCCCTAAGAACCCTTATCACTAGAAAATCATAAAAGTGAATCAAGTCTCCATGTCATTGTTAGAAAAGAAATCATAGTCAAACTGAAGGAAAGCAGAGCGGAAAAATAATAAAGATGTAAGCAGAAACTGTGAGTTAGAAAATCAGAAAGATTTCAGTCCCACAGCAGGAAGGTAGTAGTACTGCCTTTAGTTAGATGAAATTTGGACATCTTACTGTGACAGCTGAGCATAGCGGGACCAACACTCTTATTCTGTCCTTGTGGTTAGAGAATGGGCACTGTGATTGGGAAGCTACTGTTTCATGATCATTTGGTATGTCAGTGACTATTTGTTCAGTCTGTTTCTGTCTTTAATTTTTGTCCTTTTTGTGAAAATTGTGAAAAACACTATAAGTTGAGGTGAGACTACTGAATGTTTTTAGTGTTTTAGTTTTTTAGATGCCTTATGGCAGTGCTGTACCACCTAGAAATGGAAGAGAAATAGAAAAAGGCTGTAATAAGCCTATGGAAATGGAAACCAAATGATGGTTTATGATCATATGGAAATGTGCTCAGCATCACTCAATAATAGAAATGCAAATTAAAAACCACCCTGAGAGTCTGTCCTCTACCTCTTGTCAGATATAACAAAAATTCTAAGTCTTCTGTCAGTGAGGCTGAGTGGAGGCCTCAGATGCTGGGAGCACCTGCAGGATGCTTGAGCAACATCTCTCAGTGACAGAGGCCAGAGGTGCTGTTGTCCTGCAGCTCAGCAGTTCTGTTACACATGTGTTGCCAGTGCTTTGCAAATGTATACAGACAGGGTTGCTCCTGTGTCAGTGGGCTGTACAGGATGCCCCTGTAAACCTAAGAAGGACACAAAAGAAAGCAGTAATAATGGGTAGCATGGGTAGAGTGAGCGAGATGAAGGTCTAGGTAGCTTGAGAACAGGTAAGAATGAGTTTGTATTTAGAATATTTTCATACAGTTTTTTATTTAATTTAAATATAGCAGTACTGGGGTCTGAACACTTGGCCTTTGTATTCAGCTAGATACCCTAGCCCTTTTTATTTTGCATTTTGAGACAGGGTCTTGCTAAGTTGCCCAAGTTGGGCCGGAACCTGGGGTCTTCCTGCCTCAGCCTTTCAGTGTGTTGGGATTAACAGGTGTTAATCATCCAGCTTCCTTCTGCCATGCAAATTTATTACTCAAACAATTTTGTGACATAATACAGTAGACAGTATATAACACGATGGGGAGCTCACAGAGGTAGTAGTTGAAGTTAAGGTGTAGGGCAGTTGTATTTTTAAGAACAAATTTCACCCTAGGCCTGGCTCCTTGAAGAAGACTGTTTTTTGTTGTTTAAAAGTTTTGTATTGTGTCATACAAACTGTCTTCATATACAAGTGCCTAAGGGAGCACTTCTCCTTTCTTCCCAAACATCGCAGTAGGGCCCATCTTTGCTAGTATATCAGAAAGTTAAAACAAATGTCCCCTTGAAGAAGACTATTTTTAACAAAAGTAGGCTCCTGGGTTGGGGATTTAGCTCAGCGGTTTGGTGGCCTGCCTTGCAAGCACAAGGACCAGAGTTCAATCCCCGGTACCAAAAAAACCAAACAAAAGTAGGCTCCTTTAGTAAATCATGACTTGGAGCCAATTGTGGACATTCTGTAGATTTCCAACTCAGAATCTCATTGATCTATATGTATAGTGCTTGAAGCTCAATGTTTTCTAACCTGAAAATATTCCACAGCTTGCTTTTTGGATACACGTTAAGGAGGAAGACTGTTTGAATTTCACTCATGTCCAAGGAGAATCCTTTAACTTGATCCATCCGTATGTAGGGGACTGCAAAACTATAAAGCTTTGTCTTTGTCAGGTGGTAGGAAGATTCAAGAGAAATAACTGAAATTTATAGATTTTTATTGGAGTACAATTTTGGTTTTGTTCTTTTGCAAAAAATGAAAAGTGAAGTTATTAAGTTAAAATTGTTTTAGAAGTGGAAGTACTGTTTTCCTGTGTACTTTGAAACACAACCACACATACATTTATAAGTTTATCATAATAATTTTCATCTAGTTAATTTTTATTTAAAATGTGTAATTCTCTTTCAGAATCAGTATAATCTAGCAAGAGCCCAACAGTCCTACAATTCCATTGTACAGATACATGAGAAAAATGGTACGTTTTATTCAATAAGTATTTATAAAGTTTTATATGTGTTATTTATACTGTTTTATTCTGTTTTTGCTTTAATATCTTATCAAGTTATCTTTGCCACAGTACAAACATGTAATTTGTGCTGTGTTCAAAATCTCTGGATGAATTATTAATAGTGAATTTTTTTTTTTTTAGTATTGGGAATTGAACTCAGGACCTTGTGCTTGTCAGGCAGGCATGGTAACACTGTGCTAAATCCCCAGCAACATTGCGATTTTTATAGATCTTTTGTTCTGCATACTTGCTTAGGGGCTGATCAGGTTCTGAGCAGATGGATAAATGAGTCACTGTGCCCACCTGAAAGGTGCCCTGGTAGGGTGGGAATGGGGTTACTGTGCACTGTCCTATGTCTAAAATTCTGTTAGAATTGAGTAAATGCAATAAGGGTCACAGCCAACCATGTGAGAAATGTCTTCAAATTACTTAGTGCTTCATGACCTTCACAATGAAGAGTATATCTTTTTAAAAACATTTTTCATTAGCTTTATTGGCCTTTAAATTCTGCTTATATTCCCAATGGACATGCTTTGGGGGTTTTGTCTTTACATCCTGAGGTATGAAACCTAGACCTGGAAGACCATTTTTAAGTGCCATTGGTGTCGCCCGCTAACTCTGTAGCCCTGAACAAATTTTCTTTTAGATTTAGTTTCCTGAATTGGCACAGTGTCAGGGTTCCCAAGCTGTGAAGGAAAGGAGGGGTGTACACAAAGCACTTTGTACCCAAGTGCTGATAGCAGAACACTCCTGTTGGGTGGGCGTGACCAGTGCCTTCTCCTCCAGTGTTCTGGGTTCCTGAAGGGATGTGTTTACAGCAAGTGCTGTTTCTTTTCCTAGAAATGTGTTAGTTTGCAACTTCAGGTTTATGTTTTGCACCCACTTTTATTTTAATGACAATCAACTTGTCACTTTTTTAGTGATTATTTCTGGAAGTAGTATTAACACCAAAATTTCATACAAGGAAGATGATGAAATTTGAAGAGACCTATGTATTGATAGTAATTTTTTCTGGTACACCATATTTGTGAAACTCAAAGGGGTCTATACACTACAGATAGTCCTCATTAAATGACCAAGTTCTAGTCTTGAGACTGGGTCGTTAAAATGGATTTGTTGCTAAATAACGAATTGTATATAGTTTGAACATTACCTAAGTCACAACAAAGAAGAGGTCAAAGGAAACTCCAACTTGATGACTTTGCTTTTATTTGCATAACTCTTACAATACTATAATTTATAATAACATAAAGCTGCAGTATTGTACTGTATAGTATAGTCAGCAACAATTATAGTACTGAACAAATAAGATGTACTGAACAATAAAAAGACATTGTATCAAAAAGGTATACAGAACTGTACAAAAAAGTATGGATGGTGTCCAAGTGGCAGGTTGTAAGTCTGAATAGTGTGCTTTAGTCATACATGTGGACACAGTTGTTAAATAGGTAGGTCGTTAAATGAGGAATGTCTGTACTACAGAACCATGTGTCTCAACACATTCTGGATATTCCAAATTTGGTATGTTCCGTTGACATTTCACTGCAAACAGCACTTAATCTGCCTTTACTATAGAGAGCAACTATCAAATTTTTCCCTCTCTTTCTATTTTTGGTGGTACTAGGGATTGAATCCAGGACCACTGCATTCCCAGCCTTTTTAAAATATATATTTGAGACAGGGTCTCGCTAAATTGTCCAGGCTGGGCTCAAATTTGTGATCCCTTGCTTCAGCCTCTCACATAGCTGGAATTATAGGTATATATCACCTTGCCCTGATCTTATTAAACATTACAACTTGTATGGAAAAATGCGTTCAGAAAATTCTGAGAGGGCAAGAGAGAGAGAAGGAAATGAGAGAATGTGTGTGTATGAAAGTTCAGCTATGATGAAAGTGCAATAGATTCAAAATCAGGAGGAATGGATTCTAATTTTTAAATTTTCAAAATTTTATGTCGTTTTAAATTTAAATTGACAGATAAAATTATGTGTGTTAGATTTAGAATCTAGCCTTATATTACCTCTTATATATAGCCTTATATTACCATTTTTTTAGTGAGAACACTTGGCCATCTCCTCTGAGTCCCTTTCTAGATTATAGTACAGCAGCACAGGCACTTATGGTACTGTAACATTGATTCTCCTGGGGCTTGTGCTGCCAGCTCGGGCCTTAGGCCTGGTCGCTTGGCCTCGGTGCCCTCCTTCCAGTTCATCAGTATTTTGCCTGGGGAATAGTTCTCAGTGAGGTTTACTTTCAGATAAGAAATTGATATGGAAATGTAGTATCAAGTCTGATGTGCTACACCATTATCTTTAGGGATTCCATTAATAGAGCTCATGTGAAAACCCAAGTACACTCTATTCACAGGAAATGCATATCCTTATATTGTGAATTTATCACAATGCTGTGTTAAGTGCAAGTTTAATTTCTACAGAAAATGTAAACACATTGCGGAGTAAACTATCTTAACTTTCTTTCTATTCTATTTCAGGCTGGTATACTCCTCCAAAAGAAGATGGCTAAATATGTTGACTCTGTGTAGCTGGATCAATGTTGCTTTAAAGAAAACCTTTCCAACATGCAGATGCCAGCTTTGAGTGCCGTGACAACCACATGGAGACCTTAACTCCTAGATCTTTAGTGGATAACCCGACACTGAGGCAGCCTCAGTTCTGGCCTTTCCGCCTGCTCATTGAGCAGCTTGGCCCTTACCGTATTCTTCCTGATCAATACACGCATTGCCACCCCTTGCCATCTCTTCCTTGAAAAGTGAAATCTTGAAGCAGGCGAGTCAGCATCAGGTCACTGAAGCTGCGATGTCACAGCTACTTCCCTGACATTGAGCGAATGGGTTACAAGGATTTGCTAAATACTGTTCCATTTAGAGCCAATAAAAGTTTAACCAATGTTCAATGTTGGTTTAGAAAATTTAGGTCTTCTAAATCCAACTTTCCCAGGTCTAAAACCATTTTATGGTATTGCCAAAATAATGTCCAGAAACCTGCTCATGAAGTTGTTAAAGTTGGTAATGGTTATGTGATGCCACGAATTGTCCTGAGCTCTTCTTTGTTAGCAGAGGCTCCCACTCCAGTGCTCTTTCCCTCAGGGTTGGGGGGGTGAGGCTTGCTGGGCTCACTGCTGCTTGTCCACTCAGTGTTTTTCATACAGAGGAGCCATGGGTAGAGCTGGAAAGTATTTAAAGTCATTTGACCTTTCCATTTATTAACGGGGTGTTGCAATTATTTGTGTAAGCTAATAAACTTATAAACTGACTGTCACAAAGACACACCATAAGCAGAAGTTACACAATTAAGCACAAAAAGATAATTAATTTGGAGACTTGACAAATTTTTGCTATACAGTAGTTATAACAATGGACTTTACATTAAAAGTTAATAGCTCTATGTATATTAATTCCTTTATAAAACCTGATCAAGTCAAGGTACTCTCCATCTTATTGCCTTACCTGAATCAGTCCTGTTTAGTAATTTTTTTATAAACCCAAGTTCGATTAAAAAAGTTCTAGCTGATAAGCACTTTTAAAAGGACTTCCAGAAGCACATTTTTCTGCACAAACCAGTTACAAATTTGAAAAGTTTTTCTTACGCATTTGCTTTAAGATTCAAGCACTTACCTTGGTACTCCTGAGACTGGCGCTTCTGCATTGCTGTGGGTATTTATTTTTGAGGTCTGGTTTTGGTGGAGAGGAGAGCAGGTAAAGGTTTTCTGGCATTCTGCTCCCTTGATTGCCAGTTGCTGAGTTCTTCAAAGCAATGAAGTTCTCTGAGCCTAAGGGTTAGCCCTAACCCTAACCCTTGACCTTGCTGTGGATGAGGGACAGCTAGCTCTGCAGCACAAGGGCTGCTCTTTTGGCATGCTTTGGTTTTTTTTTGTTTTTTTTTTTTTTTTTTGCAGATTTATTTGGCAATGTACAGTAAATTTTGTAAACTTGCATCAAGTTTATGAATAAAGAACCATTTAAAAATTGTTTTGTCACCTTTCCCACACCAGAGCTCTGTGCTTCAAGTCAGATGCTGCTGGCCTCTGGACTGGGTATGAAGGAGGGCAGCAGGTGCGGGAGGCTTCCCTGGGAGGTGTTCACACTGGGGTATGAGCGCTTCCTCCACCCCACCTTCATCTACACTCCTTGGGCTCCTCGGTGTACACTTAGATGCCTAGAACCACTTTACATATCCCTGGCCACTTTGTAGGACAGCCGAGGCCCAGCAGGCCCAGGATCCTCTACTGCTTAGATCTCCCCACCCCCGTTGCACTTGTGGCCTTAGCGTTGCATACCCGATGCCACCTTGGTGTTTTCTCCGTGATTCCGGGCCACCCTCACACTCTGAGGTTCCAGGGTCTTGTTTCCATAATTATGGAGCATTTTCATTCCCGTGAAAACAGTACATTGTCGAAGTGTAGGGCATTGTTTACATGTCTCTAGCGTTCACTGTGGCTCTTACAACGTTTTTACAACGCGGTCCTTAGTGCCGATGTCACTAGCGTAGAGGGCGACGACCCCCGCAGACCCCAGGGCCTCGTCAGGCCGGGCCGGGTGCCGAGGCGGCGCAGTGAGAGAGTAGCATCAGGAGTTCAGTCACCAAGCGCGGCGGAGCTCCTGAAGGAAGACACCCAACCCCGCCTCCGCCCAGG
>NW_022900937.1:25760294-25791152 GCF_012274545.1 Fukomys damarensis | reverse complement strand
GCGCTGTCGCCGAGGAGCTCGAGGCAAGTGGGGCGCTGGCGGGCTCGCGCGTGGGCGGGCTTGTGCTTCTGCGCTTAGTCGACCCTCGCTCCCCTCTGCGCCTAAAGTCGCCCCTCCTCACTGCTGTGACTGCCATGGACAGAGTTAACACTGTCGTTCAGGGACTGTTGATAAAACAATTTGCGTCTGTTCCGTGCAGCTGCGGCGTGGTGGTGGTGTGTGGAATATTTGTTTTCCTGGTGGAGGCCTCGGGACGCACTCACCTAGGCAAGGCCACTGTGCACGCTGCAGACATCTGCGTTTCCATTCATTCATCTCCAGGTGGAGACGCTGAGGTTCACACAGGTGCATCCGATTTCCATCCAATATACGATTCTTTTCCAGCTTTCTTTCTGCTCCTTTTTGGGCAGGAGAAACCTGGCCTCCCTGCTTCTCATGTATTTAGGTTAGGTAAGCGCACTGGTCTGCTCCCGTCCCGGGCTTCCGCTTTGGGTTCTTGCTGGCCATCCCAAATCCACCTTTCCAGGCACTTAGGCCCAAATTCTGCTATTTCCAAAAGCTGTCACTTGGAAGAATTCAAAATGCAAGCAAAGACTGCCGTGAAGGAGTTCTATGGAACATCATTTATAATAATGGAAATTAACATCTTAATGTTTCAAAAGTGAAGTTATTAAATGATCAACTTCAAGGAGCATTTAATGAAAAACTAATGATAGTGAAAATGCTGGTTATGAAATTATGTTTACTATAATCTGGACTATCAAATACAAAGTCAGGGTAATAAGCTGAATGTCACCAAAAATTTACTTTGGGGAAGAGAACTGTATTTTGTTTTTTTAAATTTTTAAAAAACCATGTGGTAGTTTTCATTATTTGGTTATAGCAGACATTTTGTAGAACTTTACAGTTTGTAAAGTATACCATTATGGAGTTGTTAGAAAGGTGAAAAAGTGAGAATATGGTGCATGTAGCACATTACCTGTAATACTAGAGATAAGTACATGTCATTAATCTTAATATTATTAAGGTTCATGTTAGCCTTGAAGTTTTATATATTAAACTACCAGTGAGACAAAAACTGAACCCTGTGGAAGCCAGACATGCTGTTTTTGTTTTCCTTATTACCAAGTGTATAGCCTTGGGAGAGCCATAAACAAAGTTGATTTAACTTTTTATTGGAACTAAAGACCACTAAGCAGTTTATGAAATGGCTCTCCATTTGTCTATTTTGGGCATGGAAGGGTCCTTGCTGTGCTGCATTGTGCTTTGAAGATTCTCATTTTGAGATCATCTTGGCTGCTTCTCCTGAGAATTAGAATTAGCATTGGCTTTTCAGTGGGTGACCAAAAAGAGAATAATACAATCTTCAGTCCTAGACTTCAAAAGAATTCGTTAGCGAATAAGAAACCTAAGGGCCAAAAGCCTTGTAGGCTTATTCTGCTGGTCTAGGACAAAGTCTGCGTGGAGGCCTGGCCTCTCACAGTGTCTGCGCTCTCTCATCAGGTACTTCAAACTGAGGTGGTGAGGTCAGGAAGTGGCCGGTGGGCCATAGCCTCAGTTCTGATGTTGCCAGAATGTTCTGTTTTTGCAAAAGATTCTGGAAACCCACATTTTATTTAAAAGTTTTGGAGAATTAGAAAATTTTTGGCAACCAGTTTACATTTTTTTTTAAAGTTATTTGGCTCCAAGAAACTGGAAACTGTGTCCTTGTGTTCCAACCTAGAGGCCACAAGTCACCACAGTGTCTCTGTCTGTACAAGTAAGACTATCCAGAATTGACTCTGAAACATCCCAACACTGCCCAAGTGAGAATGGAGCAACATTTCTCATCTAACCCACGCAAGGTGTTGCCATATGCCAAGCACTTTGTGCCATCCTGACCCGGGGACAGTGTTTCCATCCCTCTGTTACCTGGCCTCTGTGGCTCTTGCCTGTTAACAATGAAGCTGAGAAATCAATGTCTTTGTGACCCTACTCCAGTGGGAATGACTGAGCTCTAAAGATGGCAGGAGCACAGACCCAGTACAGAGGCAATGCAGGAGAGGAGGTGGCTATAAATGGGACAGGAAGAGAGCAGCAGGGCACCTGTGGCAGTGGGGGTTTCTACTATCAGTAAACTGAGGGTCCCAGGAGAAGCCAGTGGATGAGGCCAGAAGTAAAGGATTTGGAGGCAGTGGGGAAAGGGGTAACACAGCCAGGGTCTGCACCTTCCTAGGGGTGAGAATCTTCTGTAACCATGGTATTTATTCAAGTAAGACAAGTGGCACCTTTTGCTGGCACTTCCTGTTTTTATTCTAAGTTTAAATTACTGTGTTGAAAATGAGTGTCTTGAGGGCTGGGATGGGCTGAACTTGAAGGAAGAATGGGTTCCCCTGTCTAAGTTGGGAACACGTGGCCTGAGTGGGGATTTGAAGCATTGTCCTTAGACACCAACACTGATGGAGGGAAGGTAGGCAGCAGCCTCTGAGCCAGGTAATTAGGGTACCCTGTGATTCATGGCATCCGATGCTGATTGTTTTCATTGCAGAATGTTCACATCTTACCAAGGACGGTTCTATATATGGCCGATTCAGAAACATTTGTTTGTCAGGAGCAGCGTCGGGACCATGTGAAATGTAAGTATTAAAAAAAGATTTTGGGCCAGGCGTGGTGGTGCAACCCTGTAATCCCAGCACTTGGGAGGCTGAGGCAGGAGGATTGCTGTGAGTTTGAGACCAGCCTGGACTACATAGTGAGTTCCAGGTCAGTCTCAACTACTTAGTGAAACCCTGTCTCAAAAAAAAAAAAAAAAAAAAAAGAGAGATTTTGGCTTTTTTCCCCATTTCCTTCTGTCTCTTCAAGTTGCATATCACATGGTCCCCAACCAGAGCTACTGTGTGTGTATGTGAGAGTCTTGAACCTCGAGAAGCCTTGGGTACTTCAGGTGATCTCTAACCTCTCAGTACAGTTCACTTTGAAAATACTGTAGTCTTCCAGACTCTGCTTTTTACTCATCAAGCAGGATGTATGACTTGAGCTGTTCTAGCCTCTTAGTGCTGCATTGTGGGGTCCTGTTTCTGACTGACTGACTTGGCTTGCTGAGGGGAAGGCAGCCAAGTACTGTGAGGCACTGTGGCCAGGAGCTGGGCTCCCTCAGGTGATCCTGGTGTGATTTGACTCAGCTGCTGTGGCTCAGTGCAGTTCAGCTGTGAGGTTGCTCGAACAGAGGAATGTGATAACATGAAGCCTTACATTCAGGTGCTGCTGCTGAGTTTGCTGCCACAGGAGTGAAAACAGAATAAAACAGCAGAGGCAGACTAATGATACTGAAGATCAGATTTAAAATGTAAATACAAAGAAGAAGCCCAAATGGGAAAACTTCTAATCAAGTTTTTAGACTTTTTATAAAGCATGATGGTGTCTAATATTTGCCCCTTTTTTGCATTGTCAGATCTGACCTTAAGTGGATGAATTCAGTAATTTTGCTACTGTGTTATTACAGCAAGGAAAAGAATGAGCATGGAAACAGCAGTTGCCCTTGAGAAGCTGTTCCCCAAACAGTGCCAAGTCCTTGGGATTGTGACCCCAGGAATTGTAGGTGAGAGAAATCAGCAATTTGATCATTTCCTCCTTGCTTTAATATGGGGCCCTGTAGTTTGGTGAATAATTTTGTAGCTGAGAAGTGCATTTATTTTTCTGGTCATTGGCTCCGTGTGACACTTGACTTCTGTGTGTTAAGCTGTGCTTGGGATTTCAAATCTCAGGGATTCTTGTGTGAAGCAGATGTGGTGCCGCTCATTCCAGCAGCTTTTCTGGGGAGGAGAAGCTCTCGTTTTGCTTCCCCACATTGGGAAGGATTTGTGGCATTTTGAGGGTCCTGTCTGTGACTAGTGGGTGGGGTGATGGGCCTTGCTGGTATCTGCTGGTTGCTTGCTACCAGTTTGAGAGTGTGCTCTCTGCATGTTTGGCTGCTGGTAAAATTGCTGTTGCTGCTACTATTACTATTTATTATTGTATTTTTTGTTTTGGGTTTTGTTTTTTTTTGTTTTTTTTTTTTTTTTTTTTTTTTTTTGGTTTTTTGAGACAGGGTCCCACTAGGTAGTTGAGACTGACCTGGAACTCACTATGTTAGCCCAGGCTGGTCTCGAGCTCACAGCGATCCTCCTGCCTCAGCCTCCCGAGTGCTGGGATTACAGGCGTGCTCCGCCACACCTGGTTTGCTGCTATTATTTTTGATTCTTCTCTAGTGACAGATGGGGAGCAGATATGTGGAGGCGGTAGTGGTGCAGTGTTCCAGATGCTTGGCCTGGGAGTCAGTGCTGCATTGTCCTTTTGACTGGGGTAGTTCCTGGCCGCTGTGGATTCCATCTCATCTCTTGGGGGAGTAGACGAGTGTGACTTCACAGAGGGTCAGACAGAAGATGGAAGCTATTACTATTTTCTTTGTTCAAACTTGGTAGTACTCCATACTCCTGAACAGTGTTTTAATCTTCACTGAAAACTTTTTTGGGGTGGGGGCTGGGGTCACATCCAGGGCTTTGCACAGAGTTGGTGCTCAGCAAGTGCCTGTCCTTGAAAGACTTGCTATGTCTGAGTGACTTGGATGGTGAAGCAGAGGACTTCAATACCTTCAGGCACAAATGCTACTTGTTAGGTACGGCTTCCTCCTCTGCCACTGGTTCCCCACTGCTTGTGTGCGTCACTTCTCGTTGGAATTAGGAAATGATAGCAGTAACCTTGTTTTTTTTCAAACCGTTTAATTATTCTTAAATGATTGGTCTCACTTTCCCATTACTAGTTTAAAAAAAATGCCTATACAGGACCCTAGCCATCCTTTCTGATGTTGCTTTCTTGTCTCCTCTGCACTGTGGCTGGAGGAGCTGTCACTTCCCCAAACATGACCTGATTTCTCCTTTGGAAACTTTTTGCTAGGGAGATGGCACCACTGAGCTATCCGGCCCAAAAATACATATGTTTTACAAAGGTAATTTTTCTGTTATACAGTAAGAATGCTTACAGCCAGTTCCATTCAGGGTGATGACCCTGCTGTGAGAGGGTGGGATTCTTCATCTGAGCCTCCCTTCATCCTTGCCTGATTGTGCAGTAGGTCCGGTCTTTTCTCATGCCCTTGATGTCACCTCAGACAGGTGGCCTGTGGTCTTTTCTTGCCCCCCCGACCAGCTTTCTGGTTTTGGCCTTCTCTGAGCCCATTCTGCTGGGCCCAGACAGAACTTCCATGAGATCATCCTCCTGGTTCCTTCTCAGGTCTCAGTGTAGTGGTTGTTTTTCTTAAACAGCCATTCACTCCTAGTCCATCTTTCTGTAGGTTCCAAAAATTTCAAATTTGAGAAAATTTGTTTATTTTTACAGGTGCTGATGTCAGTTGTCTTACTTGAGATAAATTTGACCTATATTTGAATGCAGTTTTTTAGTATAAAGTTATCCTGACTGTTGACAGGTTTGTATTCGACGCAGATTGTTTCCATCACCCAGTGAGCTCTTGCCTCCCTCAGTTCTGGTAATCCATGCTTTTGAAAACCCCTGTTCTAATTCTGAGACCACAGAGTAGTTGCCTGTTGCTGAATGTCACATAAATGGACATGGTCTCTTCTGGTGCCTGGGCTCTTTGACTCAGTATAAACATTTTTAACATGTGTTTGAGAAATTCACTTATGTGTATGAATGACCCATTTAAAAACCATTCTTGTGTTTTTATTATAGATGTAGACCATTATTTTGCCATTCTTTTTTCTGGTACCGGGGATTAGACTCAGAACCTTATACTTGCAAGGCAGGCAGGGTGCCACTGAGCTAAATCCCAGCCCCCCTTATCCTTTTTTGATGGACCTCCTGTTATTTCCAGTTCCTAGATATTAAGAGCAAAGGTGTGAGAAACATAAAATCTCTGTGGAAGCTTTTTTTAGTTCTTAGGCAGTCACCAAGGAGCAGAATTGCCTGCTTTCATTGTTGATGTTTATTTAACTCAAACTACCAGTTTCCACACTTGCATGATTTCACCCTCAACTAGCTGTGTGGAAGGGCTGCACCTGCCCCGCGTCCGGACACTGGTGGTGTTGCTTTTCCTAATTCAGTGGTTTTACTTTGAATTTTCCTAATGACTGATGATGTTGAACATCTTTTCATTATTTATTAGCTATCTGTGAAATGTCTGAGTCTTTTACTGACTTTTAAATTACAATAGTTGTTTACTACTGAGTTGTAGGTGGCTCTGTATTTTGATAGGAGTCTTAATAGGTGGAGGTGTAAATATTTTCTCTTGGTCTGTGGCTCATATTTCACCGTAACAGTGTCTTTATGATCAGAAACTTTTTTTAAAGAGAAATTCAGTTTATCAGTTTTTTTCTTTTATGGTTAATATTTTTATGTCCTCTGTAAGAAATCTTGCCTACCCCAAGGTCACAAGGTTCTTAGTCTTCTATGAAATGTGTTGAGCTTTTGTTTGAATTGTGTGTGTCTACAAGGGAGGGGTTTGTAGGAAATTTTTTCCATACATTTGCTTAGTTATTCCATTACCATTTGAAGACTTTTCTTTCCTCATTAAAATGTCTTTTCAGTTTTATAAGAAATAATTGCATGCTTGTGAGTCTGATTTTGGGTATCATTAATTATTTTTGCATATTATATTTGTCTAACTTATGTTAGACCATATTATTTTGATTATTGTAGGTCTTGACTTTTTTTTAAAGGATTGTTAGGCTATCTGGATACTTTGCATTTCCACATATATCGAACTTGTAAATTTCTATGAGAAAGTCTGTTATAATTTTAATTCAGATTGCCTTGCAGCCTGATACACCCATTTTTAAAACTTCTTTTATGTTTTGATATTTTCTTGTGGGAGAAAGGGCCTTATAGTCTGAATTTTATTTCTGTTTCTAAATTCAGAATATATTATGTGGTATTTGGTTTGATCTCAGTATTACTTTATTTTTGGCCCTGGTTTTGTTTTCTAAAAAGCCAAATACATATTTTTTTTTTCCTGGTATTGGGAATCGAACTTGGTACCTTGCACTTGCCAGGCAGGTGCAGCACCACTGAGCTAAATCTCTAGCCCAAAATACATATTTTTTACAAAGGTAATTTTTGTGTTATACAGTAAGTATACTTACAACCAGTTCCATTCAGGGAGAACATCTGTAAGTTATATTCATTCTTAAGTGCATCAGAGTGAATCTTATACACTTTTGACACAAATATACAATGTAAAGCATAAAAAACAGAGACACAGATCTTATAAACTATTTTTACTTTTACAGTTACCTTAAAATGATGGTACAGTACAGTGTAAGACCTGGCATATGGAGAGTTGCATGGAGTGAACTGACAAGAGTTACTAACTGGAGGAGGAGGGGAAGTGGGGGAGAAGGTGAAGCTGAAGGATCATTAGTAGGAAATGGAGGGCAAGATGGAATTTCACTCCCACCTGATGTTAACACAGGTTTTTTTGATTGCTATTTTATCTACCCTCTTAAAAATGGTGTAGTGATCTCTGTGTAGTAGATCTTTTTTTCTCATCATAGATGACTCTAGCACTGGATGGCCTTCTGAATGGCTGCTGCAACCTTTGTGTTTCATTCTGCATTGGGGTCCTGTGCTTCGAAAACTAACAGAGCCTCTTTAATTAAAGAAAGTCCTCTTGCCATTTCCTGTGATGTGATATTCTTTGGTTCTTCAGTCACATCTTCCTCTTCACTCTCTTTCCATCTTTTCACTGTGCCTTTAACTCCATTAGGTCCTCAGTAGTCAAAGAAGTCAATTTTCCTATGTAATAATATCTAATAAAAATTTTGACAAACTAGCTATAACAACTCAAAACAAAGAATGCATTGGGGTGGGGATTTAGCGCAGTGACACCGCGCCTATCTCACAAGCGCAGGGTCCAGAGTTTGGTTCCCGGTACGAAACAAAACAAAAAACAAGAAAAGATGTATTGCCTTCCGGACCCTTCATTTGTCCTTGCAAATTTAGCCTTTTTCTGGGCTAGCAATTATTTTCACTTTATTAGTTTCCATGGTTATTGCTTTGTGCTTCCAAACCATCCCTTCCACATCCTGGACTCTGACTGAGCACTGTACTACTGTCCGCTATCACACATATTAAGCACTCAGTAGCGCAACTGGGATGGTGTCTGGCAAATATGTGATCTACTTCCATGATTTGTTTGCATCTACAAGTGTTTGTAAGGTGAGGTCCATTGGTATCAGAAAGTTTGCAGCTTGACTGTTTGTAAGTTGGGGACTTACTGTACTAGTAATATTCATTTATTATTAAATGAGAAAAAAATTAGAAAATACAGGTAAAGCCAAAACAAAACTTAATGCAAGATAACCGCTCTGTTAACATGGTGTTGCTTTTTGGTTTTTGTATGCTGTGTAAACCAGGATGTGACCTACTGCTGGGCTGCTGTCGCAGGGCGCTGCACAAGGGTGCACACCACCCATACTTTCCCTATTAGGGAGGAGGCTGTAAGTCCAGGACCAGCCCAGGTTTCTCCTGAGCCTGCACACCAGTGTTTCCTGTGTTCTCACACAGCCCTTTCTGTACCCAGGTGCTACTGTGTACCTGCGCCTCTTCTTACAAGGACACCAGTCCCTTGAGTGAAAGCCCACCCTGTGGCCTTATTTAATCTTACCTCTCTCTGCAAAGACCTTCTCTCCAGTGGGGGAGTGGGGGCTCAGCCTATGAATTTGAGGGGTCAAGGACCACAAAATCCAGCCTGTAACATGTGCCTTGACAATTCACAGCACATGATAAATATTTCTGTGTCAAGTAAACATGCATCTTATGTGTCCGAGCCTGCCTTCTGTAATAGCAATGTAAATTTTCATCTAAATGCCAGGGTAGGAGATTTAGTTTTTTCCTTTATATTTTCTAATAGATTTCTATGATAAAAATAGTTGTGCATATATACACTTTGTATAATTATCAGATATTTCTAGGATAAATTTTTTAAAAGTGCAATTGCTGTGAAAATGTGTCCTCTCAATGTTTTGTTTGAAAAGCTTCAAGCCATGGAAAGGTTGAAGGATACTAGACTAGGAGACACCTTCCCATTTTCATCTGAGGTCGGTGATTGTAAAAATACCACATTTGCTTTCCTTCCCTGCATTCCGAAGCACCTGGAGGAAGTTGCAGGCCTCATGACAGTCACCCTAACAATGCCAGCGTGGGAGAAACCTTGTACTCTGGCAGTAGCTATTTGGTGTGGCCATTGTGTAGTGACCTAAACTGCAGTTATCTAGGGTGAGATTGGTTAATTTGCACCATTACATAATTAAATTCAGTTTTTATTGAGTATGTTCATTAAAAAAAAATTTTTTTTTTTCTAGTGACTCCAATGGGATCAGGTAGCAATCGACCTCAGGAAATAGAAATTGGAGAATCTGGTTTTGCTCTGTTATTTCCTCAAATTGAAGGAATAAAAATACAGCCCTTTCATTTTATTAAGCAGCCAAAGAAGTTAACCTTAGAAAAACATCAGCTTACTAAAGTGGGTAAGTTACCGTTTCTTGTCATTAATTATGCATTTTGTTCACTAACTAACCTTTCTGTTTCAGTTCTGGTGAATGGTGGGTGTTAGGCCGCTTGGGAGGACTCTTAAGTCCACCTGTGCCTGGGATATGGCTTATCAAGCTGACGATTAGCAGAGGCTCGGTCCATGCATTTTTACCTTAAAGCCCGAGAGGACCAAAAATAAAAAATTTTCCAGAATACTGTGTTGATAAGTAAATTTGTATTCTGAATTTTGAAGGAATTGTTGTTCTTTGAATAGTTTCTTGTTTTCTAAAACTCAGGTGTTTTTGGGGCATTTTTCTTTTTTTTAGGTAATCATTTATTTAAAGATGTTTTCAAAGAAATAAGTTGGTAGTAAGGACTGGGAAGATGGGAAGAGGCCCGGCAGTCTTACAGTGTTAGGAAAGGTGTGAGTCACAGTAGACAGGCTGGTATCCTATGTGGACACATGAGACAGTGTGGTTAAAGGAGGTGTCATGGGAGGAGAGGGATTGCATGGTGTTTCGGGGGACGTATGTGCTACAATAGGTGCAGGAGCTGCTGGAGCACAGCAGGGTTACTTTTGCTCTTACCCTCTCTGGGCTTAGGTAGGTAGCACAGCTGAATTTCTGACTGAGGGGCCCTGCCCCAGTGGGAATACAGGATCAGGTAGCAGCATAGGGAAAATCTGGTCTATTGATTAGGAAAAAAAGGAGGGTCTACACGAGTCTAGATTTTAACTCTCCTTGACAGTGCAGAACAGAGTGAGTGGCTACCGATGAGGAGGGACTGCAGTGACTTTGGGAGTGGGAACAGTAGCTCCTGGGTCACATGGGAGAGGAAGGAATATGTGGGGAGCCTGAGCAGGGACTTTGGGTGGTGGGTCAAGGTCCTATGAGAATGCAGGGGTGCAGGGCAGGTTTCATAACTTCCCTTGACCCGTTTCTTCCTCTGTAAGGTGAAAGCAGCTACCTGCAGAGCTGTGTACTGAGCACTGAGTGAACAACACACCAGCGCAAAGAGGGGACTAGAGGAAATCAGCAGATGGTTACTGCTTTGTGGGGGGCAGCAACCCAGTCATGGGTTTGCCCAGGAGATGTGGGCCAAAGTGTTGGGTGGGAGCAGCAGGGCTGGGACGAAAAATTGCAGCTTGTTCTCTGGCTTTTGCCAAAGGCAGTGAAGCTTTTGCTGTGTCTGGAGAGGTTTCGGGGCTCCCAGGGAAGCTTCTTCCTCTGTCTCTCAGATCCTGACACACAAGAAAGTTCTAAAAGGTTTGCTTTTGGTCAGCTTGGAAGAAAGAACCAATACCTGAAACTGAAGAGAGCATCCATTCCATGATAAAATTTACTTTTGTTACACCATGTTTGCGTTTTGGTACCAAGTATGAGTGTGTGGACACTGAGGGAAAACAGCCCAGATCTTTGAGACAGTTGAAGCAGTTGCTCGCAACATGTGATGACTGCGTGCATCCTGGGGCCTGGCACACATGCACAGTGTCTCTTGGTCATTTTTACTGCCTCTACCCTCTCTTCTCCCTTTTCTCAGATCCTCTTCTCATCTCCACAAAGTGTACCTCTGTTTCCTACTATCTTATTTTGTGCTTTACATTTTCTTGGGTTTCTCTTTTCTTTAAATCAGTTTTTTAAAATAAATTTTATTTTATCCCATTCCCCCCAAGCCCCCTCCCCTATGTACAAAAGCTTTGTTTCCATTTTTCCTTCTATTTTCACTTTTTTCTTGTCCCTTTTCCTTTCTCCTTTCCTCCTCCCTTATTCCCCTTCCCATTAGAATGTTTTCTTCCCATTGTCCAACATCCATTATACATGTCAGTCTTGGCTTGGATTTCTCATGTGATGTTTACCCTTCTGTGTATGATTTATTTAACTTAAACACTGTGATCTCAAGGTGCATCTGACATTTACCCTTCTTTATGGCAGCAGTAGTACCCTGTTGTTTTCTTTATTCATTTATCTGTTGATAGATTCAGGCTGGTTGCATAATGTGGCCATTGTGAGTTGTGCTGCTGGAAACATGGTAACCCCTGGTTTGTCTAGGTACCAGCTTTCCTGTAGTCCCCTTTTCTGAATTGTTGCCGGCAGCAGCTTGGGCTTATTCTAAAGTGTTGCTAGGTGATAATCTCATTTTCATGAACTGCTTTGTGTCCTAATGTTACGTATTTCTCAGTGTAGACTAGCTGAGGCTTGGGTGCAGGATGTACCTGCCTTGCAATTCCAGCCTGCGTCCTGATGCAGGTGAGGTGAGGTCCTTGTCTATGTTCTGTAACAGTGAGATTCCAGTCATGTTAGGGTCACTTGGGGGCTGGGGAAGATTCTCCTTGCAGGCCAGAGTGTGAATACTTTAGATTTTGACAGTACCGTGGCCTAATGGCTCCTATCTGCTCTGCTATCCGAGTGCAGGTAAATCTGTAGACTGCAGAGAGGGGTGGCTGAGCTGTAGGAGGATGGGAGGTTGGTCACGTTTAGCTCCTGTGTATGACAGTGCTTATGACATTGACTAAGATCTGGTATGAAAAGCTCACAGTGAGCAAAAAGCAGCGCCGCATTCTGACAGTTTTCAGTCGTCCTGAGAGGAGGCCTCCTGTTGGACGGTGATGTTTGCTGGGTATACCTTGGGTATAGCAGCTGTGGTATCTGATCCAGTATCAGTTCATATACTTTCACACATACATGTTACTTTTGGAGAAATCTTACCAAAAATCTTCATTGTTAAGGAATAAAAGCAAAAATACCTAAGTTTCATAAAAAAGCCAGTGTTCATTCACTGAAAACCTGTTTGTGTGCACACTGTGTATGGGCAACTGTTGTGACAGCATCTTGCTTCTGGGCCTCCTGGTCAGCAATGAGGACTGCGTGAGCCACTGGGAGAGGCATATAACTAGGGTTCATCCAGTCTGGGGTGCCAGGAAGGTGGACAGCTGACAGCCCTAGGGAGGGTATTGTAGGCATTCACCTATCCTCTAGGTTGCTGCCAGAGAAGCAGTAGGAAGTAAAGAGCTCAGAATAGGAAGTAGAAAACCTGACACTTCCTCTGAGGTGTAGAGCTGGGTTCCCCCATCACAGACCGGAAGCCTAAAGATGACTGGTGTGTTGGGGAGAAGGGACAGATATGCAGGCAGTGAAGTGGCAGCAGCAGGCAGGGGCTGGGTGGGCTGCAGAGACAAGGAGCAAGGGCAATGAAGCCAGGAGTCTCCACGCACCAGGGCCATGATTGAGTAGATCTCTGGCTGTGTAGTGTGGGGACTCAGCTCTGCTTATCCATACAGTATGTATGTATGTATTTCAGAGTAGGAGTGTATACTTCAGTAGTGTACACATTTTTAAAATGTCATATGCCGTGAATAGTTGTAGTCTTACTTGTCAATTAAAATGTTTAACTTTATAAAAGTAGATGAAGGGAATCAGAAGCTGTGGTAGTTACTCGGGCAGGAGGCAAGTAGCTTGGACTGGGGTAACAGGTGGTGCTGAGGAGCCTTGGTAAGAGTCAAGATGACACATGGAGGTGCATGGGTGGCATTGTGGTTGACCTGGGGCTAGGTGTGGACAATGAAGTGGGTGGTCACCGGTTCCCCCTCGGGTGAGCTGCACATTTGCTGAGATAAAGGGTGGACAAGAAGAACTTGTCTGTCTGACTGCATTGGGTTTGAGATGGAGGGGGAGACCATGAGTATCTGGGCCTGGAGCTCCAGAAAGTGACCTGGAGCCAAGATGCCAACATGGGGACACTGAGAAACAGAGCAGCTGTCTGCATGGCAGTGTGTGTTGGCTGTCCCGGACTGGTACTGATTTACATTCCTGTCACTGTTCCCATGGAAGGCCTGAGACTGCCTACCCGGGAGGCTCCTAAGTCATTTCCTAGCTTTCTTTTGAATAGCATGGCCTGTTCTTGGCCTGTCACTTCTGGTATTGGCATTCATGTTTATAAAATAAAGGCTACTGTATCTGTGGGCCTCTTCCATTCTGAAAATTGGTTCTTAAGAAAAACTGTTCTGTCAGAACCAGCAAGGTTAGCACAAAGAGGAAGACAGTCTTTCCGAAGTGGTCAGGGTCCCTGGTGCTGATTGGTGTCAGCCATTGGTCCCTCACCTCAGCCGTGCATCCCGTTTCCTGCCCTCACCTTCCTCTTTGGTCTGTTAGGAAGGAAGCTGATCTGGGGAAGCATAAGTGGGGTTTGGAGTTTCCTTCCTGTCCAGAAGCTACCTGTTTGATGACACTGGTAGATTTCAAGTCCACATTCTGCAAGCAGATTGCCAGAGGTTCAGTTTCCTTGGGCCCTGCCATCTCTGCTGCCAGCTGCAGCTCAGGACACAATTGCTTCCATACTTTGATGTAGTGATTGTATTGTTTTCCAATAGTCATTTAAGGTTTTTTTATTTGGCAGATGTATTAGAAATTGATTGGGCCTTTGTGCTGAGTTATATCCGCTGGTCCCTTGTTAAAATTTTGAGACCAACTCTTTGCTAAATCACTCAAGTTGCCCAGGCTGGGCTCAGACTTGTGCTCCTCCTCCTCCTCCTCCAGACTTCCATGTTACATGCATGTGTTTTGTTAATAGAAAAATTCTAATTGCAGCTAAGATTTTGGATGGTATTAAAGTTTATAAAAATGGGAAAATTGCACTTTACTAGCATTGCCAGTCATTAGAAGTAACATTTTGAGAGTGTCTTTAACTGTTGCTCTTTGCCTCTCTGCAGGTCTTCTGGATAACCCCGAGCTGCGCGTAGTCCTTGTGTTTGGCTATAACTGCTGTAAGGTGGGAGCCAGCAGTTACCTGCAGCGTGTGGTCAGCACTTTCAGCAACATGAATATCATCTTGGCTGGAGGCCAGGTGGACAGTCTGTTGTCACTGACCTCTGAGAAGTATGTCTGTGCCTCAGACAAGGGAAATAGTTGCAGATTTTCATTACTTTGGTCAAGAATGTTTAGAGAATTGCTAACATACTACCTCCTCTTGTGATAGACGTAGGTTAAGGGTCTTAACATAATTCTGCTTACAGTCGAAGAATTACATTTATACACATTGTTCTTTAAGAATGTTTTCTTAGATGCGTGCTTTTAACATTGGCTTTCAGCATTGCTTATTGAGCTTTCCAGGGATGGCTGTAGTATCTGTGACCTTAGTATGTCACCTTTGCAAACCAAGAAATCATACATGAAGTTACAATGAAAGCAGAGTACAGTTTTTATTAGAGTACAGAATGTGTTTGAAAATCAAGAGCCAAGGTTCACACAGAAACCAAGTCAAGTGTTCTGTCGAGGAGGCATGGGTTGTTAGGGGACAGTGTTGAAGGTGAAGCAGCAGTTCTGAACAGTGTTTGGTTGGTCCAGTTGATGCTGGTGTCTGTCCCCGAGTCAAGCTATACGTGATGGAGGCTATTTGAGGCGGTTGTCAGTAGTGCCTTTGCCATGGCCAGCAAATGCACAGAAGACCCACAGCTGGAAAACAGTTCAGTCTAGTTCTTTGAAAACCAGGTTAGACACCAAGGATCTTGGGTCTGAGAGGAAGACTTCAGCTGTCCCAGGAGGTACCTGAGGTACATAGAGAAATTCTGCTTCTTGACCAGACTGCAGTGACTTCTGTATTTCCTTCGTAGCTGTTTCTTCTTTGAAGGAAGTATATGGTTAGTGTATCTTTATGGGAAAACCTCTCAGCTGTTCATGGTCAGAGCGTTGGAAATGCGGTGGGATCAGAATCACCTGTGGCATTTCTCAGATCTGTTTTGGTCACAAAACCTTTTTGTGAAGCATCTTGCAGATACTATACTGGCACACTTTTAGAAATTCTGTAGTAGATCTTCTGTGGATCTTTGGTTTTTGTTGTTTGTTAAAACTTGCTTTCTGTGATAACAGCATGTTTTTTTTATCTTAAGCCATTACTCAAACCCCTTCCTTCCCCCCCATTTGCATTGCTGGATCCCTTTCCATCTTTCATAAAAATACATCCATCTCCAAAAGCTAGAAAAGTGAACCCCCTACCCCACCCACCCCTCCTATAAATACTAGTACCAGTTCCTCTCTGGATGTGTTTAGGATTTGGGGAAGATGTTAGGATTAGTGTGAGAGGAAGGTAAAATAATCCCATTGCTACCTCTCTTGGCATCAATGAACCAAAGGAAGCAGTCAGTAAAACAGGGTCACTGGATTGCCAGTGAGGGAGGACAGGCAGGCAGTGGAGTGGCAGACACTGGGTCTCACACAGGCCTAGGCTGGGGACTGTATACGGAGAATGCAGTGATGATTTCTCACAGACGTTCAAGTCTGAGGTGCAAGTCTATTTGGTATCACCCACTTTTTATACCTAATATGGAAAAATAGATCCCCTAGAATCGTTACACTTTACACAACACAAAGATTTTAATGGGATCTCATACTGTGTCAGTATATCCCATTGAATCAATCCCTGCTGCATTTTAATGTCCAGATAACCTACCCTGAAAATGGTACTTCTTGGAAACAAAAGATTGACAACTTGGAGCAGATGTTTCTTGTTTGGGGCAGAAGGTTACTAGGAATTGAATCCAGAGAGGTCACACTGAGCTACATCCCCACCCCTGTAGCCTGTTTTTATGCTGCGACAGGATCTTGGAAAGTCACTAAGTTGCCCAGCTGGATTTCAACTGGAGATCTTTCCACCTCAGTTTCCCAGAGTGCTGGGATTACAGTTGTGTACCACAATCCCCCACTTAACAACTTGGTATCTACCAAAAGATAAGAGGTCTTCAAGTTGAGAGGACTTTAGAAAATGGGATTCTGCTGCTCTACAGTTGGTTTGCCACTGGCTATTCTTGCTTTCTTAACCTTTTTTGAATCTTAGGTTCTGATAATGTAGTGAATCTTGCTCACTGTATAGATTTAGATGTTGAGAAACGTGATAGAAATACAAGGCATTTGCTTGTTTCTCCCCCAGTGGTGTTCTCCTATACTGATATGCTTTACAACTGTGACTAACAGTGTATTATTGAAATTTTATAAACCAGGTCAGCACATCAATAATGTGCTTGTTCATCTGGTCTTTTCTTACCATATTAAAGCAGTAACCCGGACAAAAAGCAATATAATCATATTTGTTATGGGCCAAACAACATAAAACTTCTGAAGTTTTAGAAATTATCCTCTTTCAGAATTTGATAACTGAAGGTGGTATAGGGGAAGACACCACATAGTAAATTTAGGAAGCTCCATTAAGTAGAAAACTTTGTGTATATGAATAAAACTGTAAGGTTCCTAAAAACTATTCCTTCTAGTAGAAGTCTGTGTGAATGTGCATAGCCCCTTGTATTTGTGGTTGAAAATGAGGCGTGTTAAGCTGCTTTCTGCATTCTTTAAATACATTTCATTTTTTAACACTATGATTTTCCTTTTATCTGGGGTGTGTGTCTAAGCACAGGCTGCTAACTGGGCAGCAGCTTCCCTAGCAGTGAATCAAGTGGTTTTTTTCTTTGATATTTTATAGTTTAATTTTTGTTTCATGATTGCTAACTTGTCTAATTTTGTTTTCTAGGACCCCTCTAGATATCAATGCCACTGGCGTGGTTGGATTGTCCTTCAGTGGGCTCCGAATCCAGAGTGCCACAGTGCTCCTTAACGAGGACGTCAATGATGAGAAGACCGCGGAGGCGGCCATGCAACGCCTCAAGGCAGCCAACATCCCAGAGCAGGACACCATCGGCTTCATGTTTGCCTGTGTTGGCCGGGGATTTCACTACTACCGAGCCAAGGCCAATGTTGAGGCTGATGCATTTAGAAAGTTTTTTCCTAGTGTGCCTTTATTCGGCTTCTTTGGAAATGGAGAAATTGGATGTGACCGGATAGTCACAGGGAACTTTATACTGAGGAAGTGTAACGAGGTAAAGGATGAGGATCTGTTCCACAGCTATACAACAATAATGGCCCTCATTCACCTGGGGTCATCTAAATAAAGCAGCTTGCACAGCATATAACTTCAGGTTCTGGCTTTTCCAGAAAATGGAACCTTGGGATATGTGTATTTGAAACAAAAATAACTTCAGCTAGATCTTTTTTCCAGCTTTGAATGACACACTGAGATCACACTGAGGTAATTTTTAACATAAAAATGTACACACCATAACACCAAGAATCCTGCCTCAGGGACAGGCAGATCTTTGTGGTTATGTTGCACAAGATTATGTAGCTCATGTAAAGTGACTTTAAATGGTGGCAGCTGGAGAAGTAGACTTTCTACATCTACCTCTTCATAGTTGTAGGTGATCTGTTAGCAAAATTATGAAGATCCCCTCCCCCCTTTTGTAAAGGAGGAAAAGCCACAGATGGCTGAAAGATTTTTCTCTGCTGTATTTGTTTCACCAGGTTTTTTCAGAAGTTTTAACGATATTACTGACATTTGATAAAAATTAAAAATATTTTTTTTTGGTACTCAGATAAACTGCCAAGACTAATTTTAGTAGTAAAGTATTTTCATTTTTTCTCATTAATTACCATAGAAAAGTTTTTTTTTTCCTATAGCTTTATATAACTAATTGGAAGACCAAAAATTTATATTACCTTATTTTGGCTTATACCAAAGAAACATACATGGCATTTTGCATCTCATTACTTTGGGTAAGTATATGAAGGATGTGAACTCAATCTGTAGATGAAACCTGGAATGGTAGGTAGCTGTCAGCTATGCAATCCTGTCATACCCCTGGTAAAATGATTTCCAAGTTTGAATTTGTTTGCACAAATATTTAGATGAGAGGTGTGCAGAGAGTATGTTTTCCTCAGTCCGCAGTATCCACTCTTAACATTTTCACATGGTAATGGAATTTCGGATTTTTAGGCAAACATCGCCCAGAGCATTTCTCTGCCCCTTACACATAGTGTGATTATTTTTTGCCTGCTCTCCATCTTGTTGCTTGGTGTGTCAGTCTGGCTGTACTTAGATGCTGCAGAGTCAGGTGAGGAACAAGTCCCTGAACATTTGAAGGAGCCCCTCCATCATGGCCCTGTCTTGTCTGTTTCAGCCACCTTTTTCTTTCATGTCTTTGTTGTAGAATGTACCTAGATGATTTTGTAACTGATGCCTGTTGCTCTTGAAATGGTCAAGTTTGTTCACAGAACAGTAGAAACCTGGGAAGTGAAAGCAAATGCATTAATATTATTTGTTTTTCTAGTTTTTAATCACTTTTCTCCCAAGTTTTTTCTTTGCTTCCTCCCCCGCATTTAAGTTTTCTTTGCTTTTTTTGAGGCAGGGTCTCACTATGTAGCCCAAGCTGTTCCCAAATTTTCTATGACCCTCCTGCCTCAGCCTCCAGAGTGCTGAGATTACAGGTGTGTGCCATAACACTTGTTGGTTTTAACCTTACCAGAATTTTCTTTTGCTCTATGTACATATACAAAGGTGTGTTTTTAAAAAACATAATTATCACCAAAATAGAAACCCCACCAAAGCACTACTAGAAACAGATACACTTTGCAAAATGGAATAGTAAGGAGGGCCAACAGTTTTCTTCACTATTATTACAGGTGTGTTTTGGTATAGGGGATCAAACTCTGGTCCTTGTGCTTGCGAGGCAGTGGTGGAACCACTGAGCCAAATGTCTGGCTTCCCTATTAGTTTTGTTCTGCTTAAAATGTGGCTCATTCCAACCTAAGAGGCCAGATAGTAAAAGATCTGCCCCTGATTTATGCTGCAGATTTAAGAAAATGAATATGCAGAGAATTACAGTAGAAGGAAGCTTACATATCTAGTTTCTATGCAGTCTGCAGGAGTTTTCAAGAAAAAAACATTTGTTATTTTTGTACCCTTCAAAATATCAGCTACAGGTTCAGTTTTAATGAGAACACTCCAGATTCTTTCCATGGGAAATGATGAGCTGTCGGGTGACTGACTTGATTTTCAGTTGAACTGGCTTAATGCTAAAGAAAATATACTGTCTGTACTGACAGTCTTGCTGCATGACCAGAACACCTGTACTATGTGAAGAATGTTACTGGGAGGCAAAGCACATGCTGGCCCTGTGTCTAGGGATCAGGAGTCCAGTGCTTGAAAGCCATGTTGCTGTGCTGTGTATGTTGTACTTCTGTCTTGTCCTGTACCTGAAGACAGGTCACCAGAACATGTGCACTACAATGTAGAAAACACTGACAAAAGTCAGCAAATGTCATTTACTATTTTAGAGTATATGGAGCACTTTTATTTTGTAAATACTTTCAGCAAAAAAGGGCAAGAATGACTAACGCTGCTTTGAAATGCAAATGATCAGAGTGAGAATTAGGAGTGCTTTCTCAACACCTTTCTACTTCTGACTAATCAAAAGTTAGTGGCCATATATTTACATAATAAACACTTCGTTCAAAGTCTTGTCAGAGGTACCAGAGTTATAGGTGGGAATAAAACATAATTGAACTGGGAGAGATCAGCAAAATGATGGACTAAGAAGCTCTGAGCTCTCATTCCCCAACAGAAAAAAAACCAGTAAATGGACCAACTTTGTTAGTGTGTAAGGCCCAGAGTAGTTAGGGGTTTAAAATGCTACATGCCCATGGAAGATACTTGCTCAGGAAAGAGCTAAGGCTCCAAAGCTGTCACTGCTTTCTGCTTCCTAAGCTCAGCAAACCTAACTGTATGTTGAAGTTTACTTGAGCACTGAGCTAGTCCGCAGACACCTCCATTCATGGTAATTTTTCAGAATACCCAAGTATGACAAAAAGAACAATGACATCAGTGTTCACATATGAAGAGGAAGAGTTTTTGCAAAGAAGTTTGGAAAAGTTGCAAAACAAAACGACATCCTTAACCAGAACAAAAACAGCAAATCTTTAGTAAAAGGGAGAAGATGCTATACTAGAATGTGCAGTTTTTTACCCCCTCTCCCAAAAAGGCATACAAACGAAGGAAATAAGGCCCATTTAAAGAACTGAGGTAAATTGGCAAAATGTCCTTAAGCCCAGACAAAACAATATAGAGACTTAAAAATATCTATCTCAAATATTCTCAGCTACAGGAAAATTGGGGAAATGGTAAATGCGTAAAATCAGTAAAAGAATTTAAGACCCCCCGAAAATAACAGGAAAAGTACAACATGAAATTCTGACTAGAGGCATTCAGAAGCAGATGAATGGGTGGGGGGAGAAAAAGCAAACTTAAGGTAGGACAGTTAAATGTAGAAACGAAGCAGAAGGGAAGGTGAACATTGCATAGAAGACTGTGGGACACCAGCCACATCTCACACACTTCATTTTTCCAGAGCCCATGTCCAGGTAACTTAATTTTACTTATTAATGGCCTTAAAGCCCAAGAGTAGTGATGTTAGTAATGCTGTTATATTGTTATAATTGCCCCATTTTGTAGTGCTGGAGAGCAACCCCAGGACACCATATATGCTAGGCAAGTATTCTGCCACTGAGCCCCCCTAACCTGGTTAGTCTTGTGTCTAATTTAGAAATCAAACTTTATCATAGGTATATTATTTAGCAACAGATTCCTGTCGTACAAATTTATATAAAGTATATTCACACAAGCTGAGCTGTAGCATCACTGGTTGTCTCATGGTCTGCTGCTGACTAAGATATATTGTGCATAACTATATAGGAAAAGCCGGTCTATGTAGGATTTGGTACTATCCACAATTTCAAACATCTGCTGGGGTTCTTGGGGCATATCCTTCATATATACAGGGACACTACAGTGTAAACCAATATCCCTTATGAATACTGATGGAAAAGTCCTTAAATAACTAGCAAACAGCTCTGCAGCATATTATATAGACTGAACAAGTGGGACTGCTCCCTATGTTTTTTGCCTATACAGTCATACACAATCCTAATGGTATTTCTAGAATGCAAGGATGGTTCAACATAAGAAATTGGTTCACTACCACATTAACAGAATGGGGGAACCTGTAGCACCTTAAGTGATAAAGCAAAAGTCTTTGATAAAATTCAGTATCCTTTTGTGATTAAAAACAGAGCAGAAGCTACTTAAACACAACAAAAGCCATATGGAAAATCCCACAGCAGGGAAAGGCTGGGAGCCAGGGTCTTACTAAATTGTTCAAGCTAGAAATCCTGCCACCTCAGCCTCTTACAATGTTGGAATTACAGGCAAGTGCTCCCATGCCCAGTTTATATGATTTTATGTGTAGAAAACCCTAAAGATAACCACAAAAAGATTGTTACAGCCAATAGGTGAATTCACCTTAGCAACAGGATACAAAGACAACAGGAAAGACAGTAGCGTTTCTATGCGTTAACGAACAACTTGAAAAGGAAATCGAGAACAGTTCCATTTACTGCTGTAAAAGAAGCATAAAATATGTAGGACTTAACAGAAAAGACTTGTACACAGTGAAAACTACAAAACATTGTAGAAGTTAAAGACAACAAACAAATATATCTAAGACATCATTTCTAAGGAAAGTGATCTACAGCTTAAGTGTAATCTCAAAATCCCAATGGCTTTTCTGCACATACCAAAAATAACAAGATGGATCAAAAACCTAAATATAGGCATTAAAACCATGCAACTCTTAGAAGAAAATGGAAAGTTAAAGGACATTGGACTTTGCAATGATTTCTTGGATTTGACACCAAATTTGCAGGCAGGAAAGGTAGACCCAACTAGACTCATCAAAACTAAAAATTTGTTATGAGAGGATATAATAGCATAAAAAGGCAATCTTCAGAATGGAACAGAATATTTGCACTTCACATATAGAACAAATGGCTAACAGCAACACAGCCTGGTTTAAAAATGACAAAGGACTTGAACTCCAGAAAAGACACACACATCTATGGCTACTGAACACATGAAAGCAGTAATCAACAAAAAATGCAAATCACAAGCACAATGAAATGCTACCTCTTTATGCTCTCCCAATACAAATGCTGGCAAAAATAGGAAGAAACTGCCTACTTGAACACTGCTGGTGGAACTGTAAAATGCTGGAGGTGTTAGGGCACACATTATAATTTTTTTTTTTTTTTTTTGGTACCAGGGATTGAACTCGGGTCCTTGCACTTGCAAGGCAGGCCACCAAACCACTGAGCTAAATCCCCGGCCCTTATAATTTCTAAATGAAATAAATTACCATTTAATTCCATAATTTGACTTCCTATTCCAAGAAGCCTGGGGCATATTTGTATGCCTCACTGCAGCAGTGTTCATGGTAGTCAAAGCTGTCAATAACTCAAGTGCCCATCAACAGATGCATGGTGGACAAGATGCAATATATCTGTACAAGAGAATATCCTTGGTCATTAAATGGAATTGAATTCTGATGCACATGTGGGTGAACCTATGGACATGTTAAATGAAAGATGCTAACTACAGAAGGGCCAACTCTGATTCCACTTATATGAGAATCTAGTAAAATTCATGACAAAACAATGACCACTTTCTGTTGGGGTTAGGGTTAAGAGTAGGAATTGAAGTGTACAAAGGTTCAATAGAGGATCATGCAAAAGCTCTGGAGATTAACTGGTGATGGCAGCCCACAACAGTGTACTTTGTTGAACTGTTCAAAGTGGTTAAAACTCCTATTTTACTACAATAAAAATGTTTTTACAACTATAAAAAAATCGCAAGTCCTATTTTTTTTTTAAAGCTATCCAGCCACAAGAAGAGGGAATCTTAAATGCATAATGCTAAGAGGAAAAAGTAAAGAAACAAGTGGTTGCCCCAGGGGTAGAGGTGTATACACGGAGCACAGGATTTTTAGGGCAGCAAAACTGTTGAATATGATGCTGTAACAGTGGATAATGTAACATGCACTTGTCAGAGTCCATAAATTACATTCAGAAGTGGAACTTGCACTAATTAGTGCTTGTTAATCTAGTGCAATATTTACTAACAAGCAGCTAGAGGGCGGGGAACACATGGGGACTCTTTTCTGCTCCTCAGTGGGGTCATGTCCTGATAGACCCAAATGGGAAATATCTGTAAGTCAGAAATGCACGTAACACACCCTAGCTAGCAAACATCACAGTATGGCCACACTGCACTGGAGCCATTGCCGTCTACCCTCCAGCTCTGTGGCTCACAGAATATTTGAGTGCATTCTGCTGACCAGCATTACATGATTGCATCTTACACTACTAACTGGGAAAAAGCTGAAATTCAAAATGCAGTTGCTATCACTTTTGCATCAATGTAAAGTAGAAAAATCAAGATGAACTACTATTAAATCAAAACATAAACTGGGGGCTGTAAATCTAAAACTAAAACCTTAATTTAAAAAAATTACACGAGAGCCTGTCATTTTATCACCGTGCCTCACACTCCTCATCTGTATTTGTTACATAGAGAATGCATGATGTGGATAAAGGAATCAAACATTAGTGACAAATCCATCCATCCATTCACCCACCCACCCTGCATCACAAGGCCTACACAGGCGAGCGGGTGTGCAAAAGCCAGTGTGTTCGGCAGTTCTCGAAAGATGTGATTTGGGGGCGGCCTGTTGCCTTTGGCCAATGTTTGCTCCTCTGCATCAGCCCCATCACCCCTGTGATCAGAACACCACCCTCCCAGACTGCTGCAAGATTGTGTTCTCATACTTAAAGTTGCTACTGCCTTTTTTTTTCTTTTTCTATGAAAGGTCAATGCAATTTGGTGGAAAAATAGTAAATTACTCTGACATAACAAAAATAATTTTTTTTTTTTTTTGGTACCAGCGATCAAACTCAGGACCTTGTGTTTGGAAGGCAGGCAGCAGAGACACTGAGCTAAATCCCCGGTTCTGACATAACAAATTCTTAATGGTGCCCCCAAAAGGTGAAAACTGTGTGTTCTCCAAAATCATACACAAAAATTACAAAACTGATGAGGAAAACAGGCTTGGAGTTTAGAACATGTAGTAAGAATGAGCAATCCTAGATATTTCCATTGGTATTTTCACTGAATCCATCTTTTCCAACCTTAAACTTCAGGGTTTGTTTTTTCTTTGAGATACAGATCTTTGAAATCAATTTCTTCACATACTATTTTAAAAGAAACTATGCTTTATCAGTGTTGAAATGTACGTCATTATTAAAAGTGTATTAAAACTGCCCATTTAATTTTTTCTAATTGCCCAGTGAAATGGCTGTGCAGCTTCATCTGTACTTGCAGATTTCCAGACAGCTTAGAGCAGCAACAGTTGAGGTTTTTTTGAAGCCCTAAACCAGCCACTAGTTGCACTTAAAGGACTTGCATCTTTTTCCTAAGATCACCATGTATCTAGGGATCTTTCAAAGGCTTTCTTTCTAAGCTGTGGGCAGGTCTGCCCTTGAGACTTGACCACATTCACCTGCAGGTAAACCACAGGCCTGCAGCTCACTCCTGGCTCCCTGGGTGGCACCAGACCCCTCTGAGGGACACAGATGCACACCTATCAGAACAGGTTGCCTCCATAGCATGTTTACCAGGTCTTCTGCTGAAGGAAGGGTTAATGGTTTTGTTTTACCTTATAGTACTTCACTTTCTGCCTTTGTAAGATGAAAGCATGCTTGGTTCATGCTGACATTTCTTCAGTGTCTTCCATGACCTGTGGGAAATAATTAGGAAATGAGTTTTCTCTTCATCCACACATCTTCCTGCACTGTGTCATCTATGCATATACATAAGCCCACAGCTTCTGGCTATGATAAAAAGGAGTGCAGTGACTGAAATATCTGAGGTTTCCAGCTGCTGCTGTTCATCCCTCCTCAGAACAGAAGCACATCACTGTCCCTGTTCTAGTCCTGAACAAGTTCCCTGCCTCAGCCTTTCTGTCACCCAAAGTTCTAAGAAGCCTAGTGATCTTTCCAATACATGTAAATTAGAAAGGGCCAGTTGAGTGGCAGAGTGCTTGAAGGAGTACCAGCAAGAAAAGATTCAGAGACACCAGGACTATGAAATCCTGTGACCAAATGGGGCTGCTGCAGGTAGACAAAGATTCCTCTAGCCAATGAGTACTGAGGCTCTTGTCCATACTAGTGCAGTGTAAGTGGAGTAAGAAAAACAGATTGGATTTAAATACCTGTTCTACACCATTTAGATGTGTGATTTTTAGTCTCTCTAAGCTTCTCACTGTGGAATGATTTTAGCATAGCTACCTTACATAGTTAAGGTCATATGAGCTGACAGATTGGAAACATCAATTCCAGTGCCCGGCACAAAGTGTTTATGACTTTATCATCATTCTGCTTTTTACCTGTGTTTTTGGCATGAGGGAATTATTTCAATAGGGAGATGGGAGTCACATGTGGTTGAATATGTCTGTAAACCCTGAACTTTGGAGGCTGAGGCAGGAGGACTGAAATTTCTATCCTAGCCTGGGCAACTCAGTGACATAGCAAGACACTGTCTCAAAAAATAAAGAGCCAGGGCTGGAGATTTAGCTCAGTGGTTCTGCTGCCTGCTTCGCAAGCTCAAGGTCCTGAGTTCAATTCCCGGTACCAAATATAAATAAATAAATACAGGGCCAAAGATAACAGCTTAATGCAAAGGTCTTAGGTTCAAATCCTCAGCCCCTCCACCTGTTCATACACACAAAACAGGGAGAAGAGTTAACAATGCACATGCATGCTAGGACTTTAGGCTATTTGTTCTCTTTATGGACAAGTTGGGAAGGTCATCTTGAGGATTATAGGAATACCCAAGGCAACATGAACACAGCTATCAGAGGGCAGCCACTAAACTGAAATGTCACTTTGTGGTGGTAGCAGGAGCACTCTCTTGGTGAAGAAAGGCCATTTGTGAAAAAAATTTAACATGTATATTTATGCTATGGTTTTAATAATGTAAGTATAAGCTAATATTGTCCAGCAAGTCCCAATCTCTGTAATCAGTTCTCCTCAGCTGAGATGCCAATTTATTTTCATGACACATATCATGTCACATTTGGTAAACAATATTCCTTTCACTTCCTTTATAGTTAAGAGCTTTAGAACTATTGACTGAGATTTTCTGACATTGAATAAAGGTCTGGTCAAATGAGTTAAATCCAACGCTTGCTTTATGCTAGTTTTTAACTATTTTTATGAGTTATTTTTTCCTAGCCAGAGATGGTGGTGCACACGTGTAATCCCAGCAGTCTGGGAAGCTGGCAGGAGGATCAGAAGTTTGACTCGGGCCTGGGCAACTTACTGAGAACCTGATTCAAAAGGCTGGGATGTAGCTCAGTGTGAAGGCCCTGGGTCTAATCCCTAGTACTAAAAAAATGATTTAGTTCCAAAACTTTACCCCATATTTTATAAATGTATGTTTTCAAACAGGAAGAGGTCAAAATACAAATTCATTTTATATGAACACAGTTTCTAAAAAATAATTGAGTTTTTGTATCCCATCAGACATTTTGAGAAGAGAAAAATCAAGAGGCAAACCTGAGGAGAAATGCTACTGAATTACAAGCACAGATGCCCGTGCATTCAGGTCATACGTCAGGACACCACTTTTCCTATGTGCTTTGCAGATACATCTTCCTATCAGATCACAAATAGAGTTCCTATTTCACATTATCTATTATACCTTTTAGGAACTCTGTGAAATAGGAAAAAAAGATGCAAAGGGGAAGGGGAAAAGAAAGGAATGGAATTAATATGAGAAAATGAAAAATGGAAACAAAGTCTTTGTGGAGGGGTTGAAGGGAAGGCAAGGGAATGGGGGAAAAATAAGAACCAAGATGGACTATGTAAAGGTGCAAATTTCCAATGATGAATGTCATTATACTGTATACCTTAAATGTAACAATAAAATTAATTTAAGACAAAGCAAAAACAAAAAAGAGTTCCTGTCTCTGTTGACCGTTCCAATTAACATGATCAATAAAGATTTTCAGTCCAAGAACTTTTTCACTGAGTATTTTACCACAGAACACTTTACAAATTAATGTGGCTCTAGATGTTATCATTACAAAAGAGCAGCAAACTTCCCAAACCACAAAAACATATGCTTCCAACTCAGTTAAAAAGTACAGCAACACATTGTCTTGGCCTCTTGATAATTTAACCACTCTGAGCACATTAAAAATTCAACACATCAGATGATAGCTTCATTTAATAATGGTATCTCTATCAGTTTGGTTGACTTTTATTGTGGAGACCAAAATGTAACAGAATTTACTATTTTAATCATTTTTAAGTTCAGTGGAATTAAGTAAAATAACAATGTATGGTATCATCACCATCACCTCTCAAGAACATTATTCATTATTCTAAAATGAAGCTGTTGTACCCATTAAGCAGTTGCTTTTTTCTCATTGCTGAGACAAAACACCCAGCACCCAAAGTTAAAGGAGGAAAGGTTTAGTTAGCTCACAATCTGTAGAAATCTCAACCCATGATTGGCTGGCTCCCAGGCAGGGTGGCAATGCAGAGGAGAAACAGTTCATTGCAGGCAGAGGACAGCAAAAGCAAGTAAGGGCTCTTTCTATCCCTTATATTTTATCCTGGCTTAGGGCTGGTAGCACTCCAACCCTTAGTCCTAGTGCCCTTGATTCATTGTACCATGAATCAATTCCAGCGTCACACACTATCCAGCTTTTTAAAAAGCTCACTAGCGCCACTGCATGAGGCTCTGGGGGACATCTAAACACAAGCCATAACATTCCACACTTAGTCCCCCAAAGACTCATGTGCAAAAGGTATTTAGTCCATCTTCAAGAGCTGCCAAAGTCCTGACAGTTTCAGCATCCCTCAGCTGTGAGGACTTTGTGTTTTGATCATTTCACAGGACTCACAGCTCCATCCTCTCAACTTGGGCATTCTGCCAAGCTCAGCCTAGGTGCCCACCCTGCATTGCAGCCTGCAAGGTCTCTTAAGGCAGTAAGAGAAGGCAATCTTTGGCTTGCATCATCTGTTTACCATCTCTTGAGCTCATGGTCCTTTGCTGCCTGATATCAATGTCTTGAAAATCACTGTTTCATGTAGTTAGTCCATTCTTTTATCATTTCAAGTAAGAGGAAGTCCAGTGTCTGCTCTTCCATTTCAGTCAGAAGCAGAAGTCTCAAAGCAGTTTAAAAACATTAATTTGTCTATAATATTTCCCAAAGGCTTACTTATACTGCAGGTAAAACTCCTTCCCTAGTCTACTTCAAAAAACTTTTGGAAACCAGTCCTCATAGCTGTGCAGTACATTATAGCTAAGAACATGAGAAAACCTTGTTTTCTTCTGGAAAAAAATCATGATTTGTGTCATACTGCTAATAAATTTATCTTCACCAGATGTGGTGGCACATGTGTGTAATCTCAGCACTTGAGAGGCTGAAACAGCAGGATTGATACGAGTTCAAGGCCAGGCTGAACTACTTAATGAGACCCTGTCTCAAAAAGAAAAAAAAAAAATCTTCATGTGAAAATGGTGACAGCACAAAAATCCACGGAAAATTTTTTAGAGTTAATGTTTCTGAATAGACCCAAATCCAAATCCCTATGTGAAACAACAACCTCACAGAGGACTTGAAGCATTTTGTCTTGAATGTACTCACTGTGCTGGGCACTGGTTCTGCTCATTTCCCCCAGGTTGACATCACACTGAGCCGAGCTTGCTCTCTGGAGGTGGCCCTTCCTGACAGTACAGAGAAACAGATGGGAAAGGAGTCACTGGAAAGTATGACAAAAGCACGCAAAATTTAGTAGTGCCTTGGTACACCAATGCTGCTGTTTGAAAACTATTCAGTTCATAAACAAAAATGTTTGGCAAAATTTTGCATTTGCTTGCAAGTTTTGTATGAGGTGACAAACATGACCACAACCACCTTTCCCACACAAACACAAAGGTGGCATCCTTTCCAAAATCATGGAACAAATTAAGTTCATGACCCAAGGTACCTGTATCTAGAGGTCCATTTTCTTCCCACAGCTACCTTAAATTGTCAGGGATGTCCTGAAACAGCTCCACCTTTAACAGATGCACCAGGACAGGAGCTCCTCTGAGGGGACCCATGGCCTTTTTCCTTTAAGATGGCCCAGGTGCTGCATCTCAGAATAGGAAGCTATTTCTGTGCTCTTTTAAAAAGTGAATTGTTAGCTCACTGTTAGATGACCCTTTAAGTAACATGGGGTGATGCTTGTGAACTATTCTATTAATGGAAATTTTAGAAAGTTTAGATCTTTTTAAGGTTACAGTTCATCAGATTTTTTTTTTGTCAGCTGACCAATTAGTATCAGTTGTTACTCATCATGGCAGAGTTTTTAAAACTACTGTAAATATTAAGTAAAATTTTGGAACATAAACTTGCTTTAATTTTTTCAATATGCCAATACTCAAGAGTATGAACTTACATTAATGAAAGTAAATTCAAGACTGTGTTTACCACAGCAAAACTGAATATTTTCTAAATGCATCCTAGCTTCTGCTCCTGAAAGGACCTTAATTCTAGCCCAGATCTTAGCATTATTTGGGTAATAATTTGGATCTCATTCATAGATAATTCAGAGTAATTAGTTATAACATTCACAAGGCTCTTAGTTTAAAGCAATTTTAACCATTAACAGATCTGGAAACATAGAGTAAAGAGTGAACTGGTTTCATTCCTGAAAGCACTGCATTTCCAAAACAGTAACATTTCTTGTGGTCATTATATAACAAATTCTATATCCAGATTCACAAGTAAGAGCTACTCATTTTTAAATTAATTCTGCTCTTGGCATTAAGACACAGGTCCCTGACCATATCATTATGTAAAGTTATCTCTGCTTATGTTGTCATTCAAAAATGGAAAACAGATAATTTAAGCACATATAACTTATCTGAAAATTACTCAATAATGTCATTTTTGTAAAGATGCTCTTTTACTCAGATTAAATTTATATTCATTTTTCAATGCCCTAAAATGAAAATGTCAACTTAGCCAGGCCATGATACCCAGATGTTTGGTCAAACATATTGTACATGTTTCTGTGAAGGTGCTTTATGAATGAGATTAAAATCTATATCTGGGTGGTTTTTTTTGTTTTTTTTTTGTTTTTTTGGTAGCAGGTATCAAACTCGAGTCCTTGTACTTGTGACACAGGTGGTGGAACCACTGAGCTAAATCCCCCACCCTATATCTGGATTTTGAGCAAAATAGATGTCTTCCACCATGTGGGTGGCCTCATGCAACTAGTTGTGGCTTTAATAAGTAGCAGTGTGAAGTTCAGGAAAGCTATGTTTGTAGGGATTTTTGCAGTTAATCTATTTCTTCAAATTTACTGGCATGAAGTTACACAAAAAAATTTTTTTTGCATATTTGGTGATAGGAATAGAACCCAGAGCAGCTTAGCTTTCATCTTTTAAATTCCTGAAGCATCTGCCTTATAGAGCCTTTTTATATTCCTAATATTGTTCATTTGGGCCCTTGCTCTCTCTTTTTAAACTACAGATAACAATTTGTCAATTTTATTAATCTTTTCAAAGAACCAAACTTTGGCTTTATTGTCTCTATTA
>NW_022900937.1:25717436-25759361 GCF_012274545.1 Fukomys damarensis | reverse complement strand
TAGTATGTTAATTAATATCTGCTTTTTATTATTTACTTCTATTTTCCTGAGATTTTGCTATTCTTTTTATAACCCAGTACAAAGAACATTAATCTCATTTGTTTTTAGGCTGTCTAATAAAAATATTTGGATAATAAATTTCCCTTGCTGGCATCTCACAGATTCGTAACACAGTATTCTTAGTTAGGTAAAAATATTTTCTAAATTGCATCACAAGTTGTTATTTTGACCCATGAATTATCCATAAGTATACTTAAGACCTTATATCGTTATCTTTTGTCACTGATTTTCCAATATAGTCATTCATACTCAGGATGTACAGTACAGTAGAGCAAGGTCTTGGTGTAGTACAGTATCAAGTTTTTTTGTTGTTGATCTTTGTTTTTTGCACAGTACTAGGGATTGAACACAGGGCCTCATGTATGCTAGGCAAGTGGGTTACCACTGAGATACCTCCCAAGTCCATTTTGTTTATTTTTAGACAAGATCTTGCTAAGTTGCCCAGGTTGGGCTTGACCTTGCAATACTACCTCTGTCTTCTGAGTAGCTGAGATTACCACACCTATCAAATTTTTGAAATGTGAACACTTCTTTATTGCCAGTACAGAATTCCCTAAATATTATATATGAGCATGTAAGAATTTTTTTAATGGTTGGGTATTGGGTTGTAGAATATGTCTAACAGATCAACCTTGTTAAAATCTTATGATACTGATTTTTATCTCCCTGTAAGTTTCTGAGAGTCAAACATTAAAATTTAACTATCATGGTAGCATTCTCTATTTCTTTTAAACTTGTATGTTCTTTTTTCTCTTCCTCCCTTTTTTCTTTTTCTTTTTTTTCTTTTTGTACTGGGGATTGAATCCAGGGCCTTCACACTGAGCTGTATTCCCAGCCCTTTTTATTTCTACTTTTGGGACAGGGTCTTGCTAAGTCACCAAGATGCTCAGGTTGGTTTGAGGTTGCAATTCTCTTGCCTTAGCATTACAGGTGTGCACTAAAATGCCTGGCTTAAATTTAAATTTTTAATTTATACTTTTTAGACTAACTCTATTTTGAGATCACAGAAGTCTTCTGTGCTGATGGCTGTGGTGTGAGAGTAAATGAATACAGTTTATTTTTCCTACACAGTGCGCTTCTAATTAGAAGAGCTCTCTCTTTCCACCATGTGAGAACATGAACAAGATGACAGTATGAAACCAGAAACAGGGCCTCTGGCAGGGATTTAGCTCAATGGTTCTACCACCTGCTTCACAAGCACAAGGTCCCCAGTACCAAAAAACAAAACAAAACAAAAACCCAGAAATAGGGCCTCCACCAAACCTGATCATGCTGCCACCCTGGTCTCAGATACTTGCTTGAGAAGTAAACTTCTGTTATTTAGGCCACTTAGCCTATGGTATTTTGTATAGAAATCCAAACTAGGATAACTAACTGGATCTGTGTTTTAAACTGTTAAATTTTTCACACCCAGCATGTAAGCCAGAAGGGCACGTTCATGGGTCTGCCAGTTCTTGGAGATACCAGCTTTGAATTCACCAACACCAGCAACAACAAATAGGACAGCACAGTCAGCCTGAGATGTGCCTGTAGTCATGTTTTTGATAAAGTCTCTGTGTTCTGGAGCATCAAGGACAGTCACACAATACTCACTGGTCTCAAATTTCCACAAGGAGATGTCAATAGTCATACCACACTCACACTCAGCTTTCAGTTTATCCAAGACCCAGGCTTACTTGAAAGAACCCTTCCCCATCTCAGCAGCCTCCTTCTCAAAATTTTCAATGGTTCTTTTGTCAGTGCCACCACATTTGTAGATCAGATGGATGGTAGTGGTGGATTTACCGACATACACGTGTCTGATGATGACAATACTGATACGAGTCTTTTCCTTTCCCGTGTTGGCTTTGATTTATTTAGTGGTGGTTTTCACTACACCTGTGCTCTCATGGCAAATCCGTTATGAAAATGCCCTTATGACTTACATGCTGGGTATGAAACAACTAATTGTTGGAGTTAAAAAAAATGGTTCCACTGAGCCAGCCTACAGCCAGAAGAGATGTGAGGAAACTGTAAAGGAAGTCAGCACCTATATTAAGAAAATTGGCTACAACCCACAGTAGCTTCTGTGCCAATTTCTGGTTGGAATGATGACAACACACTGGAACCAAGTGCTAACATGCCTTGGTTCAAGGGATGAAAGGTCACTCGTAAAGATGGTAATGCCAGTGGAACCACACTGCTTGAAGCTCTGGATTGCATTCTGCCACCCACTTGCCCAACTGACAAGCCTTTGCAGCTGCCCCTCACGATGTCTACAAAATTGAGGTACTGGTACCATCCTGTGGGCTGAATGGAGACTGGTGTTCTCAAATCTGGCATGGTGGTCACCTTCACACCAGTCAATGTCACAACTGAAGCAAAGTCTGTTTAAGTGCACCATGAGGCTCTGAGTGAAGCGCTTCCTGGTGATAATGTGGGCTTCAACGTCAAGAACATGTCTGTCAAAGATGTTCGTGATGGCAACTTTGCTGGTTACAGCAAAAATGAACCAGTAGTGGAAGCAGCTGGTTTCACTGTTCAGATGATTATTGTGAACCATCCAGGACAGATGAGTGCTGGCTGTGCCCCTGTACTGGATTGCCACACAGCACACATGGCTTGCAAGTTTGCTGAGCTGAAGGAAAAGATTAATTGCCGGTTTGGTAAGAAGCTGGAAGATGTCCCCAAATTCTTGAACTGTGATGATGCCGCCATCATTGACATGGTTCCATGAAGCCCATGTATGTCAAGAGCTTCTCTGAACTCTGGGTCATTTCACTCTTAGTGATACAAGACAGATGGTTGCTGTGGGTGTCATCAAAGCAGTGGAAAAGAAGGCTACTGGAGCTGGCAAGGCCAGCAAGTCTGCCCAGAAAGCCTAGAAGGCTAGATGAATATTACCCTAACACCTGCCAACTGCCTTAATCAGTGTTGGTGGAAGACTGGTCTCAGAACTGTTACTATTAAATTGAAATGGCCAACTGGGAGGAAAAGACTGGTTAATGATAACAATGCGTCATAAAATCTTCAGAAGGAAAGAATGTTTTGTGGACCATTTCTTTTTGTGTGTGTGTGACCAGTTTTAAGTTACTAGTTTTGAAAATCACTTTTTATTGCAAACAACTTGACCAAAAATCTGTCACAGAAGTTTGAGACCCATTAAAACAAAGTTAATGAGAAAAATAAATAAATAAATGGCTAGATCTTCCTGGTGACCGTGGATTTGTTTGCTTGGGGTCTGTGTATGACTGCAGCTACGTCAGTCAGGAGTCAGCTGAAAGTTCAATAATCTGACATGTAGGACAGCTCAGTGACATGACTAGCACTTGTTGCTGGCTGTTGGCTGGAGCTTAATGCTGTTTAGATTTCTTACATGACAATGGCTACAATTCTATAATGGAGCACCCTGAGTAGGAGTGGCAACAGACAGAAGTCACTAGGCCACTTACAGGCTATGTCCTTAGTCATGGAACCGTATTCTATACCCAAAGCAATCCTACTCCTTTCCCACATTGAAGGACTAAGAAGAAAATGCTTGGGGTGGTTGTGTGGCAAGGTAACACTGCAGCAGAGCTCATAGGGACGAGAGATACTGGCATTCTTTAGGAAACACAATCCCATACAATGAGCTTGTATGGATACTTTTCTTTTGAAGTACTCAGATGCTAAATTCTGAGATATAAAACCTTCTGGATTGCTCATATATGTTTTGAAATAAAAGATATAATACCACATACTCTAAGAGCAAGCTCCTTCCAAATTTTAATTATTCCTTGATGTAAAGTAGCCCAGAAATACAGGTACTGTTTTATCTGCATGTTCTTTTTTCAAGAATATAAAATTATCAAGCCAACTTGCATTTCTTTCATGCTTACCCTCACCTCACTTTCCTAAGTACTGGAGAGCACAGTGTGCATTTCTTAAATACCAACGATGAGCTATGGTACCAGAGAGCTAAATGTAATCCATTCCATATTAATTTTTTTCCACATTTTTTTTTTTTTGGTTTTTTGAGACAGGGTTTCACTATGTAGTTGAGGCTGACCCGGAATTTACTTGTAGCTCAGGCTGGCCTCGAACTCACAGCAATCCTCCTGCCTCAGCCTCCTGAATGATGGGATTACAGGTGTGAGCCGCCATGCCTGGCTTTTCCACAAAACTTTTAAAAATACTGACAATCAATACTAAGAATGAGAGTCACCTCCAGTGGAAAATATTTTTTCAATAAAGTTAATTTTTCTTTTTGTCTCCTGAGTTATCAGTCTTGTCACATTAACTGCCTGCTTATTTGTCTCTCTCTCTCTCTCTCTCTCTCTCTCAAAACAGATTTAAGTCTCCTACAAAGTTAGGGAGCATGTCTTTCTTATTCACTATTATATTCACCGTAGCAAACACAATACCTAGCACATAGCAGGCACTGAATAGAGGAGACCCTAGCTAGTAATAATTTTCAAATTTTATTTGTAGTAGTGAATGAGTTGGTTCTTTTTCACACTGACAATTTACTTAAAATAGACCTTGCCCAAATAGTTGGGTGTTTTTGTCATGATGACTACAGTGAATGTGGGTCTACCTTACTAGTTCAGAGAAGTCAAGGTAAATGATAGTTACAATAAAAAGATGGCTTATTAAAATGCTTTAAAAATGACTTCTTACCTTAATAGCAGAAACTGTATTCAAGAGATAACCCTGAATATAAAACTGGAAAAACATCTAGATGTGAAAGAGCACATTAATTATTTAGTGGAATCACTACTTTATGTACTACAGTATGAATTTCTTCTTTTCAAGAGCACATTTCTGTGTTGGTTACCTGCAAAGGAAGTAGAGAGCCGTAATGGTGAGAGTGACCAGAACAGCCAATGCCACAAAAGCTGTGAACAGGTTACTTTTGGTTTGGATGCTGGAGCTTGGAAGAAAAACCTCTTCACAACGTGCTCCTGTGTAATTTTCAACACACCTGTAGGATAAAATTTCAGACAGAGAGTGTATCTATATTCAGTTAATGATGTGCACAGCAAGAGATTTCCAGCTGGTAGAAGGAAGGAGACTAATTTTCAGATTGCTGAATACAGAATAACATGCTGTTCTAACATATTTACAGAGCTAGTTACAATAAAACATACAGTATTAATTTATGAAGTTTAATATTTATTATCTTTTTAAATGTTCTAATGGCTTGGGAACACCAGATAAATTATAAAGTAATCAGTCTTCTAGAGTTTCTTCTTTTCTTTTTGAGACAAGGTCTTGCTATGCTTCCCAGGCTGCCCTTGAACTACTGGTCTTAAGCATTCCTTCTGAGTCCCCCGTGTAGCTGGCAGTACAGGCACCACCACCACAGCGCCCAGCTTATCTTCTAGATTTTCAGTGATGTAATTGTCCATATCTAATTCTAATTCACCTAAAATTTGTTGTATTTGGATTTAAATGAATTTTTCCTCTAAATTAGTAATTGGTTATTCCAACTCCACCATTAGATAAACCTTTACCCACCACTTCAACATTGCCTTCTTTAACATATATCAAGTTTATATAAGTAACAGCATTTATTTCTATTCTTCAATTATGTACACATCTAAACCTTGGCCTCTACCACACTAGTTCAATACTGCGACTTTATAGTATGTTTTAAAATCTGGTATTTCCTTTTTTCTTTTTATTTATTTATTTATATTATTATTGCTTTTTTTTGGTACCGGGGATTGAACTCGGGTCCTTGTGCTTGCAAGGCAGGCCACCAAACCGCTGAGCTAAATCCCCGGCCCTTATTTATTTATTTATTTATTTATTTATTTATTTATTTCCTCATTGAGTTTATTGGTACATAGGTATACAGTACAGTTACATTCATCATTGGGATCTTGTATCTTTACACGATAGGTCTTGGTTCTCATCTTTTCCCCTTATCCCTGCCCTCCCTTCACCCCCCCCTTCCCTATTTACAAATACTTTATTTCCATTTTTTCATTTTCTCATGTTGGTATTTCCTTTTTTAGAACACATTTTATATTCTCATTCACCAACAAAAATATTTCAAAGCCAATTATTTTTAGCTTCCTAGAATTCTATGACAAGGCTAGGAGTGTAGCTTAGCAGTAGCGTGTTTACCTTGCATCCAAAAGTTCCTGGGTTCAATTCCCCAGCACCACAGAAATAACAAAAAAAATTTTTGAGCATCTCCCATTGTATGACACAGAACTTGAATCTTTAGTACTACCAGTCAGTTCCTTTTCCCCAATGAATGTATTCAAAGGATTATAAAATACAAAGATTGATCTAAGTGAACAAGAGTGACACTGGCACCAGATCATTTCCTATTCTGTGGTTACACTGAAAATAATGTTTTAACATAATTAATGTTTATTTATAAAACATTCTAAAAAGGTACAAAATAAACTTGTAAAAGTTACCCTTAGCAGCAATGCTGTGTAAATAAGTGTATGTCCGTGCACACATATATATGCACATATACTTTAAGCTGGTTTTATTGAATACAGAGTTTGATTTTACTAAATTAACTCTCCTCTTTCCCTCTTTCCAGATGAGAACTTTTATCTCCATTTCTCCCACCTCGGACTAATAAGGATACAGACCTAGAAAGTTACACATGAACTCATTACTACTTTTGACAAGAATGTCATAGACTAAGAGTATACATATAAATAAGAGAAAAGAATACCAAGATAAAGCACATGGAATCATTTTTAGTTAAATGAGCACATGAAAGGGGTTTTATGAACCTCAAACCCCACTTCATGTGAGGTGAGTAGCTTTAGGGTCATAGCTTCCACTGAGTGTGTCAGTCTGGCCAGAGAAGCAGTCTAGATTTTTCTCAGACTACCTTAAAGATGGGGAGACACAGGAACAGTAACAACAGGATAAGGGTGGCAAACTGAAATATTTTGGGGTGAATCACAACTGCCTAAGGCTTAAACACAAAATACCAATTTTCCCATAAATCCATTAAGCAAATATAAAGAGAACGTAAAATGAAAATAGTTTCTTTCTCCTACATCTCCCACTTCCTAAAAGGGGAAACACACACACACACACACACACACACACACACACACACACAGAAGTCAGCACAGCCGTGGTTGCAGTCACCTGCACAAATAATGAAAAAGGGTCTAAACTTAGTTTAAAAATCTATCTTGAGTGACCAAGAAGTACAATAAAAACTCTTCTTAAATTTGCTTTTGTTTGTAAACAGAAATCTATAATATTTATACCTTCTAAAAGTTTTTTAAAAGTTTAGCTAATGAAAATTGTCACAGTTCTAAAATAATCAAGATTTTAAAAAATGTTTAAACCATGGTTCAGTTTCCATTTTAGAAAAAATAACTTGAACCTGCCACAAACAAACCACAAAACTACACAGATTCTTTCTGACAAGGAAGATTTCCACCTAAAAAACTATGAACAGCACCTGCGCACACACCGGGAGGGCTACCATAGAGCTTGGGTGCACATGTGCCCTGAGCAGCCGCCACTTTCTCAGCTCCCCTTAGAGTTTCCATGTCTGACTCCACCCTGCCACCTCCAGCCCACACTGTCTGTTGTCACTGCCCACAGACACCTGTGAGGAAATCTGCTGACTGGTGTGACACAGATGCACAGAGATGTCCTGGCAGGGGAGGAGGAGAAAGACGACTCCAAAGCAGAATACTAGCCGCTCAGTCCCGAGGCTCAGGGGGCTGCACCGGAGTGTTGTGGATCCTGGGTCTGAGTGAGCAGTGCCACGCACACAGCATAGCAGTGGTCAAGTACGAATAAAGACGATTCCTCCCATCCCTGCCTCAGGCTTGCAGAGACTGAGACCTTCCATTTCTTGCCCACCAGCCAACAAGCATGGGCAGAACTGGAACTGCAAGTGGTCTCCACAACTCCCACATGATGTCAACACAAGAATCAAACTGAGGCTTACATCTGGGGCTCTCTTCAGTACCCTGCAGGAATGCTGGAAGATCTGAGAAGTCTGAACCAAAAGGTGGAAGTGAACCAGAGCATGGTGACTCAGGAGAAGTGCTTCCCTCTTGGTGGGAGAGGGCTGAGGTGAGAGGCATACCAGAAGGCTCAACTTGAGCTGGAAATGTCTTGGACATTTTCATTATTGTCAAAATTGGGTCTCTTTGGGAACTTGGAAGAGGGAAAGCTGGTTTTAAGATGGCCAGGGCATGCAAAAAACAGAGGGCTCCTTTTTATCCACTGTTACAGTGAAGCTAGGCGTTGCTCACCCAGGGCACCTCTCCGCAGGCTCACAGGTTTGACTAAAGTATCATTTGGAGAAAGAGAGGCCAGCACCCTGGCCTGAACAAATGAGAGCAGAGCCCCAGCAGGCAGGAAAGAGGTTTATCTTAGGCTGTACCTTCAGTGTGCGGCCCACTGGACTGGTCCAGTATCTGATGGTGGAGGGCATTCATCTAGCACAGACATGAGTGTCAGTGACAGGATGATTCTGGGTGCTGTTTTGCCACAACAGCCCTGGTCTGAGACTCATCTACTCCTAATAGGGCTCTCCATCTCTCCTACTCCAGTCCTTTACAGTAGTGCGACAATGCCTCCTTACATTACATTTTGAGCATCAAAGACATTCCAAAGTTTTTCAAATAAGCCAGATGTGGTGCCATAGGCCTATGGAGCTGAGGCAAGAGGACTGCAAGTTTGAGCCCTGCCTGGGCAACTTAGTGACTTAATGAGACTCTGTATCAAAATAAAAAATTAAAAAGGTTTGGGGGTCCCAAGATAAATGTATTCATTATATATTGCAAACATGTTCTAAAATGGGGGGACTGAGAACATAGTTCAGTGCAAGGGAATACCCAGTATTACCAATAAGTAAACAAATAAATGCATGCTACCCCCAATAAAAAGCTATAAACACACTATTTATTCATGTTACTTAATTAAAGCTATTCAGTTTAGATAAGATTAGACATCAAAGAAAACAAACTGACTGATATAACTTATGTAAATGTTTTATCTAGATAATAAGTATTCTGAGTTGAAAGGATAGGGAGAATGCTGTATATGTAAGTTTAGTGTCAGATTAGGATTTAAGCAGACAGAAAAAGGTGTATGAACACCAGGTTCCTACTGTCATAGCAGGAGCAAAACTGTGCTCTTGTAGGAAAAGTAAATTCCTGGTGGTAACTTTAAGTACAGCAAAGTCAAGAGAAAACATCTTGTTATTTGTTTAGTCAAATCCAAATTTAGAGAATGGGGGACAAATTGAAATATACCGTTATCCAAGAAGTGGGACTAGCTAACCTAAAAGTGAATTTTAAACTTTCAGTAAATAACGGCCTACCAATGATTATGTATAAGGAGTCTACTTTTAAAGTTCTAGCTCATTTATAAAAGTTTTATGACCTCAGTTATAAGTATCAATTTCAGGCAAACATAACTCCATTACAGATTAATAAGGGTGAATGAAGTAGAGACAGACAATTGATATTACTAGCTGAGACAAAACACAGAAAAATCAAGTGTTGCACCAGCATTTATAGAGAATTAAGTAGCTCTTGTCTTTATATAACTCTCTTGCCAAACTCTTTCAGGCATTATTTCCACACAGACTGCCAAGCAGCAAACAGCTGTACCACCTAAGTAGGTGAATACCAAGCACTAAGGAGTCACACACATTTTACTAGAATTGAAGATTAATGTTGCAATAGATACAAATATTCAACAAGATAAGAAACTCCAAAACTCAGAATCCACATGACAAATTGGTTTTACAGCGGGAAATCACCAACAATCTGACCCTAAACAAGACATGGTTAGTACACTGGACATGAAATAAACTCATCAGATTCTATAGTGTCCAAGGTTAGTGGTCACAACATTTGGCATGAATGAAAGAATCAAGTCTGAATCATATGAAAGGTGTGCCATTTAGCATAAAGAAGGAACACTGGACTGTGAGCTGGGAAAAACTAGTTTCTTCATGCTTGTGGGCTATGTGATCTCAAACTCTCTAAGACTCTACAAAATCAAAATAACAACAGCTTCCCTGACTGTTTCAGAGGGCTATTATCAGAATCCACAAGAAAATGTTCAAAATGCTGTGAGTCACACTATAAGTGAAATTAAAATGTAATCTGTAAAGGCCATGTTTACATCTAACATTGGATTACAGAATAAAATGCCTACGAAAAATTATAACTAGAATAGGCTGAGCGTGGTGATCAATAAATGTGCTATTATTAATTATTTCTCAGAAACAAGAAACAAAGTTTATATCATTGCTAAAGAATTCACTAACCAAAGAGGCTCAATGCCAATATCATTTCACTGGGGTTGATTATCCTGAATAGAAAAATTCTAATACTGACATATGTAAAATCTCACTTCAATGTGATCATATTCTGTGGCAATCAAAGTTCCATTTGAAACTCATGAAAAATGGGGGAAATAAAACTGTTAGAAGTATTAAAGAAAATAAACTGACATGTGTTTGGATCCCTTTAATAGTCCAGGGCCATTTCTAGCTGATTTTTAGACACCAAGAATGCAGGGATGACCAGCTCACAACTTTTGCTTTGTTTATTAGTTCATCATACATTTATTCAATTTTTAATATCCAGAGATTTAGCTAATATTCAATCTTGCAAAAATTTTAAATATGAGGATATGAGCACAATAAACTGATAATTATAAATACCTGAAATTTATTAGTCTAAGTGTATCTAAAAGGCAAAATAGATTTTTTTCAATATTGACTTTTACCTTGATACTTCATATCCTGAAATGAAGATTATATCTGAGTATCAGTGATAAAAGTCTTCATAGAGAATAATTCATATGTGTCATTAGGTAGTGTATTGTTTATTGGTTCTATTGTGAAAGATTCCAAGTTTTTAGTGTTAGTCACTATGAACATTTAAAACATTTTATTTACTGAACCTAGCTAAAGCATAGTGCAGGAAAGAAGCACTTTGAGCAAGTGATGAAAATAAGCAACAGTGGTATGGAAACGTGACCAGAGCACACGCACTTGCCAATCTGCCAATGGACACTTTCGGGAGAAATACCCACAGAATGTTACAGAGTTAGCCAGAGTACTGAGACACAATTTTATGATTTATTTATTTTCTTAATGTTATTTTTCTTTTTCCATATTAACAGTTGATTCAAGTCTCCATTCTTCCTATTTTGTCTGCCTCAACAGAGAGAAAAATCTAAAACTACTCAAAAAATGTGGTGTCTAGGACCAGGGATTTAGCTCAGTGGTTCTGACATCTGCCTTGCAAGCATAAGGACCTGAGTTCAATCCCCAGTATTAAAAAAAAAAAAATGTGGTGCCTACTATTTTTTTAAAAATATAAGAAAAAATAAAACTAAAAATAAAATATTTATTTTCATGGCCTAGTATCATTCTTGGTGTACAAAATATACATATATTTGTATATACAAAGTATAAATAAAAATTGGTGTATATCAGTTTTTTAAGTAATATTTTTAGTAAATATAAACTTATATTTAAATATTATAAATAATATATAGTGGGCCTTCCAACTGCAGAGATGTTTCCCTGTACCAGTTTTGGTAAAATTTAAAGGGTTCATCAAGACCCTAGTCAGGAACAGCTGAAAAGACTTACACAATTAAACCACAGTTCTAAATGCACAGTATTCATGCTGGCATCTTACCTTCCCAGGCTTCAGGTCTCAACAACCTTCTAACGCAGGGAAAATCTCATGCCTCAACTTGGAATAAGACAAAGAGAAGCCAGCATCAGTTCACTTCCTGACAAAAGAAGTTAAGTATTAGAGCTGGGCAAAAGTCACAGTTGTCACTCTGCACAGTTTTCCTGTGTATAAAATGAAATAATTACAGATGAGATAATGGAGTATTTTTTAGCTGCCTTCCGAAGGAGAAGGTAGTTCCTTCTGGAGGTGAATGATAGATACTAACTGAAAGGATAACCAAAATTCAGAAGCAAGCACATCATTTTATATAACCTCATTACGCAGCAATAAGAAGAAAATGAAGAGACTTAAAAGCAGGATACATCCTGCCTTTCAATGGCACTCAGCCTCCCTGAACAGCAACGAGCTAAGCCAAATGTTCTGGAGGGTAGGTCTTATTATTGGACAAGTGACACAAGCAAGACAAACTCAGGTAGAAGAGAAGTAGACCTAAGAGAGTAAGTGTTCTTGTCTTGTTGCATAACCACATCCCATCAGTTATGAGAAACAGTGATCTAGCAAAATGTGAGGTTTTTTGGAGATTTATCCTCTCTTAAATTTGGTCTAAATGTGGTGAGGTCAAGAAAGATGCATCAGTTGCTCATCCCAAGAACACTAATGAATAGTGTCAAATGAGGTTACTAAAATGAAAAGTGTTAACAAAATGCATAGCTAAATGGAGCAGTTGTTTCATGCATTTCCAACTGTTTGACGCTTTAATGCTATTAATTCTGTTCTGTGAAGGTTTCTAAAGATCAATCTAATGCCTAATGATTAATAAAGCACATGGTACAGTGCCAAAAGTCAAAGTAAAAAGGACTTTTTGCCCTAATTTATATCACAGAGACATTTAAGTCCCCTCCCAGAACAATGACCTTCTATCAAATTAATATGAAGTTTTATCTAAAAAAAGTGCCAACGATCAACTTATCTTAACCAATTGACCTCATCAAAACCTTAACATTTTCTGTGATTAATACAATGACTCAAAATCCCAACAGTTACTTTCAGAAACTTAGTTTAGTAAAACATACAGTGAGGTCCAGTGAAACTGCTAATAGACAAAAATACAATACACCATTAAATAAGGAAATAAGCCAAATGCAACAATACATGTTGGTTTCTTTACATTTTCTAATTATATGTGATCCTCAACCTAGTAATACCTAGTCTTTCACATGTTTGTACTCTTAAACTGCATCTCTTAAATAGACCTCAGTCTTTATCACCTAAAATTCTGACTTCCATCTGTCCAACAATGGGACTGATATTGTGGCTAGAGGACAGAGCTTACGCTCAGGCAAGCCAGAGGACCCTTCCTGTTTTGAGCTTGTGGCTATGTGAGCAGGTACCACTTAGGAGGGTCCTGCTGGAACTGAGATTACCATATCCCTCTGGAAACGGATTTCAACAGACAGTGCTTTGCCAATTTAGACTATCTCCCATACCAAGTTCCATGTCTGCACTGTGCTATTTGGGTTCTGAGGTTATCTGCAGCCTGTGAGACAGCAAAAGAAGCCTCACCCAGATGATGACACAGTCACAGTGAGGACAAACCTCTCCCAGTGCTGGCTCTATTAAGCCAGGAAGTTCCAGTTGGAAGGCTGGGTGACTGCTGCCTGGATTGTTTTGTGGTTAAAGACTTTTGAAATAGACAGCAAAAAAGATCAAGTGTCCCGTCAAAGGTTCCCTTCTGGGTAATATGACTCTACAGGGTCATGCATTTCTCACTGTCTAAACTATTTTATAATTCTGTAAATGGCAGAAAACTTATGATAAATGAATTTTGTTCTGTAAAAGAGATTGCCCTGTGGGTACTACTCAGTTTCACACCTATTTGTAAATGCATTTCAACATGTGGGAAAAACTGGATGTGTGTTAGTGAATTTTGCTTTGCATCAAGTGTGAGATGTTAGCTCCCTCATTAGATAATTGGTTCCTCATTAATCAGTTAATGTATCTTTGACATATGTTTATATCTGTATAAATTTTGTTAGACTTGGAAAAAATTCTTTCTCTATTTGTCTATTTTTTTAAAGCTCAACTCAACTAAACGTTATGTTCATTGGGAAGAAAAATGATTCTTGACATTAGAACCAGTGAGAATCTGTATTTCTGTATTTACTCTGGTGCCAAATTTGTAGACCTGAAGCTATATTCTGTCTCTGTGACTCTGAAATTCAGAAAGGTTCTTACTTTTCACTATGTGAGGATGTCAAGTATATGTAAAATTTAAATAAAAATGATTAAGTCAATGTGCTATTGATAGTAAGAAAGAAGTAAGTGTAGAGAATAGTTGAGAAATACACAGAAGACAAGATCCACATGATTTGAAGAGGATTCTTAATTTTTGGCTTGTTTGAGTGGGCACTGCTGAAACTCCAAAGGAAGATGTTTACAGAGAAGATAATAAAATTTTATCCTGCCTATTTTTTCTGCATTTTAAGTTTCTTGAGAATAAGATCCTAATATTTGTCCTTTGGTCTATCCATCCATTGATCATTGTTCCAACACTCTTGGGTAATAGCATGTGTCAAAAATTGGACAAAAATATTGTATATATGGTGTATGGTGGATCTTTTTATCCACAGTATAATCCACAGTAGGATTCCAGCAGTATTTGAATAAATTATGTGAAAGCCCCTCTCTCAAAGTATTTATCTACAGTGTTTATCCATAAGTTATAGTATGAGGTCTCAAATTAAAGGATCTCAGTTCTTACTGACATAGAGATGAATAAGCTGTCATAAAAACTGAATATTTCTAAAATTCCCAGAATAAGGAAATTGAACTTCTAATGCTTTAAGTGGTTTTACTGGTCCTTCACTAGTTAACAAGGGAAAAATATCTTCTTACAAGTTCATTTATAGTTGTATGAACATGCTCTTATATTTTTGTAAAAATTATCTTTTAACACCAGAGAGACTGACCAAAGGGTCATGAACCTGGGGAGATTTTTGACTCTTTCATTGAGTTGCCAGGGTGGAGTGTGTTATGAAACTACACATATCCTATTTGAAATTTTATATCTTATAAATCCCTAGGGTATCTTATGGCATACCACCAATGATTTGCAGAAAATGACCTTCAGACATATTTTCAGAAATACATTATACATGAAAAATAAAGGTAAGACAAGACTCATGATAAAACAAATTGCTCTGGGTCAAGCTTTTCTTTCCTATAAAGAATTATACCAGAGGGATTTCTTCTATTTATCACTCTACCTTAAGTGACTAAGAATATAAAGTTCAAAGCGTACTTTCTTTCAGAATCACAATATGCCACTGGTAAATTTCTGTCATTTATAAAATGCACTGGAACAATTTCAAATGAGGATGTTGTGAATAAAGTCACTGCCTTTAATTTATGGTCACATTTTTTTCTTCAGTTTTGGGGCCACCAAAGAGAATGGAACTCATTTTTAGGTCCACATCATCTAGGTAACAGGTCTCTCAAGAACTCTCTGTGCATCTCTCCTAACTGGTCATTTAGTGATCCAAGGTGACAGGGTCCAACCCACTTAAACTCAATTGGTTGAAGTGTTAAACAATACATTTTGACAAATAAAGCGAAGATCACATCACTGGAAAATAAAACTTTAGAACTAAAGGGATTTTCACACCAACAAGAAATTCTCTTTACTCAATTTAGCCTCAATACCAAAGAGGGTGGGGGGAAAGGAACATGAACAGGAAAAAAACAAGGCAACAAAAGGTCTCCAAAGACTCCCAACCATCCCAAAGTAGATCCAAGGGGCACCAATGGAAAGAAAACAAATGTTAGATAATTGAGCTGCACAAAATGATTAAAGAGGAATCAAAGAAAGTTGGAGAGCTCCAAAATGACATATAACCCAAAGGATGATGTAACAAACAAACAAACTGATCAATGTGGTTATGGAAGAAACAAATACAAAATTAGAAGAGTTGATCTAAACTATTTAAAATATGAACAACAAATTTACCAAAGAAGTAGACCCCATGAAAAGATGCCAAACTGCCAGGCATGGTGGCACACACCTGTAATCCCAGCACTCGGCAGGCTGAGGCAGGAGGATCACTGTGAGTTCAAAACCGGCCTGGGCTACATAGTGTGTTTTAGGTCAACTATATAGCAAGACCTTGTCTCAAAAACCAAAAAAAAAAAAAAAAAAAAAAAAAAAAAAAAAAAAAAAAAAAAAAAAAAGCAAAGAAAAGAAAAAAAGAAAAAGGAAAAGGAAATACATGATGATATACTCCAAGAACCCTTAAAAACAACAAGAGCAAGGAACATTCATACAATGGCTACTTGATGATGCTAAGAAAACCAAACTAAGGCTAATTGGAGTTAGAAATTAGAGGACAGCATACATAAAATAAAAAAATATGTTAACTGAAATAATAGCAGAAAACTTTTCAAACAAGGGGAAAACTCAACTTATAGAGAACTGAGGCTTACAGAATGCCAAATAATTACAATGAAAAAAGAAGCTCTCTAGTACACATCAGAGTCAAAATCTCACAAGTCTTACCACAAAGACAGAATTTTAAAAGCTGTCAGTGAAAAATTTAAAAAAAATCACCTATAAAGGTGAATCCTATTAGGCTCACAGCAGACTTTTGAACACACATTTTAAAGGCTGGGAGAGTCTGGAGTAAAGTATTTCAAGCCTTAAATGTAAATAATTTTCAGTCCAGATTAACATATCCTACAAAATTATCTTTCAAAATCAGAAGAGAAATAAGGACATTCCATGACAAAGAAAACTTTAAAAAATTCATGAAAACCAAACCAGCACTCCAAAAAATACTCAAGAAGTATTGCAGACAGGGACAACTAAGCTAACAAAGCCAAGAAGTCTGATGGAACAAATACATCAAGCAAGCTAAGTAGTTAAAGAAAAAGGGAAAAATAAGTCCACAAGATAAAAAAGAAGACAATGACATAAATAAGTTAATACTTTTCAGTAATAGCTCTCAATGTAAATGGCTTCAACTACCCAAATAAAAGATACAGACTGATAGACTGGATCAAAAAACAAAAGCCAATGGTTTGTTGCATTTGAGAAACTAAGCCAAAGAGAAATTCAAACTAAAAATAAAAGGAAGGAAAATAATATTCCGTGCACTAAGATCCCAAAAGCAAGCAAGGGTAACAATCTTATCCTCAGACAAAGTGGACTTCAGGCTAACACTGATTAGAAGAGGCAAAGATGATCACCACAGTTTAGTTAAGGGAACAATTCAACAGGAAGAGATAATTGTAAATATAGATGCACTGAATATTTGTTCACTCAATTTAATTCAACAAACACTACTGGACATAAAAGAGCAAATAAACACCAACACAATCATAGCAGAGAATCTCAATACCCCACATTCACAAAGAGACTTTTTCCAAAATAGACTACACTAGTTTAAGCCTGCTTAAATACAAAAGAATCTAAACCATCTCACATATAGTAGCAGATCATGGTGCACAGAAACTAGAAATCAATTACAAAAGAAACCACAGAAATTTTACAAACACATGGACATTAAATACTGTAATACAATCCTGAACACTCAGTGGTTCAGAGAAGAAATTAAACAATTCCCAGAATTAAATGATAATGTCACTACAACATACCAGAACCTATGGGATACACTGAAAGTAGTCCTAGGAGGGGACTCTGTTGCGGTCAAGGCTCACATTACAAAAACAGTGTCAGCTCAAATAAATAATATAATGATAGACCATGATATCCCCCAGTTAAACCCCCCAAAACAAGAACAGTCCAAACCTACTAGAAAGAAAGAAATCATAAAGATAAGAGTGGAAATTAAATGGAGACAGAAACAAAAACAAGAACCAAGTATCAATAAATTGAAGAGCTGGTTCTTTTAAAGATTAAACAAAATAGACAAATGCTTAGTCAAACAAAGGCAAAGCAAACAAACTCAAGCCAAAGAGAGAAAGCACTCACATAAATGCAATTAGAAATGTAAAAGGCAAGGGGAGGAGCGGGTGAAGGGAGGGCATAGGTAAGGGGAAAAAATGAGAATCAAGACTTGTCATTTAGAGGTACAAGATCCCAACAATGAATGTAACTGTACTGTATCCCTAAAATGTACCAATAAATTCAATTAAAGCTGAAAAAAAAAAGAAAGAAATGTAAAAGGCAAAAATCTCAATAGACACCACTGAAATTTAAGAGATAATTAGTTAACTACTATGAAAAACTGTACTCCAACAAATCGGTGAATATTGAAGAAATCGGTGAATATTGAAGAAATGGATATGAATGAATTACTAAAACTGAACCAAGAAATAGGATGTTGGTGTAACTAAAAACCTAAAATGTGTGGCACAGAACTTTGGATCAAGCAGTAGGTAGAAGACTAATGGGAAGTAAGAAAACTATAAACAGAGGCTTCAAGTATAAAGAGAAATCTGGTATGGAGTCTGAATGTAGCTCCATGAGTGACTCCAGATGATAACCTGAGTTTCCTAGGTGAGACAGCCCAAATTCTCATTCTATAGAATTACAAAGAAAACCACCCTTAGGATGGTACATTATGTAAACTACTACAAGCAAAGATGTGATAAAGGAAACAACCACAGAAACTTAAGAAAAAACTTTAAAAATCATAAAAGAGGCAATTTTGATCAATTTATTACAAGTAAATTTGAAAACCTGGATGGATTTAGTAATTTTATAAAAAAATAACTTACTAAAGATGACTTCCAAAGAAACAGTTTAAGCAGACTAATTTCCAGAGAAGAAAATCCAAACATGATTTTCCATAAAACAAATTTAGGAACTAGTTCTAAAAACAAACATAAAAGACCAAAACAACCCCTACAATCCAGAGCATTGCATGGAGAATTATCCTAAACTTTAAAGATAATTCTAATGCCAAACTAGTCCGAGTCTTAGAAAAGGAAAATTCAACATTCCTTCAATAAAATGACGATACTATTGATTCTAAAATAAAACAAAGATTGTGTAAATAAGAAAACTATAGTCTCATTTATGAATATGAATGCAAAAATCTTAAATAAAATATATGCAATAACTATCAGCAGACCATTAAAAGACAAATGAGGTGCCCATTTCAGGCACATATATTCTAAAGCTGGAACGATGACCCTTGCACAAGAATGACACACAAATTCATGAAGCACTGCATATGAAAAAAATGGGTTGTACTACAGGAGTACAACAAGATTCAAAATCAGGAAATGTAACACTACAATGAACCATGTAAATGTATAGTTGAAGAGAAAAAAACACAATCATGTTCTCACAGATGCAGAAAGGCATTTGATAAAATCAAACCACCTACCTTTCTTGTCTCTCTCTCTCTCTCTCTCTCTCTCTCTCTCTCTCTCTGTCTCTGTCTCTCTCCTGTACCAGGGCTTGAACTCAGGACCTTGCACTTGCAAGGCAGGTGTGCTGCCACTGAGCTAAATCCCAGGCCTCCCAACCATCACCATTCTTGATTTAAAATAGCACTTGATAAATGTGAGTATTCACCTTTGGGCATATCTTGCTAAGATTCTAGAGCAGTGGTGGTGAACCTATGGCATGTGAGCCACAGTAGGCTGTTTGAATCACTGAAAGCTCTAATAGGTTCATCATCACTGTTCTAGAGGATGACCATCAGCTCCAATCCCTTGCAGAAGCCTATAAAAACCTGGACAACACATGAAAAGGAACTCCCTGAATGTCCTGGAGATGGTTCATGATTGTCTGGGGACGGAGATAGGAAAACACGTAAGCAAGTGTCTGTCTGCAGCATTTACCAGGTTGAGTTCAGCAACAGACGTCCATGCACAGAACGATTTCTGACTATGTGAATGAGAAAAAGCACCTATGAAGGCACTAAATTGTGAAAGAGTAGAGGATTCTGAATAAGAACATAACAGAGAGGGGATCCCCAAGTTGTCTACTAATATCTGAGTAACTCTTTAAACAGCTCTCCTAAAAAAAATCTGAATGGAATGGAGTTGCCACATAATAGTGTTTGCAGAAGCCCAACCAACAAAATTATTTACTAGCAAAAGAAACCATGCTCATTGAAGAAAAAAATAGAATCAAAATCTCCACAACCTAACTTTTATAATGTCTCAGAAACAGTACAAAATCACATAGCATTCAGAAAATCAAAAATGGTGAACAGTGTCAAGAGAAAAGAAAATAGAGACTAAGCCCCAAAACCAAGGTGATACTGGAACTACTAGACAAGAATGTTTTAAGCCACAGTTAAAACTATCCTCAGAGCAAAGCAAAGCAAAAACACTTATATAATGTATAAAAATCTCTCACTGAGAAATGGGAATTCTCAACACAGAAACAAAAACAAACAAAATGGAAATATAAGAATGGAGTGAGCAGCACTTAAAAATAAATCAAAATACCTTAACATAAATTATATCTCTCCTAGTCAAAAGTTAGCATCAGGTTTACTGAAGCAAATACTAAAGACATTCCTACAAAGTCAAAACAAGAAAATGTCAAAATATCTGTTTCTAAAGTTACCAAATATCATACTAAATGTCCTAAAATACAGTTAAACAAGGTACACAAATAAAATATACAGCAATTAAAAAGAGGTAAGTAAAACCACACTATTTATAGATGATATGATTATGTATACTGAAAATCCAAGGAAACAAAATGGAAAACTCCTACAAATAATTACATAATTCAGTAAGACAGTAGGGGCAGTTAATATAGAGAAATCACTTTCTCATGTGCAAACAATAATGAGAAGATGGAAAGGAAAAAAGGTCCATCTCACCATAGAAACAAAACGATGAGATAATGAAGAATAAACTTAAATACATAAAACTTATATAAAGAACACATATTCTAGGTTAAGTAGACTGAACATGAAAAATATGAATTTTTTTTCTCAATACCAGGGATTGAACTCAGGACCTTGCACTTGTGAGGCAGGTGCAGTGCCACTGAGCTAAATCTCCAGCCCAAAAACATAAATTTTAAGTTAATTTATAAACGTAAATGTTACCCAATATCTAAAAACGGAGACCATGAAAGTTCTGAAAAAAGTTATTGGCTAGGGGGAGATAAAAGACAGAGCATTTAACTGTTAGACTTCGGTGTATGATGTGAGGTTCATCAATTGTTGAAAGAGTAGAAGACAAATGGGAAGTTTCTGCTTGAAGTTACCTTTAAAGTCTTTAAGGAAAATTTAAAAAACATAGGTGAATTCCACTGTCACTCCCAGCTTTGATGATTTTGGAGGACTGCATGTTAGTTATACCCATGGCAATGGAGACTGCGAGGGGAAATGGCATACGTGGCAGCCTGGAGGAAACCAGGCACATGCTTCCAAGTCTTTTCCTAGTGCAGCCACGCAGAAAACACCTACTTACTACAGTAACAAACTGTGACAGTACATGTGAAGGGCCGTCTTTCAGGGAGGCTCATAAGAGACTCAAGTGCCCAGGTTTTTACGAGTTGGTCACATATGTATCTTCTACCTAGCACATGACCAAATCTCCACTTCTAAGAAAAAAGCAGGTGCTCAGCATAAGCCACACTGTTTATGCAAACAGTTTAGGCATAGAGAGACGTCCTTTCCATTTAGGGAAAGCTTTGCATGTGTAGGGAACTTCACATCAGCCAAGCACCAAGACTCCAGCCGGCCCCCAAGCAGGCATGATAGCTCACTCTATTCTGCACATCTTGAATATGGAAGATCTAAATATTAGTCAACATCCCAAAGCCATAGAATAGAATTAACCACTTAAAAATACAAATATGAAACTTATTCATGGCTCAAATTCACCAGGAACAAATTCACAAGGAGGTGACAAGCTAGGACAGAACATTTAAATTAATATTTAAGATGTTTAAATTCATAAAAGTTGTTAAATCTTTGAATAATATTTTTCTTCTTTTTGATCAAACCCTTTTGCTTGTGAGGCAGGCAGTGGAAATACTGAGCTGAATCCCCAGCCCCTGAATAATATTCTTATTACATACAAATTCTAAGGATGGATGCTAAAAGACTACAACTTAATAAAGTGAGGGCAAAACACTGTTGATACAAAAAGAAATACAAATGGCTCCACCTCATCTATCATGCATGAGTTAAAGCAACATTGACATGTCACATCTCCTTTATCAGACTGGTAAAAGTCCAACATCAGACCAAATTCTCTGCTAGGAAAGGAGGTACTCTCATGGGCGGATGGTAGGAGTTCAAAAGTCTATGCAGAATGATTTGGCAACATCAACCAAAATTATAAATGCATATACTCTTTGGCCCAGCGAGCTCCGTGGAATTTAATTGCATTCAACAAATGACACCCATGTAAGTAATTCATTATTGCATTATCTGCCCAGCAGAAGAAACAACCCAAATGTCCATTAATATGGTTAAATACATCACAGTATGTGCATAAAATATACTATGCATCTGTAATAAACTACTTCATATTGACATGGACAGATCTCTAACATGTAGTATGAAATGAAAATAGCAAGGTAGAAAACTGGAGAAACTGACAAAATAAGATTCAGGGCTGGTGTCAGTTTACATGGCTATGCATCACACAAGGATGTCTCAGCTCTCTTAACAATGTAACATAAACATAATTCATGTGTTGAGAGATGCTGGTGTAAACTAACCTACTGCACTGCTAGTCAAATAAAAAGTAGAGCACATTCAGCTGTGCACAGTGCATAATACTTGACATTAACTATTGTGAAGCTGGTTTATGTATTTGTGGTACTGTACATTTCATCACTATTATAGAGTATACTCCTATGTATAGAAAGTTTTCTGTAAAGCAGGGCACTGTGCTATGCCAGCAGCAGGTTTGTAGACTTTCATTCACATCACATGCACATGCACAAGCCCACATGCCAAATGGCAGTTGACTTGTGCCATCTAAGTTTGTGCAGGCATATTCTGATGTTGGCACAATGAGACAATTACCTAACAATGCATTTCTCAGAATGTATTCCTATCATTAAGCAATGTGTGACTATAACATGCATAAATACACGTGAGAAGATAAGCAGTAAGCTTTTAAAATAAGTCACTGGAAGGAGATTAGTAGAAAACAGGCACATCAAAGGTAAGGGGTAGAAACAATTTTCACCATATATCTTTCATTATTGCTTGATTTTTAAATCATGTGAATTTATTACCATATTTTAAAATATCAGTAGCTCTTGTAATCAAAACTGAAGCAGTGGCAGGAGATGGTTGCTAAGGGGTAATGATAACACAAGATAAAATTGTATACAAAGGTTTTTTTTTTTCCATTTCTTTGCTAATCAATGGCAGAAGCAAAAATCAGATTAAGGGCACAGCCTTCGTGGACCAATCCTATGGGTTTCAGGTCGTCTCAACTTAACTGCCATAAGTTATAAAAGGATGGATAAGAATAGAAGACATTAATGTAAAGACTACATTCTTAAGTTCAAAAATTGTTTATACTAAATCTGTTTATACTAAATACTAGATCTAGAGATCTAGTCTAGTAATTTGAGTGAACTACATGACCAAAAATACAAGCCAGGACTGCAAAACCCTGTTCAAATGCAAAGCCCTCCCTCAGCCCTGAAATCTCAACAGGAAATGAATTATGACAGCTTCAGTCCTAAGAACAACAGAGGTTTCATGACTACTTCAGCTTTTGGTTTTGAAGAAAATGATTAAACAGGATCATCCAACAGGCTACGAAGGTCAATGGCCTTGAAAGTTCCTCCCACAAAGGCTTGCCTCATTTCAGATCAGAGGGTTTTTACAGTTTTTGTTAGAATTTGACCATTGTCTGGACCAGTGACTATTTTATGCTTATTTTTCCTAACTGCATTAGATTATCCTACTCCTATTCTATTACTATTTATTGAGTGGTACTATGGGAGGCACGTGTACATTCCTTCAAAGTCTGTATGTCAAAATCTTCACCCTCAACAGAAAGTGGGGCCTTTGGGAAGTGATTAGGTTATGACAGTGGAGCCCACTGGATGGGATCAATGTCCTTAGAAAAGACAGAAAAGCTCTCTCTTTCTGACATTTAAGTATACAGCAAGAAAGCATCTATACAGAAACCAGGAAGAAGGCCCATGTCAGGAAAAGAATCAGTCGACACCTTGCCTTGAACTTTCCCAGGCTCCAGAACTGTGAAAAATAAATTTCTATTATTTAAGCCACCAAGTCTATAGTATTGTTAGAGCAACCTGAAGTAACTAAGACACATGGTGGGAGTGTAGTGGTGGCGGTGGCAGTGGTGGTAATGGTAGTACCTTATAACTTGTAGTTTATTGGTTGTTGCATCATAAGAACCCAAATCTGCCAAATTGGAACTTGATAGAGAAAACTATAAATTACCCAGAGATTCTGGACTGCAAATTGGATGGGAGTTTAAGTCAGAGGTTCTGATGGTTTGTAGATGAGGACACATTTTGTTTTTCAAACTCTATTTTCACCTCTGCTAAGCAATGACACCCAGACAAAATGAATACAAATAACCACTGTCAGGTGAATATGAGTGTGATACAAAGACCACCTCTTGCCATTTTTTTTTGTACCAGGGATCAAACTCGGATCCTTGTGCTTGTGAAGCAGGCAGCAGAACCACTGAGCTAAGTCTCAGCCTCTTGCCAATATTAAGAGTTGTTCAAAGAGCTAAGACCTAGATTCAGCAAAGAGCCTTCAGGCTCACATTACCGGGGCTCACAACAATCTTGGTAATGCTATCAAGGCACTGACATCCATGATATTCAAACACTATTTAGATACTTTAACAGGTGAAAGCAGGAGGACATGCATAAATTTCTCATGCATACTTTGGCTGCCATACAGGAAGCACGTTGGCCATGATAAACAGATGTTCCAAAGTTCCCAGATAGTGCCTCCACTACAAAGGAGTTTCAGATCCTGCACATTTCCCATGACATTACCCTTGATATTGAGGCAGTTCAGAATGTGGACCAAACTTTATAATTTGTAACTAAGTTAGGTGGGAGAAGTTCTACAGTTACAGCTTGGGTCAAAGAGGGAGCCTAACTCAAAGAAATTGACTCTTACACAATTCTTAACAGTCTCACATTTGTGGTGAAACATTTCACAGATTTCAGATTTTTAGGTAACAGAATGTTTACCACATGAAATATCCTGATCTCTTGACAAGCAAACCTGGGTCTTAGCTGAATGTACTATTTTTTTTCCTCATTGAGTTTATTGGTACATTTTAGGTATGTAGTACAGTTACATTCATCATTGGGATCTTGCACCTTTACAGACTTTTTTTATGTTACGCATGTAACTCTGTGTAAGTGGTACAAAATGCATGATGCCAAAAAACCAATTAGTGATATGAGCTCTGATTTGAATCAACAAGTCTAAGCTCTTTAAAAAAAAAATACATCAGTAAGAGTCAACTGGAAAGACAGTTTGCAGATGGAACCATACAGACCCTGGGAAATAGAACAGACACAAATTTATCCCACAAGGTGCCAAAGAGAAGCCTGCAACAATTTCATAAGTTCAAATGGCACCATTTCTGCTTCAACTCAAAGCAATGTGGATGTTCTAGATATCCATCCTTTGTAAAGATACAATTCTTCACCTGATTTCAGTTTTCTTTTGTTGAACGTTCTTTAATATTTCTTCTAGCTTGGTGATGAACTCTTGCTCACAACTCTTGTCTATAAAAGTCTTAGGATGTAACTAATCCAAAGTTTATTAACTTTTGACCATTACTTCCTCAAGTATGCTTTCTGCCCCATCCTCTCTGAGATACCTTATTACATCTATTAGATCGCCTAACATCATTCCATAATGCCACTGGGACTCTCTGTTCTTTAGTCTTTTTTCTTCTTCTCTAAATAGTCCCTGATTTATAATGGTTTGATTTACAATTTTCAACTTTATGATGGTGTGAAATTTATATGCATTTTGTTGGAACTGTACTTTCAGTGGTTATCTCTTCTAACACTGGTTACCCTTGCTATGAGACTCTCTCACGTTGCTAGGCAGAAGCAAGCCAAATTCCAAGTCAGACAAATGATCGCAAAGGTAAGAAACTGATGGACCACAATGTACTTTTTTTTTTTGGTACTGGGGATCGAACCCAGGTCCTTGAGCTTGCGAGGCAGAACCACTGAGTTAAATCCCCAACCCCTTAAAATGTACTTTTGATAAGCCATGATATTCAATAGGTTAGGTATATTAAATGCATTTTTTTGGTACTGGGGATCAATGGGACCTTGAACTTGCCAGGTAGGCAGTGGAACCACTGAGCTAAATCCCTGGCCCTTAAATGCTTTTTTTTTTGGTACCAGGGATCGAACTCAGGTCCTTGCACTTGTGAGGCAGGCCACCGAACCGCTGAGCTAAATCCCCAGCCCCCTTAAATGCATTTTTGATTTATGGTATTTTCAACTTATGATAGATCTATCAGGATGTAACCCCACTGTAACTTGAGAAGCATCTGTATTTTACTTTAGAAAGTATCAATCACTGTGTCTTCAAGTTTTATTCAGTAAAGCAGATTTATGTCTACTTGGCTTTAATATTAAAGACTGACTCTTCTTAAATCTCAAATTAATGTCCTGGGTGTTTACTCAGGATATTACATTCTGGATGATCAGAATTTAAAGATATCCCAGCCCTGCATGAGCTCTAGGAATTGTTCAACTTAGAGCTGCCCATCGGTTCTTTGCCTAGCACTGTGGAGTTTCATTTACATAGGTCAAATATCATGTTCAGGAAGATATTCAAATACCTGCACTGATTTTGGAACTCCTTATCTTACACTCCTTTCTCTTTCAGTCTTGTTAACATCCCTGGTCTCTGATTTCTTTCTTTTCAACTTGGCCAGACTACACTGCTCCACCTGATGCACTTAACTATCCGCACTACCATCCCGAAAGCACTTCCATGAAGAAAGCCTGGGAGGTTGCAAGGATCACTTTCCAGTAATGTCTTTGTCTAAAATCTAAAAAAGGGCATTTTGTGTGTTTGCCCCATTTTCAAAGATTTTTAAAGCAGGAGAACAAGACTAGTCCAAATTCTCAAAAGTGTTTTATGGGACAAAGCCCTGAGGTGAAGTGGGCCCAAGGTGGGACAAAACTATAAGACCCAACTGAAAATTCAAAGTGGGTATGAGGTGGGGCAAAACCATGACCAACCAATAAGATTACAAGTACAGTCACCCAGGTAAATGGGGGAGCAAGTCACATAGCAAGTGTACAAGGATTGAAAGATTTTTTTCAAGCTAGACTTGTGGATTGAATTGTTTTTTAAAAATAACTTTAAATCTATCTTTTCACTATCTTTCTGCCTCCATGGTTTCTGAAATCAGCTGCCAATCACGTTGCTGTTTCCTTGTATGGAAGTATCACTTTTTCTGCTTTCAAGATTTTCTATCTTTTTCTCTCCTTTCTTTTTTTCCCCCAGTCATTTGATTATGATGTGTCTAGGTCTGTTTGGTTTTTGCTGACTATAAATCTGAAAATTTGTCTTTCACTGAATTTGAAAATGTAAGGCCACCATTTCCTTAGTGTTTTTTGTTTGTTTGTTTTTGTTTTTGGTGCATTCTCTTCTGTTCTTCTGGGTTCCTTATTACAACTGTTGAATTTTTAATACTGTCTGACAGGTTACTGAGGTTTAAATTTCTTTTTGTTTTTCATATAGATAATTTTTACTGATCTATCTTTAAGGTCACTTATTTTTCTTCTATCTTTTGCAAGTTAAATTGTTCACTAAATATTTCACTTCAGATCTTGTTATTTTCTAGCTCTAGAGTTTTTACCCCTCTATCATATCTTTCCCATTTCTCTACTGAGCTTTCCTTTTCTCTGCTGGTTTCCTATTTCTTTATTGATTTTATTTTCTATTATATTCTTGATAATAACTCCTTGAGTTCAAAGTTCTGATACATTAATTTTCTTTACTCTTACAAATGGGTCACATTTTTTATATCTTTATATGCCTAGTAACTAAGTTTTATTCCAGGCTTTATAAGTGATATGTTGTGAAGACTGCAGGTTCTGGCCCAACATGGTGGCATGTGGGAGGCTGAGGTACCTCAGCATGAGAGAGGCTGAGGTACGAGGATTGTCACAAGTCCAAGGCCAGCCTGGGTTACACAATAAATTCAAGGCCAACTTGAACTACATAGCAAAACCCTGTCTTAAAACAAAACAACTGAAAAAAACCAAAAAACTACAGATTCTGCTATGCTCCTCTTTAGAGTACTGATTTTTTGTTTTATCAGTAACATGGCTTAACTGAAACTCCAAACACCATCTCCAACACTGTGGCAGTATCTGAAATGCCTATCAATTTTTCTTTATTTTTGGTGGGCTGTCTGCAGTCTTTTCCTTGCGTAAAAGGCCAGGCCCATCTGAGATTTGGGCAGAGTGCATATAAAGAATTTGGACTCCTACTCTGTGGCCCTCTATAGGATGTCTCCCACCACTTTTCAGTGGCGGTGATTGTGTGCAGGTTTCCATCCACTTTTACTCATTCTCTGTGGTACTGATGAGATGGGACAATCACCCAGTGATATTCCTTTCTTCCAAATACCAGCTCATTTTCTGCTTCTGCCTCCTGTTAGACAATCTCTGGTGCTTTTAAATAGCGCTCTTTATGTGTGTACAGAATTTGAGATATGTATGATATGAGCTACTCCAACATTAAATAGAGCAAGTGATTTTAGTCAGAACTTACACTGATGATAAACAAAAGAACCCCACTATTATTTAAAACACATAAACTTTCTCTAAGAAGTTGACTGTTGTATTAGTCACAATAATATTTCTGAAAGTTGGGACCTAGAAGAATGACACAGAAAAATAACGCAAGAATGCATTCTTAATACTGTTCAACCATCTTTAGACTGTAGATTAAGTGTAAGAATAAACTAATTTGATCTACAATACTTATAATTACAGAACACAAGAATATTTAATTCCACTTAAATTATAAAGCGAATGAATCAGAGATAAAGTTCCTTTAAATAATAGAGACAGCTTGAATATGATTACCAAGTAAATACAGAACCTGCCTCTCTGAGGTTTGATCAGTAAAGAATAGGGAGGGGGAGGTCACAGAGACAGTATCAGGGAAGCTCATTTGAGCTTCACCATGCAGAGAGGCAGCTGTAGCCGGAAGACCCCAAAGATGACTGATTGTGGCAAGATGACACCTCACATAAATACAGCAGGCTAGTTACAGAATGTGGCTGACTCCCATCAACTCAAGTCCATCAATGATCCTTCACAAATTAATAAACAGTTAATGCTTACTTTAGATAATAGTCTCTATAAAGCTAGTCAATCTGGGGATTGGGGATTTAGCTCATTGGCACTGCACCTGCCTCACGAGCACAAGGTCCTGAGTTGGATCCCCAGTACAAGGAAAAAACAAAACAAAACAAACTAGTTGACCTGTATCTGCTAAGGAAGATGCAAGCACCTCACAAAGTGCTTAACCACACAGCAGGAGGAAACCTTAGAGTGTGAAAATACCACAGTCATACAATATTCTGCAGGCTATTTTCTCTCTAGATTTACTAATGTCATTGAGTAGTGCAAATCTTTTATTTGATATATCTTTCAATATATTATGTGTAATTAACTACCTGAGACACAGTAGAATTAAGATATGCACATTACTGAAAGGTCAGGGAACCAGGTATAGTCTCTGTCATAAAATCTCTGGATGTAGCAAAGGATTCATCTACAAAACTGGATAATGTGCCAGGTTCCTTCCTAAGCACTTATTTTATGGCTGTGAGTGACTTGCTTCTATGATTTATCTATACAGTACAATTAACAGTATGAGATATCAATATACACTATATTTATTTTTTATTAGTGTATCTGTAGTCTTGGTAGAGTCAGATCTGAAATGTTTGTGTCATGGTGTAAAAATAAATAGGTTCCAGTTCAAACCTCAAAAATTTCCAGTGAGATGCATTATGGGAATTGCATAAGGATCCATAAATATCAGGATTGCACAATTCTATTTGATGGCCAGGATTACCTCTATATTTGGAATTTTCATTTAACACATATTGGTTAAGACACTTTGTAAAAAAGGTGAGGTAAGTGTAAAACAGGAAAATTATTTTAGTGGTATTTTAAAGGAATTTTTTCAAGACCTGCCCTTTGAGCCTCTTCTCACTTTATTACCCTATTATAGTAAAAAAGTTTGTGATTTTTAGAACAGCTTATTTATTAGCAACTTAATTAGAGAAGAAAAATATGTGAGCTTAATAAAAGCAAAACCAGGTAATATCCCTGTACAAAATTATAATCTTGATGAGACAATTCACCCATTAATTTGTAATGTAAAATATTGCTTTTGTAATAATTCTACCTAATAAATATTTTAAAATATTTGCTTTATTACAAAGATACTCTCACAGCACTTCTTCTTTATTCCCTCCATTTTCTTTTCTTGGAATAAATATCCCTACTGTTTTCTTTTTATTTGTGCTGGTGACTGAACTCAGAACCCCAAGCACATGAAATACATGCCCTTCCACTACACTACATCCCTGGAACCTCACCTATAAAATTTTTAATGATAAGATTTCTGTGTGTCTGTGTGTCTGTGTGATTTTTTTTGAAACAGTGTCTTGCTTTCTGCAGTTCATGCTGGCTTTTAACTCACTATGTAGCTCAGGCTAGCCTGGATCTCCTGGTGATCTTCCTGCCTCAGCCTCCTGAGTGTTGGGACTACAGGCATGTACCACTACATTTGGCAAAGATAGGATTTCTAAATTCTTCCATTCCACATCTTTTCTTCAACAATTTACTCAATAACCTTTTCTTGATACTTATTAAATTCCATGACCTGTACTAGATGGAGAAAATTAAGACAATTCTCCCAAGGTGTTCAGATTGTAGGAGGGAGCAGCCTATTCATAAATCACTAGTGCAGAATAGAAACATTAAGATAGAAAAATGTCTGAGTATAATGTGGGCATATAATAGTAAACAAAATTAATATTAGCTGTCATAAAGGCAAACTGAAATACTTAGGGATTATTTCTTGATCACTGGCAACCCCATGCCCAAGGCCATTCAGATAGCCTTCTGAACCATCTTTTGCCTGTGTTTCCTTGGAATATGGTCTCTGGGGTCACTGAGGCAGGACAAGTGAGGACTAGAGTTCTTTAGCAGAAGTTTTTCAGGGCCAGAATTAGAAGTGGCTTGCATCCCTTTTGCTGATATCTCACTGTCCAGAATCCTAACACAAAGACTCAATCCAACCACAAGTGAGGCTAGGAAATGAGGACAACCACATGGGTATTTACTGTACACTAACAATGTCTGCCATTGGGAATAATAAGTTGAGTGATTAGTCTACTCTGAAACCTTTAATAAAGGATATAAAGCCTTGGCTGAGTTTCAGAATACTCGATCAATTTCCACTCTACCTGATAAGAAACCAAAGAGAATAACAGAAAAATTATTGCAAGCAAACAATTCAACAAAGAAATGATAGCATTCAATTATTAACAGATAATCACTGAATGTCAACCATGTGCTGGTTCTAGATGCACAGAAAATATAAAAGAACAAGACAGACTAAATCTCTTCCCTGTGGTGTTTATGTTCTACGTTCAGGAGACAGAAAATTAACAAGTAAGTAATTAATTTAATAGATAGTGAGAAATGTGGAGAAACAAAGAGTGGGAGTAGAAGAATGTTTTTTATTTGTAAGAAGTGATCTGCTGACTGCCTCACACGCACAAGGTCCTGAGTTCCATACCCAGTATCAAATTTAAAAGAAAAAATCCAGGAGGTCTTCATACAGAGAACTTTTGTAAATAATCTAAAAAACTTAAAAAATGTTAGAAAAATGTAAAATGACTTCTTCTGTCTCTAACAGCAATCTACTTTGTTTAGTTCAAAATTAACAGACACCAGAGGCACTGACCATGAAGTGGGACATCTGGCCTCATCCCTGACCTTGAACATCCCCTTCCTGTGCACTAGAATAGGTAGCTAGGTGAATCTCAAGGTAAACTCCCTAACTACAAGGATTGTCACATCTGGGTTAAAGTTAACTGTCTTATTACTATAATTTGTACATGGGTAATGTGAACCAAGGAAATGAAATGTAACCACCTAAATGAGATCATAGCTGTAAAACCTATAAAAGAAGCTGCAACCCAGTCGGTGTCAATCACTGGCACTGCTGAGTGTGACTGGCTTTTTGTTGACAAAATAAACTTTTTATTATTTTACTTCCATTCTGCTTCTCCATATGTGTCATTTACCCATCTCTCCTGTAACAGTCTCACTAAAAGGCTGAAGGAAATGCAGGATATAAAGGGTTAGCCATGAGGATATCTTGGGACAGCACTTAATTCGGAAGGAAAAGCCAGGGCAACACCTTAAGTCATGACTCTCCTGGCGAAGAGGACAGCAAGTAGCCTTATATGGCTGAGGTAGATTGAGCAATGAGCTAGGGGACAAAAGAAAGTCAATGAGAGACAATGAGAGAAGGGCAGGCACATCATTAGGGTCTTAGTGGCCACTGGCTTCTACCTGAGTGAGGTGGAGACACAATAAAGAGCCTTAAGCATAGAACATATATTAAATTTATATCAGTAATAAAAAATAAAATCCATAGGGAAAAATGTGTTAACATATATAAGCCATGTTAAAAACACTTCTGAAGAAGATTTGAATACCTACATGGAAAGACATTTATCAATCTTGGATAAAAAGCTTCAGCATTGTAAAGATAAAATTTTCTTTAAGTGAATTTATCAATTTAATGCAATTATAAAAGTTTCAAAGTTTTTTCTTGCACACAGATAAATTTTCTAAAGTTCATATGGGAAAGTTGGCATCTCAAATTAGTGGGTAATTCATTCATTCAGTAAATATTTCTTGAATACTGTTCCTACTGTGTTTGAGGTGCTGCTCTAGCAGCAAACATGTAGATAAAAATCTCTGTCCTCTTGGGGAATCATAATATATAAACCAATAATGTTGGGAGAACTAGGATGCTGCTATGGTTTGAATCCAGACTCTCCAAAATTCATTTTGAAATTTAATCCATCGTGGTGGTATTAAGAGGAGTCTTCTCTGCCCTCACAGATGGATTAAGGCCTTATTAAAAGGCTGAATGGGGAAAGCTTAAATCTTTTGTTCTTCTGCCTTCTGCCATGTGACGATGCCTACTGTCTGCCTGGTCTGTTACGTGAGAACACTGCCAGGAGGCCCTAACAAGATGCCAAACACCAGTGCCTGACCTTGGACTTCCAAGTCTCTAGAACCAGGAGCAATAATCCTCTGCTGCTTCTAAAGTATCTAGCCTCCGACATGCTGTGATAGCAGCATAAAAGCATTAAGACAGCAGCCATGCTGAAGAAGAAAAATTTGGATGCATATCTCACACCATATAATCCAAATATACATTTAATATAAAGGGAAAAAAGGTACATGAAACAAACATGAATTTCCTTACAACCTTAGACTGAGAAAGCTTTTTCTAAGTATGACTCAAACATACAAGTGCTTTAAGAAAAGTATTGGTAAATTTGTAGAAAAACAAAACAATATTACACAGAAAAATGAATACCATAGACTAGGTAAAAAGAAAAATGCCAGACATAGTGGTGCACACCTGTAATTCCAGTACCAAGGAGGCTGAGGCAGGAGAAATACATTTGAGGCCAGCCTCAGCTACACAGTGAGTTCAAGGCGAGCCTGAACTACAGAGAGCATTCATCTCAGATTTTCCTCCAAAACCAAAACCAACCCCCCCAAAACCAAACAAATAAAAAAAATTCTATGAATAATTAACTGCAACTGATATTATCAACTTTAAACTTTTCAATAAAAGTTCTAGGGAGAAAAAAGAATTAATAATCCAGTTTTTGAAAATAAATGTGTAAACAAAGACAGTATGAAAAAGATTTTAATTAGTACTTTAAAATGAAGTATACCCGTACTTTACTCATATTTAGAAAAATTAAAAGAATACTGAGATGCTATGTTTCATATATCAGACTGGCAAAATTCTAAAAGTCTGCCAACTCTTTTACAAGAGCATGAAGAATTAGGTACATAAATATCTCGGTGGGGGAGAGTTTAACAAGTTATTATAATTCCTATGGACAGCAATTTGGCAATGTGTTAATATTACAAACACATTTAACGCAGTAATCTTACTTCCAAGAATGCGTTTATGGATATATAACTTCAGAAATGCGCAGGTTCACATACAAAGTTATTCACTGTAGCACAGTGTGCAACAATATCCATTAATGGCTACGATACCCTATGATACATTCACACAAAGGGAATACTTTCCTGCCAGAAAAAAAGAGGAAAAAGCCATGTATTGAAATTAACACATTTACTGGATGTATTAAGAAAAAAAGAACAAAACACAGCCACGTATATAATGATGTTGTCCATCAGAAGAAATATGTCTAGTTTTATATTTTATAGCTACATTAAAAAGCAAAATAAATATCTGATATTATTTTTACAGATATATGCAGAGGACCATAATATTGATTATGTCCAAAGCAGGCTGTAAAGAGTTAACCCCACAATTGGCATGTTTTGAGAAGACAGTCTGGCTGAAGCCTACATGCTGAGATCAAAGAACTCAAACCCAAATTCCATTCCCACAATTAAAACCTTCCTACTAGGAAGTGTTCTAATCACAACCATGTATTTTGTCTATTCTGTTCCTAATTCAAGAATGCTTTGTCTTGTCCTTCACAAACCTTGTTTACATTAATTTCCATAGTAACCATACATAGTCCTGCCTGTGCTGTAGTTTGCCTTTGCCCCAACTGATTGCCAATAAAAGAGTACCTGGTACTGGCCAGTGCCTTTGTCAGTTGCCCTGGCATTTGTTGTCAAGGCACCTCGCTTTTTCTCCTACTTCTTTTAGTTCTACTTCTTAGGCCTGCACGGTATACTGGGAAGGATACCAGAATCTAACTGCAGGGGTCTCCAGGAGATATATCTAATTTAATTCAATTTACACAAAATATCATTTCAACAGGTACTCTATATAAACATATTAACATGATAGTTTGCATTATTGTTTCATCCTGTCCTCAAAACTCTGGGGATTATTTTACACTCATGCAGCCTCCCGGTCTAAGGTACATCAGCCACACTTCAAATGCTCACTAGCCACACTGGCTACCAGCTACTGTACTGGACCACACAAAGACAGAGTCTTTGTTTCTTTATTAAACATGTATATTATTTGGCAGGCACTTCCAGTAAGAATGTGAAGATTAAAAATGCATTTGCATTTCCTTGAATTTGTAAAAAGGAACACTGGAAGTGCAGGTAAGAGCTTACTGCTTTCCTACAGTACACAGTGGGGCAAATTAGTAGAGATAGAGAAGGATGTGTAACAGTATCTCTTTTGATTTCATTTTTGATCACTTAAAATGAACATATTATCTATTTTAAATTTTTTTCATTGAATTTATTGGTACTTTTTAAGAATACAGTACAGTTACATGTATCACTGGGATCTTGTTCTATTTTAAATTTTTAAATTGAGTTTTAAAGTACCAGGTAAGATGTAGGTGTTGCAGTAAGTCACTACTCCCACTGCAACAACTAGAACATGAAAAATAAACAAAATGCTAAAAATTTTAAAGACATTAGAAGTATGTAGAAACAAAGTAGCCTAGATAAACTAATACGCCAGACAGAAAAATGTTCTCTGACTGACAGCTCTGCCACCTCCTGGGCCTTTCCAGAGTTTAGGTATGGGCTGGACTACACTTGCCACAGGCAAAGTGACTCTAGTAGGAAGCACACCAGCAGAGTTTCTGATGGCTGCCAACCTGCCACGAGGGCTCAGGGAATCCCCAACACGTAGCCAGTTCCCTCTCTGGACATACACTGAGCACAAAGTGTATGAGGGGGTAAATGGACTTAAGCATTATTAAGGAAGAATAAAGGTACTAACTGAGGGGAGACTGTAACAAATCAACACTATATTGTGATATCAGTCAAAGAACAATAAAGAATGTTATAACTAAAAAGATAATTAAAGTTAATTAATATTTGAATAACCGATAAAAGAGCAGGAAAGGAGTATTATGGGAAAAAAACACAAGAGGACAATGAAAAAACAGCAGCATGACTTAAACCTAGTTATATTAACAACTGCATTAAATGTAGACTGACTAAATCCTCCAATTAAAAACAGAGCCAGGGATTTAAGCTCAGTGACTGTGCCTGCCTCACAAGCGCAAGGTCCCGAGTTCGATCCCCAGTACCAAAAAAGAAAAACTCCAAAAATAGAGACTATAAGCTGAATTTAAAAATACCTATTTATATTCTCTTTATAAGGGACAAACTTTAAATACAGACACAGAGGGCTTAAAAGAGGACAGAAAGATATACACCATAAAAACTGCATAAAACACCAAAAAAGGTAAGTTCTCAGCCTATATTAAAATAGACATGAAGACATTAGGGCAAGATGAAATACAGTAGACCACCCATATTAACAGGGAATATATTCCAAGACCCCCCAAATAAAAGATCCAATAAAAAATGGGCAACTGAAATGGACACTTCTCAAAAGAAGTACAAATGGCCAATAAATACATGAAAAGATGTTCAACATCACTGGCCATTGGAAAAATGCAAATTAAAACAACACTGAGATTCCATCTTACAGCAGAAAAATGGTCAATATCAAGAATTCAAATAATAATAAATGCTGGTGAGGGGAAGAAGAGACACTTCTACATTGCTGGTGGGAATGTAAACTAGTACAACCATTATGGAAATCAGTATGGAGATTCCTCAAAAAACTACAACTAGAAATTCCATTGGACCCAGCTATTCCTCTTCTAGGTATCTTCCCAAAATAGTTAAAAACATATTACAGTGATCCATGTATATCCATGTTTATATCAGAACAATTCACAATAGCTCAATCTCGGAAGTGACTTATATGTCCATTGACAGGTAAATCAAGAGAACACAGTATTTATACACAATGGAGTACTACTCTGCCATAAAGGAGAAATTAGAGGCATTCACACAGGAAAATGGATACAACTCGAGATCATAATATTAAGTGAAATAAATCAGACATATAAGTTCAAATATTTCATGGTCTCTTGTCTATGAGAAACCCAATATATAAACAAAGACCAAAATAAAAGGTAGCTAATATGAAATAGGGAAGTAGTTTTTTCCAAAAGGGAAGGGGACTGGGAGATAGGGGGAGGAAGAAGTAGGGAGTTAAAGGATGAAAGAATTAAGGCACGCTATATACATGTACCAACTTCCCAAGAGGAATATAACTGTTATCTATTGCAAACATGTACTAACAAAAATAATTGAAAAAAATAGAAATTAGGCAATTGAACTGCATAAAAATTTAAAAATTTTGTGTATATTGACACTATCAATAAAGTAAAAAGGCAATTCAATGAGATAAAATATCTTCATATAATATATCTGATAAAGAAAGAGTAGGCAGAGAGAACTATAGCTCAACAACAACAAAAACAAACCCTACCCTCCAAAAAGATCAGAGGGGTTTAATAGAAATTTCTCCAAAGTAGATATACAAATGGGCAACAAACACAGAAAACAGTGCTTAATATCACTAATCATAAGGGAAATGGTCCTCAAAATCACAGGAGATACCACTCTATAATCACTAGAATGGCTACTATTAAAAAATTAAATAGAAAACAAAGTGCTAGCAAAGGTTGAACAGAAATCAGAACTCTTGTACAGTATTGGTGGGAATGTAATGGTATCCTCTATGGAAAACAGTATGGCAGTTCCTTAAAAAATTAAATATATATTATCTTATGATTCAGCCTTTCCACTTTTTGGTATATGCCCAAAAGAAATGAACAGACTCTCAAAGAAATATTTTTATACCCATATTCTCAGCAGCATTACTCACAATAGCTAAAATGAAGAAGCAACCCAAACATCCATCCACATATGAATGTGTAAGCAAACTGTGGCATATATGTACATGATGAGATCTTATTCAGCCTTAAAAAGGAAGGAAATTCCAGCAAATGATACAACACTAATGAATCTTGAGGCCATTATGCTAAGTGAGGTAAACCAATCACAAAATTATACTGTAGATTCCACTTACATGATATATTTAGAGTAGTCAAAATTTCAGAAGCAGAAAGAAATAGTGGTTCCCAGGGACTGGGATGGGAGGAAGGAGAACAGGGAGTTACTGTTTATCAGTACAGAGCTTCAGTTTCACAAAATGGAAAGAGTAGATGAATGAAGGCAGTGATTGTGTAACATGAATTTATTTAATACCACTGAATTGTATATTTAGAAGTGGTTCCAATTATAAATTTCACATTACAAGTATTTTAACACAATTCTAAAAACCAGACAAGCAATAACAGGTAACTAAAAACCTTTCAAATCTTCAAAAATTATAAAATAATCTCAGCATAAATCATGAGTCAAAGAAAAAAGTCAAAAAGGAAGTCAGAAAGTAACTGGAAGGCCAGGGATGTAGCTCAGTGGTACAGAGGCTGCCTGGCAAACGCAAGGCCCTCAGTTTGATTACCAGTATCAAAAAAAAAAGGAACTATATGAAAATTAAAAACACAACAAACCAAAAATTATGAGATGCAGATAAAACAATGCTACAGGAAAAGTTTATAGCACTAAATGCTTATCTGGGAAGAAGAAAGGTCTCAAATCAGTGACCTAAATTTTTACCCTAAGAAATTTGAATAAAAGCATTAATTAAATCCAATTGTGCAGAAGGCAAGAAAGACCAATAATCAATTAAGTAGAAAAGAGAAATATCAGTAAGATCAAAAGCTCACTCTTTGAGAGGATACATTAAATGTATAAGGTAAACATGAGGCATAAGTCACCAACTGCAGAAATGAAAGGACATCATTACAGAGCCCACAGACACAAGATAGTGTCAGTTATGAATTGATTTTCTCTGAGCTGTAAAGTCACTCTTCTCTGCCCTGCTTTGTAATACTGGAACTGCACACTGCAAACATTTCTCTCTTGCCAGTTGGCACAGTTTTAGGTCTTGTCAGTAAACAGCACTAGAGATTTTCAAGCTCCTTTTGCCAAAAATCCCAGGAAAAATTTTCTGCTTAGGCGTTAGAATTTAGCTTTCTGGTTTTGGTGCATTTATTTGGCTCCTATAGCGTGACAGCCAGTGGGTGGCTTTATATGGGGGACTAAATGGCAGATACCTTCTGGTAAGTCTCAGGTTCCCCAGCCTGGAGGTCCCCAACAAGTTTTACTGGAAACTCAGGGAGTAGTTTCCTGCTCATCAGCTCTTGCCCAAGGCTTCTAAGCAAACTGATTCTCCATCCAGTAACCCATAGCCTCAACCTTTCAACAAGGTCTGAGGCCCAATGTGGTGGGGAGTGAATTTATTCTCTAAATCTGTTTGTTTCTCGGGTATATTCTCTTGGGCTAGAGGTACATGCTTCCTGCTTCATTTGTTATTCCTGTCTCCTTTCGGTCTCCTACATCCTTCACTATATCCCATATGAAGAGAATCACCTTTTATAAATTTAATAATTATTTATATTAAATTATATTATATTTCCTGTGCAAATTACGACTAGATTCTTCCTCCTGGCAGGAAGTACAGAGCTGCTTCAATGAGTGCTGCCAGGAGATGGACCTTTGCTGTGCTTTGGCTCTGGTCTGTGTCTCCTGGGGATCATGTGTCAGAAGCCTGGTCCTGGGGTCATGATGCTAATAGAGGGCATAGAGCTGATAACAGCTGGGATCCAGCAGGAAATGATAAGGCCACTGGGTGTACTTTCCTGGGAAGGAACTAATGCTATTTTTTAGAGTGCATTCTTACAAGAGGAAGTCGTTCTAAAAGAGCAATACCAGCCCCTCTAACCTCCCCCTTTGGCTTCATCACAGGATCTCTCCTCACACAATCTCTTGCACAGCCCTCTCCACTGTGGTGTGCTATAGCCACGGTGGCCCTCACAGGGACTGGAGCCACGCTGTTCTGATTTTTCAACTCCAAAAGTATGAGTTAAATAAACTTTTAAAAATAAAGTATTAGTCTTGCATATTTTGATAAAACAACAGAAAAAGACCTTCAGAAATAAGATTTAGGGATTTGGTCCTACCCTGAGACTTAAGTGCAGGGATAAACACATTGCAACAAGAAATGGAATGCTGTTCATCTATGGCTTGCAGTAGCATGGCCAAGAGTTGGGAGGCAGGGCCAATGGAAGCAAGTCCTTGGGAGCCCCAGACTAACTATAGCAGTAACAATGAAAAGGTGTGGGGCAGATTGTCTTGAGTGCATGTGAACATTTACACAGATAAAACAAGACTCAAATCTGCTCTGAGAATCATGAAGTTCCTATACCCCGCCAAAATCCATTTCTTCTAGTTACAGTGCTGATTTTGCTGAAAATGTAGTACAAAATGTATTTGTTTAAACTTCTGAATTATAGCACTCATTAGATTCACAGCTTTGCCAAGCTGGTTACATGTATATCAGGAACTGAATGATGGAATGAGATCCTTAAACTGGGAATGGCTATATGAAAGCAACAATTTCAAGTCCCCAAGTTGTTATGAGATTCCTTTACTAATGAAAGGAGCTGACTTCCCTGTGTTTGAGCAAAGTATCTTTCTTTTTCTTAAAATCTTATGACCTACCCATCTCACCCCAGGAATACAAGAGGAAACTAATCTTCAAGACCTAACAACTCCCTAATTCCACTGGATCAATGGCTAACAAGACCTAATAACCCCCTAACATCAGCACAGTATAAGAAGTAATATTTACAGTAGGATAAAAGAGGAGACAGCTTACATACTGAGACAATTACAGGGTGTGTGTGTGTGTGTGTGTGTGTGTGTGTGTGTGTGTGTGTGTGTGTGTGTCTGTCCTGGAGATGCATCCTGGTGTAAATTGTAAGGGTTTTAGATCACTTAGATGGATGCATTTCAGGCTAGATTTCGTGTCTTATAGCCACTTCTTACTATACAAGTTAACAGCTTACTTAGATGACTGAAACTTGGTTATCAGTGGCCTATGTTTAATGAAACTGAAATTCTGAACTTCTATGGAGGACTGTAGGAAAGAGAACATAAAGGTGTAGGGAGATAAGAATCCTGGAATGGACTTGTGTGTGATCTGCATGTCACCTCACCCCATCATCTCCTTAGAAGGTACTCCTATCACCAAAGTATTAAATTCATTGATGTGGGCAAGCTCCTTTGTGATCACCCTCCATTGTATATCACACATGACAATGTGTGATGCCACCATGACACGTCAGATGTCACTCAGCCTGAGCTTCCCACTGTGAATTGGGCACTACCTGACTCAATTTTCCACTAGTTTGAGCAAACACAATGACAATTTATTGTCAAATGGTAATCCTATGTAAGAGACCAAGCAAAAACAAATCTATAAGGTACATGTACCTCACTTGCACAGTAGTTTCAACTCTGACTTCTGTTGCATTATCTCTTCTCATTCAACCAAGCCTACAGCCTCTTGGGGGAATTTCTAGTGACCAAGTCTTCCTTCCTAAGGAAGAAGAACATCACCTGAGGGACCCTTATGGACAATGACACAGGACAATCTTCTCAGTAAACAGAACTCTGAGCAGAACACTGACCATCTGCTTTATCTGGACAGAAGGCCACCAGTATGGATCCATGGGCAATTGCTCTACAGATCACAGATCCATGAGCAGTTGCAGCAGTTTCTCTAGATGTTATTCTCTATTCCCAATATTCTGCTAGCACCACCACAGGTGGAATCATGAAATGCTTTACTCACTTTTGTAGTATTTCATATAACACTGCTGTGGATCGCAGAATTCATTTAACAGCCAAAAAAGTGCCATTCAGAGCTCATCCCCATGACATTAACTAGTTGTACCACATATGCCATCACTTAGAAGTAACTGCCCTAATTAAAGGTGAAAAGATGCCAGTTGAGGACAATATCCTCAAAGATTGGTGCTCCATCTTACAAGATGCAATACAAGCTCTGAATCAAAGACCTTCATATGGGACCAGGGAAGTAGCTCAGCGGTGCCATGCCTGCCCTTCTGGCAACTCAAGATCCTGAGTTCAATTTCCAATACCAAAAAAAAAGAGGAGAGGGAGGGGAGAGAGAGAGGGCGAGGGAGAGGGAGGGAAGGAGAGGGAGGGAGGGAGACAGAGGGGGAGAGG
>NW_022900937.1:25680573-25717417 GCF_012274545.1 Fukomys damarensis | reverse complement strand
GAAGGAAGGAAGGAAGGAAGGAAGGAAGGGAGGGAGGGAGGGAGGGAGGGAGGGAGAGAGAGACACACAAAGAGACCATCATATGGTGTCATATCCCCCTTAGTCAGAATACATGGGTCTGGGATATAAGGGATAGATCTGGTAGTGGTTTCAATCACTATACACCTAATAATCCACTTCCTGAATGATTATCATTCCCATTCCAATAATTTTAAATTCTGTCTATGGAGTTCAGCAACCTTAATGCTCGAGAAGAGAATGATTCCATCTGGGATTTTAACAATGAATTACTGAAAAAACACTACCATCTGATCATTTTGGTACGTCATACCACTGAATAAAAAAAGGAAAAGGAAGTGATACTGTGTCGGTCTGACTGATAGATCCCAATTGACAGGAAGAAGGAAGGTTACTCTTATATAAGGGAGAGGAAGACCACACCAAGATCCAAGGGAATTCTCTGGGGTCCCTTTTAACACTCCAAATATGAGGTCCTTTCAACACTCCACTTATACAGGTTAGTGATCAACTGCAGCAACCAAAAAGAGGCAGCAGTATTGAGGACTCAGATCACACACTCCCTCCCCTGGGAAAGGAAGTTTGGTTTGGGTCACTCTATCAAGTAAGAAACCTACTGAGGTTAAGGGTAAAGACAAGGAACACTGAATGGGTAGTAGTAGAAGAAAGCCACAGATGTCATCTATGGTCTCCTGATCATTAATTACAAAAAGGACTATAACATATATTTTCTGTGCTGATGACATATTTATTTGTATATATAACTACTTTCTTCTTTCTAGCCATTATTGAGGCTAACCTTTACAATTAGTTTTTATCTAACAGTATGTTCAGTTGACTATGATGAAATTTAAGGAGTAATTTTTTTTGGCAGTTGCCCTTTTTTTCCATTGAATTTATTGGTACTTCTTAGGTATACAGTACAGTTACATTCATCATTAGGATCTTGTACCTTTACATGATATACCTTGGTTCTTATTTTTTCCCCATATCCCTACCCTCCCTTCCCTATTTACAAAGACTTTGTTTCCATTTTTTCCTTTTCTCATATTTTTCCCTTCTTTCATTTCCCCTATCCTTCACACTTCCCCTCCTCCTTTAGCCCTTTTCTTCCTATTTCATGTTATCAATTATACAATTTGAAATTTATTTATACTTTTAGTTTTTCACACCAGTGAAACTATTTGGTATTTACACACTTGTGTCCTACTTATCTCACTTAAGAGTATGGCCTCAATGTGCATCCATTTTCCTACAAATGACTCTAGTTTCTCATTCTAGGAGTAATTAATATTGCCAGCTATAAAAACAATGCTGGCATTAGATGCCTTTTCATTTGAATAAAGTGAATTTCTCAGTGCAAAAGTTCACCTATACAGAAGGTACATTCAACAGCTGAGCAGCCACAGGGATGGATTATATCACTATTGATTTACTGCCTTTCTTTCCTTTGCTGTCCCAGCTTCATGGGACTTGGGCTTGAGCCCATATTCTCTTCCACCAGCTTGTATCATGTCAGGCCTTGTGAGTAAGAGGCACTGTAAGCAGGGGCTGATTTTCCTACTCCAAGGGAGTCACAGCCAGCTGAAGGTTCCTCCCATAGAACCTATGATACACATCCTCCAGGAAGACCCAACAGCATTCCACAGTCCCTGCTCCTGCCCTAGCAAGCAGCTTTCAGCTGAGACTTGCAGTAGCACATGGATGTTTTCTGTGGAGAATCCTGCTGCGAGAACTTCTCCATGCACCAATGGGACCACAGCCACATCAAGGTGGGACTCCTCCCACTTTGTCCTTTGCTGAATTCTCCCCCTCAGCTTAGAGGTAGTGGCTGTTCCCTACATCTTCTGTTCCTATATTTTTTTACTCCTCTGAAGAGTTAATCTCTTCTACCAATTTTAGTTTTTTTACTAAATGAGGAAATAAACATTAAGAATGATTTTTTACAATAAACTTAATGACAGATTATAGAGTGCAAATCAATGCTTAAGAACAAAAATAAGGGGTGAATTGCAAAGTGGTATAAAGAGACTTTGAAGGGTAGTAGATAGATATGTTCATTATCTTTATTGTTAGGGTCTGGTTGAATGTACAGTGTCAAAATTAATCAAACTGTAAACTCTATATACATTTTAAATATGCCTTATATAGGTATGGAATATGCCTTAAACATATCTTTAGGAAGCAATGAACACTGATATAATTTATGGCATTCATCAAATTTTAAAATGACTATTTTGATAGATGAAAAAAAAGCAATTGAAAAACAAAACTCAATCATGATTTTAAAAACACTCCAAAGAGTACAGAAATTTTCCTTAATCTATTAAAATATATCAACAAAACCTACAACTTAAATAATACTTGATAATGAAATACTAAGATCTCTTTCCTTGAGGTCAGAAACCAGAGTAGAATGAGTATTCTCATCACTTCTATTAAATACAGTATACTGAAGGTTCTGCTAAAGCCAAAGTAACTCAGCAAGACAAAGCCCTCCAGACTGGATAAAAAGAAGTATGGCTGACTGGGCATGGGTGCACGCCTGTAATCCCAGCACTCGGGAGGCTGAGGCAGGAGGATTGCTGGGAGTTCGAGAACAGCCTGAGATACACAGTGAGTTCCAAGTCAGACTCAACTACATAGTGAGACCCCTGTCTCAAAAATCCAAAAATAAGTAAGTAAATAAAAAGAAGTATGGCTGTCATCTCAAGGATGATATAATTGCCATTTCTCTTGGACTAGCGAATTCAGCAAGATCATTACACATAAGATCATTATGATATTTATTTCTAAAATGCACTTAGCATTTGGAAAATGGTATTTTAAATGCTAACACAAAACTATTAAATATATAGTATTAAAAACAAATGAAAGATACAACACCCCCACTAATGTGCCACTAGTGTGACAAAACAGGTATTACAGAAATAAATTTAATCAAGGTATATGACATGTTCAGGGATTAGAAGTCTACATCTTTACTAAGATATCAATTCTCATATTTATCCTAAACATTCAATTCCAATAAAAATCCTTGCAAGATTCTTTGGAAATAGATAAGCTGATTGCAAAGTTCATTTTTGACAACATGGTATACCAGATACATTAATTTATACAGCAGCCAAATCCTAGCTTAGAATAATCTCAATCACTGATTATATCATCTATGAGTACTAGTGTTTCAGAAGGAAGATAGTATCATCAAAAGTCTTAAATTATCTCTGTAGTTTTCATGCATGATGTCTGATAAATAAAAAATAGCTCTAGAAATACTCAACACAATCAGATCAAAACCAAATAGAAGCTGGGCACAGTGGTATGGGCATGTAGCCCCTGCTACTTGAAGATGAGAGGGAGGACTGCTTGATCCTATGAATTCAAGACCAGCTGGGCAACACAGTGAGACCTCGTTTTAAAAAAATGAATAAAACCAAAGAGATGCTTTTTTTTTTTTTTTAACTGGGGATCGAACTCGGGTCATATGCGCTTGCAAGGCAGATGGCAGAATCACTGAGCTAAATCCCTGGCCCCAGACACTTTTTTTAAATAAATAGAAAAACCCACTCCAAAATTCATATGGAATTTCAAAGAATGTCAAATAGTCAAAATGTTCTAGAAGGAAAAAATTTGAGTACTTTAATTTCCTGAGTTCAAAATTTAATATACAACAGGGGCCAGGGATTTAGCTCGATGGCACTGCACCTGCCTCACAAGCTCAAGGCCCTGAGTTTGATCACTGGTACAAAAAAACAAAAACAAAAAACAAAAAAACAAAACAAAACAAACCCTTCAAAACTTTATATATAATTTTGGTATTAAGACGGTGTAATAATGGCATAAAGGTAAACATATAGAGGAGTAGAATATAGAGCCCAGAAATAAATCCTGCCACATATGGTCAAGTCTCCAAAACCATTCAAAGAGGAAAAGATAGTTTTTTAACAAATGGTGCTGGGAAAACTGGACATATTCAAAAGACCTTATTTTATACCATATATGAAAATTAACTCAAAACAGACCAAAGACCTAAATGTAAGAGGAAAACTCTTAGCAGAAAAAATTAGGTTAAAAACTTTATTGTTAGATTTGGCATTTATTTCTTAGCTATAGAACAAAAGAAAACAAACTGGAGTAAGTCAAAATTTAAACCTTTTACAAATTACTGGTCTGCAAGTTTACCTATGCTAGTATCATAGTGATACGACAGGAGCACAAAGGAAAGAGCTCTTGCATCTGTCTGGTTAGGACAAAGAAAGCTTCCCAGAAGGGTAAGTTAAATTACTTCATGGACAAAGAAAGACAGGCATTTCAGACAGGAAGACTGACATCTACTAAAGCAAGTCACATTCAGCCTGTTTGAGAAACTTCACATAGTTCAGGATGTTAGAACTCAAGATATGTAAGAAGTTGTTACTGGAAAGTATGACAAACAGAGCAGACTAATATGAAGAGCACTGAATGCCGGGCTAAGAAATTCAGTTGTACCCTGGGGCATAAGAATCCTGTGGAAATTTTGTGAATAGAAAAGAAAAGCTGATCTGCTTTTTAGAAAAATAACTACAGCAGTATTGTAAATAGAACTGGGACTGAAGAAAGAGGGACACTAGAACACTATGTTAGCAAAGAAATGCTACTAAGGGGCAGAGAGGATAAGGGAAATAGGGATAAGTCCCAGAGCCTGACTTAGTCACCAAATCCCAGTTCTCCCTAATTCTTTCTTTCAATTTATTCAGGGTAAAAAGTTTGATGGACCAAGTTCATGGACCACAGTGTAATTAGATATAAAAAGGTAATAATAACCCACAGGTTAAAGAAAAAACTATAATGGAAAAAATTTTAAACTTAGAACTGGAAAGCAAAGTATAAAATTTGTAGGATTAAGTTAAAATGTGCTTGAAACCTTTTAAACAATAAATAGTATCTATTAGAAAAGAAAGGTAAAGACCAGTGAGAAGGAAGAATAAAATTAAGGACTCAATTTCACTTATCATAAACTCATAATCATCAACACTACCTGGACTGGTAAAAAGACAGAAACACTGATCAACAGCTGGAGTGGTCCAGAAACAAGCTCACAAATAGTCGGTTGATTTTTGACAAAGGTGCAAAGGCAACTCAATGAAGAAAGGACAGTATTTACCCTGCTAGCCACCAGCGAAGTAAGACACAAACCATTAGTATCTTTTAATTGTTAAGTTTATATCTGCTAATACATATTTAAATTTCATTTTATAAATGTCATATGCCTTATCGACTTTGAGAGAATTCAGAATGAACATAAGGTTAAGCAAATGGGAGTTTTATCTAAGGTCCTCTCTTTCTGTGTGACCTTTGCCATGTCACTTAATTTCTTTCGTTACTTTTCTATTTAAGGTCCCCCTGCCTCCTTTCTCTAAGGTTTTTGTAAGAATGAATGTAGAAGCATAAATGAACAAGTGCAGCCCAGAATTTGGGGTGGGGTGCAGGAAGGGAATGGAAATGTTTTGACATTGTGGTGGTCTCACAGATACAGTGTAAACATTTACCAAAATTCATCAATTGTGCACTTTAAGTGAATATAGTTTATCAACATAATTTACATCTCAGCAATTAGATTTTAAGAAAAATGTACTGTTGAGGCACATGGTGGGTGTTGAGTAATTGTTAGTTTGTTACTTTATTCCTTTCCTTTTACCAGGTACTATTCCCTACATGAAAATCCCTAAAAACTTTTTGAGCTAAGTGTGAACTTACTTACCAGTCTCCTCTGCTCCAAACCAAATTCCAACATCTTTAATCTTTCCCATAAGTTTTACTGTTCTATCCTTTCATCTAACAAAATCTTAATCTTTTTTTGGCGGGGGGTACCAGGGATTGAACTCAGGTCCTTGTGCTTGTAAGGCAGGCAGTGGATCCACTGAGCTAAATTCCTCAGCCCAAAATCTTAAATTTTAAATGTAGATTCTACACTTCTCATTTCAGTCACAGAACAAATGAGTACTGTAAATCACACATGTTGCAAAGTATCTTGAGGTGATTAGACAGCAGCTCCACAAAGCCCATGAGCCTCTCTGCTAGTATGTTGCTTATTCATACTAGAAGAAATTTATTATATGCCCTCACATCTTAACTAAACTACAAGAAGCCAGCTGTACAAGTACTACTTTGAAAGCTTTCGTCAATTTCTTGCTCTAACTATGCTCCCAAAATGAATCACATTATTTGAAAACAATAATAAGAGCTGAGGCTTTTTTTAAATTTGTTACTAACAATAGAAAACTTAACTATATTTTCTTTGGTACCAACTCAGCCTGTATTTATATATTTTAAACTTAAATTGACTCACATTGAGTTTCTTACATTACTGAATTCAACAGCTCTTCTGCCAGCAGTATTAAACAGAACTGTCTTCCTAAATTGCCAAAAGTCAAAAAGCTCACTAAAATGGATTATTTGTCTCTGTCCAGGCAAGAAACTACCAATACCGATTTTTAAAATAAACATTTTGAATGACATTTTTTATTTACCACTCACTGTTTTGTTGTTTTAAAAACAATTTTTCCGTAAAGAGGGCATAAAGAGTATTCCCAAACTTTTTTCATTTTATACCTTTTGTTTCCTTCTAATCACTTCTCAAAGAAGTTAGTAAATGATAAAAAAATCAAAATAAAAATACCCTCTCCCCCCAGTCCATTTCACTCACCTACAAAATGGGCTGGGAATAGTAGGTATCACATAACAAATCCCCCCATTCAGGCAAAATGACCTGTGACTGGGACCACAGGGCTCCTCGTGATCTAAAACACATATGCATATGGGACAGAGAAAGGCACATTAAAAGTCTTCTAGTGCAACCAGAAACAATTCTTAGAATAAAATAGCAATTCTAAAAGTTACAATAAAAAATTTTCTCAAAATGAAAATTTATTCCTTATTTTATAAGCAAGGATGTCTGTCCTTTTGAGAGAAAACTTAATCCATCCTAAGGACATGGCCATTAATTTAAATGGATTTAGGTGAATATAACAGAACTAAGAAATCTCTACATTAGTTAGGAATAAAGGCAGTTATCAGGGTCTTAGAACAGGGCCTTTCTCATTTACTACAGTGATTCTGCAGCATTATTTGAAGTTTTCCTGTCTTCTTAAGACTATTTAGATTTTTACTTTTTTCCTTTTAGTTCTCAAATATATTTAAATCTAAATATATAAGGGGGAAAATTCACATTGAATTTTGATTTTCAAAATTACCTCTAAATGTCAGGGACTTAGCTCAGTGGTTCTGGCACCTGACTTGCAAGTACAAGGTCCCGAGTTTGATCCCCAGTACCAAAAAAAAAAAAAAAATCTCGAAATACCTCTATACTTGACAACTAGTGTCAAAAACCAAAGATAATTTAAGCTCATAAGGCTTTGTTTTGCAAGGGGATTTTAGGAAGAGCTAGTAATCATATGATTATCTAAATTTATCAAATAAAACAAAAAAACCTAAGCTGTTGCTTAATATATAGCTAAAACTTTCAAAATATTAAGAAAATAGACCTCCATTTATCTTTTGTGTCCTTTCTTTCCCTCTTCTTTCTCCACCTTTTCTTCCTTATCTCTGGTCTTCCCTTTATCTATCTTCATCTCTGTCTCCCCTTTCTCCCTTGGTACCTTCTTCCTTCCTTCCTACTTTCCTTCCTTCCTCCTTCCTTCCTTCCTCACTTCAGCCCATACGCTTTATTTTTTTAAATTTATTTTACTTATTTATTTTTTTGATACAGGGTCTTGCTCTGCAGTTCAAGCTAATCGTGAACTCTTCATGTATCCTTTATCCCACAGAGATCCTCTTGTTTCAGACTCCTGAGTTTTAGGACTGTACCCCTTAATCTTTAAAAAGAAAAAGAAAAAAAGTCCCTTTCTTTTCACTCTTGGACATCAAAACCACTGTACAGAATAATTACAAGAAAATATATTCAAATTTATCAATCGTTTACTACTATCTATAATCAGAAGATTTTATCTTTTGGCCTTAGAGAGTATTATATTGCTTTTAAATTGAACATTGTTAGTTCCTAATTGTTTCTAAGAAATGACCTAGAATCATCTAATGTGAAGAAGAAAATAGCAATACTTCCATCTGCTATCCAGCTTGGCATTTAAAAAAATAATGTTCTAATTTTAAAAAAACTTTTCTAGGGGAAAGGAAATAAGGGAAAAGAAAAAAATATGAGAAAATGAAAATAAAGTTTTTATAAATAGGGAAGGGAGGGGGGTGAAGGGAGGACAGGGGTATGGGGAAAAAATGAGAACCAGGACCTGTCATGTAGAGATACAAGATCCCAATGATGAATGTACTGTATACCTAAAATGTACCAATAAAAAACTTTTCTAATATTTTTTCCACTAAGAAATCAGTACCTGTTAAGATATAATTGCTATGAGACAAATGTCTCCACAATCTCAGCTTCACATTTAAAAATATTTTTACTTTGAATTAAGAAAAACTTGTTTCTGCATCCTATTATAAAAGTTATAAATGTACAGAGGAAAATAGAACTACAGAGAATTTAAATATTAAAAAAAGAAAATAAACCAGCGAAGACTAAGTATTTTTTCCTCTCTATCATAATGTCAGGCTTTCTTATAATCCAACAACTTTTAATAATATCATCCAATTTTTCAGGAGTAATGGGGCTAACAAAATGTCAATTAACATATCACATCAGAATGTAATGAAAGTCATTACATATGATTTCTTACTGAGGAAAGTATCCTTTTCACAGCCAAAATTAATGTCTTTGTTTTTTACCAGATTATAACAACATATCTATCTCAATACTTAATATTTTATCAATAAAGAAAACATTCATCTAACCTGAATTACTGTCTCTGAACCTATTTTTATTTTTACTGATTTCATTTATTCTTTAAAAAATTGGTATTAGAGAGTAAGGTAAAATCTGTCAGTTTGTAAAAACCATTAAAACATGTAAATCTAAAATGAAAGTTTTATTGTAAAAAAAGTTCAAAACCAAAATATTTCATGTTTGGAATGATTTTTGTAACACTAAAGCCTTGTGTTAATACACAGCTATTGTTCTAAATGACACACATTGATAGAAGTATGAACTTACAAGAAATTACCTGTTGGCATCTTAATTTTTAAATAGTTTCATTCTTGGTGAAAAGATTAGGGTTGAAAAACAGCACCTAAAATAATTTAAAATTAATAATTTAGGAAAAATTATTTTCTCTCAAGGGCATTACAAGATGTCAAATATTCTAACAGAGATACTCTCAAATGTTGAAAGCAAGATTATATGTAACAAAATTAAGTAGAATATCTACTTTTTTAGTCATTATATATCAATAAGATCTGAATAGATACAACTAAACAATAAACATTAAAAATATAAATGTGCTGAGTATAAATCACTGTGTAATATACTTCAACCTTAAAATTATCTGCCAAAAAACTTGATAAATTTTGCTTTTAACAAATATTTTACATATAGTAGTGTACTATGAGATTACATATGAGGCAGCAAATGAAACTGACCTGCATTGACTTTTTTGCTTTCATAAAGGCTACTAATAATCTGACTTTTAAGAAGAGTAACTGCCACTTTTTCAATACCTTGAAAATAGTGAAATATTGCTAACAGCATTTAAAATGTTTGCATTTATATAGAGCCTTTAAAAAATTTCATAAAAGCATTTCTAAATTTACCATAAACTGCACATAATGTGTATATCAATCTACACACATGCCATTCTTTAAAAAAAATATCTGGTATCTGGCAAAGCAAAGTAGCCAATGAGACATGCCTGTATGTGAAATTTTCTAGTTATAACAGAAACGAAGGAATTAAAATATATTTGAAGAGATGAAGCATTTTGTACTTACATTATCGTTACAAGCTCTCAATTCTATTTTATAAAAGCAATGTACTCCTGACTTAAGATTGTAACAGAAATCTTAATCTATGAGTTATTACTAACACAGGTGTAATACCAAGGTCTTCTCCCAAAGCCAACCACTGTTTCTCTTACAGGGAAGGTGGGGGAGGGAGGGAAAAGAAAACATACACTTACATAAATCTGAAATAATCACTGCCTGTTTCTGAGCTTCTTTTTTCCAAACAAGCAGGGCTTACCTTAATAAAACTTTCATTCACATAAAAACTGAATGTGTTAGACATGCAGTATTTTACGTTTTTGAATACTGCAGACTGCAGCAGCTGTGACTTGCGTTCTGTAACACGTCAAAAATCTGACTGATAGGACAGCAGTTTGGGCAAGAGTGAGGCGGACCAGGTTGTGCACAGAGGTCAGGCACCTGCGGGAACCACCCCTTCAGTCTACCAGTTCAGAGTTGCAAACAGAGCAGAATGCTACTTAGAAAAGGAGCTGTGTGCTAAGTTGCACTCTCAAATCACTGTCCAAGTTTCAGAGTTATGAAATAAACCACTCTTTAGACTCTACTTATCATTTCATGTCTGGATAATTTAGGAGTGTTATGTAAGTTTGGGAATAAAAGGAATTTCAATATGAAGCTAATGGACAAGTGTCTCATGAGATTTTTAAAAATTAATTTCCTTATAAACTATATACAATTTATATATAATGACTTGAAGACCTTATAAAATTGAAAGAAGATAATAGTTCTGAGAGCTTTATAATACCATATCCAATTTGAAATGATATAATTATTGAACTAATAATTATTGACTAATACTGATGAGAACTTACTGAAAACTATGGCAAAGCTATTTTACATGCATAAGAAAGTTAAGTTTTAGAAATAATATTTTTAAATATTGACTAAACCTCTAATTTTGTTTAAATTAAGCCTAGGGTCCTTCATCATATAATTATCTAAAGTATGATAAGCATTTAGATTGATTATCCTTTCTAAAACTACAATTTTAACATTACTTAGCTGATATAAAACACAGAAATAAATATATTTGTTCTTTTAAAATATTAAAAATTATACAATTACATATCTAAAAACAATTTTTAGCATCATATATTATCTCCCACAAAGGCAATTTTATACAACCATAAGAATGATACATGAGGGGCCAGGGATTTAGCTCAGTGGTGCCACCGCCTGCCTCAAAAATACAAGGTCCTGAGTTCGATCCCTAGCACCAAGGGCGGGGGGGAGAATGATACATGTACACACGGTCACATAAGTTATTTTAGCTTACAGTGTTTGACTTTTATGAAAAGTCAGTACTGTGCCCTTAATTTGCACCATGGAATGGCTGTGCTGTCTCCTAATACAGAAGTGACTACTAAATCCTATGAGAAAGCATCCAACATTATGACATTCAAGATGTATTTATTAAGAGACATATCTTGGCTATTTTATATTAAGTACTTTTTGCACAATTAAAATAAACTTTAGAGTCATGTACAGTAATTCTACAGTAAAAAATGTAAAGATTTTTAAGGTAACATTTCACTGAAAATGAAAGCCCTGGTATTTATGAATAATTTCTTCATTCCCCTATCAAAAAACATGTACTAAGTAGCCTACTACCCTTAAACAAATAACAATCCCTTGCTGGACTGGGGAATGACAGACATGAAAACAAGTTATTACAAAATGCACTTTACAAAATTCATTTCATGGCATTTTAGAAAATCAATCAGAGGAAATGTTATCATAGAAAGCAGTTTAGAGGCTATTTCAACAATCAAAAATAATGAAAACCAAAGCAATTAAAATTAGGATGAGAGGGATAATTAAGATAGACCTAGGAGGTACACCCACAAAATAGGTGAGTACAGTAAGAAAGAAAATCAAGGATTACTTTCAAGTATTGCTGAAATTAAATAAGTAAAGGAATAGATATTAGGGAAATGCACATTAAAACCACAATGATATAACACTTTATATCCACTAGAATAGCTATAGTCGAGATGATGGACAATAAGAAGTTCTAGAATGGACAAGGAGAAACTAAAACTCTCATGTATTGCTGGTGGGACTATAAAATGGGAAGCAGTTTGATAGTTGCTTAAATTTATCATACAAATGTATCCAAAGAAATGAAAATAGAAGTCCACACAAAGACCTGTATGCAAATGTTAGAATGGCTTTATTCGTAATGGTTCCAAACTGGAAACAATTCAAAAGTCTATCAACTGATGAATGGGTAAACAAAATTTGGTATGGCCATACAATGGAGTACTATTTGGCAATAACACAGAATTAAGTATTAGAACATGTTAAAACATGAACTTCAAAAACATATTAAGTGGAAGAACCCAGTCACACAAAATCATATATGATTACATTTATGTGAAATATCTAGAAAAGGTAAATCTATAAAGAGTAAAAGATTAATGGCTGCTCGGGACTGGGCTGGGCATTGAAAGCAACTGCAAATCAACATGGGGGATCTTTTAAGAATGGTTGAGTTTGTTCTAAAATTGGATTGGGGAAATTCTCAAATAATTCTGCAAATTTACTAAATATCAAAGAATTATACACCTAATACAAGTGATTTTTATGATATGTATACTATATTTCAATATAATTGAAATTGAAGCCTAAATTCAAAGGAATATATAAACAGATTTCATGAGTTAAGATCATGATTTCCATTGTGAACATGTTAAGTTTTAAGTGCTTCTGGGACTTGCAGAAATAGATGTTTGGAAATGCAGGTCTTGTATTCAGGAAAATAATCAGGTTAGAGGTAAGACAGCAAGACTCAAAAGTTCACAGATAGTTGTGCAAGCCAATCACTATGCATGTGTTATGAGAGACAGAGGCCAAGGGCTGATTTCTGGAGGATACCAACATTTAAGTACTGGTGATTGAAGAAGGACATAAAAGAACAAGAGGAACCCTAAAGACCCTCTCCCCAGAGGCTTATTTCTGGTTTTAGTTTTCTGATGGTTACCTCTGTAATTCAAAATGTTTCTAGTCTCTATTTCTAGACTTAAATTCCAGACAAAATCCAAGCCCCAGTCATAAAAAATAAGGCTTTAACTATCTCCACAATTTTCTCTTTAACCTTTTTCATTATTTGATGTTACACTATCTTCATTTTTCCTCTTGCCTATATATTTTTTTCTCTTTTTATTGAGTTTACTGATACGATTTAGGTCTACAATACAGTTACATTCATTACTGGGATCCTGTACCTTCACATGAGAGGTCTTGGTTCTCATTTTTTCCCCTTGTCCCTGCCCTCCCTTCACCCCCTCTTTCCCTCCCCATTAACAAACTCTTTATTCTCATATTTTTTCTTTTCCTCTTGCTTACATTTATAATTTCAAATATACTGCAGCCCTTCCATATCTTCTAGGGTTGTTACATGACTCCCTGCAAATACAAAACTCCATGAGTGCTCAAGTCCCTTATATAAATTATGCTTATGTATACAAACCTTCTTGTATATTTTAAATCATTTCTAGGTTACTTGTATACCTAATACAATGGAAACACTATGTAAGAGTTTCAACGCTGTGTTATGTAGGGAATAATGACAATAGAAAAACTCTGTACATGTTCAGAACATGTGCAACTTAAACAAATATATTTTCCATCAATGGTTGGCTGATTCCACCTGGTGCGGCACCCAGAGGTGTGAAGGACTGGCTGTACCTCAATGTCTTAATGAACTTGGGTTAGTTCATGGACTAACTCCTGATCATGGGAAAAAATAATTGCACCACTAGCTTTCCTTCCACCTTTTCTCTCCTCCTTGCACATTCTTTGTTGGCTGTATCTTGACTCTTAGTCATGATTTTTAATGTATGAATTCTAGTATATAACCCTAATGAAATCTTCATACATGTTAGTAAGTTTACTCTAAAAGTTGAAAAATGGGGGGTGGGGGAACAATAAAAAAGTTGAAAAATAATAAAAAGTACCTTTATTATCACTATGTAATTATTATCCATGACAGATTCATAAACCATGCAAAAATAATATATCCTTCTTTTACTTCAATGTCTTAATACTTGGTTCACATACAAGACACTCTTCTTGACAGGATAAATTCTCTTTTCTTAAGTTCTGAATGATGATTAAAATCATGCCATATTTTAAATTTCATCTTATTCATACCACATTCTTCTTGCACAGCTTTTTCTTGTATTGCCTTTCTTTTTAGAGCTTGGGTAGGCAAAGAATAATATGCTTTATCATAGCATCATAAGTACAGTTCCTTAATTATATTATGTATTTCCTGAGCTATCCCTTCTATAGTTCTCCCCTACCTCCTACTCAAATCTGGATTGAATGTCCTTTAAAACTGCACTAAATATAGCTGTCATTCCAAAACTTCCCTTTGATGATATGGATTTGCTCTAGTTTCCTAGATCCCATATCTTCTGTTTGATTTACTCTCTCATGTTGCTGAGTCCATCATTTGCTAGCTCACTAAAACAAGATGTGGTAGACATTTTAGTTCCTGGATGACTAAAGACATCGTTTTTCTGTCTTCATTTCTGAATGATAGCGTTTGGTAGTTGGTTGTATTAATTTACATTTTAAAATACCCCATAATTTTAATATTGCACTGCTTTCTTTCATATCTAAAGACAAAAATGAGAAGTCTGATGTTAGTGTAACCATTACCTTCACATCTGAATGATAGTGTTTGGTGGTTGGCCATATTAATTTACATTTAAAATACCCCATAATTTGAATACTGCACTGCTTTCTTTTATATCTAGAGACAAAAATGAGAAGTCTGATGCTAGTGCAACCATTAAAAGTTTGTAGGGAAGCAGTTTACCCATTTCCTGTAAAATATTTAAGATCTATTTTCGTTAGATTCTAAAATTTTCTGAGAATGTTAGTGTTATTCTAAAAAAACCTTTTTAACACTTGACAACCATTTGAACCCTCCCTTTCTAAACACTAATGTTCCTTAAGTCTTAGAAGATTTATCCATTATTTGTTCTGGTAATTTTTCCCTCCATTATAAACTCCTGTAATTTATGTTGGATAATCTTGCTTTGTCTCCTTTGCATGTATATTTTGTCATATTTCCTTCTATTTTTAAAATCAATGTTCTGGGAGCATTTTCAACTGTACTTTGTATCACTGCTATTGACTTTTTCCAAAGTTAGTGGTATTTTTAATCTATAAAAGCTCTTTATTCACTTATTCATTTCCCACAGCTCGTCTTAAAAGATGCAACAACATCTCAAATTAGATAAAATTAGAAAATATCATTAAAGAGGCTTGGTTCCCTGTATTACATTATTCCCAGGATCAGTGTTTCTTATTTTGGTATATTCTAATAAAATTCCTTTCCCCTCAAATACCTGCCAAGCCTTGGCTGTCTGCTCATTGTTCCTGGTTGATTATCCTGGGCTGACTAGGTGAGTGGTATGGAGGCCTCTACTGTGTACATCTGCTTCTCAGAGGACCTCACACTTTCACTGGGAAGGAGGATGAGGTACTCTGTGAACCTGGGCAAAAGTCTGACTGCCAGGTTTTTTTCAGGAATAGCTGGTACATGGCCAGCTAGCCCTCGCAGTGCTGTTAGAGGACAAGATGAGAAGGACTTTCTTTCAGATCAGGGTGTAGGCAAATTAGAGCTCACAGGCTGTATTGTTTCTTTATGACCCTTAATCTAAGAATTTTTTTAACACTTTTAAAGTTATTTTTAAAAAACACTTAAAAACATGGGAATATGTCATCCAAACTTGTATGGTTTGAATCCTTGTGCCCCTGCAAAATTCCTGTGGAAACTATCTCCAGTGTACTTTCAGAAGGTGATTAGGTCATAAGGGCTCCTTCTGTATGAAATGGAACAAGCCCCTCAGTACAAGAAGCTTTACTATGTGAGGACAATGTGTTCAGCCCCCCTGGAGGACAGAGCAACCAGGGGATTATTTCCTAAAGCTGTAAAGAGATATAAAGTCCTTTTGAAAACATCATTTTCAGTTATAATTACATCTTTTCTCATTTAAGATACTGAGATAACCCTAGTCTCCAAAACAGAGAGTAGTGAGTCTAATAAGTGTTTTTATTTATTTTGGTATGGGGATCAAACTCGGGACCTTGCACTTACAAGGCAGGTGGCGGCACCACTGAGCTAAATCCCCGACCCTCTAATAAGTGTTTAGAGATAAAGATCTATCTATTCTACAAAATATTTATGCTTTCATTTCCTTCTCTTGCTGTCACTTTATATAAAGAAGCTTCTGGAATGAAATAACCAAGGTGTGGCAGTACTACATCTTTCATAAAAACCCGTCATACAAATAAAGCAAAGTGCAAAACTATGGAAAATCTAGAAAACAGCACAGAAGCAAATCTAGATGACTCTGGGCTTAGTGATGACATTTCAGATACCACACCCTTTTGCCATACTGTTTCTGCCTTGGAGCGTGCTGATCATGATCTGAAACCATGAGCCTATAAACTCTTTTTCAAGTTATGTATATCAGATATTTTGTCCCAATGACTGAAACATGACTAATACATTAAGTCTAGAAATCCAGTTAGTATAAAATATTAGGTAATAAAATTATGCAGCATATGGAGATCATGCTAAATGTGTACATTTTATCTACTCTTGTCACAAATTTTAAAAATGTGTAACTGTAAGACAATGGAGTTGTTAATTTGCTTAATTATAGGTGATCTTTTTAGTATTTACATGTACCCCATAGCATCATGCTGCATACTTACATATGTAATTTTAAAACTATATTTAAAAAGAACACACACTGTACTTTCTAGGGTAACTAACAGTAAAATAGAAATAGTGTTGTATAAGTCAAAACTAACAGAGTGGGGGAAACTGAATAATTAAAGAATTCCAAAAGAGGGTAAAAAGAAAGAAAATAAATATAAAGCAGATAAGGCAAGGAATGGACAGCAAATGTGACATATTTAAATTCAAATTCTTTCTCATAGTGGGTGTTAGTTACATTTTTCTTAGCAGAGGGAATAAGTCTACAAAAACCCCCAAGAATGAGGTTTGAACTACATGACAAACAAACTTGAAATAATAGATACTAGAAAAATTTAACCCAATTATGGGAATATATGTTAAAAGATGTAAATGAAACTCCAGCAACATTTACTGGGAAAATTACAGCCTCAAATGCATGTATTGGGGAAACATCTTAATCAATAAGCTAAATACCCAACTCAAAATAATATCTTTCAATTGCTGAAAGAATGAAAAAATCCCTCTGTCTTAGAATTCTATAGAAATATTCTTCAGGAAATGCAAGGTAAAGATAATGATACTTAAAAAGTCAAGAAAAGGGCTGGGGATTTAGCTCAGTGGTTCTGCCACCTGCCTTGCAAGTGCAAGAACCTGAGTTCCATCCCTGGTACCAAAAGCAAAGAAAAAGTTGAGAAAATATGTGATAAGAAAAATCAAAGAAATTACTTCACTATCTACCCCAAACCCTCAAATAATATCACATTTAAAGCTGAAATATTGAAAGTTTCCTCCTTAAGGGTTAAAAACAAGGTTTAATTTGATTACTTTTATTCACCAATACATTGGAGGTCTTAACTAGAATATTAGGACAACAGAAATAAATAAAACAAAAACTACAAAAGAAGTGGTAAAGCTGTAATCGTTCACAGACAAAATGACTATGTACAGAATGTTTGAAAGAATCTATAAACTACTGAATAAGTGAACTGAGTAAGACCATAGGATACAAGGTCAATGTACAAAAATAAATTCTACTTGAAGATATGAGCACAGCAGCTTGTCTCCAGAGGTGGCCCCATCAATTTCTTGTGTGTCCACCTGCCTGTGCTCCTCCTGGATCAATATGTGTACCATGCATCTGTCTCCCTCCTGCAACTGGGAGTGCCTTATGACTTCTCTGACAGAAGTGAGTCTATGCCAATTACAGACCTATATTTAGCCTTAACCTGAAACCTCACATCTTATATAAAAATTAGTTAATGATGGATCACAGACCTAAATGTGAAAGCTAAATCTATAAAGCTTTCAAAAGAATGCAAAGGGCTAAAGGTGTAGGGAAAGTGGGAAGGGTAGGGGAAAGGTAAAAAGGGAAAGAAAAAAAATAGGAGTAAATGAAAAAATGGAAATAAAATGTTTGTAAATGGGGAGGGGAGGAGGGGGTGAAGGGAGGGCAGGGACAAGGGGAAAAAATGAGAACCAAGACCTGTCATGTAAAGGTACAAGATCCCAATAATGAATGTGACTGTGCTGTATACCTAAAATGTACCAATAAACTCAATGAGGAAAAAATTTAACAAAAAAATGAACATGCTCACAATTTTGGATAGACTTAGGATACAAACAATATTAACTATTAAAGAAAAATGTTAATTTGGACATCATGCAAATTAAAATTTTCTCCTCAAGGATGAAATTCAAAAGAGAAAAGGGTAATTACAGAATGAAGAGAAAATATTTATAGTGTGTGTATATATATATATATATCTGACAAGGACTTACATAGAAAATAGACAAAGATTTGTTATAAGTCAATAATGAAGACATTTCAACTTTTATTTATTTATTTATTTTTTTGGTACCGGGGATTGAACTCGGGTCCTTGCGCTTGCAAGGCAGGCCACTGAACCACTGAACTAAATCCCTGGCCCCAATTCAACTTTTAAAAGGGCCATACATTTTGAAGTTTTATAAGAAATATACAAAAAGCCAATAAGCATATAAAAAGATAAACGATGTCATTAGTTACCAGAGTAATTCAAAGTACAACCATGATGAGATACCTTACACATCTCCAGAAGAGCCAAAATGAAAAAGACCAGCATCAAGTAAGAAGGCAGAATAATATCTCTTATAGTACTAGTCAGAGTGTTAAGTGATACAAGCAACTTCTAATGATTTTAAATATTCACCTACACTAATTCACCTATAGGTACATCCACGAGAATTAAAGCCCATGTCCACAAAAATACTTGTCCAAGAACATTCACCATAGTTTTTATAATAGTCACAAACTGGAAACTGCAGTGATACATCACTGGGAGTATAGACATCCATCAGGGACATCACCAGGACCATCCACATACAAACTGGCAGAGTTGTATCATGGGTACTATTCGGCAAATTTTTTTCAGCAATTTTAAAAACCAGTAAAAATAATAGCATGGGTCAATCTTTAAAACACAATGCAGAGCTAAAGAAATCATACACAAAATTGCACAAACTGAGTGTTTCAAGTTATCTGACATTCAAGAACAAGCAAAATTAAGGACAACAGAACAGCAGTTCCCTCTTGGAGTAGAGGATGGACTGGAAAAGAACTTTCTGGGTTATGAAAATGTTCTGGATCTTAAAGTGATGGGCACTTGTGACATATGAGAAATATAAATTTGGTCTTTGCTTATGGTTCCCAAACACAGTCTCTAAAACTCTTGTAATTTTCCAAGTGACAAGAGCATCTTTTGTCATAATATTTAGTCTTTGTCCTTGGTTCCTAACACAAAAGCTTTTTTGTCCCTTGGACTCTCTGGAGTTACTGGAGCATCTTTTTAGATGCCAATGAGATGAATGGTGGGTGGTGGCTTCTAGATAGCTTCAGAATGGGAACGGGACCAACAATGTGATGAGAGAGCTGGAACTTCCAGCACCATTTCCAAACTTTCAGGGAGGAAAGAAGGACTGGAGATTGAATTCACCAACAGTCATTACTTTAATCAAATGTTTGTATAATGGGACCTCCAAAAAATCCTAAACAGGGTTCATAGCTTCTGAGTTGGTGAACATTTGGAGGTGCTGGTATCTTACCCCATGTATATCTTTGACTGTTTCTGAGTCTTATCTTTTTATAATAAACCAGTAATCATAAGTAAACTGTTTTCCTCAGTTCTGTGAGCCATTCTAGCAAAATCTGAAACATCATCAAAACAGATCACAGAAATACCCCACTGGAAGTGCGGGACACCTGACTCAATTGGCATCTGAAATGAGGGAAGGTTTTGTGAGGCTGGACCCTTTATATGCTAACTCTGGGTCACAATATCAAATTGTAGCACACTCAGCTGGTACCTCTAGAAAATGAGAAAACTGCTTGATGGGGAAAACCTGCCTTTTCAATGTCAGAAGTATTGTGACTGTAAAGAAAACATTTTTTCTTGTATTACACATTTGTAGAGTCCAGAATTTGGACCTATTCTGGCTCCTCACTCTGTCTCATCTCTGTAGATACAAGGAACTTAGTGAAAGGAAGATCATCTGCCTCCTTTTATCAAAAGGAAACCTAAAGATGAGAGCTTTCTTTCAACTGCTTCTCATCATACTTTGTGGACTTTTCTGTTCTCAACTTTCAAGAGGAGTCTTCTATAGAAAGACAAACTTTTGTGATACAAAAAATACAGAAAACATTTCAAAGTTTACATGTAAATTAATTTTATCAGAGCAGAATTTGGTGTGGTGGAAGTTATTCTTGAACCCCATTTACACAGCACCTCGTCACTAAATAGGGAAAAATATTTTATATAATCTAAGTTATTAAGGTTCCTAGATAACATTTATCATTCAAGGACCCCAATTTTGAATTATATTATTATAATCAGAGTAAAAATGGAATGGGGAGCAATAGAAGGGTCACATACTATTTCCATTAAGATAAAACATATTAATAAGTAATTCCGTCAAAGTCTCAAAAATTCATTGAGACAGAGAATGACATCTTACAAAATATCTACAAGAGTCAATAGGTCCTAAAGTTTCTCCTTCAAAATTCATTACCATACTTTACTTTTCTTATATTTTTCATTGTTTTATGGAACTGTTAAAAACCAAAGTTAGAAAGAAGCATAGACTTAAGTTTTAATGCATTTAGGATTTTCTGCTCTGTTTACATTATTGCTCAATATAGTTGATTGGGTTTTGCTTTAGAATTTCAAAACTTGTTACTTCTCTATTATCAGAGTTGTTTTTTTTTGGGGGGTACCACAGATTGAACTCAGGACCTTATGCTTGCGAGGCAGGCAGCAGCACTGCTGAGCTAAATACCTGGCCCTTGTTACTTTTCAAAAACAGCAATGATTAACAACTACTGCTATTTGTAGTCCCTTGTACGTCAGCAGCACATGTACTAAAATATCTGTAGTTCCTCACAGGCTCTAAATTCTAAGCCTAACACTAAGGTATGATTTTTAAGATGACAAAAACTGGTAAGAGTTGAAATCTATTTATCTTAACCAATCAACAGACTGTTAGCAAAACTTGTAGAAGGCCATTGCTTTGGACTGGGTTCCTATACAAGGCCTAGCAGACCAAACCAAAATGGAATTACTTGTGCTAAGATTCCACAACTCCAAACTGAAGCTAAGGTGATTTTATTTATCCTTCTGAGAAATGAGGAGAAAAATGACAGCCAAATTCTACACAGACCAGTTTTAGCTGACATAAGGAAGATTTCCCCTTTTCAATCTTTCTAAAAAAAGTAATCTGAAGTTAGACAACTACTTATTATATTATACTATTTCCTTGTTCCTACTCAAATCACCTCATGAAAACTGACTGTTCTACCATGATTAATGGAGTGCCTTTTCTAAATCTTTTTTGGGTGGGAGGTGGGCAGGGATGGAACTCAGGATCTTGCACTTGTCAGGCAGGTACGATGTTGCTGAGCTACATTGCCAGCCCCCTTTTCTAAATCTTTAGATGAGATGTTCAATTCACGAATCACTAGCAAAAGCCAATTAGGTCTTTAAATGTGCTCAAATTTTATTTTTTAAAAAGGCAATGGAAAAAACAGCCTGTCTATGAAGCAAACCTGAGTAGCAGGAAGCCAGAAGGATAAACCTACCACCAGTGTATGAGAAAGAAGAGCTGGGCATTTTTGGCTTCCTTTCTTTTGGCGATGGTGGAACACAGGATTTGAAGGAAAATAGAAGACAGTCATTTATAACGTTCAAGGTGAGAGAAAACTTAACTGTGGAAAATGATCAAGTCTAGGAAAAAGAAATCCTTTGTGTGGACTGAAGTCATATACTGAGACCTAACACCAAAGCCTCAGGAAATAAACTATGACTTTGCACTGTATGTCCACTCTGGACATCCATCTTCCTAGGGTAACAACATAAGGAAAGCTCTAACTTTCTGAATGCTTACTAGGTAACTGCTACTGTTCTAGGCACTTTATATAAAGATTAATTTGTTTAAAACCACAGTGTGTGAATAATATTTGTTTTATAAATGAGGAAAGTAAAACATACGCAGTTTAACAAATTTGCCCAATCTTGTAGATAGCAAAATATGCTACTCAGGTAATTTGGTGCTACAGGCCATGGCTGCTATCCATGTGTACTGTACTGCCACTTAATATACTACCTTAATCCAAGTCATCCTCTGCCTTAATGAAAAGTCAGACACTAGTTTAAGTGGCAAAGATAGATTTTTTAATACCTAATATTGCAATAGGAAGAATCCAGCATAAACTGAACTCAACTTTAATTTATACTGAAGTGACTAAGCATCTCAAAGGGAAAATGAAGGAAAAAAAAAAGGGTAAGCAGGAGCTCAGTAAAGTCAGGAAAGTGAAAAATTACAAAAGCAGGAAGGAGGTTGGTCTACCTGAAACCCATCTGGGTTCATAACTGGTGCTTACTGAAGTTAGGACCTTACCCCTTCACAAAGGCAGGCAGACATGGACCTTCACGTGTTGGCTGTGACCAATAATAAATTCTTTTGGCAGCCTTGAATTTTCTCAAACAGGTACTTTAGTAAGAGCTTAGGTCATCCTAAAGATGTGGTTTTCAGCTGGGTGCGGCAGTGCACACCTGTAATCCCAGCACTTGAGAGGCTGAAGCAGGAGGACAGCCCATGAGTATGAGACCAGCCTGGGCTACACAGTGAGTTCAAGGCTAGCCTGAACTGCACAGTAAAACCCTACTTCAAAAAAAGAAAATGAAACAAACAAAAACAACAAAAACAACAAAAGTAAAGTTAGTCTACTTAAAATAGACCAAAATTTGATTTACTAATAAGGAAGATAATTTTAATGTTTATTTAATCTTATATTTAAGAAATGTTTGGTTATAACTGCAACTATGAGCTAATTATTAGAAATTAACAAATCAAGAGGGGTTGGGGAATAATTTTTCTTACAAAATTGTGTTATTAGGGCCAGGGATTTAGCTCAGTCATTCCGCCCCCTGCCTTGCAAGTGCAAGGTCCCAAGTTAGATTCCTGGTAAAAAAAAAAAAAATTGTGTGATATATTAACAGACTTCATATGCCTGGGTTCCATAACACAGTCATAAGGCATTACTTGCAAAAAAAAAAAGTTTGAAATTGCTGACAGTGCTCCCAAGGTCCATCTTTAATCCTGATATTCCATTTTTTAAGAGACAGAAGGGTCATAATCATCTTTGTCATTTTTTTTCAATTGCTATGGTTGAACTGTGCCAGATCCTATCACTGGTTTCATTTGTTATTTTAGCTCACAAACATTACCTGCACCATCTATTCTGTATCTTTTCAAGATCAGTAATTTCACCCTAAAATCCCATTGTACTTTGCATTTTATGAAAAGTATTTGACAGTCATAATATTCTGGCCAAAAATGTCCCTCAACTAGACAGGCACACATTTATAAGAGACAACTAATGTTATCCAAGTTGTTTATTGGTGAACACTTGTTACAGCTTTGGCTTCCCTTTGCAATCTCATAAGAGTGGGGGACCTAGGTAATACTCAAGCAGCTAGTACTCCTGTAGTCAAAGAAGACCACTGCAGTGTAAGTAGAATATAGCATGAGACAAAGTTGGAGAGGGAGTTAACCAGTCAGCAATAATGCCTCCCACGGTGGGGGGAAAAAAGGCACACTTAAGAAAAGTCAACAAACAAGGTAACAATAAAAAGACACGAGAACCTTTGTAAAATTGCCCTCATATAACAGTCACAGAGCCACCATTTCAACCACAATCAAGGAGTAATCTTACAATGAGAAGTAATTTTAAGAGGAAAACATCCAAGCTTTAAACTAACTTTCAAACTTCTTTAACAGAGGGCTCAAATTTCAGTAGAAAGAAACCAAAAGATTTTTTAGTGATTTGGTTAAAATACATTTATCATACATTTTAAAATCTTCCAGTCAGATATTAACTTTATTAGTCTCACAATATTACTGATTTGTCAGCTCTGTTCAGAGTGCAACATGAAAGGAAAGCAAACTACGGGGGTGTGAAGGCAGCAAGAAAATAACAGTTGAGACCAATTCATCTGAATGCTCCCCCAGTCACTTCTTACATATTTTGGTCCATAATAACAGAACACGCAGAGCCACGCCCTTTCTGATTATTTTCAAAAGTTTTCCATTTTAGAATTCAATGTCAACAAATAAAGCAGACTAAAATACTCTTCTAGGAAAAATATTTGGATATCTTGCCCATATGTGAATACCTAACATAAAAATTTTAAAACTACCTTTCCTTGCAGGCCAAATATAATTTTTATAATGATATCCACAGAAGTATGTGTATTTCACTAGCCCTATATTTCCTCTGGTTAGTGTTCAAGTAGCTTTTCATGATATAAAAAGCTGGCACACATGGCTATTACCAATAATTTTTAGACAAGCAAAAATAGGAAAAGCAAAATTCTTGAATTTCATGTAATCAACAATTAGAATAAAAATGTTTTCTAAAATGATGAAAACTGGAGGGGAAAAGTGCATATTCTAATATAAAGCATTTAGAATAAAATATTCTACTGGACTAAAAATAAATTTTCTGAAGACTTTTATTAGGCTGTAAACACTTTTAGCATTTCTTACTGTATACACACAGCATGGAAAGCCAATTTTCAGAATGTGTTTCCTAACTGCATCAGAAGTGCAAGGCTCAATTATGCCAATATTCTATTCCTGAAGTAAAAACTTAAAGAGCCGCATGTAGAAATGTCTGTTGGTAAGATCTGGATATGATTTGTTCCTCAGACTTCCTGTGTGAGAAGCTGGCCCCAAGGTGACAATGTTGGGGTACTGGAAGGAACCTTTAAGAGCTGAGACCTAGTGGGAGGTCTGTGGTCATGGGGGAGCTTCCCTTGGAGGTGATTATGGAGCTCCTGTGGCATCTATGAACTCTCCAAAGAGTTTGTTACAAGAGGAATCAACCCTGGCTTCCTGTTTGGGGACATTATCTCTTCCCACACATGCCCAGCCCTAAGGATGTCACCCAGCATTAGGTCCTCACTAGAGGCTAAATAGTGGACTTGCCTAATCATAGACCTCTAGAACTGTCACTTAACCCGTTTTCTTTTTAAAGTTAGGCTACCTCTGGTATTTCATAATAATAATAATGAAAACAGACTAATACACTTGTCAATAGTAACATTTCAATGCAATTTTACATGTGAATTAGCATATCATAAAAAAATTCTTAAAATCTTTCCCTGGCTTCATGTAACCATTATTTACTAATAAGGCATCACACTTAAAAAACAAATAAAACCTGTCCCTGATGTTGTAGCATAGACAGATCTTCATAATATATGTAATATCTAATATAATCAGTTTAGAATTGAGTTGTAACAACTCTAGTTCACAATAGCATAAACATATACGAATTAATTTCTCTCATAGGGTAAGAAATCTTGAACTGAGCAATTGTTAAGGTTGGTTTACTAATCAATGATGCCAACAATATTTCCTTTTTCTCTGCTATCCTAAGCATATTAACTTTTTGTACTCATGCTTATTGCCTAATAACTCTAAGGTGGTCCCTACAATTTCAAGCACCACATTTAAGAGTAAAGCAGAAAAAAGGGTCACTCCAACCATGACTAACCCTTATATTAGATAAAAGCTTTCCATGAGGTGCTCAGCGGATTTATGATTTATAATCATATTATATACCCACTATGGTAAGAAATGTTTGAAAATTAAATATTTACCTTTTCTAATTTTTGTGGTAGAGGTAAGGAATCGACAATATATCAGCCAACCAACAGTGTCTGCTACAGTCTTCAACCCAATATGCACATGTATCCTTCCCAAACCATGCATTAAACAGAATACACATTCTCTATTTAACAAAGACAACCTACCATATTATCCAATAACTGCATCTAGCTTTGGGTGATTTTTCTATCTGCTCTGTCAGGTCCAAATCTGACAACCTGTCACTCATCTGTACAGCTAAAAGATAATATTTTGCTAGACTCCCCTCCCATATAAATAATGAAAAAGAAAGAACAGAGTAACTTCAATTAAAATTCTCACTTAAAAAAGGGATAATGGGAAGCAGAGAGTGATCAACAGTCCAAAACCCATATCATATTTTACCTTCTAAAATCACAGATTCCTTGGCAGGAAATAAAATTCTTGGTTAGATATACAGACCTTCCTAGTTTAAGTCTCAGGGAATCTTAGGAGGCCACATAGACTTTAAAATAATACCCTTCTCAGGGGTCCCACAGCTTTTATAGCCTATTTCATACTGATATGTCTTAGGGATTTGGGGATTAGAATTGAAGGGAGGAAAAAATAATTGTTTGCAGGTTAAAAACATGTGCACCTGGGCCAGGGTGTAGCTCAGTGGTAGAGTGCTTGCTACAAGGCATGAGGCCCCTAGTTCCATTCTCAGCACTATTTTTAAAAAATCAAAGTCAGTGCCACCAGTGTAACATAGTTCCATCAAAAACATTATCAAAATTCTGTCCTATTTGCTTCAAATCAATTTCTTGTATTAAAAAAAAGCATAAACCAAAAAAATTTTCAAATAATCACTGGGCCTGGAGAATCTCATCCCTTAGCCACTGACCTCTGAACTCTTAAAATAGACTTAGGCAATTCTAAAAATAGCCTTATGTGGGGAGGTACTACTGCTAACCTCTGCAAAACTCCAAATTATGGAGCTCTTTGTCAATCTGGAGTGGGAACAAAAGGCAAACTTGGTAAAACAAAACTGTCTTTTCTCCCTTTGTTTTCATGCTGAAAAAGCATTAAGCTCACCTGCTCCTGTAAGATCCTTCTGGAAAGTCAAAAAAGGTAAACAACACATGACAATATTCCAAAGATTTTTCTATTTCTATTAACACTACAGGCTCAAATTTCCATGGAATAGTGATACAGATTAGCTTTCCATGGAATAGAAAGCGTAGGTTAACCACATGTTATACAAGAGCTATAACTTTCTTCTCCCTATCTTTTTTACAGACTCTTTTGATCATTCTCTCCCAAGGCCCTCAGCTTGTTAAAATCACATTTTCAACCTCATATTTGGTATCTCAGGGTTGAAAGATAGCTGCTAAAGCTTCAGGCTTCAGATTTGCATTTAAGGCAAGAGGAAAGAGGAGAGTAATAGCCACTTATGTCCTTTTTTATCAGAAAAGCAAAAGATTTCCCTGAACTCAGCAGACTTCCCTTCACAATTACTGGGAAGGGAAATGGATTGTCATGACTGGTTCAATTAAAGGTTATTTTTGCTGGGTACTCTGATACCCTACAAAAATGAAGGTAAGCAATGGAATATGGGTATTTGGGAAGCCATGATGAATTTCTGGCATAAATAGATATTTAGAGTTTTAAGAAACCAATCTCTAGTTGGTGAAATTTCAGACATTACACCAGAGATGGGTAGGGGGAACCCTGCAGACAATTATAGAACTATATTTTAGATAAAGAGATTCCCTCACTCAAGCAAATGAATACTACTTAGAATCTATCCTTGAAATAAATACAACCCCTTTAACATTTCTGCTTTTCACACATTCCTCCCTTCCTTTGATTCTGAACCCACATATTTTCTAAAATACCCATGTTTATTAACAACTGTTTCTATGGTATCAGAGCCCCTAGTGGTGGGGCCCAGGGGTAGAGGCTATTTATAAAGACTGCAGTACATGCCAATAGCAGCTACTACTGGTGAAATCCTTGAGGAATTTCTCAAACAGATAAATACTGTGGAAAACAAAACATATTCAAAGTGCCTGTTATTTATAGAGAAATATCCTGACTATAATTTAGTTCCCCAACTAGGTTCACCAACTAGAAGTAACTACACTGATCATTCTGGTACACTGTAAATTAATAAATTTGCACTTTGGCATTACATACTAGGTGTATCAGGTTGCAGGGCTAATTTAATCCTCTCTGGGACACTTCTGACCAGGCCAGATTCAAAGACCACAAGACTGAGAGTCAGCTCTTCAAAATTTTACTAGGGTTATACCACTAGTTGTGGTCATTTGAATAACAGCAGCTGGTTGGCTTTAGGCAATAGTCCTTCGCAATACTGATAGTGAGTGTACTGGCATGAATTCCTATCTTTAAAATGTTTATAGAAAAAATAAACTAGTTTTCATTCCATGTAGCAACTCTCAAAACCATTTTCTATTGTGTAAACTGTGATACCTATACCACCCATTGAAAGTATGATGTTTTCTGAGTGACTCTCAACTCATACTATGTATGTATAGGCACACAGAGCATGGGCTCTGGAGCCAGAAAGCTAGTGTGCAAATCCAAGTTCCATAGTAGAATGTTCCACCCTATAAGAGGTGCATGATTCTGGACAAAAGTCACTGTTTCCTCATCTACACATGAGGACAGAGAGAGGAGGGACAGAATAATACTGTATGTGGGGCATCCCCAACCTGCAAGTTTGAAATGTCCCCAAAGCTGATTATTTTTTTGATATTTTGTCAGTACTCACATCTAGATGTTGAATCCTGGAGCAGCAGATTTTGAATTTTCAGTTTAGGGATGCTTGACCAATAAAGTCTATGCAATAAAGTCTATACAAGTTTTCCAAAATCTGAAAAAATTCCAAAATCAGACACTTCAAGCATTCCAGATAAGGGATACTCAATCTATGCTTATTTAAAAGGGATACAGAAGAATAAAATGAAGCTATACATTCAAAACACCTGGAATATAAGGATTCAGTAAGTGGTGATGATCACCATTACTCCTGACTGGAAAATCAAATGTGTATATGGCTGCATTTGATATAATATAAAACTAATTTGATAATAAAGATTAACTTTAAGTGAAAATGTTAAGTAATACAAACTCTAGAATTACTAATTCATAAAGAATTGCACCATCAGTGGTGGCTGGGAAATGATTTATAAAATCTTTCAAACTACTACTATATGACAATAACAAACTTACCCACGAGGATCAGTCTTCATCATGAATATTTCCTACAAAATGCTACAGCTCTGTAAACATGTGAAGGAGGAAACCATCACAGTACTCCCCACACCATGACCTCCTCATACCCTGGTCCTATGTCACTGAAGCCTACAAATTCAATACCCAATCTATAATCAATACTCAAAATACATCTCTGAACACTGTCTTAGGAAAGCTTCTCTTGAAATAAGGGGGCCAGTCAGCCTAGTGACTTTTCCAAGAAATGCCTTAAGGATTTTGAATTTCCTGTAATATACATCTATTTTCTCTCCTACACAAATGCTTCTTTCATGTGTTTTATTTGCTCACTCATAAGCACAAGCCTCTATTACATTTTACCTTCACTCATTCCACACTCAATTCAACTTCTTCCCCAATCATTTTTCTCACTGTGCCCCAACCTTCAATCATATCTACTAGAAAGTCCATTTGACAATATACTCTTATCTTAATTTACAGTAATACCTCAGTTCACAAATGCTTCTGTTTGCAAACAACTGTGTTTGCAAACAAAAGTGTTTGGCAAAATTTTGCTTCTATTTGTTTGCATACTGCACATTGGGTGACAAATACAACCAGTCAACTTCCCCATACAAATACAAACATGAACACAGCCATGTTTCCCAAAATCATAAAACAAATCAAGTTTGTAAACCAAGGTACCATTGGGAGTTTTTTGTTTTGTTTTTTTTGAGACAGAGTCTGGCTATGTAGTTCAAGCCGGCCTTGAACTCACTATGTAGCCCAGACTGACCTCAGACTCATGATGATTCTCCTGTCTCAGTCTCCTAAATGCTAGGATTACAGGCATGTCTCCCCATGCCTGCGTTATTTCTCATTTCTTGACACTTTAATGAAAATCCAGTTAGAACCCTTAGATCTTATTGCCATTTGTCCTTATTTTTCTCCTCTTTTTCTGACTTAAGAGAAAAGATGTGAGGAATAACACTGTCCTTGCTCCTGAATTCCACTTTCAGATTACCACACTCTTGGACCACTTTTTACTGTGTGAAATCTGTACCCTATCCTACATTTCAGAGAACCAGCTTCAACGATTCTATTTGAACACTGAATTCTTTACAGTTTTCCTCCCACTCATTTTAGTAGAGGTGATTCATTAAGAGTCCACAGTTGGGCTGGGAATTTAGCTCAGTGGTGCTACCACCTGCCTTGCAAATCAGTCCAAGGTCCTGAGTTCAATCTCCAGCACCAAAAAATAAATAAAAATAAAGTCCACAGTTCCATTTCTGTCAGTGTTAATGTGTACATCCTTGGAGATTATTACATGAACCAGAAAGATTAAACATATAAATGATAGTCACATGGCCAAAAACTGAGTAAAATACATGACCATTTCTGTGCTCATTAGTTTTCCATAATATTCTTCAAGTTCTATAAATGTATATTTTCGATCATTAGAAATGCATGTCATCTACTGCCCTAGACATAAAGCACCATTTGCTTTCCAAAATTAACCACAGTATCATGAGGTTAGAAGGTTAAGTGGGTATACAAGCTATTCTTGGCAAATGATCACTACTTAGATCTATAATGAGATGGTAAGAAAGTCCAATCTTAAAGCAGTTAATTTCAAAGTTATCAACTTCTTCTAACTTCAGTCTCTCTGAATGCTTTTGCCCTGTATGTCTTGGAAATGAGCAGCACTATCCCCAGTACGACAGCATTTCACCTACTTTAAATGCAGTACAGTCACCCTGAGCCCTTGATTACCTCAGCACAACAACTTAAGCTTTTCTCCAGATTGCTATTCTCCAAAACTTTAAAAAATTTTATTTATATTTATTTTGATTCTTATTATTTTAAAATCACAAAACCAGATTTAAATTTAACCATCTTACGGTACTCTTGTTTCTAATATACTTTTTATAGTTAACATATAATTGAATATTGTTCTATATATATAAGCTTCTCAAATATTAGAAATTAGACCTGTAAAATTAAAGACTATAGGATTTTCCACATTTTAGACCTTTATTGTAGCTTAGTTCACTCAAACTAGTGATGTAGAACTAGGATTAACAAAATATGGCAACACATATAGTCCCCACAGTATTATAAAGAAATGATTACTTACCAGCTTTGTCCTTGGATGAAAATTCTTATAGATTACAGAGTAGAGAAAATTGTCTCTGTAGAGTTCACATCTACTACTTCTGCTATAGTAAGAACTGTAGTCACCATAAAGGAAATGAAAACTATTTAATAATTTCAATACACAAAGACAGTAGAATATACACAAATATCATATAAACCTTTTTACTTAGTAATACCTCAAAAGACTTCATAGTAAGAAGCAGAATTTTCACTTTGTTGATATTTAATTTCTCCTCTTTCCTTAGCCTTTTTCTAAAGTCCGAGGAAAACTTTACTATAATTTCCAAACACAAGGCTAGAAGTTGGATTAAAAGGAAAATTGAATTCTACAGACATTTCTCATTTTAGAACACTTCTGTTCTTGCAACCAAAATGACATTAAACGAATATGTACATTACAATATTCAGAAGAAACAGTCCAAGGAAACTCCAACATGGTTATTTTGCTTGTATTTGCCTCTTACATGCAGCACTGTAATGTACAACAGAATATAAAACTACAGTACTATACAGTACAACTAGGAAAAATTACAGTACTGTGTAAACAAGGTATACTGTACAAAAAAGATACTGAGGTTCTATCAAGAGGATGTACAGAATTGTACAAAAAAAGATTGAATTGTTAGGTTGTTAAAGGAAGAATATCTGTATTTGGAAGATTACTGGATGAACAAGAGCTCTTTCAAAACATACAAGTACAGTAGTACCTCAATATATGAACTTAATTTGTTTTACTGGAGTTTGTGAAAAAATGCAAAATTTTGTCAAACACTTTTTGTTTGTGAACTGAATTGTTTTCAAACAGAAGCATAGTGAACCAAGGTATTACTATAAAGACTTTTGGGGAAGAGCACAGAATTATACATATTCCTCATTTAACAATCTACCTGTTTAACGACTGTTTGGACTTATGACCAAGGCTCACTGTTCAGAGTTATAACTGTCTCTTTTTTTTGTAGTTTTATTATCTTTTTAATACAGCCTGTCTTTTTGTACAATATACCTTACTTATACAGTACTGTAATTTCTGTTGACCATACTGTACTGTACAGTACTATAGTTTTATGTTGTTATATATTACTGTTCTGCATGTGAGTTATATAAATAAAAAGAAAGTCACCGAGTTGGAGTTTCCTTTGATAATTTCTTTGTTCTGAATATTGTAATATACATACTATATACAATTCCTCATTTAGCAACCAATTCATTTAACTACTTAGTCACAGGAATCAAATCCAGTCTTTAAAGGAATGTCTGTATAGTTTTAAATTATGACAGCTACTGTTATGTTTCCCCTGAGGAAAAAAATTATGGGCATTACCATACATAGATGATTAACAGGGACTGCCATTTATATAAGGTGGTATCTTTCATGGGAAAGAAGAGGGAAATATGGTATGTAATAATTTATCTTCCACTTTAAAAAGTTCATTTTTGCACATTGAGGGCATATTCTTAAGTAAATACCGAATAGTTTCTCTGGTGTGAGAAACTGAAAGTGTAAATAAGAAGTGAAATGCGAATTTTCTTTGTTTTGTTTTTTGGTACCGGGGATTGAACTCTGGACCTTGTACTTTCAAGGCAGGTGTGATGCCACCAAGCTAAATCCCAGGACCTAATGAATAACTGATAATGTGAAATAGGAAGAAAAGTTGCAAAAGGGTAGGAAAGTGGGAGGGGTAGGAGAGAGGAAAGAAGGGAAAGAAAAAAGTATAAGAAAAGGAAAAACTGGAAACAAAGTCTATACATAGGGAGGGGTAGAGGAGTTGAAGGGAGGACAGGGGAATGGGGAAAAAATGGGAACCATGATACATAATGTAAAGGTACAAGTTTCCAATGATAAATGTAAATATATTGTATACCTAAAATGTACCAATGAAAGAATTTAAGGGGGAAAAAAAAGTTCAGTTTCTCCATAGTGCCATTTTATATGATACTAAGAAGATCAAGACATGGCCCAGAACACCTTAATTATGTAGAAGTATCATATATAATTATCATAAATTATATCAAGCCAATTGGTGGAATTCAGCAATTAGTTTACCTGAAGTTTATGATCTTCCCATTGTCATAAAAATAACAAACCTAGTGAGTTTAAGAATAGTGTACTTTTATAACTACAAAGTGAGCTGGGTACTTAGCTCAGTGGTGCTGCTGCCTGCCTTGCAAGCACAAGGTCTTGAGTTCGATCCCCAGTACCAAACAAAAATAACTACAAATCATCAGTTTATCTACTTTCAAATTTGATCATACTGTTTTTAATTTTTCTAGTTTGCTTGTAGTCTGTGAGATAATTGTTCATACGCACAAATAAAAAGTTCAAGGGGCCACATACATTGACAAGGTTGAAGTCACCAAGTTCTACTTCTTCATCCTTACAATCAACATACCAACACTGTTTATTAGAATCTGCTGTAAATTTGGGATATGGACCAAAACAGTTGTAGACATGAACTGTGCCTGAAGTCCCACATTACACTGAAATTTTATGAATTTACTTGGAAACATGAACTGAGCCCGTGTTTACTGAAGGCCAATTGAATTGGAGGGAGTTATTCAAATTATTTTTCCGTGTAGAATATTGTTTATTAAAGGATAAATCGGCAATTAAAATGTGCTAATTTTGAGGGGTTGGGGGCTGCTGGGAACCGAATCCAGGGCCTCACGTGTGCAAAATGGGCTAATTTGAAGCTTACATATGTTAATAAAATTTAACAAATTACAGAATTTAGACTCAAGCGATTTTTCAGGGAGGAGTATTTTATCACCATCATCACAGATAAGTGATGTTTACTGAAGGTATACTGAGCACATATTTTGCTTTCTGTTGTAGCCACAGACTGTATGCACATAAATACTGAGAATTACAAGTCAGTCATATTTATTCCTTAAAGCTACCTCAACAAGATTTAAAGAATACAAAACCCACTGTTAGCAGTTATTGTATTTGAATTTCAAAATAAATATCACATAAAGTTACATATATTTCACTTTTCAAGTGTTACACTAACTCAGGTCTTCTCTCTGCATATTACAAATAATTGAAGCTATACCATAAATCAACATGTGGAAAGGCTTTCAAAGTATTAACATTTATACAAACATTAACAACTGAGAACTTATGGAATTATTCAGATTTTCATAAATTATGTGGCATCAAATGCTTATGTTCTATTTTTTTTCAAGCAGCTACCTCAGAATAGTAATTTAAACTTTTTCAGGCATTGCTAGGATGAACATAATATCCAATCTGCCTTCTGATAATCTTGCAGCTGTGTACATATACAAATTTTCTGCTTATGTGATCCTTGTACTCTTTAAAGACAGTCTTTTTAACTAAAAGAAAATCTGACATACCTCAAACGGCATGTGGGTATAGGTGTAGAAAAAGGTGTATCTGGCAGGAAAGGGACACCCAAAGCTTATTTTCTTCCATCCTTTTTATAGCTCTTAAATACCATTGCTATATAGCTCTTTCACTCCCAAATTCCCTCATTAGAAGCCTGCAGTCTATTGAAGGCCACATACGCTACTTGTAGTTCTCAGATTCCCCAACCTCTCCCATCAATAAGAATGACCCTGGGGCAGTTAAAAACTAAATTCACACACATAAAAATTAACTTTACAAGTGGATCCCATGGAAATTAGATTTCAATAAGTTTCAGATGAGGCTTCTCCATGTTATTTTAAATATGTACTCTTCACTGACCCTTAAAGACCAAGCCAACTCTAGAATAATGCAGGAATCCTGCTGCAGATCTCCAATATTTCTCTAAATTGATCAGCCTCAAGGGCTAATCCTCCCCTGGTTGTTAAGATTTAGAGCATTTGAAAAGAGTGGGCCAAATTTGGAGAAAGAAGACTGACATCTTGTCTATACCTCTCTGATTTAAATTTTCAACATGCTACAGATTACTAACTATATCAAAGGGAGGATTTTAGCTTGGGTTTTTTTGTAGAAGTACTACACCACCAGGGGGAAACACGGAGCTAACAAATTCAACATGTTTGGTTTTTTTTTAACTTTACTACATAAAATGGTTGCATCTACATTTTCCATGAACAGAATGAGAAGGAAGTAGCGCTTAAAAGATATGGGTAAAAAATGTCTGCATGTACTTTAATTTTCATAATTTCTCTTTCTAGAAGATCTTTATAGAGCCACTGTAGAAAAGTTCCTTTGAAGTTGCATGCACTTCAATTAAAAAAAAAATTGCATTCAAATACAGATTCCAGCCTAGTTAAACCAAAGTGGTCTTCCAATCTCTCTCTGAAAGTTTCAAAATATTTGTCCTACTTTTATATTTAATTAGCATTGTAACTGAATGCTTTTCAATGATTTTAATCAAATCTTAAGTAGTGTTCTACCAAGTGGGAGAAATGGATGAGATAATTTTGGCAAGCTATGCTAAGGCTTTCTATCTTGTCAAAATGTTGCCACCATCTGTCAGAAAACTGCTTTCCATCCTAAGCATCCTGCATTGTTTTTTTTTTAACCTATCCCTTTTCCCCTTTCCAGTCCATAATTCTTCCTTCTAGAGATGTAGAAGAAATATCCTGTCAAATCAGGCAACCTTCTACAAACATCTTCTCCAAGAGATTTTTTCTCTCTGGATTCCACCATGAGGGATTAGATTTAAGAAATGCTGACAGGTAGCGGGGCAAGGCTCAAAGAAGGAACTTTACTTATTGGCCAAAATTAAATAGTCCTTACCTGGATATTCATATGTCTAAGAAAAATATGGCCCAAGCCCCTGTGGCAATTCTATAACCTGAGTTTTGATGTTTTCAACCCTAATTCCATCATTTCACTAGAATGGCCACGGTGGGAAGAAGGGCCAAGAAACATAATGGGCATTACTGGGAGCCCACCCAGCCTAAACCAATAAAAACACTTTAGGTGGGAGGATGGAAATCAAGGCTATCAGCTGTGCCCCAGCTCCCTAGAACTTTGCGTTTTAGAAACTAAGGGTTTTCAAGCTTTTCAAATGCTTTACGTACCATGAAAAGGCCGGGACCCCATAGGAAAATGGCTCTATTTTCAGCGTGAATTGGCTCTATTTTCAGCACAAATCGCAAAGGTTACTCGGAGTCCAAAAGCTGCTTCAATACCGCTCCAGCAGCACCTGAGACACAGGGTAGAGCTGCGCGTTCACGCGCGAGGACTTCACCCTGGGAGACCGCGTGCGGAGCGCCCAAGTGCGACCCCACGACCCTGCCACCCCACGTCCACAGGGGATCCGACCCTGTAACAACCCTAGGACAGGTCCACCCCGTGACGCGCGGTCACGCACTGTCCGCGTCAGGAGGGTGTCACGGGGTCCGGGGTGTGGTGTCAGGGGGCTGGTGAAGTGGGGAACCGTGTCCTACAGCGGTCCTGCGAGTCACCTGGGCGAGGTTAGAACAGGTGTCTCCTCCAGGGCAGGGCGGCTCTCAGGTTCCGACCTCAGAGGGGACTTACGAGGCGCAAAAGCCAAGGGGACGCAGGGACAAGAGTCTGAAGCCGGGGCAGCCCCCGCTCAGGTCACCCCGCCACCTCCTCTCTTCTCCCGCCTACTGCGCCCAAGTGTTCCCACGTCTCCCCTTCCAGCCCGCCCTCACCCCTCACCCCTCACCCCTCATCCACGCCGCGAGCCC